>NC_086453.1:103632832-104232832 GCF_028390025.1 Pseudophryne corroboree | reverse complement strand
GAAAAATGGTGGCTTCTTACGAAGCGATTCCATTCGGAAGATTCCATGCAAGAACTTTTCAGTGGGATCTGCTGGACAAATGGTCCGGATCGCATCTTCAGATGCATCAGCGGATAACCCTATCTCCAAGGACAAGGGTATCTCTCCTGTGGTGGTTACAGAAGGCTCATCTTCTAGAGGGCCGCAGATTCGGCATTCAGGATTGGATGCTGGTAACCACGGATGCCAGCCTGAGAGGCTGGGGAGCAGTCACACAGGGAAGAAATTTCCAGGGCTTGTGGTCAAGCATGGAAACGTCTCTTCACATAAATATCCTAGAGCTAAGGGCCATTTACAATGCCCTAAGTCAAGCAAGGCCTCTGCTGCAGGGTCAACCGGTATTGATCCAGTCGGACAACATCACGGCTGTCGCCCACGTAAACAGACAGGGCGGCACAAGAAGCAGGAGGGCAATGGCAGAAGCTGCAAGGATTCTCCGCTGGGCGGAAAATCATGTGATAGCACTGTCAGCAGTGTTCATTCCGGGAGTGGACAACTGGGAAGCAGACTTCCTCAGCAGACACGACCTCCACCCGGGGGAGTGGGGACTTCATCCAGAAGTCTTCCAAGTGATTTTAAACCGTTGGGAAAAACCAAAGGTGGACATGATGGCGTCCCGTTTCAACAAGAAACTGGACAGATATTGCGCCAGGTCAAGGGACCCTCAGGCAATAGCGGTGGACGCTCTGGTAACTCCGTGGGTGTTCCAGACGGTATATGTGTTCCCTCCTCTTCCTCTCATACCAAAAGTACTGAGAATCATAAGAAGGAGAGGAGTAAGAACGATACTCGTGGCTCCGGATTGGCCAAGAAGAACTTGGTACCCGGAGCTGCAAGAGATGCTCACGGAGGACCCGTGGCCTCTACCTCTAAGGAAGGACCTGCTCCAGCAGGGACCTTGTCTGTTCCAAGACTTACCGCGGCTGCGTTTGACGGCATGGCGGTTGAACGCCGGATCCTGAAGGAAAAAGGCATTCCAGATGAAGTCATCCCTACCCTGATCAAGGCCAGGAAGGATGTAACTGCAAAACATTATCATCGCATTTGGCGAAAATATGTTGCGTGGTGTGAGGCCAAGAAGGCCCCTACGGAGGAATTTCAACTGGGTCGTTTCCTACATTTCCTGCAAGCAGGATTGTCTATGGGCCTAAAATTAGGATCCATTAAGGTTCAAATTTCGGCTCTGTCGATCTTCTTCCAGAAAGAACTGGCTTCAGTGCCTGAAGTTCAGACGTTTGTCAAAGGGGTACTGCATATACAGCCTTCTTTTGTGCCTCCAGTGGCACCTTGGGATCTCAATGTAGTTTTAGGGTTCCAAAAATCACATTGGTTTGAACCACTTGCCACAGTGGATTTGAAATATCTCACATGGAAAGTGGTAATGCTGTTGGCCCTGGCTTCAGCCAGGCGCGTATCAGAATTGGCTGCTTTATCCTATAAAAGCCCTTACCTGATATTTCATTCGGATAGGGCGGAATTGAGGACTCGTCCTCAATTTCTCCCTAAGGTGTTTTCAGCGTTTCACATGAATCAACCTATTGTGGTACCTGTGGCTACTAGGGACTTGGAGGACTCCAAGTTGCTGGACGTAGTCAGGGCCCTGAAAATATATGTTTCCAGGACGGCTGGAGTCAGGAAATCTGACTCGCTGTTTATACTGTATGCACCCAACAAGCTGGGTGCTCCTGCTTCTAAGCAGACGATTGCTCGTTGGATTTGTAGTACAATTCAACTTGCACATTCTGTGGTAGGCCTGCCACAGCCAAAATCTGTAAAAGCCCATTCCACAAGGAAGGTGGGCTCATCTTGGGCGGCTGCCCGAGGGGTCTCGGCTTAACAACTTTGCAGAGCAGCTACTTGGTCAGGGGCAAACACGTTTGCTAAATTCTACAAATTTGATACCCTGGCTGAGGAGGACCTGGAGTTCTCTCATTCGGTGCTGCAGAGTCATCCGCACTCTCCCGCCCGTTTGGGAGCTTTGGTATAATCCCCATGGTCCTTACGGAGTTCCCAGCATCCACTAGGACGTTAGAGAAAATAAGAATTTACTTACCGATAATTCTATTTCTCGTAGTCCGTAGTGGATGCTGGGCGCCCATCCCAAGTGCGGATTGTCTGCAATACTTGTATATAGTTATTGTTACAAAAAAATCGGGTTGTTTATTGTTGTGAGCCATCTTTTCAGAGGCTCCTACGGTTATCATACTGTTAACTGGGTTCAGATCACGAGTTGTACGGTGTGATTGGTGTGGCTGGTATGAGTCTTACCCGGGATTCAAGATCCTTCCTTATTATGTACGCTCGTCCGGGCACAGTATCTTAACTGAGGCTTGGAGGAGGGTCATAGGGGGAGGAGCCAGTGCACACCAGCTAGTCTAAAGCTTTTACTTATTGTGCCCAGTCTCCTGCGGAGCCGCTATTCCCCATGGTCCTTACGGAGTTCCCAGCATCCACTACGGACTACGAGAAATAGAATTATCGGTAAGTAAATTCTTATTTTTTACAGGCGGGGGTAGATGCAGGCCTGAAATTGGGTTCCATCAAGGTACAGATTTCAGCTTTGTCTATTTTCTTTCAAAAAGAATTAGCTACCATACCAGAGGTGCAGACCTTTGTGAAAGGGGTGATGCACATCAATCCACCGTTTGTACCGCCTGTAGCCCCGTGGGACCTTGAAGTTGTCCTGCGATTTCTTATGTCTGCCTGGTTTGAACCTTTACGGAAGGTTGAATTGAAATTTCTCACTTGGAAGGTGGTTATGTTGTTGGCGCTGGCATCTGCCAGACGGGTGTCAGAATTAGCGGCCTTATCACATAAGAGTCCGTATTTGATATTTCATGCAGATAGAGCGGAATTGAGGACGCGTCCACAATTTCTACCAAAAGTGGTTTCATCGTTTCACATTAACCAGCTTATTGTCGTCCCGGTATCTTCGGATATTGTGGCTATTCCAAAATCGCTGGATGTTGTAAGAACGTTAAAAGTTTACGTTGCTAGAACGGCTGTTACTAGGAAAACTGAAGCGTTGTTTGTTTTGTATGCGGCAAATAAGGTTGGTCATCCGGCGTCAAAACAAACTATTGCTCGATGGATTTGTAATACGATCCAACAGGCTTATTCTTCAATGGGTTTACCAGTACCGAAGGTGGTAAAAGCCCATTCTACCAGAAAGGTGGGTTCATCTTGGGCGGCTGCCCGAGGTGTCTCGGCACTTCAACTTTGCCGAGCAGCTACTTGGTCGGGTTCGAACACTTTTGCTAAATTCTATAAGTTCGATACTCTGGCCGAGGAGGACCTGGCGTTTGCTCAGTCGGTGCTGCAGAGTCGTCCGCACTCTCCCGCCCGTTCTGGAGCTTTGGTATAATCCCCATGGTCCTTTTGGAGTCCCCAGCATCCTCTAGGACGTAAGAGAAAATAGGATTTTGGTACTCACCGTTAAATCCTTTTCTCGTAGTCCGTAGAGGATGCTGGGCGCCCGTCCCAGTGCGGACTATTACTTGCATTAGGTAAATTTGTTAATGTTGTGTTGGTTGTACACGACTTTGTGTGTTGGTTTTTTGCAGCTGGTTGCTGCAGTTTTTACATTACTGTTATTTGGTTTTGGTGTTATTCCGGTGGTGCGGAATTCCTTTGGTGTGGGCTGGTATTTTGGGTAGACTTTACTTTAAACAAAAATCTTTCCTTGTACTGTCCATCTCTCCTGGGCACAGTTCCTATAACTGAGGTCTGGAGGAGGGGCATAGAGGGAGGAGCCAGTTCACACCCAGTCTTAAGTCTTTTAGTGTGCCTATGTTCCTGCGGATCCCGTCTATACCCCATGGTCCTTTTGGAGTCCCCAGCATCCTCTACGGACTAGGAGAAAAGGATTTAACGGTGAGTACCAAAATCCTATTATATATATATATTATACACACACGTTGATATAAGCAGCTAATGATGCATACTATGGTGAAATAATACTCTCATCTGTACTGCTATATATGGTAAGTTAAACAAAAGTGAACTGCACCCTCATCAGGAGACTGCCGCAGGTGGGAAATTATACAATGTAAAACTGTGCACCAGTAGCAGCCATTTCTAATTAATTGGCCTTCAGTGTGTTCTACTAAGCAGAGTTTGTTATGGTGTCTGGGCCATAAAACGTACAGAATGTTCTCAGGACTCGTCACTCTACCCAGCAGCTCATGGTCGTCATGGCAACCACTTCTAGTTTTCTCTGATCTGTTTCTCTGTGCACTGCAGGTCATAGCCTTGGCCATCTTCTTACAAAAAGGGGAAATTGCCCATAGAGTAACTACTCTCACATTTGTTTACCCACCTTCCTAGGCAATATCAAACTGCTCCAGCATGTCTTCCATCTCCCATTACTCCTAATCACTACCTACAGTAGGCGGGTGTGTATTGTATTGCCGGCATTCGGAATCCCAGGGGTCAGCATCCCGACGCCGGGATCCCGGCCGCAGAATGCCCGTGGGGTGGAGGGGTTGGGGGTGTGTGTGTCTCGGTTCTATTTCCACTCTATGGGTGCTGTGGACACCCACGAGTGTGAATAGTCCCTGCTGATCGGCATGCCTACCGTCGTGATTGTGAGGGGGCAGGATGTAGGGGGAGTTAATGTGACCCCTGGTCACATGACTACATCTCCAGTAGGGCCCCTTGATACAGTCATCTGCCACTGCCTCTAGACAGGAGCATGTCGTTTGGGTCAGCAATGTGTGTGTGTGTGTGTGTGTGTGTGTGTGTGTGTGTGTGTGTGAGAGAGTTGGACAGAGGACTAGTAATACACGTGGGTTGAACGTTGGGTGTATGTGTAGAGGAATAGTCATGTGTGTAATGCATGTTTTGAGTAGACTGTGTGTGGTGTGTAACTTGGAATAAAAGGGTTATTAGTGAGATCTGGTGATTTTTTATAATCTATATTTCTCTAACGTCCTAAGTGGATGCTGGGGTTCCTGAAAGGACCATGGGGAATAGCGGCTCCGCAGGAGACAGGGCACAAAAAGTAAAGCTTTTCCGATCAGGTGGTGTGCACTGGCTCCTCCCCCTATGACCCTCCTCCAGACTCCAGTTAGATTTTTGTGCCCGGCCGAGAAGGGTGCAATCTAGGTGGCTCTCCTAAAGAGCTGCTTAGAGAAAGTTTAGCTAGGTTTTTTATGTTACAGTGATTCCTGCTGGCAACAGGATCACTGCAGCGAGGGACTGAGGGGAGAAGGAGTCAACTCACCTGCGTGCAGGATGGATTGGCTTCTTGGCTACTGGACATCAAGCTCCAGAGGGACGATCACAGGTACAGCCTGGATGGTCACCGGAGCCGCGCCGCCGGCCCCCTTGCAGATGCTGAAGACAGAAGAGGTCCAGAATCGGCGGCTGAAGACTCCTGCAGTCTTCTAAAGGTAGCGCACAGCACTGCAGCTGTGCGCCATTTTCCTCTCAGCACACTTCACACGGCAGTCACTGAGGGTGCAGGGCGCTGGGAGGGGGGCGCCCTGGGAGGCAAAATGAGTACCTATAAAGGCTAAAAATACCTCACATATAGCCCTAGAGGCTATATGGAGATATTTAACCCCTGCCTGATTTCTCAAAATAGCGGGAGACGAGCCCGCCGGAAAAGGGGCGGGGCCTATCTCCTCAGCACACGGCGCCATTTCCTCTCACAGCTCCGCTGGTCAGGACGGCTCCCAGGTCTCTCCCCTGCACTGCACTACAGAAACAGGGTAAAACAGAGAGGGGGGGCAAATTTATGGCGATATTTTTATATAACAAAGCAGCTATAGGGGAGCACTTATTATAAGGCTATCCCTGATATATATATAACGCTTTTGGTGTGTGCTGGCAAACTCTCCCTCTGTCTCCCCAAAGGGCTAGTGGGTCCTGTCTTCATTAGGAGCATTCCCTGTGTGTCTGCTGTGTGTCGGTACGTGTGTGTCGACATGTATGAGGACGATATTGGTGTGGAGGCGGAGCAATTGCCAAATATGGGGATGTCACCTCCTAGGGGGTCGACACCAGAATGGATGCCTTTATTTATGGAACTACGGGATAGTGTCAACACGCTAAAGCAGTCGTTTGACGACATGAGACGGCCGGACAATCAATTAGTGCCTGTCCAGGCGACTCAAACACCGTCAGGGGCTGTGAAACGCCCTTTGCCTCAGTCGGTCGACACAGACCCAGACACAGGCGATGACTCCAGTGGTGACGGTGACGAATCAACCGTATTTTCCAGTAGGGCCACACGTTATATGATTTTGGCAATGAAGGAGGCGTTACATTTAGCTGATACTACAGGTACCACTAAACAGGGTATTATGTGGGGTATGAAAAAACTACCTATAGTTTTTCCTGAATCAGAAGAACTAAATGACGTGTGTAATGAAGCGTGGGTTGCCCCTGATAAAAAGCTGATAATTTCAAAGAAATTATTGGCATTATACCCTTTCCCGCCAGAGGTTAGGGAGCGCTGGGAAACACCTCCTAGGGTGGACAAGGCGCTAACACGCTTATCTAAACAAGTGGCGTTACCCTCTCCTGAGACGGCCGCACTTAAAGATCCATCAGATAGGAGGATGGAAAATATCCAAAAAAGTATATACACACATGCAGGTGTTATACTACGACCAGCTGTAGCAACTGCCTGGATGGGCAGTGCGGGGGTAGTTTGGTCAGAATCCCTGATTGAAAATATTGATACCCTGGACAGGGACAATATTCTACTGTCGTTAGAACAAATAAAGGATGCATTTCTTTATATGCGTGATGCACAGAGGGATATATGCACACTGGCATCACGGGTAAGTGCTATGTCCATTTCGGCCAGAAGAGCTTTATGGACGCGACAGTGGACAGGCGATGCGGATTCAAAACGGCATATGGAAGTTTTGCCGTATAAGGGGGAGGAGTTATTTGGAGTCGGTCTATCAGATTTGGTGGCCACGGCTACAGCCGGGAAATCCACCTTTCTACCTCAAGTCACTCCCCAACAGAAAAAGGCACCGACTTTTCAACCGCAGCCCTTTCGTTCCTTTAAAAATAAGAGAGCAAAGGGCTATTCATATTTGCCACGAGGCAAAGGTCGAGGGAAGAGACAGCAACACGCAGCTCCTTCCCAGGATCAGAAGCCCTCCCCGGCTTCTACAAAAGCCTCAGCATGACGCTGGGGCTTCTCAAGCGGACTCGGGGACGGTGGGCGGTCGTCTCAAAAATTACAGCGCGCAGTGGGCTCACTCGCAAGTAGATCCCTGGATCCTGCAGATAATATCTCAGGGATACAGGTTGGAATTAGAGACAGATCCACCTCGCCGTTTCCTGAGGTCTGCTTTACCAACGTCCCCCTCCGAAAGGGAGACGGTGTTGGAAGCCATTCACAAGCTGTACTCTCAGCAGGTGATAGTCAAGGTACCTCTTCTGCAACAAGGGAAGGGGTATTATTCCACTCTTTTTGTGGTACCGAAGCCGGATGGCTCGGTAAGGCCTATTCTAAATCTGAAGTCCTTGAACCTGTACATAAAGAAGTTCAAGTTCAAAATGGAGTCACTCAGAGCAGTGATAGCGAACCTGGAAGAGGGGAACTTTATGGTATCCTTGGACATCAAGGATGCGTATCTCCACGTTCCAATTTACCCCTCACACCAGGGGTACCTCAGGTTCGTTGTACAAAACTGTCACTATCAGTTTCAGACGCTGCCGTTCGGATTGTCCACGGCACCTCGGATCTTTACAAAGGTAATGGCCGAGATGATGATTCTTCTTCGAAGAAAAGGCGTATTAATTATCCCATACTTGGACGATCTCCTAATAAGGGCGAGGTCCAGAGAACAGCTAGAGATGGGATTAGCACTGTCTCAAGAAGTGCTAAAACAGCACGGGTGGATTCTGAATATTCCAAAATCCCAGTTAATGCCGACAACTCGTCTGCTGTTCCTAGGGATGATTCTGGACACGGTTCAGAAAAAGGTTTTTCTCCCGGAGGAAAAAGCCAAGGAGTTATCCGAGCTTGTCAGGAACCTCCTAAAACCAGGAAAGGTGTCTGTACATCAATGCACAAGAGTCCTGGGAAAAATGGTGGCTTCTTACGAAGCGATTCCATTCGGCAGATTCCACGCAAGAATTTTCCAAAGGGATCTGTTGGACAAATGGTCAGGGTCGCATCTTCAGATGCACCTACGGATAACCCTGTCTCCAAGGACAAGGGTGTCTCTTCTGTGGTGGTTGCAGAGTGCTCATCTATTGGAGGGCCGCAGATTCGGCATACAGGATTGGATCCTGGTGACCACGGACGCCAGCCTGAGAGGCTGGGGAGCAGTCACACAAGGAAGAAACTTCCAGGGAGTATGGACGAGCCTGGAAACGTCTCTTCACATAAACATTCTGGAACTAAGAGCAATATACAATGCTCTAAACCAGGCAGAACCTCTGCTTCAGGGAAAACCGGTATTGATCCAGTCGGACAACATCACGGCAGTCGCCCATGTGAACAGACAGGGCGGCACAAGAAGCAGGAGGGCAATGGCAGAAGCTGCAAGGATTCTTCGCTGGGCAGAGAATCATGTGATAGCACTGTCAGCAGTGTTCATCCCGGGAGTGGACAACTGGGAAGCAGACTTCCTCAGCAGACACGATCTTCACCCGGGAGAGTGGGGACTTCATCCAGAAGTCTTCCACATGCTGGTAACCCGTTGGGAAAGACCAATGGTGGACATGATGGCGTCTCGCCTCAACAAAAAACTGGACAGGTATTGCGCCAGGTCAAGAGATCCGCAGGCAATAGCTGTGGACGCGCTGGTAACGCCTTGGGTGTACCAGTCGGTGTATGTGTTTCCTCCTCTGCCTCTCATACCAAAAGTATTGAGAATTATACGGCAAAGAGGCGTAAGAACGATACTAGTGGTTCCGGATTGGCCAAGGAGGACTTGGTACCCGGAACTTCAAGAGATGATCACGGAAGATCCGTGGCCTCTACCTCTAAGGAGGGACTTGCTTCAGCAGGGTCCCTGTCTGTTTCAAGACTTACCGCGGCTGCGTTTGACGGCATGGCGGTTGAACGCCGGATCCTAAAGGAAAGAGGCATGCCGGAAGAAGTCATTCCTACTTTGATTAAAGCAAGGAAGGAAGTAACCGTGCAACATTATCACCGAATTTGGCGAAAATATGTTGCGTGGTGCAAAGATCGGAGTGCTCCGACGGAGGAATTTCAACTGGGTCGATTCCTACATTTCCTGCAATCAGGATTGTCAATGGGTCTCAAATTGGGATCTATTAAGGTTCAAATTTCGGCCCTGTCGATTTTCTTTCAAAAAGAATTGGCTTCAGTCCCTGAAGTCCAGACCTTTGTTAAGGGAGTGCTGCATATACAGCCTCCTGTGGTGCCTCCAGTGGCACCGTGGGATCTAAATGTGGTTTTGGACTTCCTAAGATCTCATTGGTTTGAACCACTAAAAAAGGTGGATTTGAAATATCTCACATGGAAAGTGACCATGCTTCTAGCCCTGGCTTCTGCCAGGAGAGTGTCAGAATTGGCAGCTTTATCTTACAAAAGCCCATATCTGATTTTCCATTCGGACAGGGCAGAACTGCGAACTCGTCCGCATTTTCTCCCTAAGGTGGTGTCAGCATTTCATCTGAACCAGCCTATTGTAGTGCCTGCGGCTACAAGTGACTTGGAGGACTCCAAGTTACTGGACGTTGTCAGAGCATTAAAAATATATATTGCAAGGACAGCTGGAGTCAGAAAATCTGACTCGTTGTTTATATTGTATGCACCCAACAAGATGGGTGCTCCTGCGTCTAAGCAGACGATTGCTCGTTGGATCTGTAGCACAATCCAACTTGCACATTCTGTGGCAGGCTTGCCACAGCCTAAATCTGTAAAGGCCCACTCCACAAGGAAGGTGGGCTCATCTTGGGCGGCTGCCCGAGGGGTCTCGGCATTACACCTTTGCCGAGCGGCTACGTGGTCAGGGGAGAACACGTTTGTAAAATTTTACAAATTTGATACTCTGGCTAAGGAGGACCTGGAGTTCTCTCATTCGGTGCTGCAGAGTCATCCGCACTCTCCCGCCCGTTTGGGAGCTTTGGTATAATCCCCATGGTCCTTTCAGGAACCCCAGCATCCACTAGGACGATAGAGAAAATAAGATTTTACTTACCGATAAATCTATTTCTCGGAGTCCGTAGTGGATGCTGGGCGCCCATCCCAAGTGCGGATTATCTGCATAAGTTGTACATAGTTATTGTTAACTAATTCGGGTTATTGTTAAAGGAAGCCATCTTTCAGAGGCTCCGCTGTTATCATACTGTTAACTGGGTTTAGATCACAAGTTGTACGGTGTGATTGGTGTGGCTGGTATGAGTCTTACCCGGGATTCAAAATCCTCCCTTATTGTGTACGCTCGTCCGGGCACAGTACCTAACTGGAGTCTGGAGGAGGGTCATAGGGGGAGGAGCCAGTGCACACCACCTGATCGGAAAAGCTTTACTTTTTGTGCCCTGTCTCCTGCGGAGCCGCTATTCCCCATGGTCCTTTCAGGAACCCCAGCATCCACTACGGACTCCGAGAAATAGATTTATCGGTAAGTAAAATCTTATTTTCTCTAACGTCCTAAGTGGATGCTGGGGACTCCGTAAGGACCATGGGGAATAGACCGGCTCCGCAGGAGACTGGGCACTCTAAGAAAGATTTAGTACTATATCTGGTGTGCACTGGCTCCTCCCTCTATGCCCCTCCTCCAGACCTCAGTTAGAATGCCCGGACAGAGCAGAGGCACCTAGTGGGCTCTCCTGAGCCTGCTAGAAAGAGAAAGATATTTGTTAGGTTTTATACTTTCAGTGAGCTCTGCTGGCAACAGACTCACTGCTACGAGGGACTGAGGGGAGAGAAGCAAACCTGCCTGCATGCAGCCGGGTTGCGCTTCTAGGCTACTGGACACCATTAGCTCCAGAGGGATCGAACACTGGCAGTCCGTTCCCGGAGCCGCGCCGCCGTCCCCCTCACAGAGCCAGAAGCACTGAAGTCCAGGAGTAGCAAGAAGTCTTCGAAATCGGCGGCACGAAGACTCCGGTCTTCACTAAGGTAGCGCACAGCACCGCAGCTGTGCGCCATTGCTCCCCAGCACACTTACACACTCCGGTCACTGTAGGGCGCTTGGGGGGGGGGGGGGGGCGCCCGCGCCCTGGGCAGCAATACGATATCTTTTGGTGGCAAGAATACCCATATATACAGTCCTAGACTGTATATAGGGATACCCCCGCCATTTTTTACACAGATTAAAGCGGGACAGAAGCCCGCCGCTGAGGGGGCGGGGCCTTCTTCCTCAGCACACCAGCGCCATTTTACTTCACAGTTCCGCTGGAAGCAAGCTCCCTGGGCTCTCCCCTGCAGTATCTCGGTACTCCAGGGGCAAAAAGAGAGGGGGGGCACATAAATTTAGGCGCAAAACGGTGATAATCAGCAGCTACAGGGTAAACACATAGTGTAGTGTAAATCCCTGGGTTATATAGCGCTGTGGTGTGTGCTGGCATACTCTCTCTCTGTCTCTCCAAAGGGCCTTGTGGGGGAACTGTCTTCAAATAGAGCATCCCCTGTGTGTGTGTGTGTGTGTGTGTGTGTGTGTCGGTACGCGTGTGTCGACATGTCTGAGGTAAAAGGCTCCTCTAAGGAGGTGATGGAGCGGATGTGTGTGTGGGAGGGTGTCTCCGTCGACAACGCCGACACCTGTTTGGATATGTGTAAGTGCTGAGGTAAACTTATTGCACAGAAGGTTAGGGAACAGAAAGGAAATCTACCCTGGTCTGTCCCTATGTCACAGAGACCTTCAGAGTCTCTCAATGCTCACTATCCAAAAATAACAAACACTGGTATCGACATGGAGTTTAAATCCACTGTCGACTACGATAATGCAAAGTTACAGCCAAGATGGCTGAAAGGTATTCAATATATGATTATTGTAATAAAAGATGTCATCAGTGATATGCAAATCATCTGTCCCTGATACGAGAGTCCACATGTTTAAGGGGAAGAATGCTGAGGTAAATCTCCCTCCTCTCATGAGGAAAAAGAGCGGGAATCTCCAGACAAGAGACGGCAGCTTCCCACAAGAGAATTCTCAGACTGTATCCTTT
Source organism: Pseudophryne corroboree (assembly GCF_028390025.1). Taxonomy (NCBI): domain Eukaryota; kingdom Metazoa; phylum Chordata; class Amphibia; order Anura; family Myobatrachidae; genus Pseudophryne; species Pseudophryne corroboree. The sequence continues at coordinate 104,220,676 of NC_086453.1, read as the reverse complement.
CCCCACTAGGGCCAGGATGTGTTGAGAATCTTCCCCTAGGGTGTCTTGTTTGCACAGATGGTAGCACTAGTTTCTCAGGGATCCTGCAGATAGCGTGCACGTTAGTATACTACCCAGACCGGCGATTGTGTCGGCATGGGTTTATAGCGCTGTGGCAGCGTGGACAGGTACCTTATAAGCAGAGATTGAGACCCTAGTATGCATACAAATATATATTAAATGCTGTCTTAAGTGATAGATATATGATTATAAAGCATGCCCAAAGAGACATGAGTATACTGGGTCCTAGAGTCAAAGCTATGTCGATTTCTGCTTGACGTGTCCTGTAGATTATGCATTGGACAGATGATGCCGTCTTAAGAGGCATATGAAAGGCTGAGGATTGTGTGGAGAAGGGTTCTCGGGCCTGGTCTACACAGCTATAGCTGGTAATTCTGATATTTTGCCTTATATTCCTGCACAGCCTAGGAAAGCACGACATTATTAAATGCAGCTTTTCAAATAAAGAAACAAGAAAGTATGAGGTGCGTCCTTTCTTGCCAGAGCCGGGGGCAGAGGAAAGAAGCTGCACAACACAGCTAGTTCCTGGGAACAGAAGTCCTCCCCGGCCTCTACAAAAATCCACCGCTTGTCGCTGGGGCTCCACAGGCGGAGCTAGTCCCGGTGGGGACACGCCTTCGTAAGTTCAGCCACAAGGGGGTTCACTCCTTGTTAGATCCCTTGGCAATAGATATTGTGTCTCAGGGATACCAGCTGGACTGTGAGAAGATGCCCCCTCACCGACGACCCTGCGGGTTTCCCCCCAAGAGAGGGAGCCAGTGTTAACTGCAATTCACAAATTGTATCTTTAACAGGTGGTGGTCAAGGGTCCCCTCCTTCAACAAGAGGGTGTTATTATTCGACCATGTTGTAATCCCGAAACCAGACGGTTCGGTCAGACCCATATTGAATTAAAATCCCTGAACATATACCTGAAAATGTTCAAGTTCAAGATAGAATCGCTAAGAGCGGTCATTGCGAGCCTGAAAAGGGGGAGACTTTATCGTGAATCGGGACATAGGGGATGCATACCTTCATGTCCCCATTTCTCCACCTCATTAGGCGTACCTCAGAATTGCGGTACGGGATTGTCATTACCAATTTCAGACGTTGCCGTTTGGTCTCTCCACGGCCCCGAGAATATTCACCAAGGTAATGGCGGATATGATGGTGCTCCTGCGGACGCAAGGTGTCACTGTTATCACGTACTTGGACGATCTCCTCATAAAAGCGATATCGAGAGAGCAGTGGTGGAACAGCGTATCACTTTCTCTGGAAGTGTAACGGCAACATGGCTGAATTCTATATATTCCAAAGTTGCAGTTGGTTCCTACAGCTCATCTGCCTCTCCTAGGCATGATCCTAGACACAGACCAGAAAGGGGTTTATCTCCCGATAGAGAGTCAGGAGCTCATGACACTGGTCAGGAATCTATTAAAACCAAAACAGGTGTCGGTGCATCACTGCACTCGAGTCCTGGGAAGAATGGTGGCATCATACGAGGCCATCCCCTTAGGCAGGTTCCATGCGAGGACCTTCCAATGGGACTTACTGGACAAGTGGTCCAGCTCACATCTTCAGATGCATCGGTTAATCACCCTATCCCCCAGGGCCAGGGTGTCTCTCCTGTGGTGGCTGCGAAGTGCTCACCTACTCGAGGGCCGCAGATTCGGCATTCAGGACTGGGTCCTGGTGACCAAGGATGCAAGCCTCCGAGGGTGGGGAGCAGTTACACAGGGAAGAAATTTCCAAGGTTGGTGGTCAAGTCAACAGACTTGCCTTCACATCAATTTCCTGGAACTAAGGGCCATATACAACGCCCTAAGTTTAGCGGAGATCCTGCTTCGCGACCAACCGGTTCTGATCCAGTCAGACCGCAAGGGCTCATGTAAACCGCCAAGGCGGCACAAGGAGCAGGGTGGCGAGGGTAGAAGCCACCAGAATTCTTCGCTGGGCGGAGAATAAAGTAAGCACACTGTCAGCAGTGTTCATTCCGGGAGTGGACAACTGGGAAGCAGACTTCCTTAGCAGGCCTCCACCCGGGAGAGTGGGGACTTCATCAGGAAGTCTTCACGCAGTTTGCAAAAAATTGGGAACTGCCTCAGGTGGACTTGATGGCATCTCACCTCAATAAAAAGCTAAAAAAGGTTTTACGCCAGGTCAAAGGACCCTCAGGCGATAGCTGTGGTCGCACTAGTAACACTGTGGGTGTTCCAGTCGGTCTATGTATTCCCTCCTCTTCCTCTCATACCCAAGGGCTGAGAATTGTAATAAACGGAGGAGTGAGAACAATATTCTTTGCTCCGGATTGGCCAAGAAGAACTTGGTACCCAGAACTGCAAGAAATTATCTCAGAGGACCCATGGTCTCTGCCTCTCAGACAGGACCTGTTGCAACAGGGCCCCTGTCTGTTCCAAGACTTACCGCGGCTGCGTTTGACGGCATGGCGGTTGAATGCCGGATCCTAACGGAAAAGGGAATTCCGGATGAAGTGATTCCTACGCTAATAAAGGCTAGGAAGGACGTGACAGCAAAACATTATCACCGAATATGGCGAAAATATGTTGCTTGGTGTGAGGCCAGGAAGGCCCCTACAGAGGAATTTCAGCTTTGGCGATTCCTACACTTCCTGCAGGCAGGTGTGACTATGGGCCTTAAACTAGGATCCATAAAGGTCCAGATTTCGGCCCTATCCATTTTCTTCCAAAAAGAACTGGCTTCACTGCCTGAGGTTCAGACATTTTTTTGCATATTCAGCCCCCTTTTTGTGGCACCGTGGGATCTCAATGTAGTTTTGGATTTCCTGAAATCTCACTGGTTTGAGCCACTTAAGACATTGGAGCTCAAGTATCTCACTTGGAAAGTGGTCATGCTGTTGGCCTTGGCTTCAGCTAGGCGTGTGTCAGAATTGGCGGCTTTGTCATGTAAAAGCCCCTACCTGATTTTCCATGTAGATAGGGCAGAATTGCAGACCCGTCCGCAGTTTCTGCCGAAGGTGGTGTCATCTTTTCACCTGAACCAACCTATTGTGGTACCTGCGGCTACTCGTGACGTGGAGGACTCCAAGTTACTCGATGTAGTCCGGGCTTTGAAGATTTATGTTTCTGGAACGGCTGGAGTCAGAAAGACTGATTCGCTGTTCATACTGCATGCACCCAACAAGCTGGGTGCGCCTGCTTCAAAGCAAACTATTGCTCGCTGGATCTGTAACACGATTCAGCAAGCTCATTCTGCGGCAGGATTGCCGCATCCAAGATCAGTCATGGCCCATTCCACAAGGAAGGTGGGCTCTTCTTGGGCGGCTGCCGGAGGGGTCTCGGCATTACAACTTTGACCTTGAGTTTGCTCATTCGGTGCTGCAGAGTCATCCGCACTCTCCCGCCCGTTTGGGAGCTTTGGTATAATCCCCATGGTCCTTACGGAGTCCCCAGCATCCACTCAGGACGTTAGAGAAAATAAGATTTACTCACCGGTAAATCTATTTCTCGTAGTCCGTAGTGGATGCTGGGCGCCCGTCCCAAGTGCGGATTTTCTGCAATACGTGTATATAGTTATTGCGTAATACAGGGTTTTTGGTTATGAGCCATCTGTTCAGTTAGGCTCAGTTATGTTCATACTGTTAACTGGGTAAGTTTATCACAAGTTGTACGGTGTGGCTGGAATGAATCTTACCCTGGGTTCCAAATCCTTTCCTTATTATGTCAGCTCTTCCGGGCACAGTTTCCTTAACTGAGGTCTGGAGGAGGGGCATAGAGGGAGGAGCCAGATATAGTACTAAATCTTTCTTAGAGTGCCCAGTCTCCTGCGGAGCCCGTCTATTCCCCATGGTCCTTACGGAGTCCCCTGCATCGACTACGGACTACGAGAAATAGATTTACCGGTGAGTAAAATCTTATTTTTTGATTTTTTTCAGTTTTAGTTGCCGTGACATTTTATTAATTTTCTCCAATTTTACTGGCAACTCTGCCCCTTGACCTTCTGATGCAGACTTTTACAGCATGATGAGACACATCTGAGAATCTTGTCGCCTCATACTCCTTCCACATTGTTCCTTCACAAATAACAAATGTACTATTTATCTGGTACATAGCTATTGTCTCCCCAGCATCTGTAATTGGTGGGGGTAGGTTACAGTAGTGTAAATAAATGTGAATATAAGGATTATGTGGAGGGCGCTGGGTATGTTATCCCGGCGGTCAGAATACTGACGCCGAGATCCCGACTGCCAGAATGCTGGCAGGGAGGCGAGCGCAACCAAGCCTCGGTGGCTCACTGTGCTTTCCACAGGTAGTATTCCCACTATATGGGTGTCACCCACGAGTGGGAATAATCCTGGGACAGCTGCCGGCATTCTGGTGGTCAGGAACCCAGCGTAGGTATTCTGACCCCCGGGATATAAACTGCATCCCTGTAGAGGAGTATGGTTGGAAAAAAATGGGCACGTGTAGGACATTGCATAAAAAGGGAAACTGTGGAGAGTTAAATTGCAATGGGGCATGGAAATAGAGATCTAGGACCCCAATTTATTTTTAATGATGGGTCCCTGGGAACCACATAATTATAAACTAGGTGCGATCACTACACCGGAATGGGAAAGAAATGTCATCCTAGGAGGGAATGCAGTTCTTTTTTGTGTACCTGGTAAGTAATGGGTGCCCGATGGAGCTATTCAATTGTTTTGGGCGCCTATTACTTATCAGGAAAATGCAGTTTTGGGTGCCCGACTTGTTGCACATTTCTGCATCAGCATAGAAATTAAATAGATATATCAGGTGCCCATTACTTGGGTGCCTAGAAATTAAATAAAATTCCCCCCTTAGTGACTTACTGTAGCCCATGGAATAATTATTGGTGTCAGGCAATGTGGCACCAGCAAAACACAAAACAGTCTCTAGAGTTGATAGAGAATGAACAGTGGGCCTAATTCTGAGTTGATCGCAGCAGCAATTTTGTTAGCATTTGGGCAAAACCATGTGCACTGCAGGTGGGGCAGATATAACATGTGTAGAGAGATTAGATTTGGGTGGGGTGTATTCAAACTGAAATCTAAATTGCAGTGTAAAAATAAAGCAGCCAGTATTTACCCTGCACAGAAACAAAATAACCCACCCAAATCTAACTCTCTGCAAATGTTATATCTGCCTATCCCCCCCCTCCCCCCTGCAGTGCACATGGTTTTGCCCAATTGCTAACAAACTTGCTGCTACGATCAAATCAGAATTACCCACAGTATTTCTGTGATGAAAGTAAGCACATTGTTAATGGGAGAGATCAGAGGAGAACGGCCAGACTCATTCAAGCTGACAGTAATGCGTTAGAGATGGTCTTTTGGAGCAGTCGAACCTTGAAGTAGATGGGCATCAAGACCATGTTTCCTACCTGATAGCTAAGAACAGGAAACCAAAGCTGGGTACATACCTGAACATCGGTGTGACCCAGCGGAAATGTGACGTAACAATATATTGCATCACTGTACACACTACACAATCTGCCATACGACATGCTTCTTGTAACAACATAGCGGAGTCTATGAAATTGTCCCATCTGATGTGCAGCTCATGAGATGGGACGATGCGACCACCCAGTACATCAAACGAATTTTGTGGATTTGAGGGTACACACTATACTGTATTATGGTCTTTGCGATTCGTCCTGGATCACAATATCGTCCAAGATATCGTATACCAAAAGTGTACATTTGGAGAATGGAAAAATGTCATCTAAATTTCTGCTGCAAAATACAGATGACAGGATCAGAATTTGGTCTAAGAACAATTAATCCATGGCTATATCCTGCCTTGCGTTCAGGCTGAAGGTGGAAGTGTAATTGTCTGAGGGATGTTTTACTGACCCATATTAGGCCCTGAAATACCAACTCAGCATCATTTAAATGCTACAATCTGACTCTTGTAATGGATACTTCCAGCAGAAGAGCGCACATCTTCTCAAACTGTTGTGGTGGAATGGGATATTTGCAGTGTGATTGTACAGCCTAGAAGTCTGCAGCAAATGTGATACTGTCATGTCACCATGGCCTGGAATCTCTAATGTTTCAGCATCTTGTTAGATTCATGCCACAAAGAATTCAAGCTGTTCTCGGGGCATCTACCCATTACTGGAAATATGATAAAATTGCCACTTTGTGTATAACATATGTCATACTTGCCTACCCTCCCAGAAGCTGCAGGAGAGTCCCAATTTTTAGGGTAGTCCCCCACAGCCCCAGAAGTTTATGTGGCTCTCCCGCATCCCGCCCACTTCCTATTGAAGTGGGCAGAATGAGGATTAAAGTCTTGAAAATGCAGTGACTGGTGAGGGCAGGGCGAAATGCCATGATTAATGTCCTTTAGTCCCACCTCCTACCCGTGGACCTGTGAATCACAGCCATTACAAATAAAGATGAGTGCTCCCAAAAAGGTGTTTTTGTCTTTGCTCTTTTTAGTTAACAAATATATAAATCAAGAATTGGTAGAACAAAATGATTTTTTTAAAACTTAACCTCTATTATATCCCTGAATGATAAAATAAGTTACTTGAATGACTTTCTTAAATGATAAACATATATCAATGAGAATAATAATTATAATAAATAAAAAATCTTGATTGCCTGTTAACAAATAAGGGCCCTCATTCCGAGTTGTTCGCTCGCAAGGCGATTTTAGCAGTATTGCACACGCTAAGCCGCCGCCTACTGGGAGTGAATCTTAGCATCTTAAAATTGCGAACGATGTATTCGCAATATTGCGATTACAAACTTCTTAGCAGTTTCAGAGTAGCTTTTGACTTACTCGGCATCTGCGATCAGTTCAGTGCTTGTCGTTCCTGGTTTGACGTCACAAACACACCCAGCGTTCGCCCAGACACTCCCCCGTTTCTCCGGCCACTCCTGCGTTTTTTCCCACACGCTCATAAAACGGCCTGTTTCCGCCCAGAAACACCCATTTCCTGTCAATCACATTACGATCGCCGGAGCGAAGAAAAAGCCGTGAGTAAAAATACTTTCTTCTTTTCAAATTTACTTGGCGCAGTCGCAGTGCGAATATTGCGCATGCGCACTAAGCGGAAATTCACTGCGATGCGAAGAAATTTGCAGAGCGAACGACTCGGAATGAGGGCCAAGGTTCAAAATAGCGAATAAATGGTGAAAATATGTATTAGTATTGTAGGCTTCCTGTATTATTTTGTGTGGTAGATGGAATCCAAATTACTCACTGTGTAAGTAGGATGCTGATTGGTCCAAAATCAGCATTCCGATCCCACTAATTGACCATAGCCCATCACAAAAGACAGCAGAAGTGTGTTTACTATTTTTAATTCTGACTGGCTTTGGCAGCACCCTCTCATCTGTGGTTTAATATTTCTACAACACCACGAGACAGCAGAACTGATACCATTTGTCCATTAGCCGGATTGTCTTTCCTATTCCCTCCACCTTTTTCCAACACTCTCGCATCTGGAAAACACTATGGCTGGTCTTGCAATGCTTACATGCAACAGGGCCTAGCCCTTGTCTTAGTACAGAAAGCAGAGGTGGGTACTACTCTTCTCCCATCCTCAAGACTTGGCCACGGCCATATCTTCCTGAATACGCCCGATCTTGTCCGATCTCTGAAGCTAAGCATGAATAGGCCTGGTCAGTACTTGGATCGGAGACCCCCCCGGGAAATACTAGGTGCTGTGGGCATTTTACATAGGAGAACATAATCTTGAATCTATCAGCTCTGGCCCTTCGTTTGGCCTTTATCATTCATCTGTTTTCCTCACAGATTTTGGACCAATCAGCATCCCACTTACACAGTGAGTATTCAGATTCCATCTACCACACAAAACAATACAGGAATCCTACAATACCAATGCATGTTTTTACCATTTATTCGTGATCTTGAACCTTATATGTTAACAGGCAATCAATATTTTTTTTTTTATTATAATTATTATTTTCATTCTCATAAAGGTTAAGTTTTAACAAAATCATTTTGTTCTACCAATTCTTGATTTATATATTTGATAACTAAAGAGTGTTCCCCAAAAAGTGTTGTTTTTTTGTCTTTGTTCTTATCTTTATTTGTAGTCTCACCTACAAAAATATTTGTGAGCACCACCAATAAGTACAGGTACTGCTTTAAATTGATTTCAACAGTCCTAACATAATTTTTTTCTACATCTATCTTTAAACTGGTTGGTGCAGACCTATAAATATTCTTTGAATCGCAGCCATTTCCTGGTCTTGGGGGCGGGGCCTAATGATATCCCAGGCCCACCACCCCCCAAAGGGACATGTTGCGTCTCCTCTCCGGGCTTCTCCTGGAGAGGAGAACTTTAGAATACTGTACATATATGTTTATATGTAACGTGTAATACAATATCTGTAATATTGCATGTTTTTTACATCTGATTTTAAAGTCGTTTTCAATAAGGATTACATTAGACCTGTATCCACAATATTGATTGTATGGCCCAGCTTTAAATTGTGTACCTAGTTAATACAAGTATTTGTTAGAGCGTATAATATATTGGCTCACCTTCCACAGTGCTTGTTCGTACAGTTATAACAGACAGGGGAAACTGTTGAAAAACAGCAACTGTGAGAGGATCGGTTACTAATGAAGGCTACAAATCTTGGACACATTCTTGGGTCAGAGAAGGATGCGGGAAGTGTACAGGAAGTGGAGGTACACACTATACAATTATCTGTCCAATCTGGCTGGTTGGAATGAAAATCTGGTAATTTATGGAAGCAAATGACAATCAACCATTACTCCTAAACACTGGAAAATGGACAAAAACAGTCATTCAGACAAATTGGTAAAATCAAACGGATTTTACCAATTTGTCTGAACGACTGTTTTTGTCCAATTTCCAGTGTTTAGGAGTAATGGTTGATTGTCATTTGCTTCCATACATTACCAGGTTTTTATTCCAACCAGCCAGATTGGACAGATAATTGTATTTGTGTAGTGTGTATCTAGCTTTAACCTAATAATGCTCAATGGTGGATTAAAATTGCCATGGTTCCTGAGCAGTGTCCAAGCCATGATCTTTATTTGTGCCTGGTCATGTTGATTCTAATACGCATTTGGACAACTTTGAGAACCATTTTATAATATAATACAGCTAACACCGTGTTTCTCCCAGAATTATAACCATTACTAATTAAGTGGAAGATGTGTCCCTTCTAAGAATTACTTATGGAAGGCCTGCTTAGTTTCAATTGAGAAGGTCTGGCACCTCTAAGAGCCGAGCCCCCAATGATCACCACAAATGTTTTTCCTATACTTTTTCAAGTGTGTAACACTTTTCTGCCATGGATTGCAAATCCACCAGTGGTTGTAAGTACTTCACCTAGGGAGGCCAATCCCGGGATCGGAGGGATCCCAGGTTTTTGGGCCAAAAATGGCCGGGATTAAATCCTGGGATTGGGAGTGCCAATCCCGGGGAATGAGGGATCAGTGTTGCCCTGCTTCCGGCTTCCCAGCGCAGCGTGACATGCAGCGAGAGGTCACGCTGCACCGTCGGACCCTGCTGGCAGCCGCCGGAAGAGAGCTGCTGAAGTGTCCCACCCGCCTGCCCCCGGTGTATGGTGAGTTATGTGAGGGGGGCAGCCACACAGGGAAACGCCAATTCCGGGAATCCCGGGATTAACCATTTTTCAATCCCGATACCCAGGACTGAAAAAATGTCCCGGGATTAGCCTCCCTAACTCCACCATCGGTGCATCATTGCACACACCATCAACACTTGCATGAGCCTATGGCAGTGCCGCCTCCTCAGCTCAGGCTAAACATGGCCTCTGTGCCTGCGGTACTGCACCTGAGAATGCAGCTGCTTGCATTGACATGCCTGTAAGACGCCAATGAGACCGCATTTGTTTGCTTTCACGTCAGGCCACCTCCCAGTCACCACAGTGCCGTAACTAGACATTTTAGCGCTGTGTGCAAGAAATGGCATAGGCGCCCCCCCCCCCCCCCATAATGCAAAACAGGGGCAGCGCGCTACGTAGGCACGCGCATAAAATATAGGGAAGGGGTGTGGCCACACAATAATACCAATTCAGATTACGATGCACAGTAGTCTCCATTATTTAAATTACGCCACACAGTAGCGCCACTACACCAGGTAGAGCCCCTTTTACACATTACGGCAGAGTCCACCTTTTACACATTGCGGCACACAGTGTCCACCTTTTACACATTACGGCACACAGTGTCCACCTTTTACACATTACGGCAGACAGTGTCCACTTTTTACACATTACGGCAGACAGCGTCCCCTTTTTACATATTACGGAAGACCGTCCCGCTTTTTACACATTACGGCAGACAGCGTCCCCCTTTTTACACATTACGGCAGACAGCGTCCCCCTTTTTACAAATTAGGTCTGGTAGGGGATAGGGTGAGGGGACAGTTCCGTAGGGGACAGGGTGAGGGTGCTGGGACATGTCTGCTCGGGGACAGGGTGAGAGGACAGGTCTGGTAGGGGATAGGGTGAGGGTGCTGGGACAGGTATGGTCAGGGACAGGGAGAGGGTGCGGGCATAGGTCTGGTAAACGATAGGGTGAGGGTGTTGGGACAGGTATTGTCAGGGAGAGGGTGCGGGACAGGTCTGGTAGGCTATATGTCTGGTAGTGGACACGGTGAGGGGACAGGTCTGGTAGAGGACATGGTAAGGGTGCTGGGACAAGTCAGGTCGAGGACAGGGAGAGGATGCAGGGACAGATCATGTAGGGGATGCTAACCCCCCTTCAATATTCTGCACCACATCACAGTACTTCACACAGTGTCCTCCCCACACAAAACAATAAAATTACCTTCTAATAAACGCCTCTGAGGCTGTGCCTGCAGTAACTCCCCCGGCAGTCTGGTCACCAAAGAGGGAAGAAAAGGGAGGCGGAGCTGCTTGGCCGCAAGTCCCGAAACACAAAGCGGCCAGGTACGAGTGCCTCCAGTCCGCAGCTAGCCACGCACATGTGGCTGCAGAACATATTTTCAGCCTGACCTCCCCTCCGGTCCATCCAGCCATTGCGATACCTAGCCGGCGGGACTTGGCTACACTCAACCCCAGGATGCATGAGGGAGGAGCCTCATTCTGGTGCGGGCGGGGAGGGGAGGTTGGCCGACGACTCATGCCTAGGTGCCCCCCCTACCCTGAGTCCGCCGCTGGGGCAGAGGTTTGCATGGCGGTTGCTGGCAGCTTGTGACAGGAAGAGGTTTTTTTCCTGTCACCACTGTCAGTCTCCTTGGGAATTATGCGCTCTAACTAGGTGTGTGCTGTGGGAAATGCCCTTTCTGCACACACCTAGTTACGGTGCTGAGTCACCACCCGTGAATGCACATGGTTTTGCCTCACCCGTTCCTAATGCCAGCGATCCTGTACGCAGGAGTGTATGTTGTCACACAGTCAGGAAACACTTGCGCCGTAGGGGTTTTCTGTACTTTTTTCACATGTGCAGAAGCAAATAATCTCTTAACTGCGCAAACATCAGCATTATGTCCACCTCGGAATCAGACCCACAGATTCCGTTGTCCATCTGTTGGAGTGAATTAATACTTTGCACCCATCTGTAGATGGCAGATGTGCAGATGATGTATAATTGGTTTACCTTCTTCCATTTTGAACACGTTGCGCTGTCTGGTTAAAATTTTATGAAAGGATATTGTTTCAGAAGAATGAAAGCCTTTGCTCTTAAGTTTGCTAGAAGTATGGCTATAGATTGTTTTTTGATAGTCAGCAAAGGAAGTGCGAAAATCCATCTCCTTCAGACTATATTGTTAAACTCTACATCAAGCCTGGCCAACCTGAGGCTCTCCAGCTGTTATAAAACTACACATCCCAGCATGCCCTGACAAAGTTGTAGCATTCTCTAATAGCAAAACTTTGGCAGGTCATACTGGTACTTGTAGTTTTACCACAGTTTTGCCAAGCCAGAAAGTTTACATGTTCAATTGTAATCATGATTTTACTCAGTCTTGAGTTTCAGTCCTTTCAGCCCCATCACATTTTAACAGGGTTAGAACATTATTTTTTATGTTATATCAGGGTTCATTTCCTGCTTGTGATTTTTATTTTTTCTCTCCAGTTTTTAGACGGTCAGGGATGAGACTGTCATTATAATGGTTACAGCAGCACTGAGCATTTAATAATATACATGTGCATCTCTCATATGGGCAGAGCTGCATGTGATGATTGGGGAAGGGGAATGGGACATCTGTGAAGCCTTAAGGTACATACACACGTTGCAATGGGGTGTCGCGTCCAATACTGACATATTGTGCCCGGGGGCATGTAGTCCGCATCTGCTCTGCCTGCACACACTATATTTTCTTGCGATGCCGATCCCGCGGGACAGCGCATTGGCATCGCAAGCTTATACACACAGTGCAATATGCACTATATGTTTCCGTGCAATATGGACTATATAGTCCATATTGCACGTAAAATCGCACCTTGTGTATGCACCTTTTAGGGTGGTATTACCTGTGGTAAATAATCATGGTAATTATCTTGCCGGGGGCTATCCAATTAGCCCGGATGAGGGCCGCGGCTTATTGGAGGTTTTGTTTCACCTGCCACAGGAAGACGAAACCAAATCCCTGAAAACAGCGCTGTGTACGGTGAAAACACACGTTTAACTGAGTCTGTTTTCGTGAGAAAATTTTATATTTTTTTGGGGCGACCTAGTAGGATAGCCTGAAAAAAAAATAATCAGAGAAACATCGTGAAAAATCGCACAAAAATCTTTTTTTTTTTACTCCCGATGTTCCTTCGCAGCTGATTGGATATTCCCTTTGACTGACGGTTCTAATAGAGGAAGAACCTGGACAGTGTATGTGAAGCTCTTTTCTAACTAACATTGGAGTATTGTGTTCACAAATGCCTCTATATATAAAATGAAGTTCATACTGTATATTCAACTTTTTCTTTTTTTTTCCTTCAGGTCCGTCTCTCCTGGCTTACAACAATGAGACGTTTACTGAACGTGACTGGGAAGGAATACAGAAACCGGGAGACAGCATTAAGAGAAAAGACCCCAACACTGTTGGCCGGTTTGGACTGGGGTTTAACTCTGTATATCACATTACAGGTTGGTTTGAAAACCATTTCATTTATTACATTAAAGCCATCTTATATGGCATGCAAACTAAATAGAACACACATGAATGAGGGTGGGCCTTCAGTGATATTTAGTGAGGCAGTTGTTCTACCGTATCTAGAAGGGTTTTGGCTATTGCAAAATAGAGGACATAACACGGGAAAACCAAACGTTGCTGCCTTCCACCCTAGTAAATTCTAAAATAATAGCGATTAATGTACCAGTATTTGATACATGCCAGGGTTTGGTATATTACATTTACAATCATAATGTTCACATTGATGGCTTGTCAACATTCAGCATGTCAGTGTGATCAGAATACAAATGTTGTGCTTGTGCACTAAGTCTAACCCTAATGTCAACATTTTCACATGTTGACATTTTCCAGGTGCTGACATTTTACCCATGTCTACATCATAACATTATAAATGTGGACTTTGAGTGCATACCATGTAAAATCTGTATGGTACACAATCGTGGGAAGAGGGTGGAAGCTATGGGCCTGATTCATGTATGTACGGTATTGCACGGCCACAGGGAAGCAGCAGTGCAATACCATACATCTACAGTAATATGCTTATGCTACAGCAGTTGCCTGAAGAAAACAGAAGCCTCCTGCCAGCATCGCAGTGCTGTGTCTGAGATGCAGCATCAGTTCATCAGTCACGATGGCTGCAGTCACCGCCCAGTGGAGTAACATTAACCTTAGGATGAGCGACGGATCTCCTTGTCCATGACCAGGATGTCTTGATCCGAAGAGGCAAACCGTGCCTGGCTATGCCTACAAAACAGGTGCGAAACCGTAAAACAGTCGCCGCCCTGCCACCAGACCCTTCAGCATGTCAAAAGTGTTGCGGCTTGGGTGCAAATCGTGAGTCGACGCAGGACCGGTTCTGCACATGCATAGTGAACCCACAATCATAGGTTTATGCAAAACATTGCGTTTGTGTTCAACTGTGGGTTGGGCCCAGGCCCGGCCCGCCCGTTACGCGCGGTACGCGCACGGGTAAGGCGCCGCAGTGAAGAAGGCGCCGCTGGCAGCCTGGACCACGCGCCTCTCCTGCCTGCCGTCCTGCGGCTGCCCCTCAGTATGGTCTCTGGCAGTGACGGCGGAGTGTATAACTCAAATCAGGTGTCGGTTCGTTAGCCAATCAGAGCTCGCGGACCGGCGCCTGATTTGAGATATACACGCTGCAGTCACCGCCGGAGACCAGACTGAGGGGCAGAGCGGCAGGCAGGAGAAGCGCGCGCTGCGCTCTCCACAAAGAAAACAGGCAGCAAAACGGTGAGCAGCACTGTGGGGGCATATGTCTATGTGGCACTGTGGTGGCATATGTGGCACTGTGGGGGCATATCTGTATCTGGCACTGTGGGCACATGGCAATGTGGGTGCATATCTGTATCTGGCACTGTGGGGGCATATCTGTATCTGGTACAGTGGGGGTCATATGTGGCACTGTGTGGGCATATGTGGCACTGTGGGGGCATATCTGTATGTGGCACTGTGGGGGCATATCTGTATGTGGCACTGTGGGGGCATATCTGGCACTGTGGGCACATGGCACTGTGGGGGCATATCTGTATCTTTCACTGTGGGGTCATGTGTGGCACTGTGGGCACATGGCAATGTGGGGGCATATCTGTATCTGGCACTGTGGGGGTATATATGGCACTGTGGGGGCATATCTGTATGTGGCACTTTGAGGGCATATCTGTATGTGGCACTGTGGGGCATATCTGTATGTGGCACTGTGGGGTCATGTGTGGCACTGTGGGCACATGGCAATGTGGGGCATATATGTATCTGGCACTGACTGTGGGGGCATATTTGGCACTGTGGGGGTATATATGGCACTGTGGGGGCATATCTGTATGTGGCACTGTGGGGGCATATCTGGCACTGTGGGGGCATATCTGTATCTGGCACTGTGGGGGCATATCTGTATGTGGCACTGTGGGGGCATATCTGGCACTGTGGGCACATGGCACTGTGGGGGCATATCTGTATCTTTCACTGTGGGGGCATATCTGGCACTGTGGGCACATGGCACTGCGGGGGCATATCTTTATGTGGCACTGTGGTGTCATATGTGGCACTGTGGTGTCATATGTGGCACTGTGGGGTCATATGTGGCACCGTGGGGGCATATCTGTATGTGGCACTGTGGGGTCATATGCGGCACTGTGGGGGCATATCTGTATCTGGCACTGTGTGGTCATGTGTGGCACTGTGGGGTCTTGTGTGGCACTGTGGGCACATGGCAATGTGGGGGCATGTCTGTATCTGGCACTGTGGCACTGTGGGGGCATATCTAGCACTGTGGGTACATGGCACTGTGGGGGCATATCTGTATCTGGCACTGTGGGGGTCATATGTGGCACTGTGGGGGCATATCTGGCACTGTGGGCACATGGCACTGTGGGGGCATATCTGTATGTGGCACTGTGGGGGCATATCTGGAACTGTGGGCACATGGCACTGTGGGGGCATATCTGTATCTGGCACTGTGAGGGCATATGTGGCACTGTGGGGGCATATCTAGCACTGTGGGCACATGGCACCCACTATCTCCCTGTGACCCCAGCCTCCTCAGTCACCCACTATCTCCATCACCTCTGCCACCCAGTCACGCACTTTCTCCCTGTCACTGACAATCTCCCTGGACCCCTGGGGGTACTATTGTGTTGCCACACCCCTTCCTTGTGAGACCACACCTCTTTTAAAAATTGATCCCATCAAGGGGCGCTAAATTCTAAATTCGCTTACCAAAAAAATTAAGCTCAGGTCGGCCCTGTTTGGGCCCCATGTATAGATATTCAGGATTGAAAATCTGTGGATCAGTTAGCATTGCCACACTTGCAGTGTCTTCCAAATAACCTTAGAAAACATGAGAGCACAGCCCTGAGAGGTATCTTGCACCTGTTTTAATAAGTCCAGGCCTAATATGTGCTAAAAGAAAATCATAAGTTGAAGTAAATAAGATTTTACTTACCGATAAATCTATTTCTCATAGTCCGTAGTGGATGCTGGGGACTCCGTCAGGACCATGGGGAATAGCGGCTCCGCAGGAGACAGGGCACAAAAGCAAGCTTTTAGGATCACATGGTGTGTACTGGCTCCTCCCCCTATGACCCTCCTCCAAGCCTCAGTTAGGTACTGTGCCCGGACGAGCGTACACAATAAGGAAGGATCTTGAATCCCGGGTAAGACTCATACCAGCCACACCAATCACACCGTACAACTTGTGATTTGAACCCAGTTAACAGTATGGTAACAATGAAGTAGCCTCTAAAAAAGATGGCTCACAACAATAATAACCCGATTTTTTTGTAACAATAACTAACTATGTACAAGTAATGCAGACAATCCGCACTTGGGATGGGCGCCCAGCATCCACTACGGACTATGAGAAATAGATTTATCGGTAAGTAAAATCTTATTTTCTCTAACGTCCTAGTGGATGCTGGGGACTCCGTCAGGACCATGGGGATTATACCAAAGCTCCCAAACGGGCGGGAGAGTGCGGATGACTCTGCAGCACCGAATGAGAGAACTCCAGGTCCTCCTCAGCCAGGGTATCAAATTTGTAGAATTTAGCAAACGTGTTTGCCCCTGACCAAGTAGCTGCTCGGCAAAGTTGTAAAGCCGAGACCCCTCGGGCAGCCGCCCAAGATGAGCCCACCTTCCTTGTGGAATGGGCATTTACAGATTTTGGCTGTGGCAGGCATGCCACAGAATGTGCAAGCTGAATTGTACTACAAATCCAACGAGCAATAGTCTGCTTAGAAGCAGGAGCACCCAGCTTTTTGGGTGCCTACAATATAAACAGCAAGTCAGACTTTCTGACTCCAGCCGTCCTGGAATTATATATATATATATATATATATATATATATATATATTTTTTCAGGGCCCTGACAACGTCTAGCAACTTGGAGTCCTCCAAGTCCCTACTAGCCGCAGGCACCACAATAGGTTGTTTCAGGTGAAACGCTGACACCACCTTAGGAAGAAACTGGGGACGAGTCCGCAGTTCTGCCCTGTCCGAATGGAAAATCAAATATGGGCTTTTGTAAGACAAAGCCGCCAATTTTGACAATCGCCTGGCCGAGGCCAGGGCCAACAGCATGGTCACTTTCCATGTGAGATATTTCAAATCCACAGATTTGAGTGGTTCAAACCAATATGATTTGAGGAATCCCAACACTACGTTGAGATCCCACGGTGCCACTGGAGGCACACAAGGGCTGTATATGCAATACTCCCTTGACAAACGTCTGGACTTCAGGAACTGAAGCCAATTCTTTCTGGAAGAAAATCTATAGGGCCGAAACTTGAACCTTAATGGACCCCAATTTGAGGCTCATAGACACTCCTGTTTGCAGGAAGTGCAGAAATCGACCTAGTTGAAATTTTTTCGTGGGGCCTTCCTGGCCTCACCCACGCAACATATTTTTACCACATGTGGTGATAACGTTGTGCGGTCACCTCCTTCCTGGCTTTGACCAGGGTAGGTATGACCTCTTCCGGAATGCCTTTTCCCTTAGGATCCGGCGTTCAAACCGCCATGCCGTCAAACGCAGTCGCGGTAAGTCTTGGAACAGACAAGGTCCCTGCTGGAGCAGGTCCTTTCTTAAAGGCCGATGCCACGGTTCCTCTTGGAACAGACATGGTACTTGCTGAAAGCAAATCCCTTCTTAGCTCCCGAGGCCATTAGTCCTCTGTGAGCATCTCTTGAAGTTCCGGTTACCAAGTCCCTCTTGGCCAATCCGGAGCCACGAGTATAGTTCTTACTCCTCTATGTCTTATAATTCTCAATACCTTGGTTATGAGAAGCAGAGGAGGGAACACATACACCGACTGTTACACCCACGGTGTTACCAGGACGTCCACAGCTATCGCCTGAAGGTCTCGTGACCTGGCGCAATACCTGTCCCATTTTTTGTTCGGGCGGGACGCCATCATGTCCACCTTTGGTCTTTCCCAACGGTTCACAATCGTGCGGAAAACTTCCCGATGAAGTTCCCACTCTCCCGGGTGGAGGTCGTGCCTGTTGAGGAAGTCTGCTTCCCAGTCGTCCACTCCCGGAATGAACACTGCTGACAGTGCTATCACATGATTTTCCGCCTAGCGAAAAATCCTTGCAGTTTCCACTGCCCTCCTGCTTCTTGTGCCGCCCTTTCTGTTTACGTGGGCGACTGCCGTGATGTTATCCCACTGGATCAATACCGGCTGACCTTGAAGCAGAGGTCTTGCTAAGCTTAGAGCATTATAAATTTGCTATTAGCTCCAGTATATTTATGTGGAGAGAATTCTCCAGACTTGATCACACTCCTTGTGTGACTGCTCCCCAGCCTCTCAGGCTGGCCTCCGTGGTCACGAGCATCCAATCCTGAATGCCGAATCTGCGACCCTCTAGAAGATGAGCACTCTGTAATCACCACAGGAGAGACACCCTTGTCCTTGGATATAGGGTTATCCGCTGATGCATCTGAAGATGCGATCCGGACCATTTGTCCAGCAGATCCCACTGAAGAGTTCTTGCGTGAAATCTGCCGAATGGAAGCGCTTCGTAATAAGCCACCATTTTTACCAGGACTCTTGTGCAATGATGCACTGACACTTTTCCTGGTTTTAGGAGGATCCCGATTAGCTCGGATAACTCCCTGGCTTTCTCCTCTGGGAGAAACACCTTTTCCTGGACTGTGTCCAGAATCATCCCTAGGACCAGCAGACGTGTCGTCGGAACAACTGCGGTTTTGGAATATTTAGAATCCACCCGTGCTGTCGTAGAACTACTTGAGATAGTGCTACTCCGACCTCCAACTGTTCTCTGGACCTTGTTCTTATCAGGAGGTCGTCCATTTTCTTTGAAGACGAATCCTCCTTTCGGTCATTACCTTGGTAAGGACCCGGGGTGCCTTGGACAATCCAACGGCATTGTCTTGAAACTGATAGTGACAGTTCTGTACCACGAACCTGAGGTACCCTTGGTGAGAAAAGGCAAATTTTGGGACATGGAGGTAAGCATCCCTGATGTCCCGGGACACCATATAGTCCCCTTGTTCTTTGCTATCACTGCTCTGAGTGACTCCATCTGGATTTGAACCCTTGTAAGTGTTCAAATTTTTCAGATTTAGAATAGGTCTCACCTAGTCTTCAGTACCACCATATAGTGTGGAGTAATACCCCTTTCCTTGTTGTCGGAGGGGTAATTTTATTATCACCTGCTGGGAATACAGCTTGTGAATTGTTTTCAATACTGCCTCCCTGTCGGAGGGAGACATTGGTACAGCAGACTACAGGAACCTGTGAGGGGGGAAACCTCTCGACATTCCAATCTGTACCCCTTGGATACTACTTGTAGGATCCAGGGGTCCTGTACGGTCCCAGCGTCATGCTGAGAACTTGGTAGAAGCGGTGGAGGGCTTCTGTTCCTGGGAATGGGCTGCCTGCTGCAGTTGACTCTTATAGGGACGAAAGGACTGAGGCTGAAAAGACGGTGTCTTTTTCTGCAGAGATGTGACTTAGGGTAAAAAACGGTGGATTTTCCAGCAGTTGCCCTGGCCACCAGGTCCCATGGACCGACCCCAAATAACTCCTCCCTTTTATACGGCAATACATCTTTGTGCCGTTTGGAATCTGCATCACCTGACCACTGTCGTGTCCATAAACATCTTCTTGCAGATATGGACATCGCATTTACTCTTGATGCCAGAGTGCAAATATCCCTCTGCGCATCTCGCATATATAGAAATGCATCCTTTAAATGCTCTATAGTCAATAAAATACTGTCCCTGTCAAAGGTATCAATATTTTTAGTCAGGGAATCCGACCAAGCCACCTCAGCTCTGCACATCCAGGCTGAGGCGATCGCTGGTCGCAGTATAACACCAGCATGTGTGTGTATACTTTTTAGGATATTTTTCAGCCTCCTATCAGCTGGCTCCTTAAGTACGGCCCTATCCGTAGATGGTACCGCCACTTGTTCTGATAAGCGTGTGAGCGCCTTATCCACCCTGAGGGGTGTTTCCCACCGCGCCTTAACTTCTGGCGGGAAAGGGTATACCGCCAATAATTTTCTATCGGGGGAAACCCACGCATCATCACACACTTCATTTAATTTATCTGATTCAGGAAAAACTACAGGTAGTTTTTTCACCTCACACATAATACCCTTTTTTGTGGTACTTGGAGTATCAGAAATATGTAACACCTCCTTCATTGCCCTTAACGTGTGGCCCTAAAAGAAAATACGTTTGTTTCTTCACCGTCGACACTGAAATCAGTGTCCGTGTCTGGGTCTGTGTCGACCGACTGAGGTAAATGGGCATTTTACAGCCCCTGACGGTGTTTGAGACGCCTGGACAGATACTAATTTGTTCGCCGGCCCTCTCATGTCGTCAACCGGCTTGCAGCGTGTTGACATTGTCACGTAATTTCCATAAATAAGCCATCCATTCCGGTGTCGACTCCCTAGAGAGTGACATCACCATTACAGGCAATTTGCTCCGCCTCCTCACCAATATTTTCCTCATACATGTCGACACACACGTACCGACATACAGCACACACATAGGGAATGCTCTGATAGAGGACAGGACCCACTAGCCCTTTGGGGAGACAGAGGGAGAGTTTGCCAGCACACACCAAAACGCTATAATTATCCAGGGACAACCTTTATATAAGTGTTCCTCCCTTATAGCATTTTAATATATATACATATCGCCAAATCAGTGCCCCCCCTCTCTGTTTTAACCCTGTTTCTGTAGTGCAGTGCAGGGGAGAGCATGGGAGCCTTCCCACCAGCCTTTCTGTGAGGGAAAATGGCGCTGTGTGCTGAGGAGAATAGGCCCCGCCCCCTTTTCGGCGGGCTTCTTCTCCGGAGTTTTAGATATCTGGCAGGGGTTAAATACATCCATATAGCCTCAAGGGCTATATGTGATGTATTTTTCGCCATACAGGTATTATACATTGCTGCCCAGGGCGCCCCCCCCAGCGCCCTGCACCCTCCGTGACCGCTGTGTGAAGTGTGCTGACAACAATGGCGCACAGCTGCAGTGCTGTGCGCTACCTGATGAAGACTGAGAGTCTTCTGCCGCCTGGTTCCGGACCTCTTCATCTTCAGCGTCTGCAAGGGGGGTCGGCGGCGCGGCTCCGGGACGAACCCCAGGGCGAGCCCTGTGTTCCGACTCCCTCTGGAGCTATGTCCAGTAGCCTAAGAATCCAATCCATCCTGCACGCAGGTGAGTTGAAAATCTCTCCCCTAAGTCCCTCGATGCAGTGAGCCTGTTGCCAGCAGGACTCACTGAAAATAAAGAACCTAAAAACTTTTTCTAAGTAACTCTTTAAGAGAGCCACCTAGATTGCACCCTTCTCGGCCGGGCACAAAAACCTAACTGAGGCTTGGAGGAGGGTCATAGGGGGGAGGAGCCAGTACACACCATGTGATCCTAAAAGCTTGCTTTTGTGCCCTGTCTCCTGCGGAGCCGCTATTCCCCATGGTCCTGACGGAGTCCCCAGCATCCACTAGGACGTTAGAGAAATAGCTTTTATGGAAAGAGAACCTGTTAGCCATACATATTCCATCCTTGTTAATTTTGATAATTAGGTGGTGTCATACACATTGTAAAAAAAGCTGCACAATAACCTGAGGTGTAGAGTAGCTTAAAACCCAAAAGGTGACATTTAATCCACTAGCTGAGTACCAGTTTTCATACAAAACCGTAGCAGTCTCTGTGGCTGCTTGATAAGTCCTCTGCCTTGATGTATATGAGGTAGTATTGTACGGAGATCAATCCAACTAACAATTGAACGATTGATTATCTGACCCTTATGAAGTGACTCCATACACTGGCCTACTGTTTAGTCAGACAAGCTAGCTCAGTAAGGCTGGGTACACAGTAGAGCAATGTTGCACCAAAATGCAGTTTTGGTGTGACATATCGCTTACATTGCGCAGTGTGTATACAGGACTGCGCGCTTCCGCAGTTGCATGCGACAGACGCTTGGTTTGATACGCTGCACATCAAAACAAGCATCCGTCACTAGCGTCCTATGTTATGTTAGTGAAGGCAGAGGCGGAACTAGCGCCAGTGCAGGCAGTGCCTTGCACTGGGGTCCGCCTCTGTCAAGGGGCCCAAAGCCAGAGCGGCATGTAATGAGTTAAACTGACTCATTACATGCCGCCTGGCTGCCGCTGTGTGCCACCGCCGAGGAGAGGATGCGCACCGGCTACGGAGGGTGAGGAGGAGGAGGGGGGGTGCAGGAGGGAGCCGCAGCAGCGCTGTATCATTGGTAGAAGCGCTGCTGCTGCTGGCCCTCCTTTACCATAGGCTGCCCTCCTCCGCTGTGAATGCTGGGATGCGCATCGCATCCCAGCATTCACAGCGGCGGAGGGCAGCCTATGGTAAAGGAGAGGGCCAGCAGCAGCAGCGCGTCTACCAATGACACAGCGCTGCTGCGGCTCCCTCCTCCACCCCCCCTCCTCCTTCTCCCCTGCCAGAAGCTGCAAGAGGAGCCTGGGTTGCGTACGTCCAGGTCCTTTGCACGAAGGCAACATAGACACAACCGAGGAGCCTGAGCCAGCGGAAACGGTAAGTATACCTATTCTATCTTTCTCTAACGTCCTAGTGGATGCTGGGAACTCCGTAAGGACCATGGGGAATAGACGGGCTCCGCAGAAGACTGGGCACTCTAAAGAAAGATTAGGTACTATCTGGTGTGCACTGGCTCCTCCCTCTATGCCCCTCCTCCAGACCTCAGTTAGAATCTGTGCCCGGCCAGAGCTGGGTGCTCTTAGTGGGCTCCCCTGAGCCTGCTAGTAAAAGAAAGTATTTGTTAGGTTTTTTATTTTCAGTGAGCTTCTGCTGGCAACAGACTCACTTCTACGTGTGACTGAGGGGAGAGAAGCAAACCTACCTATCTGCAGCTAGGTTGCGCTTCTTAGGTTACTGGACACCATTAGCTCCAGAGGGTTCGAACACAGGCACCTGTCCTCGATCGTCCGTTCCCGGAGCCGCGCTGCCGTCCCCCTCGCAGTGCCAGAAAAACAGAAGCTTGAAGACGGCGAAATCGGCGGCAGAAGACTCCTGTCTTCATTTAAGGTAGCGCACAGCACCGCAGCTGTGCGCCATTGCTCCCAGCACACTTTCACACTCCTGTCACTGTAGGGTGCAGGGCGGGGGGCGCCCTGGGCAGCAATTGAAGTACCTTTTTGGCAGAAAATACATATATACAGTCAGGCACTGTATATATGTAAAAAACCCCGCCATTTTTTCTCACAGAAAGCGGGACAGAAGCCCGCCGCTGAGGGGGCGGGGCCTTCTTCCTCAGCACACCAGCGCCATTTTCTCTTCACAGCTCCGCTGGAAGCAGCTCCCCAGGCTCTCCCCTGCAGTATCCAGGTACAAGAAGGGTAAAAAGAGAGGGGGGGGCACATAAATTTAGGCGCAAAAGACATAAAATCGGCAGCTATTGGGTAATCACTTATTATAGTGAAAATCCCTGGGTTATATAGCGCTGTGGTGTGTGCTGGCATACTCTCTCTCTCTCTGTCTCCCCAAAGGCCTTTGTGGGGTCCTGTCCTCAGTCAGAGCATTCCCTGTGTGTGTGCAGTGTGTCGGTACGGTTGTGTCGACATGTTTGATGAGGAGGGTTACGTGGAGGCGGAGCAAGTGCAGATAAATGTGGTGTCGCCCGCCGTCGGTGCCGACACCTGATTGGATGGATATGTGGAAGGTCTTAAATGATAATGTAAGCTCCTTGCATAAAAGGTTTGATGATGCTGCAGCCTTGGGACAGCCGGGGTCTCAACCCGTGCCTGCCCAGGCAACTCGGAGGCCGTCAGGGGCTCATAAACGCCCACTATCTCAGATGGTTGACACAGATGCCGACACGGAGTCCAACTCCAGTGTCGACGATGAGGAGGCACATTTACAGTCTAAGATGACCAAGGCCATCCGCTACATGATTATTGCAATGAAAGATGTATTGCACATTTCAGAGGTTAACCCTGTCCCTGACAAGAGGGTTTATATGTTTGGGGAGAAAAAGCAGGCAGTGACTTTTCCCCCGTCACATGAATTAAATGAGTTATGTGAAGAAGAAAGTAGTGATTTCCAAAAAGTTACTGATGGCGTACCCTTTCCCGCCAACGGACAGGTTACGTTGGGAATCCTCCCCTAGGGTAGCCAAGGCGTTGACACGCTTATCTAAGAAGGTGGCCCTGCCGTCTCAGGATACGGACGCCCTAAAGGATCCTGCGGATAGGAAGCAGGAAGCTATCCTGAAGTCAGTGTATGCACACTCTGGTACTCTACTGAGACCAGCTATTGCTTCAGCCTGGATGTGTAGCGCTGTAGCAGCATGGACAGATACTCTGTCAGAGGACATAGATACCCTCGACAGGGATACTCAGTGTTCGCAAAAACGCGCTATAGCGCGTTTTTTACCCGGTATTGATGTTCAGGGACTCACATTTCCAACATGCGTGAGTCCTCTGGGACGCGCTCCGCTGCAGCCAATCCCTAGCCTGGCAGATTGATTGGCGCGGCGGCCCGGCGCCAGGCTTTAAAAAGAGGAGGTGGAGCCTTGCCAGTCAGGACATGACAGCGCAGCTCCGTGGCAGCGATCTTCTGTGACAGTGGGTAACCTGCGGCTGGGGAGGGGGTTTGGCTTCTGAGTGCTGCCAGTGGTCCGTGGCCGGGGAGAAGGGAGTCGGGTGCTCCGCGATCTCACGGTAGATATTTGCTTTAAGCTGTTTAAGTGGCGTGGGGAGAGGGGGGCTGTCTGTTCCCGCGGTGGGGGCTGGTTCAGGGACGGCACTACTACAACGAGTCTCTTTGACTCATTAAATGCCGCGAACAGCGCTGCGCCTGTTCGCCCGCCCACCACCAGTGCCCCAGAGCCCGTGTGTTAAGACCAGCACTGCACAGCCAGTCACTCGTGTCCTGTCTCCCGACCAGTAAAAGGTCCGCTCTCCTTCTCCTCCGTACCTATTTTACTAATCTAAACTCCACTCTATTGCTGCTGAGACAGACACCGGGCTGGAAGGGGAGGACAGGGGCCGCTCTCTCAGCCCTTGCCTACTTCTATTACAGCCCTGCATACCTCCCAACTTTCAAAATTGTCAAAAGGGACTTCCGCGCCGAAAAGGGGCGTGTCTACATAAAAATGGGCGTGGCTTTGCATAAAGGGGCGTGGCCTCACGGCAATTCCGCGATCGCGAGCCACGGCCCCATTCTTGTTACTAGGGGGGCATGGCCAGCGCTCAGTGAGCTGCTGGCATGCCCCCAGTACCTCCATGAATAGACGCTGTGTGCGCATGCGCACAGCGTCTATTCACTCGGCTCTGCTGTGAGTGCAAAAGCCTCCCAAATGTCCCCCCCACCACCGCGGGACACTGCTGGCCACGGGTGGGACAGCAGGACTGTCCCGCAAAAATTGGGACAGTTGGGAGGTATGCCCCTGTCCTGACCGTCCCCGGCTCCAAAAGTCCGTCGGAGGAATGTGCAGAGGCACTGGCAGTCGTGTCCATACACCACGGACTTCAAGCAATGTGACAGTAGTACAAGCCCCTCTCTCAAACACTCCCTTTCCTCTGCCTCCATCTATCCCCTCTCTCGATCTCCACCCTTTCTCTCTCGCTCTGTCCGTCTCGTTCCCTCTATCTCTCCATCATGTTCTCTCTCTCTCTCATTCTCTCTCTCTCTCCGTCTCGTTCTCTCTCTCTCTCCGTCTCGTTCTCTCTCTCTCTCTCCGTCTCGTTCTCTCTCTCTCTCTCCGTCTCGTTCCCTCTCCCTCCCACTCTCTCTCTCTCGTTCCCTCTCTCTCTCTGTCCGTCTCGTTCCCTCTCCCTCCTGCTCTCTCTCTCGTTCCCTCTCTCTCTGGCCGTCTCGTTCGTTCCCTCTCTCTCTCTCTCATTCCCTCTCTCTGTCAGTCTCATTCCCTCCCTCTCTCTCTCTCTGTCCGTCTCCTCGTTCCCTCTCTCTCTCTGTCCGTCTCCTCGTTCCCTCTCTCTCTCTGTCCGTCTCCTCGTTCCCTCTCTCTCTCTGTCCGTCTCCTCGTTCCCCCTCTCTCTCTGTCCGTCTCCTCGTTCCCCCTCTCTCTCTGTCCGTCTCCTCGTTCCCCCTCTCTCTCTGTCCGTCTCCTCGTTCCCCCTCTCTCTCTGTCCGTCTCCTCGTTCCCCCTCTCTCTCTGTCCGTCTCCTCGTTCCCCCTCTCTCTCTGTCCGTCTCCTCGTTCCCTCTCTCTCTCTGTCCGTCTCCTCGTTCCCTCTCTCTCTGTCCGTCTCCTCGTTCCCTCTCTCTCTCTGTCCGTCTCCTCGTTCCCTCTCTCTCTCTGTCCGTCTCCTCGTTCCCTCTCTCTCTCTGTCCGTCTCCTCGTTCCCTCTCTCTCTCTGTCCGTCTCCTCGTTCCCTCTCTCTCTCTGTCCGTCTCCTCGTTCCCTCTCTCTCTCTGTCCGTCTCCTCGTTCCCTCTCTCTCTCTCTGTCCGTCTCCTCGTTCCCTCTCTCTCTCTCTGTCCGTCTCCTCGTTCCCTCTCTCTCTCTCTGTCCGTCTCCTCGTTCCCTCTCTCTCTCTCTGTCCGTCTCCTCGTTCCCTCTTTCTCTCTGCCTGTCTCCTCGTTCCCTCTCTCTCTCTGTCCGTCTCCTCCTTCCCTCCCTCTCTTTCGTTCCCTCTCTCTGTCCGTCTCTCTTCTTCTGTCTCCCCCCTCAGTCAGTTTCTCTATTCCCCCTACAGCCCCCCTCTCTCTTCCCCCTACACCCACCTCACTCTCTTCCCACTATAGTCACTGATTGCAAAATATGCGCTATATCGCGTTTTACGCACTACAAGCAGAGAGGTCTCTGAGTGACCAGTGTGTCTCTGCTAATAATACTGTTTCAGTGCCTCTCTTGCCATCAAATCACCACTGGTAGCTTCTCCCCATTCAATCGCGCTGCCCGCAGCTTCTCCCCGTTTAAAATGTATAACGTGATCTGCCTGGCTCAGTGGTTGTATAGGTGGTTCTACCTGGTGCAATGTATATAACGTACTCTGACTGGCGCAATGTATATAACGTGCTCTGTCTGTCGCAAAGTGTATAACGTGCTCTGTCTGGCGCAATGTATATAATGTACTCTGGCACAATGTATATAATGTACTCTGCCAGGCGCAATGTGTATAACGTGCTCTGCCAGGCGCAATGTGTATAACGTGCTCTGCCAGGCGCAATGTGTATAGCTGGTTATGCCTGGCGCAAAGTGTATAGCGTGCTCTGCCTGGCGCAAAGTGTATAGCGTGCTCTGCCTGGCGCAAAGTGTATAGCGTGCTCTGCCTGGCGCAAAGTGTATAGCGTGCTCTGCCTGGCGCAAAGTGTATAGCGTGCTCTGCCTGGCGCAAAGTGTATAGCGTGCTCTGCCTGGCGCAAAGTGTATAACGTGCTCTGCCTGGCACAATGTGTATAGGTGGTTCTGCTTGGTGCAATGTCTATAATGTGCTCTACCTGGTGCAATGCGTATAATGTGCTCTGCCTGGCGCAGTGTGTATAGGAGGTTCTACCTGGTGCAATGTGTATAAGCGGCACTACTGTGTGGTGTAATGTGAATTGCCACTATTATGTGGCCAAGCCCCTTCCCCACAAAGCCAGACGCCTAAGTTTTTGTTTTGTTGTTGTGTTTTTATATTTGAATAATTAATAAGAACCTTCATTCCGATGGGACCCACAAAAGGACAGTTAGCACCCCAATTTTTAAAAGTGAGGGGTCCCTGGGACCCACTTTTTTTTCGTCTCAGCGCAATCACTGGATACTGTTTGCTAACCCTGGGCCATATAAAAGACGCCGTCTTATATATGCGGGATGCCCAGAGGGACATTTGCCTGCTGGGCTCTAGAATTAATGCAATGTCCATTTCTGCCAGGAGGGTCTTATTGACTCGGCAATGGACAGGGGATGCTGATTCTAAAAAACACATGGAGGTTTTGCCTTATAAGGGTGAGGAATTGTTTGGGGATGGTCTCTCGGACCTCGTGTCCACAGCGACAGCTGGAAAGTCGACTTTCTTGCCTCAGGTTTCCTCACAGCCATAGAAAGCACCGTATTATCAAATGCAGTCCTTTCGTTCTCAGAGAAGCCAGAAGGTCAGAGGTGCATCCTTTCTTGCCAGAGGCAGGGGTAGAGGAAAAAAGCTGCACCATGCAGCCAGTTCCCAGGAACAAAAGTCCTCCCCGGCTTCCACTAAGTCCACCGCATGACGCTGGGGCTCCACAGGCGGAGCCAGGTGCGGTGTGGGCTTGACTCCGAAAATTCAGCAACCAGTGGGTTCGCTTGCAAGTGGATCCCTGGGCTGTACAAATTGTATCTCAGGGATACAAGCTGGAATTCGAAGTGACTCCCCCTCACCGTTACCTAAAATCAGCCTTGCCAGCTTCCCCCATGGAAAGGGAGGTAGTACTGGCGGCAATTCACAAGCTGTACCTCCAGCAAGTGATAATAATGGTCCCCCTCCTTCAACAGGGAAGGGGTTACTATTCCACAATGTTTGTGGTACCGAAACCGGACGGTTCGGTAAGACCAATTCTGAACTTAAAATCCTTGAACATTTATATGAAAAAAATTCAAGTTCAAAATGGAATCGCTCAGAGCTGTCAATGCAAGCCTGGAAGAGGGGGATTTTATGGTATCTCTGGACATCAAGGATGCTTACTTGCATGTCCCCATTTATCCACCTCACCAGGAGTACCTCAGGTTTGTGGTACAGGACTGTCATTACCAGTTCCAGACGTTGCCGTTTGTACTGTCCACGGCACCGAGAATATTTACCAAGGTAATGGCCGAAATTATGGTACTCCTTCGGAAGCAAGGAGTTACAGTTATCCCGTACTTGGACGATCTCCTTATAAAGGCGAGGTCCAGGGAGCAGTTGTTGATCAGCGTAGCACACTCTCAGGAAGTGTTGCAACAGCACGGCTGAATTCTGAATGTTCCAAAGTCGCAGCTGATTCCTACGACGCGTCTGCTTTTCCTGGGCATGATTCTGGACACAGAAAGGTGTTTCTCCTGGAGGAGAAGGCCCAGGAGTTAGCAACTCTGGTCAGGGACCTCCTAAAACCAAAACAGGTGTCGGTGCATCACTGCACGCGAGTCCTGGGAAAGATGGTGGCCTCATACGAAGCCATTCCCTTCGGCAGGTTCCATGCGAGGATCTTTCAGTGGGATCTGTTGGACAAGTGGTCCGGATCGCATCTTCAGATGCATCGGCTGATCACCCTGTCCCCGAGGGCCAGGGTGTCTCTTCTGTGGTGGCTGCAGAGTGCTCATCTTCTCGAGGGCCGCAGGTTCGGCATACAGGACTGGGTCCTGGTGACCACGGATGCAAGCCTCCGCGGATGGGGGGCAGTCACTCAGGGAAGAAACTTCCAAGGGCTGTGGTCAAGTCAGGAGACTTGTCTACACATAAATATACTGGAACTAAGGGCCATATACAACGCCCTGAGTCAAGCAGAGCCCCTGCTTCGAGACCGACCAGTGCTGATTCAGTCAGACAACATCACGGCGGAAAGCCCATGTAAACCGCCAGGGCGGCACAAGAAGCAGGGTGGCAATGGCGGAAGCCACAAAGATTCTTCGTTGGGCGGAGAATCACGTGCAAGCACTGTCAACAGTGTTTATTCCGGGAGGGGACAACTGGGAAGCAGACTTCCTCAGCAGACACGACCTCCACCCGGGAGAGTGGGGACTTCATCAAGAAGTCTTCACACAGATTGCAAATCGATGGGAACTGCCACAGGTGGACATGATGGCATCCCGCCTCAACAAAAAGCTAAAAAGATATTGCGCCAGGTCAAGGGACCCTCAGGCGATATCTGTGGACGTGCTAGTGACACCGTGGGTGTTCCAGTCGGTATATGTGTTTCCTCCTCTTCCTCTCATACCCAAGGTACTGAGAATAGTAAGAAAGAGAGGAGTGAGAACAATACTCATCATTCCGGATTGGCCAAGAAGGACTTGGTACCCAGAACTACAAGAGATGATCACAGAGGACCCATGGCCTCTGCCTCTCAGACAGGACCTGTTGCAACAGGGGCCCTGTCTGTTCCAAGACTTACCGCGCCTGCGTTTGACGGCATGGCGGTTGAACGCCGGATCCTAACTGAAAAGGGCATCCCGGATGAAGTGATTCCTACGCTGATAAGAGCCAGGAAAGATGTGACAGCAAAGCATTATCACCGTATATGGCGAAAATATGTTGCTTGGTGTAAGGCCAGGAAGGCCCCTACAGAGGAATTCCAGCTGGGTCGATTTCTGCACTTCCTACAGTCAGGTGTGACTGGGCCTGAAATTAGGGTCCATAAAGGTCCAGATTTCGTCCCTATCCATTTTCTTTCAAAAGGAACTGGCTTCACTGCCTGAGGTTCAGACGTTTGTAAAGGGAGTGCTGCATATTCAGCCCCCTTTTGTGCCACCAGTGGCACCTTGGGATCTTAACGTTGTGTTGGATTTCCTGAAATCCCACTGGTTTGAGCCACTTAAGACCGTGGAACTAAAGTATCTCACGTGGAAGGTGGTCATGCTGTTGGCCTTAGCATCGGCTAGGCGTGTGTCAGAATTGGTGGCTTTGTCATGTAAAAGCCCCTATCTGATCTTCCATATGGACAGGGCAGAATTGCGGACTCGTCCCCAATTTCTCCCAAAGGTGGTATCATCGTTTCATTTGAACCAACCTATTGTGGTGCCTGCGGCTACTCGGGACTTGGAGGACTCCAAGTTGCTGGACGTAGTCCGGGCTTTGAAAATATATGTTTCCAGAACGGCTGGAGTTAGGAAGACTGACTCGCTGTTTGTTCTGTATGCACCCAATAAACTGGGTGCTCCGGCTCCAAAGCAAACTATTGCTCGCTGGATCTGTAGCACGATTCAGCTGGCTCATTCTGCGGCTAGATTGCCGTATCCAAAATCAGTGAAAGCCCATTCCACAAGGAAGGTGGGCTCTTCTTGGGCGGCTGCCCGAGGGGTCTCGGCTTTACAGCATTGCCGAGAGGCTACTTGATCGGGTTCAAACACTTTTGCAAAGTTCTACAAGTTTGATACCCTGGCTGAGGAGGACCTTGTGTTTGCTCATTCGGTGCTGCAGAGTCATCCGCACTCTCCCGCCCGTTTGGGAGCTTTGGTATAATCCCCATGGTCCTTACGGAGTTGCCAGCATCCACTAGGACGTTAGAGAAAATAACAATTTACTCACCGGTAATTCTATTTCTCGTAGTCCGTAGTGGATGCTGGGCGCCCGACCCAAGTGCGGACTTTCTGCAATACGTGTATATAGTTATTGCTTAATAAGGGTTATTGTTATGAGCCATCCGTTGAGTGAGGCTCAGTTGTTGTTCATACTGTTAACTGGGTAAGGTGATCACAAGTTGTACGGTGTGATTGGTGTGGCTGGTATGAGTCTTACCCTGGATTCCAAAATCCTTTCCTTGTAATGTCAGCTCTACCGGGCACAGTTTCCCTAACTGAGGTCTGGAGGAGGGGCATAGAGGGAGGAGCCAGTGCACACCAGATAGTACCTAATCTTTCTTTAGAGTGCCCAGTCTCCTGCAGAGCCCGTCTATTCCCAATGGTCCTTACGGAGTTCCCAGCATCCACTACGGACTAGGAGAAATAGAATTACCGGTGAGTAAATTCTTATTATCTGTCTGTGTCTGTCTGTCTGTCTGTCTATCCTGTTTGCCATAATGTGTAAAAAAAATGGGACGTTGTCTGCCGTAATGTGCAAAAAATGGGACGCTGTCTGTCGTAATGTGTAATAAATGGGACGCTGTCTGCCATAATGTGCAAAAAATGGGACGCTGTCTGCCGTAATGTGTAAAAAAGGGGACGCTGTCTGCCGTAATGTGTAAAAAGGGGACACTGTCTGCCGTAATGTGTAAAAAGGGGACACTGCCGTAATGTGTAAAAAGGGGGACGCTGTCTGCCGTAATGTGTAAAAAAGGGGAAGCTGTCCGCCATGATGTGTAAAAGGGTCTCTACCTGGTGTAGTGGTAGTACCGTGCAGCGTAATTTGAATAATGGAGACTACTGTGCCCCGTTATATGAATTGGTATTATTTTGTGGCCACACCCTTCCCCAAGAAGCCACGCCGCTATTTTTTTTGCGCGCCGCAGGCGCGCACTGACCCTGTTTTACATAGAGGAGCGGGGCTCCGATGCCGTTTCTTGCACACAGCACTAAAATGACTAATTACGGCACTGTTGCTAGGTATCCATTTCCCTGGCCCTGAGCAGGTCCCCCTCACCAGATCCTCTCCAGGGGTGAGGCGGTGGACTTAGATGGGGGTGCAAAGCATTTTGTAGCACATGGGCCCACCGTTCGCTAGTTCCGCCACTGAGTGAAGGACAGAAAATGGTCGTTCCGTCCTTCATTAAAGTCGTCCCAGTGTGTAGGGCCATTTGGGCTGACGGGAAGTCTTTCCTATGTCGGAAAGAATCCCCGTCACTTCAGTTTGTACCCAGCTATAGTCTTCTGTCCGACTGATTTTCTGATGTCTTAGAAGGAGGAAAACTCTGCCTTGTTTTGTTAACAAAAAATAATAATAATTCCATAATAACCAGCACTTGCGCTTTCAGCTTAATACTGATAATTCCAAAATCAGGGAAAAAACTATGTGGGAGTCCCTCCACCATGATGTCAGTCAGCAACTGGGTTCGTTTCCCAGGGTGTGTTGGGCCAGCAAAAATGCATGCTTTCCCTTATCCTGGGTGTAACCAGCCCTGGTATATAGTCCCAGCGCTCGTCCCCTTATCCGGTAAGGGGGAAAATAATACATTAATTAAGACACTACAAGCCCCAGCATGACCTGGTTGCCAAAATTAGCCAGGGAAAATGTAAATAGAGACCATTTTAGAAAAGACCTTTTAATAATTAAAACACTGTTTAATAAAACCGCTTATCAAATACGTACCTTGACCAAATGGCCTTAAGCAAATGGAAGTTATAACACCCCCCAAAAAGGTGTACAGTTGGTGGAAATAAGGATCTAATAATGTCACCTTCCACTTCTTCTGTAATGTTGCCCTTACAGGTGTGTCCCGTACAACCCTGCTAATGTCGGGCATCTTTTTTGCTGAATAAGTGTCTTATGGGGTATTTCAGAGTTGATCGTAGATATGCTCAATTTAGCACATCTACGATAATTTACTCTGACATGTGGGGGGACACCCAGCACAGGGATAGTCTGCCCCGCATGTCTGGCTCTGCCCGCCCCACTCTCCCCCCCCCCCCCTGCCCCCACAGTACAGGTATAAAAGCTTCGCACAGCAACGATGCTTTTGTACCTGACGAGTAGCTCCTTGCCACTGCAGCTCCTGCGCGCTGGCAGGGAGCTACTGGCCGCGTCCTGGGTCGCAGTAGCTGCGTGTGATGTCACGCAGCCGCCGTGGCCCGCCCCCCCCAACGGTCCGGACATGATTCCGTTGTCCGAACCGCGCCCCGCCAGCTGTGTTCTAATGCCATTGGCACGCCCCCTCCCGCTCTGCGACTGCCTCTGCCTGTCAATCAGGCAGAGGCAATCGCACCAATGAGA
The DNA here is from genome assembly GCF_028390025.1 of Pseudophryne corroboree. Classification (NCBI taxonomy): domain Eukaryota; kingdom Metazoa; phylum Chordata; class Amphibia; order Anura; family Myobatrachidae; genus Pseudophryne; species Pseudophryne corroboree. The sequence continues at coordinate 104,186,988 of NC_086453.1, read as the reverse complement.
TGCTGCACTAGGCTCCTGAGGTGCGCGTGCGCACTCCACAAAGTAATTCAGACTGCGTTCGCTGCAGCGATCCAGTCTGAATTACCCCCTTAGCCGAAATGCAATGCAACTAGAACACACGTGGAGACTGTGCTGACTAATTTGATATGTGACACATATATTGTGTGTAACTGAGTCTGTATACGGAGCAGAACAGAACTTGTATTGGAGAAAAGCTGCGGGTGCTACATTGTAACACTTCATGCACAGATTCAGAGACTCCGAGGTAATTTCACTAAGCACCGTGTTTGTTTGAGAGAACCAACACGGGTGCATTTTCAATCTCGGAAATGTACTAAACACCTAACACGGGAGTACACTATCAAATGCACCATCTCCAAACTTGGAAGGACCACTACAACACAGAGATTTACTGTTATGCACACCAGTGCCAGCAGGAATGTACTGATGTCTGAACGGAGAGGGATGCAAAACAAATGAACTCACAGACAGACTGGGGAATATGACATTACATACGCAGAAGGTGATAGAGTAACAAAATAAACACAAAGTGAACAGAGAAGCCCAAAGGCTAAGAAACTGGGTGTCTCCCTAGTATTAGGAATGCTCAGATGGAAAGAAGCGAGATGTTGTGATTTAATACGTAGAGAACCCGAAATGCTGTTGCTAAGGGCAACAGCAAAACCCCAAAGGGTTACCAATGGGTGTGGCAGTAACTCCTTGGTCAGAGATGGAATAATAGACACAAGGATAGTCTCCACAATCCTAGTCCTCACTTGCAGTGCACTGGTTGAGCTTACTGCCACTAAACTGACACCTGAACACCTTGCACAGTGAGAAAGGATTTTGGCTGGCAAGTCTGAGAATACAGCCGCAAACTTGCTAGGTTCACAGAGTAGCAAAAGAACCCCAGCAGGTTAAACGACTGACTCCAGTCTTACTACTAGGTCTGGATTGGCAGAGTGTAGTACCAAATCCCAAGGCCTATTTGCAGTAAGCAACGAACAAATACAAAGTTACACAGTACTAGCTAACTTTCAGGAACTGACTAACCAACAAAGATTCAGCAGCATCTGCCTACCCTGAGAAGAGGGTTTATATAGCAGGTGCTGTCCACGCCCCTCTCAGACCTCACAGACTGTGAGCACAAAAACCAGCACCGGATCCCCTGCCGTGCACAGAGCCTGTAACCACTGCACAGCAAAAGACCCGAACCGGAGTATCAGCTGCGCTCAGGTTACTCCGCTAGCACTTGTCTCCCGGTTGCCATGACGACGTGGCAGCACAGGGCAGGAGACCCTAACATTTACCAAGGATCATTTCTGCTAACAAAACTTTTTAAATAGACGTCCCGCTGAGCAGCGTGATTAGAGAAGGCTGCATGAATCAGTGAGATCCGTGCAGTGCTTCTATGTGTAAAAGTGGAAGAGAGTAAAAAAAAATGTTTTTCAAAACTGTGTGGAGTCCCACCTCCTCAGCATTACCAGCACCAGGCTCTATGACTGGTCCTGGTTCCAAAAAAAGGGGGTAAGGGCGCAGGGGTCCCCTGTATTTTAAAACCAGCACTGGGCTCCACTAGCCAAGGAGGTAATGCCACAGTCGCAGGACATGGCCAGGGTTCTTTCGGGGAGTGGGGATGCCCCAATAGAGGGCACCCAAGGGGCAGGGCTATGCCAACCACTCGTGGGTAATTTGTGGCGAGTTCACAGCAATTGAGTTTAAAGAATTAATATTGTGTTTTACTGGTGGAATTACAGGTCCCAGGAAGCCTCCCCCACATGCTCGTACTTGGAGAACCAGCATGCGGGACATCAAAGGGTCTACTGGTACCTGTAGTCCCACCAGTAAAACAAATATTACAATAAATACACTACACGGACAGTATACAAAATAGAATTTTAATAAAACACCTTTGCACACTCTCACACTTGCATACATACACACACTCACTCACAAATACCTACCATTCTCCGTAGTTCTTCGGTCCCCCTTCTCCAGTAGTAATCCATACGTGGCCTGTAATAAAAAAAAAAATAAAAAAAAATCTGCATCTGTTTCCTGTATAGATCAGTCCTCTTCAGCCCATGTAGGCATCCCCATCCAGCCTAATTCAGACTTAAGCCTAGTGCGCAGGCGCAGGTAGGCTGCGCAGGTAGGGAGCTACTTGGCGGGTGCGTAAGCATCCCCACCGTGCAAAGCTTTTGCACCCGTGCTGGGAGGGGGCTGCAGAGCCAGACATGAGGGGCAGACTAGCCCAGTGCTGGGCGACCCCCCGCATGTCAGAGATTCTGATCGTAGATGTGCTAAATTTTGCACATCTACGATCAGCTCTGAATCACCCCCTAAAAGCGTTGGGTCCAGTTTCAAAAGTCCGACGGCGGAGAAGGAGCGGTGAAGAGCTCCTAAAGAAGTCCTGGATGGGTGATGGCTATGCAAAAGAGCTTGAAGGTCGCTGCCCTCCTGGTGAAGGTGCTGTATAAAACAAATATTTTAACATTAGGTGTCTCTTTTTATTTTAATATTTCTTTTACAGGGGGCTTCTAGGTGCCAGGAGGCCCTTAATGCCCCAAATGCTGGTACCTGTTTTTCTCCAAGTACCAGCATGCAGGGGAGGCTTGCTGGGACCTTTAGTCCTCCTCCTGTAAAAGACAATATTTTATTTTTAACTATTGGACTATCAACTCGGCACCCACAACCCATGAGTGCCGGGGATAGCCCCGGGCTTCAGCCCTGGCCTTGGGTGCCCTGGAGAGGGGGGAATCCTTTATTGGAGGGGTCCCTACTTTCCCAGGAATCCCCAGCCTGGGCTGACTAGTTAGTGGGGATGGATGCTTCAGCCATGGGACCCCGTCAAGTATGTTCCCTGGCTGTGGCTAGTGGAGGCTGGTGCTGGTTCTAAAAATATAGAGCATCCCTACTCATTTTGTTCCCCATATTTCTCTAGAAACAGAATTTGTCGGCAGATAAGAACCACTTGGCCCATCTAGTCTTCCCCTTATTTTTTTTATTTTTTTTATCACTAACCTTATTTGATCCTTATTTCTTTGTAAGGATATCCTTATGTCTATCCCATGCATGTTTAAATTGCTCTACTGTCTTAGCCTCTACCACCTCTGATGGGAGGCTATTCCACTTGTCCACTACCTTTTCTGTGAAATAATTTTTCCGCAAATTTCCCCTGAACCTCCCCCCCTCCAGTCTCAGGGCATGTCCTCGTGTCCTATTGCTTCTCTTCATTTGGAGAATGTTTCCCTCCTGGACTCTAACGTCCTAGTGGATGCTGGGAACTCCGAAAGGACCATGGGGAATAGCGGCTCCGCAGGAGACTGCGCACAACTAAAGAAAGCTTTAGGTCACCTGGTGTGCACTGGCTCCTCCCACTATGACCCTCCTCCAAGCCTCAGTTAGATCTTTGTGCCCGGCCGAGCTGGATGCACACTAGGGGCTCTCCTGAGCTTCTAGAAAGAAAGTATATGTTAGGTTTTTTATTTTACAGAGACACCTGCTGGCAACAGGCTCACTGCACCGAGGGACTAAGGGGAGAAGAAGCGAACCTACCTGCTTGCAGCTAGCTTGGGCTTCTTAGGCTACTGGACACCATTAGCTCCAGAGGGATCGACCGCATGGAACTGGCCTTGGTGTTCGTTCCCGGAGCCGCGCCGCCGTCCCCCTTACAGAGCCAGAAGCAAGAAGAGGTCCGGAAAATCGGCGACAGAAGACATCAGTCTTCACCAAGGTAGCGCACAGCACTGCAGCTGTGCGCCATTGCTCCTCATACACACTTCACACTCCGGTCACTGAGGGTGCAGGGCGCTGGGGGGGGGGCACCCTGAGCAGCAATAAAAACACCTTGGCTGGCAAATATATCACAATATATAGCCCCAGAGGCTATATATGTGATAAATACCCCTGCCAGAATCCATTAAAAAGCGGGAGAAAAGTCTGCGAAAAAGGGGCGGAGCTATCTCCCTCAGCACACTGGCGCCATTTCTCCCTCACAGCTCCGCTGGAAGGAAGCTCCCTGGCTCTCCCCTGCCGTCTGCACTACAGAAAAGGGTTAAAAAGAGAGGGGGGGCACTAAATTTAGGCGCAGTATATATAATAGCAGCTATAGGGGACATAATTCAGTTAGTCCCTGCATTATATAGCGCTCTGGTGTGTGCTGGCATACTCTCACTCTGTCTCCCCAAAGGGCTTTTGTGGCGTCCTGTCCTCTGTTAGAGCATTCCCTGTGTGTGTGCCGTGTGTCGGTACGGCTGTGTCGACATGTTTGATGAGGAAAATTATGTGGAGGCGGAGCAGATGCCTATAGAAGTGATGTCACCCCCTGCGGGGCAGACACCTGAGTGGATGGTCTTATGGAAGGAATTACGTGCAAGTGTCGACTCCTTACACAAAAAATTTGACGACATGCCAAATGCGGGACAGCCGGCTTCTCAGCTCATGCCTGCCCAGGCGTCTCAAAGGCCATCAGGGGCTCTAAAACGCCCACTACCTCAGATGGCAGACGCAGATGTCGACACGGATACTGATACCAGTGTCGACGATGATGAGTCTAATCTAATGTCCACTAAGGCCATTCGTTGCATGATTGAGGCAATGAAAGAGGTGTTACACATTTCTGATATAAACACAGGTACCACTAAAAAGGGTATTATGTTTGGGGAGAAAAAACTACCCGTAGTTTTTCCCCCATCGGAAGAATTAAATGAGGTGTGTGAAGAAGCGTGGGCTTTCCCCGATAAAAGATTGGTAATCTCTAAAAAGTTTCTAATGGCGTTCCCTTTCCCGCCAGAGGATAGGGCACGTTGGGAAACACCTCCTAGGGTGGATAAAGCGCTCACACGTTTGTCTAAAAAGGTGGCACTACCGTCTCTGGATACGGCCGCCCTCAAGGAGCCTGCAGATAGGAAGCAGGAGGCGATCCTGAAGTCTGTATATACACACTCAGGCATTATACTTAGACCAGCTATTGCGTCAGCATGTATGTGCAGTGCTGCTGCTGCGTGGTCAGATTCCCTGTCAGAAAATATTGACACCCTAGACAGGGACACTATTCTGCTAACCATAGAGCATATAAAAGACTCAGTCTTATACATGAGAGATGCACAGAGGGAGATCTGCCGGCTGGCATCTAAAATAAGTGCATTGTCCATTTCTGCTAGGAGAGGCTTATGGACTCGGCAGTGGACAGGGGATGCTGATTCTAAAAGACACATGGAAGTTTTGCCTTATAAGGGTGAGGAGTTATTCGGGGATGGTCTCTCGGACCTAGTTTCCACAGCAACAGCTGGGAAGTCAGCGTTTTTACCCCATGTTCCCTCACAGCCTAAGAAGGCGCCGTTTTATCAGGTACAGTCCTTTTCGGACCCAGAAAAACAGGCGAGGAAAAGGCGGGTCCTTTCTGTCCAGAGGCAGAGGTAGGGGAAAAAGGCTGCAACAAACAGCAGATTCCCAGGAGCAAAAGTCCTCCCCCGCTTCTTCCAAGTCCGCCGCATGACGGTGGGGCTCCACAGGCGTAGCCAGGTACGGTGGGGGGCCGCCTCAAAAATTTCAGCGATCAGTGGGCTCGCTCACAGGTGGATCCCTGGATCCTTCAAATAGTATCTCAGGGGTACAAACTGGAATTCGAGGCGTCTCCACCCCACCGGTTCCTAAAATCGGCCTTGCCGATTACTCCCTCAGACAGGGAGGCTGTGCTAGCGGCAATTCACAAGCTGTATTCCCAGCAGGTGATAATCAAGGTGCCCCTACTTCAACAAGGACGGGGTTACTATTCCACACTGTTTGTGGTACCGAAACCGGACGGTTCGGTGAGACCCATTTTAAATTGGAAATCCTTGAACACGTACATAAAAAAATTCAAGTTCAAGATGGAATCGCTCAGGGCGGTTATTGCAAGCCTGGACGAGGGGGATTACATGGTATCCCTGGACATCAAGGATGCTTACCTGCATGTCCCCATTTACCATCCTCACCAGGAGTACCTCGGATTTGTGGTACAGGATTGCCATTACCAATTCCAGACGCTGCCGTTTGGACTGTCCACGGCACCGAGGGTGTTTACCAAGGTAACGGCGGAAATGATGATACTCCTTCGGAAAAAGGGAGTTTTAATTATCCCGTACTTGGACGATCTCCTAATAAAGGCGAGATCCAGAGAGCAGTTGTTGGTAGGAGTAGCATTATCTCAGGAGGTGCTACACCAGCACGGTTGGATTCTGAATATTCCAAAGTCACAGCTGGTTCCGACGACACGTCTACTGTTCCTGGGTATGATTCTGGACACAGTCCAGAAAAATGTGTTTCTCCCGGAGGAGAAAGCCAAGGAGTTGTCATCTCTAGTCAGAGACCTCCTGAAACCAAAACAGGTGTCGGTGCATCACTGCACGCGAGTCCTGGGAAAGATGGTGGTTTCTTACGAAGCAATTCCTGTCGGCAGGTTCCATGCCAGAATCTTTCAGTGGGACCTGTTGGACCAATGGTCCGGATTGCATCTTCAGATGCATCGCCTAATAACCCTGTCTCCAAGAACCAGGGTGTCTCTGCTGTGGTGGCTGCAGAGTGCTCATCTTCTAGAGGGCCGCAGATTCGGCATACAGGACTGGGTCCTGGTGACCACGGATGCCAGCCTTCGAGGCTGGGGGGCAGTCACACAGGGAAGAAACTTCCAAGGAGACTTCCCTACACATAAATATTCTGGAACTAAGGGCCATTTACAATGCCCTAAGTCAGGCAAAACCCCTGCTTCTACACCAGCCGGTACTGATCCAGTCAGACAACATCACGGCAGTCGCCCATGTAAACCGACAGGGCGGCACAAGAAGCAGGATGGCAATGGCAGAAGCCACAAGGATTCTCCGATGGGCGGAAAATCACGTACTAGCACTGTCGGCAGTGTTCATTCCGGGAGTGGACAACTGGGAAGCAGACTTTCTCAGCAGGCACGACCTCCACCCGGGAGAGTGGGGACTTCATCAAGAAGTCTTCACACTGATTGTAAATCATTGGGAACGGCCACAGGTGGACATGATGGCGTCCTGCCAAAACAAAAAACTAGAGATATATTGCGCCAGGTCAAGGGACCCTCAGGCGATAGCTGTGGACGCTCTAGTGACACCGTGGGTGTACCAGTCAGTTTATGTGTTCCCTCCTCTGCCTCTCATACCAAAGGTACTGAGAATAATAAGAAAACGAGGAGTAAGAACAATACTCGTGGTTCCGGATTGGCCAAGACGAGCGTGGTACCCGGAACTTCAAGAGATGATCTCAGAGGACCCATGGCCTCTGCCGCTCAGACAGGACCTGCTGCAGCAGGGGCCCTGTCTGTTCCAAGACTTACCGCGGCTGCGTTTGACGGCATGGCGGTTGAACGCCGGATCCTAAAGGAAAAGGGCAATCCAGAGAAAGTCATTCCTACGCTGATTAAAGCCAGGAAAGATGCAACTGCAAAACATTATCACCGCATATGGCGGAAATATGTTGCTTGGTGTGAGGCCAGAAAGGCCCCAACAGAAGAATTTCAGCTGGGTCTACAAATTTGATACCCTGGCTGAGGAGGACCTTGAGTTCTCTCATTCGGTGCTGCAGAGTCATCCGCACTCTCCCGCCCGTTTGGGAGCTTTGGTATAATCCCCATGGTCCTTTCGGAGTTCCCAGCATCCACTAGGACGTTAGAGAAAATTAAGATTTTACTCACCGGTAAATCTATTTCTCGTAGTCCGTAGTGGATGCTGGGCGCCCATCCCAAGTGCGGATTGTCTGCAATACTTGTACATAGTTATTGTTAACAAAAGGGTTATTGTTGAGCCATCTGTTGAGAGGCTCAGTGTTTTCATACTGTTAACTGGGTATAGTATCACGAGTTATACGGTGTGATTGGTGTGGCTGGTATGAGTCTTACCCGGGATTCAAAATCCTTCCTTATTGTGTCAGCTCTTCCGGGCACAGTATCCTAACTGAGGCTTGGAGGAGGGTCATAGTGGGAGGAGCTAGTGCACACCAGGTGACCTAAAGCTTTCTTTAGTTGTGCCCAGTCTCCTGCGGAGCCGCTATTCCCCATGGTCCTTTCGGAGTTCCCGGCATCCACTACGGACAACGAGAAATAGATTTACCGGTGAGTAAAATCTTATTTTTCAGAACCAGGGCCAGCTCCAAGAACCCGTTGCTGGTTCATTAAATACGGGGGGACCCCTACTTGTTTTGTTCCCCTGATTGTTTGGACCATGGTTGGCTCAAAGGGGGACGACTGTTATGCCTTTTGGGGGGGGGAACCACTTTTTTTTTTTTTAAGAACATTAAAATGCTCTCCCCATCCCCCCTTGACCATAATAAAATAAATGTATCATTGATATATCCCCCTTCTCCCACAGCCAAATTAAAATTTTCAGCAGAATTGGTCACAGATTTGTCCAGTTTTTTTTCAGCAGACCAGTGTGTAGCGAGGATTGGCTGTAGAATCTGCGAGCAGGTCTGCAGAAGGATTGTATAAATCTGATCTCCCTGGGATTAGACAAGTGTGTACACAGCTTTAAGGCAGATCATTTTTCGGATTACAATCAATCTGGTTATTGTAAATATTTTGAGATAAGTTGAAAGAGACAGCATAATGCTAAAGCAGCTATCAGCTATTTTGCATAACAGTAACCATTTTAGAAATGTTTTTGCTAAGAAGTTATAAGTAATGCTGACATTTCATAGGTTAGAATTATCTGTCACTACAAGGTTAGGTTGATTTACTAGAACATACTGTGAGACAGTCTACTGAGGGAGTATGGACTCATTCCCAAGGACAGGAAGGAGGGGGGCAAGCACAAGCGCATCTAACAAGGTCCCTTGTCTTTCAGAAATGATTCTTAGGTTTTGTTTGTGATGCACATAAAGTGCTTGTGTAATCACATTTTTGCCTATAAAAATCCTAGACAAATAAACCAATGCAGCCTCATTTTGCTGGACATAACCTTGCGTCTTGTCTGCTTTTTGGGACTCCCAATCGATTGGAAAAGGTATTGAACAGACAACCGAAGGAAGTTGCTACAGGAGTTTATCTCCAACATTACATGGGGGCCAGTAATTGAAGAGACTCTGCATGTAACCTTTGTAAACAAATCTTAGTGGTTGCAGAACTGGGTAATTAATAGTGAGTTTGAGCTAATTTTAGGGCCCAACCTCCCCATTCCTTGACAAGTTTGCTGCCTGACTTACCCACTTCCTCTCCTCTGACCTCCCCTCTATCATCCTCGGTGACTTTAACATCCCTATTGACATCACTAAACCAGCATCCACTAATCTTCTTGCCCTCTCTATCGACCTCTACCCCAACTCAGTCTTGGCCACTCCATTGACCTTTTCTTCACCAACCGGTGTGATCTATCTGACTTCTCCAACTCCCCCTTCCCTCTCTCTGACCATCATCTACTCTTTTATCCTCTCTACCCCTCCTCTCCTCCCTACACCCAGACCCACCGTCAATAGACACAATCTCTTGACCCCGCTGTCCTATCCTCCCTCGATAAACTAATTTCTCCTCTATCCACCATGGCCTTCCCCAACCAGGCAGCCTCCTTCTATAACTCCACTATTACCGCCGCACTATAATCTGCTGCCCAATCTTCTCTGCTCCCTTCCGCCGTTTTAATCCCCAACCCTGGCACTCCAAACTGACCTGTTTCCTGCAAAAATGCTCACGCACTGCCGAGTATCTCTGGAGGAAATCTTGCTCCTCCAGTCCCCGCCACCTCTTTGATACTTTCAACACTCTCCTTCGACCCTTTGAAGCAATCCATCATGAAATCTCCTCACATCCAAAATTGAAGCCATCTGTCATGAAATCTCCTCCCATCTCCCCTCATCAGCCCCGCTGCCCCCACCATCCTCTCCCTCCAGCCATCCCATCTCGTGTCCCTGCCACCACACCACAGACATGGAAGACCACTCCCTCAGCTTATCCTACCACCCCCTCAACCTGGACCCCTCCCTTCCTGCTTCCTCCAATCCCTCTCCCCCACTGTCTGCTCCCACCTGTTCATCTCTTCTAACTATCACTCTCTACCAGCATCTTTCCCTCGCCATTCAAACATGCTCTTGTCTCACCTATTCTTAAAAACCAAACCTTGACTCTTCCTCACCTGCTGGTTACTGCTCCATTTCTCTTCCATTTGCTTTCAAATTACTTGAAAGGTGTGTATACACTATCTCTCTGACAACTCCATCCTTGATCCTCTTCAATCTGGCTTTCACCACCTACACTCCACTGAAACTGCCCTTGTCAAAGTTACCAATGACCTGTTTTTGGTCAAATCCAGGGGCCACTTCTCTCTGCTCATCCTCCTGGACCTCTCTGCTGCCTTTGATACTGTGGATCATCCTCTCCACACCCACCAGACCATTGGCCTCTCCAGCACTGCCCTTGCCTGGTTCACCTCTTACCTCACTAACCGCTCCTTCTTGGAGTCTGCCTCCGGCTCCACCTCAGCCTCTTCCATCCTCCCTGTCTGTGTCCCACAGGGCTCTTTCCTGGGCTCCCTTCTATTGTCGCTGTACACCTCTTCCCTGGATGCTTCTCATAAGCTCCTTCGACTTTCAATACCTCTCCTGACCTCTCCCACTCTGTCCTCTCTCTGGTATCCAGCTGCCTCTCCGCCATCTCCTCCTGGATGTCTGAATGCTCCCTGAAGCTCAACATGGACAAAACCGAACTCAACTTTCCCCCATCCAGGGTCTCCACCCTCCCTAATATCTGTTCACTGTTGACAACACCATCATCCTCCCTGTTCCCCAACTCCACTGCTTGGGTGTCACACTTGACTCCTCCCTCTCCTTCACCCCCCACTTTCAGTCTCTGGCTTAATCCTGTTGGTTCCAGCTACACAGCATTGCTCGGATCAGGCTGTTCCTCTCCCAGAGTGCGACTAGACTTATTATCCACTCACTGTTCATCTCATGGTACGACTATTGCAACAGTCTCCTCACTGGCCTTCCATGCTCCAATCTCGCTCCACTCCGATCTGTTCTCAACTCTGCAGCTCGACTTATTGTCCTCTCCCGCCACTCTACATCTGCCACTCCCCTTTAACAAAACTTGCACTGGCTCCCATTTCCCTACAGAATCCTCTTCAAACTCCTCACCCTCAAGTACAAGGCCATCTCTAACTCCACTGCTCCCTACTTCTCCAACCTCATCTCCCTACATACTCCCTCCCGCCAACTTCGGTCGGCCAATGACCGTCGCCTCTCCTCTATCCTGATCACTGCATCCCATGCGCTAATCCAAGATTTTACCCGCGCTGCCCCCCTTCACTGGAACGAGATCCCTCGCAAAGCTAGCAAAGCTTCAAACGGGCACTGAAAACTCACCTGTTCATCAAAGTGTACCCTTCCACATAACCTAGTTTCAAAGCCACTCTCACAACCCACTAACTAATGTATTAGCCGTCTATGCCTTGCTTACTTTCTACCATCAGGCTGTCTTTTGCTTGCTCGCACCTCATGTCACCTGTCTTTCTCCCCAGACCCCCTAGATTTTGAGCTCCTTGGAGCAGAGCCCTCTTCTCTTCTGTTCTCGCAACCCTCTCCTCTCACACTTCAATTACAGCTCTCTACTACATAGCGAATGTCTATAAGTGCATCTACTCTTGCTTATTACTGTTGATCTCTTCCAGTGGCTGCCTGCCCTTAGTACTATGCCGACTACTCCTTTGCTTTCTTTCATCTCGGCTGTAGTGTGTCCTGAGAATTGTGTTGCTAATTGTTACCTGTGCTCTGTTTTAGTTTTTCTGTTACTGTATTGTTAATTTCTGTGTACCCTGTATTGTTCTAATGTCTGCACTTGTGGTGCCCTATAAATGAAATGTAATAATAATAAGTCGACTGTTGATAAAAATGATTTCATAACTTTGGAATGTAGTGTCAGTTGGTATGAACTCTGACCACTCCGACCAGTGTCCTGGATATACAGGAAAAGGAGAGAGTGAGGTGGCAATTTAGTATCATTGGAAGAGAAACAGTAGTGATGGTGGCGATAGAAGGAAAGAAAAAATAAATACCTGGCATTGCTGGAGATTACAGGCAGTAGTTGTATATTTAGCACATTGCGAAAGCTAATAGATTTTTAGAAGGGTGCTCTGTTTATTTGTGTGTTTTTTTAATCCACAGACCATCCAACCATCTTCAGTGGGAAATATCTTGGGATCCTGGATCCACAGGAAAAGATTCTTCAAAGAGGAGGATGTTTGTGGAACATTGAGAGAGGACGGAAATGTGTAGAAGAATTCAAAGACCAGTTTCAACCATTCCAACTGGCATTGGAAGCCCTTGATGAAGGTTGTTGGGAGGACATTCTCAATTCTGGCTATTTCAATGGGACTCTTTTTCGCTTCCCTCTTCGACTATGTCCTTCTGAAATATCTGATAATATCTATAGTACAGACAGGGTTCAAGAACTCTTTGAGTCTTTCATGAAGGATGCTAGCATTAGCCTTCTTTTCCTTCGACATATTAAAAGTGTATCGTTAAAGAAAATTGACAGAGATGGAGTACTCCTACCTTTGCTCACAGTTAATGTATGTACTGAGGAAACATTTGTGTCAGAGACAGCTGATCTTAACATTGAAACACATTTTAAAGTTACTTCTCTAAAGTGCTATGGTAAAGCAGAGGAGGAATGCAAATGGTTGGTGACGGCTAGCACAGTTCAAGAAAATCTCTTTCCGGAACTTACAGAGTTAAGTTACAAACTGTGTAACAGGCCTACACTTGACTTGGCGTACCCATTATCTAAGCCCTGCATGGATTTATTTGGAGGCCGTTTAAGTTGTGTTCTGCCACTTCCAGACAAAGAGGAAAACAGGACAGGTCTTCCATGCCTCATCAATGGATGTTTTGACTTAACTGATGACAGGAGAGGCCTAAAGTGGCTTGAAATTGATCAACAGCACGATGAAGCTGCGAAATGGAACCATATGCTGGTAGAACAGATATTGCCTTTACTTTATAGATATGCAATTAAGAATGCAGTATCTTTAGTGAAGCTGTCAAAACTGTCAGCAGAGATGGCATACAACATTTGGCCAGATCCAGAGATGACCGCACATAAGGGCAGATGGCATGATCTTGTAAAAGAGTTGGCCCTTTTGCTGGTGAAAGAGAGCGTATTTCAGACAATTGACGAAACCCAGTGGATAAATGCAGCGCAAGCTGTATTTTTGCAAATTGAAAATGGTGAAACCTGTGATTTATTAGAGGAACTGCTTCTGCTGCTGAATGTTCCACTTGTTAAAGTTCCTGAACATGTCTACTCAACGATTCAGTTGGCTAAGAGCAGCATGGCAAGATTTAATATTGTGTCTCCAGGCCTTGTAAGAAAATTCTTGCATATGGATGATTGGCTTGTCTTTTCAAATGAAAAAAAACTGTTGCTTCTCAAGTATGTTATCAGTGATGGACTTCACAGTGAGCTACTGAACCTTCAACTGCTGCCGTTATCTGATGGCACATTCACCAGCTTCCAAAACACAGAGAGTAATGGAATGGTTTACATAGACAATGACGAGTTTCCAAGGTAAGGAATTTAAGTTGTTTTCCACGGCGGTTTAATGGTTTTGAAGTATTTTCTGTCCAGTGGTGGAAGTATAGCTATCACGGGGTATGATGGCTGTGGGACCTTAATGTGTGGAGGGCCTGGCCAATGTGTTTGTCAGCTATGCTGATATCCATGCTCAATGGAGTGAAGCCACATTTGGACCATTCTGCACTTATGTAAGCCCTATTAAACAACTTTTTTTTAAATTAAAACAATGGATCTTTTAAAGGCCAGCAGTTTCTAGGTTCTGGTGAAGGTGGGTTATGGAGTGTTCTGCCTGAGTTAAACTTCTAGAGCTACTTTCTACTCTCATAGCTTCAAGCATTTGAGGCAAGAGTTGTGCAAGCATTGGTGCAGCTGTAAGAGGTAGGGGAGTTGTATTGTGTATAGAGATCTGTGCTGACCAGGAATCGGGCCAAACAAGAGGTCATATTTATGCATCACCATTCACCCACCACCACCTCAATGACTAAATACAGCGGCAGGCTTGTCTGTTTCACTGATGTAATTGTGCTGATGCGCGATAATGTTACTGAGGAATGGGGTATAGCACTAAAGGAAACTGTTTAGAGGCAGAAGGGAGAGGAGACTTAGGGCCAGATTCAGAAACACGCAAGCTTTTTTTTTTTTTTCAGCCAGTTATGGTAGGCTGATTCTACTTGCACTTCCATGCAAGCAGAATTAGCCTTCCGAGACTTAACACACAATTTTGCGGCTTACTTGACTAATTGATTCAGCACCTTTTTAAAATGCAGCATATTCAGCCAGGGGCGTAGCGAGGGTGGAACGAGTGGAGCTTGAGCGCCAGGCGCCGCTGGGGACGGAAGGCGCTGGCTCTCTGTGCTGAGAGCGGGAACTCGGGGTAGGAGGAGATGACTGAAAGAGAGGGAAGGTGTGGCCACCACACTGCCTGCATGTTCCATGTCACTGATTGCACTCCATAGAGTCCAGAGCAGTGTAGTGTGATGTGTTGTAAGGGAAGAGGGGAGGTTTGGAGACTTGTTAGAAGAACCTTCAAGGCTGTCCGGTATCTGCATTCAGTGATATGAAACATACAGGCAGTGTGGTGGCCACCCCCTTCCATTTCCTCAGTCCTTTCCTTCTATCCACAGAGGTCAATCGCATAGAAGCTCCGCCCCTCCAGGCTAGGGCGAGGAGCTGCTCTGCTGCTGCCCTCTTGGGGAGAATGTGTGTATACTGTGTGTGTATATATGTGTGTATGTGATAACAATGTGTGCAGAAATATTGGGAAATTATACAAGAGAAAAATGCAGTAAAGTTGCGTAATATATACCGTACTTGTTTTATTCTTTTTTTTCCAGAATGTTATTACCTGGACTTGCACATAGATTTATTCCAAAGGATCTACCTGATGATTTATTTTTGTTCTTTACAGAACTTGGAAGAATGAGTAAGTACATCTTGTTTTGCTTAAATATCTTTTGAATTTCTAATTTTCTCAACTATTTGTTAAATATCCACCATTGGAAAATAGGATTTTAATTACCTACCGGTAAATTCTTTTCTCATAGTCCGTAGGGGATACTGGGAATCCATTTAGTACCATGGGGTATAGACGGGTCCACTAAGAGCCTTGGGCACTTTAAGAATTTGATAGTGTGCGCTGGCTCCTCCCTCTATGCCCCTCCTACCAGACTCAGTTTAGAAACTGTGCCCGAGGAGATGGACATACTTTTAGAGAAGGATATAGAAAAAGGAAAGTGGTGAGATTACGAACCAGCACACACAAAACAACAGAAAAGCCATACCATTACTAACCAAACTTGAAACCAGGAACAGCAACAGCTGAACCAAACAACATTACTGAACAAAGTAACAGTGCAGGAAGAACGAAGCACCGGGTGGGTGCCCAGTATCCCCTACGGACTACAAGAAAAGGTTTTGCCAGTAGGTAATTAAAATCCTATTTTCTCTTGCGTCCTAGGGGATACTGGCAATCCATTTAGTACCATTGGGAAGTAGCAAAGCTCCCAAACCGAGTGGGAGAGTGCTGAGGTTCCTGCAGAACTGATTGATCAAACTGAAGGTCCTCAGAGGCTAAAGTATCGAACTTGTAAACCTTTGCAAACGTGTTCGAACTTGACCAAGTAGCTGCTCGGCAGAGCTGTAAAGCTGAGACACCCCGGGCAGCTGCCCAAGAAGAACCCACCGACCTAGTAGAATGGGCCTGTATAGATTATGGAACCGGCAAGCCTGCTGTGGAATAAGCATGCCAGATAGTGAGCCTGATCCAGCGGGCAATTGACTGCTTTGAAGCAGGACACCCAATTTCATTGGGATCATAAAGAACGAACAGCGAGTCCGATTTCCTGTGACGAGCTGTCCTCTCTACATACACTTTCAAAGCCCTCACAACATCCAAAGACTTTGACGTAGCAGAGGTGTCCATAGCAACTGGAACCGCAATAGGTTGGTTGATGTGAAATGAGGACACCACCTTAGATAGAAATTGCTGACGAGTCCTGAGTTCAGCTCTGTCCTCATGCAAACTTTAAGTAGGGGCTCTTGTAAGACAATGCCCCCAGCTCCGACACATGTCTTGCTGAAGCCAAGGCCAGCAGTGTGACGGTCTTTACATCCACCACCTGTAACGGTTCAAACCAGTCCGATTAGAGGAAGTGCAGAACCAAGTTGAGATCCCAAGGTGCCGTGGGAGGCACAAAGGGAGGTTGGATGAGCAAAACCCCCTTCAAGAACGTCTGGACCTCAGGGAGAGAAGCCAATTGTTACTGAAAGTAAATTTACAAGGCTGAAATCTGGACTTTTATGGAGCCTAGACGTAGGCCCACATCTACTCGCGACTGCAGAAAAAATAGGAAACATCCCAGATGAGATTCCACCGCAGAATATTGTCTGCTTTCACACCAAGAGACATACTTATTCCATATACGGTGGTAATGTTTAGACGTTACCCCCTTCCTGGCTTGGATCATAGTCGGGATGACCTTGTCAGGAATCCCTCTCCTGGCTAGAATAAGCCGTTCAACTTCCATGCTGTTAAACATAGCCACGGTAAGTCTTGATAGACGAACGGACCCTGTTGCAGAAGATCCCTGCGGAGAGGTAGAGGCCATGGCTCTTTGATCAGCATCTCGAGAAGATCCGTGTACCAGGCCCTTCGCGGCCAGTCCGGAGCAATGAGTATTGCTTGAACCTTTTCCCTTTTTATTCTCTTTAGAATTCTTGGGATCAGAGGAAGTGGAGGAAACACGTACACAAGCTGGTAGACCCACAGAGTTTTCAGAGCGTCTACCGCCACTGCCTGTGGGTCTCTCGACCTGGAACAATACCGCTTGAGCTTCTTGTTGAGTCGAGAGGCCATCATGTCGATCTGTGGATATCCCCACCGATGTGTTAACCAATGGAACACCTCCGGGTGAAGGCCCCATTCGCCTGGGTGCAGGTCGTGTCTGCTGAGGAAGTCTGCTTCCCAGCTGTCTACTCCCGGAATGAAGACCGCCGACAATGCCACGGTGTGTCTTTCCGCCCAGAGGAGAATTCTTGACACCTCTGACACTGCTGCTCTGCTTTCGTTCCGCCCTGTCGGTTTATGTACGTTACCGCCGTCACATCGTCCGACTGGACCTGAATGGCCTGATTTTGAAGTAGAGATGAGGCATGCAGAAGGGCGTTGTAGATAGCCCTGAGTTCCAGGATGTTTATTGGAAGGACGACTTCCTGACTTGACCATCTTCCTTGAAACTGCACCCCCGGGTGACTGCTCCCCAACCTCTGAGGTTTGCGTCTGTGGTTGGCAGAATCCAATTCTGAATCCCGAACCTCCGAGCCTCGATGAGGTGAGAAGTATGTAACCACCACAGATAGGGAGATCCTGGCTCTTGGCCACAGACTGATCCTCTGGTGCATGTGAAGATGCGATTCCGACCATTTATTCAATAGATCTAGCTGGAAGGGCCTCGCATGAAACCTTCCATACTGAAGCGCCCCATGAGAGGCCACCATTTTCCTCAGAAGGCGAAAGCACAGATGTACTGAGATCCGGGTTGGCTTCAGGACAGCCCGAACCATTGACTGGATTACTATAGCCTGTGTCTAGTATCATTCCCAGGAAAGGAAGCCTCTGTGTTGGTGCCAGGTGAGATTTTGGTAAGTTCAGAATCCACCCATGATCCAGGAGTAGTCTGGTTGAGAGGCCAATGCTGTCCAACAACCGCTCCCTGGACGGTGCCTTTATCACAAGATCGTCCAGGTATGGAATTATGTTCACTCGCAGTTTGCGGATTATAAACATCATCTCTGCCATCACTTTGGTGAACACTCTCGGTGCTGTGGAGAGACCAAATGGCAGGGCCTGGAACTGGTAGTGACAGTCCTGCAGTGCAAACCATAGATGAGCCTGACGAGGCGGCCAGATCGGAATGTGAAGGTACGCATCCTTGATATCCAGAGACACAAGGAATTCCCCCTCCTCCAGACCTGAGATCACCGCTCTCAGAGACTCCATCTTGAATTTGAACACTCGTAAGTACGGGTTCAACGACTTGAGGTTCAGAATCGGTCTTACCGAACCGTCTGGTTTCGTTACTACAAACAAATTGTAATGGTTCCCCTTTTTTTGCAGATGAGGTGGAACTGGAACAACGACCCAAGTCTGTAACAGTTTATGAATGGCGTCTGTAAAGTTATACTTTCCTCTTGAGAAGCTGGTAAGCCTGATTTGAAGAATCTGTCAGGCGGGAGTTCCTGAAACTCCAGTCTGTAGCCCTGGGCAATAAGATCTTTGACCCAGGGATCCTGGCATGATGTTGCCCATATGTGACTGAGGAATTTTAGTCGGGCTCCCACCTGCCAGCCTTCCATGCATCACGGTCCACCATCATGCTGAAGATTTTGAGGAAGCAGAGCTTGAGCTCTGTTCCTGTGAACCGGCAGTTGCTGGTTTGCGTGGTTTACCTCTAGCGCCTATGGTGTCTGTAGAAGAACCTCTGGGTTTTCCCCTAAACTGGGCCATCCTAAAGGATTGTAAATTGGGACCTGAGTAAGCCTTCCTAGCTGGGGGAGCTGCAGAAGAAAGATATGCGGACTTACTCGCAGTAGCTTTGGAGATCCATTTGTCTAGTTCATCTCCAAATAAGGCCTCTCCTGTGAAGGGCAGGTCTTCCATGCCTTTCCTGTAGTCTGTCAGCAGTCCACTGGCGTAGCCATAAGCCCCTGCGTGCTGACACTGCCATAGCAGTGGTGCGTGCACTAAGCAAGCCTATTTCTTTTATGGCTTCCACTATAAAGTTTGCAGAGTCCTGTATATGTTGCAGGAGTAAAATAATCTCCCCTTGAGGCAAGGTATCTAACCTCTCAATTAGGTTACCCGACCATTTGGCAATGGCTCTTGTAATCCACCCACATGCTATAGTGGGTCTCTGGGCCACCCCAGCAGCTGTATACAAGGATTTGGGTGTGGTCTCAATTTTACGATCAGCCGTATCTTTCAGGGAGGCTGCACCCGAGACGGGCAGTACAATTTTTTGTGACAGCCTGGATACTGATGCATCCACTATCTGTGGATTTTCTCATTTTTTCCTATCCTCAGGAGGAAAAGATGATAGCAACCTTTTAGAGATTTGAAATTTCCTATAAGGATTAACCCACGGTTCTTCAAACAGGGTATTTAGTTCCTTTGACACAGGAAAAGTGGCTGAGGATTTTTTTATTTTTATATTAAAATAAGATTCCTCACTCTCCTCTGTCACCTTTTATAAAGGATATGCAGAACTTCTCGGATAGCCTCTATGAGAGCCTCTATTCCCTGCGACAGAGTACCCTCCCCCACCTCTGAGTCCACCTTCCCCTCCTCCATGTCTAACCCCTCATCATCAGTCAGACTGCAGGATATGGGCGTTTTTGTGGACAAATGGCAGGGGACTGAGACGCTGGTTTGGGTACTGAGTCTCTTTTCATAAACTCAGTCATAGATTGTGTTAAGTATTGCATCTCTTTCTCATTGCTGGACAGTTTAGTAGAAATGTTAGAAATCATTCCCCTAATGGAGTCCAGCCATGCTGGTTCTGCCCCGCTAGCCTGGGAAGGGACACTACACTGAGTACACACTAGTGAACCCCCTGGAGAAGTGGAATACTGTGCCTTACATGAAACACACTCTTTGCCTGACACACTGTAACAGTGACAACACACACACACACAGGAAAAGGTTAAATTCACAATTAATCCACAAAGAGCCCTTCCAGGGAGACACAGAGAGAGTATGGAGCCAACACACGGCGCCCTTACCGCTAATGCCAAGCTTAGCCGGGTCGCAGACTAAGCACCTAGATTAGGGACTTGGTACACTATTAACCGCTCCCAACCCCCGCTACAGCTGAGGTAATCTGGAGTCTCTCCGGAGGAGCAGTGCGTCCCTGTCAGTCAGCTTCTGTGTCAGCTGCAGAAGGAAAATGGCGCTGGTGAGCTGCTGGATCCACTCATAGTGAAGCCCCGCCCCTCCAATGGCGCGTTTTTCCCACTTTCTTTATCATCCACTAGGGGTCACTGGAGTACTCTTGGGATATGGACGGGCGTAGCCGAACAAAGGCACTGAATATTCAAATTTAGGACTCTCCCCCCCCTCCATATCCCCAAGTACCTCAGTGTACTTTGCCAGTGTTTTTTCGGTGCTCACAGATGAACATCGGCTTGTGGCAAGGCCACATTTCAGAAGATTTTTATTTTTATTTTTAATTTTTACACTTCCCGTCCCAGTTTATGGAAAAACATGGGTCCGGGATGGTGCCGCTGCAAGGCAGCGGATGGCGTGTCGGTCCTCACAAAGAGCACCCTCACAGCCACAGGCGCTATAAGCAAGCGCATGGCGTGTCGGTCCTCACAAAGAGCACCCTCACAGCCACAGGCAGCCACTGTCTCCTGCAAACTGAACGAAGCTTACAGAAAGAAGCTCCGTCACAGCCAGGATGAGACAAAGAGCTGGAAGAATCTACAGCTGCAAGGAGCTTACAGCAGAAGCCCCGTTACAGCCTAGATGAGATGCTGGAGGCTGAAACAAAGCTTGCAGAGAGAAGCTCGTCACAGCCAGGAGAAGGCGGCACAAGGTATGAGTGTCAGGGCGGTCAGCTCACGCTGCCGCCCTGCTGTGTGTGAGTGTTAGCCGCTGAAACGCCGCTGAAGGTCTTCCTGAACGATGAGCAGAGCGGCCGCACGTCACTCAGACGCCGGCCGCTCTCACTACGCTGATGCCCCGGCACAGGCGCCGCCGAGATTACCCGTGTGCTAACGAGCGGCCGCACGTCACTCACGGACGCCGGCCGCTCTTCCAGTCACCGCACGCCGCTGAGGCCGGACACAGGGAGACTGTGTACGGCTGTAGGAAGGCGCCGCCGCCGCCCGCTCTTCCGGACGGCTCCCCGGCGCTATATACAGCGCTTTCCTCCTTTCCCTGCACCCGATCCCCGTAAGCTGCAGGTAACATGGGGAGGCAGGGGGGAGGGAGGGGGAGTAATGCCCATAGCAGCAGCAGAAGGCTGCATGGGTTAAAGATAGGCTGCTCAAACTATCACAAGCAGTGCAGCAATTTTAAAGTCATGGGCTATAATATCAGGAAATTATATGTTTCAGCACAATTTATATATATAATAAGTAAATTTTATATATATAATATATAATGAAGCTGTTTGCTAGCACAACTGTGTATAATATCAGTATCAACTGTGATTATATGGTTAAGTAAATTTTATATATATAATATATAATGAAGCTGTTTGCTAGCACAACTGTGTATAATATCAGTATCAACTGTGATTATATGGTTAAGTACATTTTATATATATAATATATATATGAGGCTTGGCCTAGCAATGGCCTATCAGGGGCATAGCCTATTGCAGGTTTAATCATGTTTTCTGTTCTTTTCTGTTAAGACTGCAAGATAATAACACTGCAGGCAGTGTTCATATTAATAGAGGCTAACTAAATGCATGTATTTTACATACACCTGTATTATCACTGTATAATCTGTATAATAGGCTATTAAGCCTATATTAAAACTGCAGCAGGTAACCTGTACTGTGATTTTCTGTAAAAGCATGGCATGACGGCCATTTCAATCATTGCTGTTTTTCCAGTTATACATTCCGGCCATACACCTCTGCTCCACAAGGAGGCGCAGGGGTGTTAGTGGAAATTTTTTGTTCAGGATAATTCTAGAACATTCCTGCCCTACATCTTTAAGCCACCAGAAGGCGCAGGGGTGTTAATAGGAATTTGGTTCGGGTTTCATATGCCCATGTGAACTGCTTTTCACATAAAGAACACTTTAGTTTCCTAAAGATTTCCGTACAGAGAAACAACCATGAATCAGCAATAACATATATATATATATATATATATATATATATATGTGCCATATAATCGTGCAAGTGTCTGTCTGTTGCCAATTATGTTGTCTGTCTACATAGCGAATAAGGCTCTAGTGCAGACTAAAAATACTTTAAAAGATATTACAGTGGCAATTCAAATTAAAAGAGCGGTAATCGGAGTCTCGGAGTTACTCCGCCAGCTCTAACAAAAGACAGTTTTTTTTTTTTTTTTCCAAAGGGCAATTTCCCTTTGGGTACCAGAGGGTTTATTTCACTGGTCTTATAATTTAATGCACGATTATAGGTCAAATCTCACACCAATAACTACGAGTAAGAACGGTACATTACTCCAGCACTCAGATAGTGCGGGGTTTTGGACAATCATACATAATCGTTTCCAAAAGAATGCGATCCGCCATTGGTAGATGCGTTTCTGTCAAACATTATAAAAACCCAGGATACATTTGGGTCACTAGAAGCTATGTATGAAACCATGCCGATCACTGTTAAAAGAAGCTGCAGAGTATATCTGTAAAGCTTCTGCTAACGCCGGTTATTTCCATTGTCGCTAGTGAACGCGACAAGGCCAGAGCTTGTTTGCTCCTAAATTTGATATGCTTGTAACGGCATTTTATCCCTTGATGATATTCAGCCATTAGCGCATACAGTATACTTGTAACGGTGTTCTAGTCACGCCTTGTAACGACAGGACGTTACAGTCAGCAAACCAGTGGTTTGATGATCTCTTTACAATTGTGGAAGCGTGTCTTTACATGTTACATTTGAGAGGTTTCATGACTTCAACTCATATATGTCTCAGCTATTTACAGCTTAAAGTACAAAACTGCTTCTGTCGAAGGGTTTGGCAGGTGATCATTTACTCTTTGCTGGCTTATAAACCAGGCAATAGTACGCCAACAGTGTCAGAGTTACTTATTCCCCTCTGTTTGAGCAAAACCAAACAGCTCCGTTGCTATATCAATAAGCAAGTCATTTACTACAGTTAGAAAATGGATTTTCTGCAGTTAGTATTTGCTTATTGGAGCCACAAAATTGCATAATTGCATTTGATCTTCATGTCTACCGTTGCTTATCGCTTCCGGTATTTACCAATGTGATGTTGGGATGATAGCTCATCTCACATAAGAACTATGTATTAACAAAGTTCCTCTAACTTGCGCTATTAAGGTATACTGCGATAGCAGATCAAGTTCGAAAACAATCGCATCTAATTCTGTCTAAACGATGTCAATTCCTAGGTAAGATTACAAATACGGTAAATCAAAGACTTTTACCTACTACACCAGCAAGAAGGTACATCTAGTAATTAGTGCAAAACACGCACACTAGCGGTACATTGGTGTATTCACCTATTAAGAATAAAGATGTGTTTTCAATTTAGGTCCCCACCCTTCACTCGCGTTTCCCACAGAGGGACAAGGGTGCATATACTCAGGACGACAGTCGCAGAGAGTCAGGATTTGTAGTTACAATCAGCGCAAAGGTTCTAAAACACGACAGATGGCTGTCGATACATGTCCTAGAACTCTGTGCATTTTACAATGCAATAAAGGATTCGCTTTCAGTCTGACCAGGGATAGACTCTGGTTTCTCTTCAGAACGAATAAATCTTTAGCTTTTTACTAAAGATTTCTGTGGAGAGGAACAACCGTGAGTTTCATGTAATTTTGTTTTTCATGCCTGGCTCACGCTGCCCTTAAGCAGTCAAACAAAGCAACGGCAGTTGCATACTCAACAACCAGTGAGAACCAAGAAGCCGCATGGCAATGCGGCAGGTAACTCAAATCTTCAATGGCTCAAAACGCCATTATGTGAAAATGTCAAGAGATCAATCCGTGAGTGGACATCTGTTAGACATACGATCTCACCCGTCAGGGTTTGGATCTTGAAAACTGGACATTAAATCCAGAGGTGTTTCATATGTGAGTCCACAGAAGGGGGTTACCCTCAAGTATACATGATGGCATCTCGCCACAATTACAAAAGCTCAGTATGTGTACATCACATTCATGGGGTCATTCAGCATCGTGTATCTGGCTCCACCATTTTCCGCTTCTCTCTTCGTTGCCAAAACGGATCAGAAGACACTTCGTCACAGTCATACTGGTGGTATCTCATGGGTTTCGGAGAAGTTTGCTTCTCGAATTTTCAAGGAATACTTGCACACGATTTTGGCCCGCTTATAATACGTCCAACCTGTTACATCAGGGAACGTTCTTTTACCCATAGTTACCTATGTACCTATTATCTATGTACCGCAGCTGCAGTTGACGGGATGAGGGTTCAGTGCTCGCTTCGGCAGCACATATACTAAAATTGGAACGATACAGAGAAGATTAGCATGGCCCCTGCGCAAGGATGACACGCAAATTCGTGAAGCGTTCCATAAGACCGCCCTCTTAAAAAAAAAAAAAAAAAAAAAATAGAGCATTACAGTATCGGTTATACCAACCATGTAACGAAATAGTAAGCCGCTTAAGGCAGCTCATTATTAAAAAAATTTCGTGTGCTTACATAGGTTGTAAACCTCGGAAGTTTCCAACATCATACTTCAAGTACCCGTATTCTGTTAAACGGGATGGGATGGAAAACTGAGTTCATCTGCACTAACAGTGCAGGTATCTGTGTGGTAAACGTATTTTCAAAGACGTTTGCCTCTATTTGCGTCTGTAAACATCTTTCTACAAGGTGTCACCAAAGTTCAGACTCTATTTATCCCACCTACAACGCCAGGCGATTTGAGGTTGGGTTCACATTTATTACAGTTTTCATATTTTGGAACCCTTTCAACAAAGGGAAATTAAGTTTCATAGTTTTTGAACCTTTACAACAAATGAGAATTAAGTTTCTCACTTTGGAAAACATTTTTCTTCTAGCCTTGGCTTCTAGCCTTGGCTTCGGCAAGGGTTTTGTTTTCATATTTGGGTGCCTTGTATTCCAAGCCACCGTATTTGAGTTTCTCATGACAAAGCAGATCTTCGGACGAAATCCGCTTTCGTATTCTTCACATCAATATACCAATAGTGGTTCCTGTGGGGACAGCACATTCTAGAATTCGGAATGTGGTACACGCATTACGCGTTTATATATGTACCAAACGTCTACAGTACGTGATATGAATATGTTGTTTGTTCTATATGATACTGCAAACTGGGGTTAGCCAGTTTCTCAGCAGACATTATCCAGTTGGATAATAATGACTACAAGTCAGACTTACTTTAAGGCTAAGTTACAATCGCCTACGTCAGTAATAGTTCATCCCACAGGTTCTGTGGGAATGTCAGACCCAACGGGTCGTGGAGCGTCTACGACGCGGCTACATAGCCTTCAGTGCACCACGTTTGTGCACGTTTATACGTTATAAATGGTGGCGCCATCAGCATTTAGCTTTGGCCTGCCTACCGTTACAAGTATCAAACAGCTCTCCCGCCCACGAGGGAAGCTTTGGTACGTCCCAAGAGTACTCCAGTGACCCCTAGTGGATGATAAAGAAAATAGGATTTTGGTACTTACCAGGTAAATCCTTTTCTTTGAATCCATAGGGGGCACTGGACGCCCACCCAGAGCAGTTTTACCTGGGTTGTTTTAAGCTCAAGGGAGCTTAGTGAACAAATTTTACTTGGGGGGTATTAAGCTCAAAGGAGCTTATGGTAACACATTTTCACCGATTGGCTCAAATTATAAGGTTCTATCGGTTAAGGTGTCAACTGTTTAGTTGACAATAAGGTTACGGATCAACTTTGTGGTTGTCCGTTATGTTATAGGGATTCTCCATTGTCAACCTCTCTATATCCTGTTCGCTCAGTAAAAAACACTGGCAAAGTACACTGAGGTACTTGGGGATATGGAGGGGGGGGAGAGTCCTAAATTTGAATATTCAGTGCCTTTGTTCGGCTACGCCCGTCCATATCCCAAGAGTACTCCAGTGCCCCCTATGGATTCAAAGAAAAGGATTTACCTGGTAAGTACCAAAATCCTATTTTTTTTATACTGGCTGGTTGTGTCTGAGTGCATAAAATTGAGATAGACTCCTTTTATGGCTTTGTTGCCAGTCTGGGTACTATGTTCGCTGTTCAGCGTCTGTGTCCTTACACAGTGGGAGACGCAGTCCACCCCGTTCAGAAGCTGTGCGTCTCCGTACCCTCATGCCGACTTAGTACTCACCAGTCTTCTTTCTTCTGGCTCTGTTAGGGGTGGCGACGTGCTGCGGGAATGTACGCTCGCCGTGGTGGGGCTTGCAAATAGTTCCCTCAGGAGCTAATGTCCTGTCAGTGGGGAACGGGACCATTAATTCTTCAAGAGGTTGGGCCGTTCCCCCCCCTAAGTCCCCGAAGCAGGCAGGCTGGTGCCATTCAGTCCTGCCTGAAAATAACAAACACAGAAAATAAATGCAGAAAACTCTTCAGGTGCTTCCAGAGACGTGACCGGATCCTCCGGGCACATTTTCTAAACTGAGTCTGGTAGGAGGGACATAGAGGGAGGAGCCAGCGCACCCTATCAAATTCTTAGTGTCCAAGGCTCCTAGTGGACTCGTCTATACCCCATGGTACTAAATGGATTACCAGTATCCCCTAGGACGTAAGAGAAAATATGATGTTTGATCATAATTGATCTTGAATATACTTTACTTATTAGGTTAAATGGGACATAATTGCAACACATTGCTTTAACTTTTTTTTTAATTATATAAGGGTGGCGTAACCCTGGGGCTTTGTACTTCCAGCATTGAAAGGTCTATTTATTTTAGAAATGTGCGGGTTCGGATTTACTTGGTTCTTAATGTCAAAATTAACGCAAGTTCGGATTTATTCAGATTTTTCTTATTGGCTATCCAAAACATGTGACATACGAGAGCCAGTAAGATGCCGTTTTGAGATCCGGGTAAATCCGAACTCTCAAATCTCAGATTTATTTAGTTGAGAAAAGTCCTTTCTCCAGTGTTTTCACAGAAGAAAGGTCTTTTCTCAGTTTATTAAAAGTTTAACACCATGGAAATCAGAGATTTTTCCAGTGTTCATCTAGGCAGTGTGACTCGCATACCTCCAGTTCCGGTATGAATGGTTGACCACTATTGTTCGACATTGACATGGTCGACCTGGACTAATGGTCGACACATGAAAAAGTCGACATGGATTTTTTTAACTGTTTTTGGTGTCATTTTTTCCGTAACATGACTAGGGACCCCAATTAGTGTACCACGTGCCCTTGCATGGTTCGGCCTCGATCCGCTACCGCTGCATTCGGCACAGGTTACTATTTCCAATTCTAGTCCACGTGGATGGTGAAGTATGAAATGTTGTAGTTTTTTTAAAAGCCATGTCGACCTCTTTATGTGTCGACCATGTCAATGTCAACCTTAACATGGTCGACCATCCGAACGGATACCCATACTTCCCTATAGACCTCTATGGGTATGGAGGCTTACTGCAATATGGCATTAACCTATACTTGGCAAAGAGGACTTGCAAAGCCGGAAAGGCTTCACTAAGCCTCTCCGGGTCAAACTACTGTACTGTGACTATGCATGTCCACTGGCCGCACATAATACGGAGACCCTTTGCTGCCAGTGAGTAGAAAAAACACCCGCAGACTGCAGGATTTTTGCAGAGGCTCTGAAAGAAACGATGGATTGGTAAATTATGGCTTAACTAAAATCTGTTTAATTGGCTATAACAGATTTTTATTTCCTGCATGTTTTATGTAAACAAATCCCTTAATCATTCTACTATAAGCAATGTGTGCAACGTTTGCAGTGAATAACTGCGCTTGTGCAACATTCACAAAATCTATTCTGCAATCTCTTTAGATACTAGCATGTAGTAAATGCAGTGTTTAAAACAATGTACTAGTATATCTCTCTGATCCCTCTCCCGGAAACCTTTGGGATGTGTAGCCCATAGGCTTCAATAGCTACCGAGGCCAACCTTATGGGGGCTGCTTTTATGATTGACAACAAGGGGGAACTGCAGTCCCCTGTACATGCATTGTAGGGATGCTTTTATATTTGAGGGTACCCCCAAAAATATCTGTCCCCAGGGAATGTCCCATATTTATTTTTGATAAATACAGTATTTTCAGAAAGGTGAAGTGACTCACAAATAGTGAGTGATAGAAATAGATAAAACTTTAGGCAAACCAAATGGAATGTTTGAGAGAGAGATTCTTAAGTGATATCTTGCATATCTGATTACATTTGTGATAAGAGCCCATTTTAGTTTTCTCATATTTTATTGTATTCTCAAGTTCTAATTTTTTTTTTTCACATTGTTGCAAATAAAATTTTGGTAATTGTTCATTAAAACTTTTTAAATAAAGCAAAAAAGACTTATGGGGGAATCCTATACCACTGCTAATAGTTTAGCCGGGGGCTATTCTATGAGCCTTGATGCTGGTGTGCTAACAGTTTAGCCGAGGGCTATTCTATTAGCCTTGATGCTGGAGTGCTAACAGTTTAGCCGGGGGCTATTCTATTAGCCTTGATGCCGGAATTTATTGGGGATTATGCTTTGCTTGTCCCAGGCAAGCAAAGCATAGTCTCCTATAAGCAGCCCCAGGAGACCCATTTTTGCGGCAATAACACATACATCCGGTAACTTATCCTGGATCTCATGTATTATCTGCCAATAGCGGTAGATTCCCACACTGCAAAAATAGGCTACAATAGGATAGCCCGATAATGTTTGTTTTGTTGTGTGGTAAACCACCGCCGGCAATAGGATTCCCCCTAAGTATGGAATTCAATTAGCTACGGTAAATTACCGTAGCAAATTGATCCCCTGGGGGCTATCCCCGAATCACCTGTCCGGAGATGGGAGAGAAAAATCTCTGATAAATGACCCAGTTTCTCAGGCGCGATCGAGAAAACACAGGGATCCGGGAACTTGTCCCGGGTCATATGTGTTTTCACCCAATCACGGGTAATGCTGTAAAAACAGGCTCTTATTGAATAACCCTAAAACACAATTGCTGCAAAGTCTCATTTTTACCACACGAAAAGTTAACTTGGGCAATTAAATACCACCCTAAATGCTAAAAATGTATTCTGTCCTT
Organism: Pseudophryne corroboree; assembly: GCF_028390025.1. Taxonomy (NCBI): domain Eukaryota; kingdom Metazoa; phylum Chordata; class Amphibia; order Anura; family Myobatrachidae; genus Pseudophryne; species Pseudophryne corroboree. The sequence goes on along the minus strand of NC_086453.1, from coordinate 104,157,993 downwards.
GTACTTTTGGAAGTATAACATTTGTATTTTCTTTTCTAGGAGCTTTCAAGAATCTTCTGTGTTTGGATAAAGAACTGATATGCAGGAAACTATGTGAAGCCCTTCCTCAGAGATGGAGTAACAGTTCTGACACCATCAGTTGGCATCCAGGGGATTTGGATAATCCACCAATGGAATGGATTTCCACAATATGGTCCTTTCTCCAACGATATGACCACATATTACATTTGTTTGAGAACCAACCAATTGTGCCACTGAATAGAATTACTGAAAGTTCATCTGACATTCAGCTTGCACGGCTGAAGAAAGATACAGCATTGTTTTATCAAAACTGCGATGGACACAACTTGGCTGACTGCATTACTGTGCTATTGGAGAAAGCTGGTTGCACGATAATACGACACAAGTACTCTTTGCTGTGGCACAAAGACTTACACCTTTACGTCTTGGTTCCTACACCAAATAATGTTCTACAAGCATTTTCCCATTTGAACCTAAACCAGATTCTGGAAATCCTTAAGAATGCGTCAAAAAAAAATGTAAGGAGGCTTGCAAACTTCTTTTCTCAAGCATTAGCTTTCACATCCTCTGAACTGAATTGTTTGTACAAACTACCAATTTTTTGCACTGCTCCCTGTATTACACCACCTGACTCTGAATTGGTGGCTGCAGGCCACTTACGTGCAATAGACCGTAGCACAACCCCAGCTGTGCTGGAAACCTTGGTGCTCCCAAATATTGTTATAACGAGCCGCGATGAATCGGACCAAAGACTACTACAGCTGATGAACATTACATTACTAAGAGCAGCTGATTTGGCTTTACTGATTGTAAGAGCAATTGAAAATGGCACTTATACTCGTTATCCGGACGAAGCACAGAATGCAATGGTGTGGATTTTGCGGAATGGATACGTGCTTTTTAATCAGAATGACCAACTGAAACTGATGTGCAAAAGTCTTAATTTCATACCCTGCCATGGAAAACTTAACCAACCATGTGTTCTTTATGACCCTACAATAGATATATTGAAAGAGTTGTTTGAGTCAGAAAAATTTCCCCCTGATAACTATCATGAGGATTCGATATTGCTGTCGTTAAGACTCTTGGGGTTGCAGGATTCCATACATAAAATTAAACCGGATGATGTTTTAGAAATTGCTGAGAGATTAAGCCAAGCTGAAGACTGTGTTACATCATTACAAAAAGCTGAAGCTCTGGTTAAGGTTTGCAATGATACTATGGTATTATCTCAGTTTAACAAACACAATTTAGGAAAAGTCTGCAGCCTTTCCTGGGTCCCAGTCAACACGAACAACCCACAGACTATATTACGTGAGCCAGAAAATCTGAGAAATATGATGTACCGCAACATAGTGGAGTTTTCAATGTCCATAACAAACTGCTTTAATGAAAAAGCAAGTGCCATTCTCGGCTTAAGTCTCCCGCCACCTCCTGAAAAAGTTGTGGAAAATCTTCAAGCAATCAGTATTTGCTATAAGGAAATGGACCAATACTCCTTGTATAGAAGACTCCATGACATTTACAAGTACATGCAAGATCATATTAACCAGTTTTATGATATTCTCGAAGAAATCATGATTTGGAATGGAGAGAGTTTTTCTTACCCAACTGAGGTTGTTTTATCCTATCCTGAAGGCTTGGATCTAAGTTCCAGTGTGAAGAAAGTACAATCAGATTTCTTAATTTACAAAGACCTTTTTGCCAGATGTGGTGTTAACAGCACATTGCCAGAAGATGAAGTGATTCAAATACTACATGCATTAAAACATCGTCTAGATAGTGGATGCTCTGATTCTGGAACTTCCAAAGACCTGAAGCTTGCAGTATCTATCCTGGACTGGATGAAAACCAATTCTGTACCTGGAACAGATGATCTCCCCATTCCAGTACAACTTGGTAGTACTGGATTTAGCCTTCAATCGCTCTCTGATACCCTGTATTGTGACATGGAAAATAAATGTCTCACCGCTACTTCTACTGACCGCTATATAGTACATGAAGACATCTCTGTGGCAACAGCCAGATATTTAAATATTCAGCTTTTGAGCACCAGTATATTAAACCCAGAGTATTTTGAACTATGGGGACCATCTGAACCAGTGACTCTTCGAATTAAAAATATCCTTAGAGAATACAGCGAACATGTAGAACTCTTCAAAGAAATTATACAGAATGCAGATGATGCAGAAGCCACAGTCTGCTATTTCCTGGTGGACATGAGACAGAACTCTGAGAGCCGACACAGTCTAATAGACCCCGGCATGGCCAGGTGTCATGGGCCAGCACTGTGGTCTTACAATAACAGTAAATTCACAGACCTGGATTTTATAAATATTACTCGTATTGGAGCAGCCACGAAGGAAACTCAAAAGCACAAAATTGGTAAATTTGGACTGGGATTTAACACTGTGTACCATATTACAGATGTGCCTTCCATTATGAGTGGGTCAAAAATTCTCATATTCGACCCAAATGTGAACCACTTGCAGAAACATATTACAAGTAATAACCCAGGAATCAAGTTGGATCTACAAAAAAATCCAGAAGTCCTTGAAAAATTTTCTGACCAGTTTCAGCCATACTCCAGTGTATTTGGTTGCAAGCTTACGCAACCGTTTTACTTTGACGGGACTCTCTTTCGCCTACCATTCCGGACAGAGGAAGAAGCTGGGGACTCCGACATCTGTCACCAAGCATTCAGTGGAGAACAAATCAACATCTTTATGAAAGATTTTGAAGGATCCACAGATACCCTTGTCTTCTTGAAAAATGTAAAAGAATTACATTTACGTTGTATTAACAATAGTTCTGGTCTAGAACTCCCGTTGACGAGAGTTCACCTTCAAAAGGAAAAAGTGCAAAGACTGGCTATGTCTCAAAATGCTATATTACAACAAGAACAAGTTATTGTGTCTGAATACTTAGGTGTGTATACAAGTGGCTTGGATATTAATAGCTCAAACATCATAAAAATTGTTGGGCAGCAAATATCAAGTGATGAAAAATACTACCTAACGCAGTCTAGCCTTGGGATTCAAGAATCATTTAAAATGTTCATGGAAGACCAAGAAAAATTTTCACTACCAGTTGGTGGAGCTGCTTTCCCTCTAAAGAAAAATGAGAATACTGGAAAATGGATTCCTGATTTAGTCGACTTTAATGGGACTGTGTTCTGTTTCCTCCCTCTTCCGGTTTCCTCCGGCCTGCCTTTTCACATCAATGGAAGTTTTTCAGTTATGTCAAACCGTAAGAGCTTATGGGATACAACGGTAAAGGGTGAGTGGAATAAGAAATTACTCTCTGATGCTGTACTAGTGGCTGTCCTAACTGCACTATCGCAGTTAGAAAGACTAAATCAGAATGGTAACATACAGGACTTCTGCTATCATACATTTTGGCCAGATGTCACAAAAGTCAACACTCATTTCACGGAAGTGGTGAAAAGCTTTTATCACGCGATCGCCTTCGGATTTGAAAATTCCTTGCCTGCTCTCTTTAGCAATGGCCATGAGTGTTGCACCATAAAGCATGCTTGCTTTCTAGAACTGGACAGTATTAGGGATGAGACCATTCAATACCTTGCTAAAAAATTGTTTACCCAATTTCTAAAAAAGCCATACTTGGCTATAGACTTTCCAGGATGGGTAAAGAACAGCTTCCGTGTGAGTAACTGTGCCAAGGGGCTAGAGAATAACTTATACAATCATGTAAGATTCTACAGGGAAATAATATTTGAAAACCTGGACTCTTTAGACGCAGAAGACAGAAATACCCTAGTACTACATGCCATTGACCTACAAACACCACCACTGGACAATTTACTTGTGTCAAAACCTTGCATTCCAACATCTTCACATGGCAAATTACAGTTTATTGCAAAGCTGGTGCATCCACTGGGAAAAGTGTCAGCACTGTATGACCCTGAAGAAGGATGTTTTCCTGAAGGAGCGGAGTTTCTTAAACCAGAGAGATTACACCGTTTACAGACTCTGGGTATGCTGAAGGATGAATTGCCTATGAAAGAACTCCTGATGAGAGCCTGCAAGATAAAAGCTGTATGGGAGCATGACAGAGACAAGGCTTTAAAACAAATTGGTTGCATATTGGAACTGCTAAATGATCTACTTCAACAAAATCTTGTAGAAATACAAAAGCAAGACTTCCAAGACCTTACGTTTCTTCCTGCAGTGCCACCTCAAAGCATCACTGCCCAGTTGAAAGATCTAATGTTAACAAAATCAACAGACCTTTATCATTACAAGCATAAGGCTCTTGTCTGCATGGTTAAACCAGTACTAAGCGAAGAACATTTGGGAAGCATTAAGTTGATTGGTTCTGTATGGTCTTTTTTAGGCATGGATCATCCTCCTTCTGTCCAAATTGTGATTTCTCAACTTCAGCAAGTTTGCACTGTACAAAATGTGTTGAACCCACAAGAAACTTTTCAAATTGTACTGCAATGCTATAATTATTTGAATAAACTACTTGAAAAGAAACCAAACTACACTGGCTACATTAAGGAGAAATTATCTTGTCTCTCTTTTATCTACGTCGACAGTGATTTTGTACCGTTGAATGTGGTGGCTCACAAACTTACGTTTGATGCGTTTCCTTATTTGCATCAACTGCCAAAACCTTTTGAAGCATTTCGGAAACTATGGGATTGTGTTGGAATACGTACAGAATTTTCATTTAAACATTACATTTCTGCCCTTGAAAAGATGGCTATGAAGCATAGAGGAATCCCGCTTTCGCAAAATGAACTCAGAGTGGCATTAAACTTAATTAATAGCTTATACGAGATAACTGATGTTGATCTAAGCAGTTCAGTTTATACACCGCACATTTTTGTGCCAGACAAACAATGTATATTACGTCATGTGGACAAAATCTTTTACAATGACACTCCGTGGCTTCCCTGTGAGGAAGAAGTAAATTTTTGCCATGATCAGATTCCTCGAGCTGTGCTATCCTTGGGAGTCAAAACAAAACGTCACCGTACACTTCAAAAATTAAAAATTTCTAACCTTTTTAAATGGGTTTCCGAATTTGGTGCAAAGGAAGACCTTACCACACGCATCAAGAACATTATAAAGGAGTACTCTTCGAAAAAAGATATACTGAAGGAACTTATTCAGAATGCAGATGATGCTAAAGCTACTGAAATTCATTTTGTACTGGACTGCAGAACACATGCAAGAAGAAACACATTTGGAAATGAATGGCACCCGCTACAAGGACCAGCTCTTTGTGTTTACAACAACCAAAAATTTGATACCAAAGATATTGATGGAATTCAACAGCTAGGTGTAGGTGGCAAGCAGGATAACTTGGATAAGACTGGAAAGTTTGGGCTTGGCTTTAATTCGGTATACCACATAACAGACTGTCCTTCTTTTGTGACTGGTGATACCATCATGTGTGTCTTTGACCCTAACCAAATGTTTTTGGAAACTGCTGATGATAATAGCCCAGGTGGGATGTTCAATGTGAATAATGAATTCAGGAACACCTTTCAGGATGTGTATAACACTTTTCTACCTTCTGTGTTCAACCTGCAAGAGGGCACAATTTTCCGTTTACCACTAAGGATGGCAGAGACGGTGTCAAAGTCCAAAATCAGTAACCAAACTTCATCTTTGCAGGACATAAGAAGTATGTGTGAGGATTTAGATAAAGATGCAGACAGCTTGCTTCTGTTCTTAAATAACATCAGAAACATTACTTTTTCTGAAGTTTCAAACACTGGACATATTAAACAGGTCCTCTCTATTAAAACAAAAATAGACGATATTCATGAGAAAGCATTATCTTCTTTCCAAGAAAGGTTTAGCAAAGTTGCTGAGAATAGAGGACTTTTGGCTGAGGCTTCACCATTGAGAGTATCTTTCGATGTGGAAATAACACACAGCAGATCAGAGACTGCAACCCGCTGGCTTGTAGTTAGGCAGCTGGGCATGGAAGGCATTGGCAGCATGGCTACTTTAAAGAAAATCTCAGATCGTTTACATCAAGCTCTTATTCCTCATGGCTCTATAGCGGCATGCCTCACTGATTCAATAAAAGGAAGGGCTTTCTGTACTTTGCCGCTTCCTGTAGAAACCGGTCTCCCTGTACACATCAATGCAAATTTTATTGTGGACATGGCGCGTAGAGACATCTCCAAAGAAGATGGTGATAGCCCGAAGACTGCTTGGAACATGTTTCTTCTCTCAAGTGTTACAGCACCGCTGTATTGCTGTCTTCTAGAGTGCCTGCGTGAAAAGATGATTCCGCATAAACCATGTATTTTTAAAAGTTTTGATTCTTGCAAGCTATATCTTGATCGTTTCTTACATTTTTTTCCTACAGTTACAAAATCTCTGTCACCTCACTGGCACATAGCAGTTCATACAGTCTACTTGACTATCTCAAAAAACAACAAACAAGTAATTCCGGTTTACAAGGTACATGAAAACAAACAGAAATTTGGCAAAGATACTGTGTCTGTTCAGTGGTCAAACATTGGGCAAGTCTCCATCGCTGAAGAACCATTCTTTTTCATCCCGGGCAAAATTGAAGCTATTGAAAAAATACTTCATAATATCAACATGCGATTAGCTTATGGAGGTCACGAAAACTTTCTGGGTGAAGCTTTTAAAGCAGCTGCTGTAAATGTACTTGAATTAAGCCCCCAAACCCTGTGTGATTACTTGAGACAAATTCAACTATTTCCCCGAGGTGATACCCTACCTGCTCCTGTCTCCATGTCTCTTCTCCGAGATGAAAAAAGTTGTAAATTTCTTCTAAACTATTGTCTGGAGCTTTGTTCCAAAAAAGAGACATTGGATCTGCAGGGCGTTCCTCTGCTAGTTACAGTGGATGGAATGCTTAACAATTTAGATAAGCATAATCCAAAATTTGCTTCAGAATTCCACCCCCTTTTCCCAGATGAAAGTAGCCAGTTTGCGAAAGACATAATCCTTTATAGAAACAATCTTGTAAAAGAAGGTTTCTACAGAGACTTAACTGTTGAGAATTCTGCCGTTTTAGTCAAGAATCACCTTGGTCCGATACATGAAATAACGTCTACAACAAATGGATCTGGCCTTTTACTTCCACAAGACAAAGTGGACTGGTTTAAAATGCTATGGAGTTTTTTTAAAAGTGAAATACAAAAGCAGAAAGCAGAAAATCAAGAGGAGCTATTTATTGGAATTATTTCTCTGTATTATCACTGGGCAATTGTACCTGTCTGTTTTAAAAAAGACTCTAAAACAAGCATCCTTTCTCCTTCTCATTTTAGGAACATTTGCTCTTCAGTCTTCAATTACTTTGGCAAGTACTTGTTCAAATTGGGATTCCCTAAATTAGAATTGAGTGTATTTCCTGAGGAAATTATTAGCTGCATAAGGAGTCAACTGTTGGATACGGAAAATGTTGAAGTGGTGATCAAACAACTGAATTCTAGAAGTGATCTTCACTGGGAATTAATGGAAAACTTTGAGCTTGATATGCTTTTGTGGAATATCTTATCAAAGTTAGCATCCCACAAAAACCGAAAGTCTCTTATGCAAATGATCCAATCTTTACCATTATTTGAAAACCATCAAGGCAAGAGAAAATGCTTAACTGTATATCAAAACAAGTATATTCTTGACACAGCGTTTGTCCTGAACTCTCTTAACCTCTCTGAAATAGACCCTCAAACAATATTTCTTAAAAATACTCCTCTTAACAAGGAGGTTGGTAAATACATGGGTATTCCATTAATCAATGACTTGGCGTTACTTACAGATTTCCTCCTCCGTCACCTTGCATCCCTTAGTGACAATCAATTACTAGACGTTCTCAGTTTGGCTTTGGAAGTGCAACATTTGGAAGCTTTCAGAAAAAAAGAAGACTATATTTTAACTACCCTAAAATCTGTAAGATTAATCAGAGACAAACAGGGAGTACTTCAACAGGCATCACACTTTTATGATAAGACTGTGGCGATATTTTCAACACTTGAACTCCAGGAATGGTTTATCCCTGATAATTTATCAAAGATATTTGAAAAGATGCAATCTCAATTCTACTCTCTCATGAGAAAACTTGGGATGAAGTGCTCACTTTCAGAAGCTGATTTTATAAGATTTGCAACAATGATTCAAAAGGATTCAAAAGGGACACACAATTTAAAATCACTAATTCCCAAGGCTAAGGCATTGTTTAAATATTTGCTAGCTATGAATGTAGAGGAACTCAGCAGTGGGTTTGCAGCTGAGGTAGGAAACATCTCCTTTGTCATTCCTTCTGATGTCAAATCTCATTTAAAAGCGCTTCACCCTTCATATACCGAGAATGTCAACACAGTGGCACTTCATGGGTCTCTACTAGCACCAGAGTGTTATGAGCCATTGGTTTGGACATCCATGTCCCGAATAAAAAACGATTCAAAATGTAGCAAGAAAATGCAGACATTTCTGAGACAATGTGGAGTTCATCATGAGCCACCTATTGAACAGGTAATTGAGAATGTGAAAAATGTGTGTAAATCTCAATGTGATAGCAAAGAGTTACAAGAAATTAGATGTCATGTCTTAAAAGAAATGTATAATTTTCTTCAAAAAAAAGGGCCAGATATTGACATTACTCCTCTAGAGAATGTACCTTTCATTTTAGTAGATGACTGTAGAAATATTGCAGAGAAAAAGCAAGTTGTTTTTAGTCTTCAGTGGGAAAATAATCTCCAGCCATACCTGTACAAGCTGCCTCCTTTGCTTGCATGTTATAGTGCTCTCTTCCAAAAAGTGGGAGTTGAAGCTGAGCCTTCTGTGTTTCACTTTGCAAATGTTCTTTCAACAATTTATAAAGAGACATTAGACAAAAAGTCTTTGCACGCCAATCTCATAAAGACCGTCTCTGAAGCTATACATCAGCTCTTCAAACTTGTAGAGATCAAAAAAGCAAAAAATCTCCAAAACCTCAAAACTCTTTATCTGCTAGCCACTGATGGCAAACTCTACGAGTCCTCTAGTCTGGTCCTAAATGACTGCCGTTCCAGGATTACAACAGGCAAATTAAAGCATATATTTAAGTTTGTAAACGATTGGTCATGTGACCTTTACACACTACAAAATCTCATGAAATGTTTACCTGTGGATATTCGTCCAAGAATGCTTTCTGATATTACTGATGAGTTTCTTGATGTCAACTTACTAAAGCTTTGTACATATGGTGAAGACTGTCTACTTAAAAGAAGGTTAACAGAAATACTTCTTTCTTTAGTATTTCAAGATGGTCTAATTTGCCTTCTACGACACCAGAGCAGTGGAAAAATGACACAGGAGGAGGCTACAAAGAAGTGTGGTATCATTTTTGGAAAGTTAGAGATAATTTGTTGCCTTGAAATAAAGACTTTTCTTATGTATGAAGATAAACCATTGGATGGCACTCAGATGCTAAAAACAGTTGACATAAAGTGCAAGGAAAGCTGTTGTAAACTTTATCTTGAACATAGTGAATCAATGGTGGCCAGAAAGGCTATGAAAGTGGCAGATGCTCTTGCAAAACAAATCAATATCCTAATGGAAAATGTTTTAACACATAATTCTGTACAAATTGTCAGGGAAATGCTGACCTGCGAAGATGCTAATGAAATAATTGAAGTGCTGAAAGAGCATAACTTACAGAGCTATAACACTGGAAACGCAAATGCTTTTTCATTGCCAAATGCTGGAGAAAAAATTCCCAGTGAATGGTATGATTGTTTAGACATGAGCATTTTGAATACTTTCAAAGTAGATGACTATGTGGGCTACCTGGATCCTTTAAACAAATCCTACTTATATGCTATAATCATTGAAGAACTGGACAATCTGAAATTTGAAGGCTGTGAAATGCAAATGTATCGCATAAACATCGGTCAAGATAAAATGGTTGATGTTAGTGTGTTTGATTTGTATCATTTCAAAAGGTCTGTGAGCCAAAGTATGAAAACTCTTGTTTTGCACGAGAATCCACAACCTCAAGAAGAAATTCCTGAAAAATGGCATACATCATCCATGGAAGAAATTAAAAAAGAAATTGATCTACAGTTAAGCAAAATATGGGGATTACCTACAGTTGAACGGATGAAAGCAATAAGACGGCTCTATCTAAAGTACCATCCAGACAAAAACATTGGCCAAGAGGACATATCAACAGATATATTCAAATATCTTCAGCAAAGAATCAAAGTATTGGAATCTGGTGGGAAATTGAGCCATTGCCACAAGTCAACCAATCATTCTGGTACTTCCAGCAGCTCTTCTAAGTTTTGGGCAAACTGGGACGAAGAAGCTTTCCAACACAAACAAAATCGTGAACGCTTTTCACATAGAACCAGATATAATTATGATTTTTGGGGATACCACAGCAATCCTACTAGACCAAATCCTCCAGAGGCTGAGCGATGGTTGAGGCAAGCCATGTGTGATATGAAGGCTGCAGAACATGATGTTGGCCATCACCACACAGAATGGGTGTTTTACAAAGTACATCAAGCTGTAGAAAAGGCTTTATTTGCAGCACAGTATATGAAGTCTGGAAAAACTGACAAGGGTTGTGGTATAGTCTCTTTAGCGGAAAAGGTATCCCACTACTGTAGCAGTCTGCACAGCATTGGTAAGCACGTGTTACAAATGGAAATACATGGGGTAGATAAGCAAAAAACACAATACCCTAATTACCACACTCCACCCGGCATTCCCAATAATAGATGTGCCTCTGATCTAGAAAAAACTATTATTACTCTAGCTAGGAATGTCCTACAGAAAATAGAACTCTATGTCCTCAAATGAGAAGTGCTCAAAATGCACCGTGCTTCATGGCTCCAAGTGATGGCATTACAATCTTTACTACATTTCACTGTTGTAATTACTCTGTAGTTTTCTATTGTTATTGAGAATAGAATCCTAAAAGGAATGTTCATATTTTGCCTTGTGGTGGTATTGTACTACGCACTACTAATTTAGCAAATGTATAAGTATATTATATTTTATTAAAGCAAGCACAATATGAAAATAGTTCTATACTGTTATTTATTTTTCTCATTGACTGTCTAGGTAATAATAATTTTCCAAAATAATTTGCAATAAAATGTGTTATGCATACATACTGTATGTGGTGTTTTTTAGCCTTATTTCAGTGCACCCTGATAGACCAGTTTATTATTGCTCAGCTGTCTTGGCATATATTTTTTTCAATAAAGGTAATGTTTTTTTGTTTTTTTTTTGTTTTACATAAGTGGTGTAAAAAGAAAAAATCATACTTATTGTTAAAATTAGATAACTAATAATAGGCCCATTTATCTAATTTAGACACAGGTGGTCATTCCGAGTTGTTTGCTCGTTGCCGATTTTCGTTATTTTGCGATTTTCCGCTTACTGCGCATGCGCAATGTCCGCAGTGCGACTGCGCCAAGTAAATTTGCTATGCAGTTAGGTATTTTACTCACGGCATTACAAGGTTTTTTCTTCGTTCTGGTGATCGTAATGTGATTGACAGGAAGTGGGTGTTTCTGGGCGGAAACAGGCCGTTTTATGGGTGTGTGCGAAAAAACGCTACCGTTTCTAGGAAAAACGCGGGAGTGGCCGGAGAAACGGAGGAGTGTCTGGGCGAACGCTGGGTGTGTTTGTGATGTCAAACCAGGAACGACAAGCATTGAACTGATCGCAGATGCCGAGTAAGTCTGGAGCTACTCAGAAACTGCTAAGAGAGGTCTAATCGCAATATTGCAAATCCGTCGGTCGCAATTTTGAGAAGCTAAGATTCACTCCCTGTAGGCGGCTTAGCGTGTGCAAAGCTGCTAAAAGCAGCTTGCGAGCGAACAACTCGGAATGAGGGCCATAGTACAAGCACTTCCTGCTTTGTTGAGTACAATTTAATTTTAATGATGTGTCTAATGCTACACAAAATATTAGCAGTGCTTTTCCTCTTCTTTACCAGTCTTACTTTCTTCTGCCCTACTAGTGTCCACAGCCCCATTAACTATAATTTACTCATCATTCAGTGGCAAAATTTGAGTTTGTCTACCGCTAAATTGAGTTTATTGTTTAATTTGCACTTGACTGATAAAAGCAGTTGATTAACTGCTGGTTTTCATCACAAAATTTGGTGCAAGTAAATTAGGCAGTGTAACTCTTCAGGACTGCTTTCTGTGCATATGCAATTCGGGCACACTAGCTGTGCAATGCGGTGTGCTTCAATTTCTGAATTGGTTATCTTCAAGTCAAGAACTTGATAATGAAAATCTTTGGTTTGCAGCCATATACAACAACTCATTACTAAACACGTTTCTTCAGACGTGGGGCCTAATTCAGACCTGATCGTAGGCCGGCTACGATCAGGCACACGGACATGTGGGGGGACGCCCAGCACAGGGCTAGTCCGACCCACATGTCAGGCCCGATGCGATGCTTTTGTACTTCAGGAATAGCTCTCGGCCGTCGCTGCCCGGGTCACAGCGGCTGCGTGTGACGTGTGGCATGGTCCGGCCACACCTGCTTTGGCCGGACCGTGCACCCTAAACGGCGGCTTAACACCGCAGTCCCGCCCAGCGAACGTCTCTGCCTGTCAATCAGGCAAAGGCGATCACTAGGCTACGACAGCCGTCAGGTGTCAGCCATGCGCCGGCGCATGCGCGCTTCAGACCCGATCGCTGCTGTGCGAAAATGCACAGCAGCGATCTGGTCTGAATGACCCCCATGGACACTTTGAAGCATAGGAGTGCAAAATGGGTCCTATTTAGACCTCAGCTTTAGACCTTTGCTTGCCACCGTCATTCAGTCCTTGCAGGTACGCGGTAATAATGCGCAAGGTGAGCCACTAGTTCTCAGATGTGTTCTCCCCCAAGGTATTCCAAAGTTTACCACTGCTTTCAGCGTCCAGTTGTCCCGCAGATCACTGCCCCTGTGCCATACCGAGAATCAGGTAGTTGATGTTGATCACTGCTCCATCAGTGACTGGTCACTAAGAAAGTTCTGTGCAACCAGACAACAAAGAGTCATCAGGCAGCCGCTCACATACTCTATGGTCACTAATTACTGCACAGTACAGACCTCTAGAGTAGTAACTTTCACAGCCCCAGAAAGAGGCATAGTATGAAATTGAGATAGGGAAGGGGGGAATAGATAAATAATACGAGAGAAACTGAGAACTCTCAAGACCGGTAATATGAGAGACAAAAAATAGGACACGCTGTATCCAACTGGTGGTGTATACAATACACAGACCATTATAGTTACTATACAATACAGAGAGAATTCTATTAATATCTGTACAATTCAAGGAGCATTCTAATGACCAATATACATTCCTGAGCAGATTCTAATTGCCTCTATACAATACACCCGTTATTAATGTGACTTCCATACAGGGGCGTCAGAATGTTTTTTGGTTGGGGGGGGGCAAGATAAAATCTCAGTTTGGCGCCCCTAGCTCCTTGCCGCCTTAAGTCTCTTGCTTCTGTATGGAACTCTATGGAGCAGCTGGGAGTTGCTCCTTGTACACATTACACCTGTTAGAGCCCCTTATACACATTATGCCAGGTAGAACCCACTACATACATTACGCCTGGTAGAACCCATTATACACATTGCGCCTGGTAGAGCTACTTGTACACATTATACCTGGTAGAGCCCATTACACGTTACACATTACACTTGGTAGAGCCCATTACACATGTTACACAATACGCCTGGTAGAGCCCATTACACATGTTACACATTACACCTGGTAGAGCCCATTACATATGTTACACAATACGGCTGGTAGAGCCCATTACACATGTTACACAATACGCCTGGTAGAGACCATTATACACAATATGCCTGGTAGAGCCCATTACACATGTTACACAATACGCCTTGTAGAGCTCATTATACACAATACGCCTGGTAGAGCCCATTACACGTTACACATTACGCCTGGTAGAGTCCCATTATACACAATACGCTTGGTAGAGCCCATTACACATGTAACACAATACGCCTGGTAGAGCCCATTACACATGTTACACATTACGCCTGGTAGAGCCCATTACACATGTTACATATTACACCTGGTAGAGCTCATTATACACAATACGCCTGGTAGAGCTCTGTCATGACTAAGGTTTTTGTGAACCCGGTGCTAGCGAAGTCTGCGCGGGCGACTGGAGGACTACACGAATACCACCACTGACCTGGTTTGGAAGTGTTGTGGACTCGGGGTCTCTTCCGGTGACTGGGAAGAGGAACCGCGGCAGAGATGGCCGAATCCAGGTTCTCCTCATGCAGGATGAGGTCGGCAGACAGGAAGCACGTGTGGGCGCTGAAGGTCTCCTGAAAGACAGAACTGGAAAGGCGCTGATGAATCAGTGAAGAATAACAGGTACAACTGTGCTAAAGGGCACGGGGTGCTTGGGGACACTGAGATGCTTGGAGACACTGAGGTGCTTGGAGACACTGAGGTGCTTGGAGACACTGAGGTACTTGGAGACACTGAGGTACTTGGAGACACTGAGGTGCGTGGAGGCACGGAGATGCTGAGTCACGGAGGTACTGAGGCACGGAGGTGCTGGGGCACTGAGGTGCTGAAAGCACGGAGATACTGAGGCACGGAGGTGCTGAGGCACGGAGATGCTGAGTCACGGAGGTGCTGGAAGCATGGAGGTGCTGAGGCACGGAGGTGCTGGAAGCACGGAAGTACTGAGCTCTGGAGATCCGATCTACAACAGTAGTAAAACTGAAACACGACAGCTGTGGTTTTCAGTGGAGAACACGGAATTCAGTACTGTGCCTTTAAGACGAAACATTGCAGCTGTGCCTTTACATTGAGACTCAGGGAAATGGTGAAATCAAATGGCAACACACAAGTAAACCAAATGGTAACAAGGGAACAGAGTTTCCACAGGAACTTAGGTACAAAGGTTACCTTAAGGGAGCTCAGCATAAAGACTCACACAAGGCTGTATGTGACACGAGGAACTGGCCCAGATTCTAACTCAGCCTCCTGATTTATACTTCCTGGTCCTTGATGATTGGTGAGCAGGATTAGGTGATGCAGACAGTCTCAGGCTGGCAGAGGATTGGACAACTCTGGGTCAGGTGAACAGACACTGTCATGTGACTACTCTAGCCAAGGCCGTGATGTAGAATGAGGCCTAGCAGGTCGAGAGAACACTGAAGCCTGGACTTCTGCAAAACACAGGATGCTGGCTTTTAGACCTAAAGTTCAGATTACTGAATTCAGCCTCACACAGGAGATCACCACAGGTGGAGCTAATTAACTATTACCTCTCAGGCAGAGAACTCAGGAAAACTCATAGTGCTGACAAGCTGTTTAACTCTGTGAGTGAAAGGACACAGGATCCAGGACAGATGGCAGGGGTAAGTCACCAAATATAAAACCTACAGTCAGGATTGTGACAGTATCCCCCTCTTCAAGGGTGGACTCCGGACACCCATCTTAAATCTTAGAGGAACTTGAGAAATTCATACAGAAGAATTTAGGACCTTCGTTGATGCCTCTGCTTCTTACGGGAACGTTTGGTTTTGACCAAGGACAGCGGGATCTCCTGTAAAGAAAAACCTTCCTTAGAAAACATGGGGCCTTCCAAGAAAGGAGTAGCATCATGAACTGGATCAAATTCAGAGTCTGAGTCCAAGTCTATTGGAAGATATGAATCTCCCATAGATACACAGTTTGCAGATGAAAAGGAGGTGCACTGGAGTTTTAAATTCTCTGGGCTAGGAGAGACTCCAACATGAGCAATTTTAATGGTCGGATTCTTACCGAAGGAGATTCTTAGATTATCCCTGGGAGGACAGCACAAACTTCCTTCTGCATTCCCTTTAGAGCAGGATATCTTTACCGAGTCAGATTCCATAGGTTTAGGACCAAATTCTTTAACCACAGCATTACTAAAAGTCTGTAAGTCATGGAACACAAGATCATTACTCTCAAAAAGCATGTTGGCCCACTCCAAAGCTCTTCCTCTGAATGCCAGGAACAGATATCGAGTAACGTTGGAAGGAGTTACTGCACCTGAAGGATCAGACTCCATCCGAGAGAGAAATTGTTCAACCAGAGCGGCGTATTGCAGTAAATCTCCATCGAAGTAAATAGGTGGTAAACCATCAGACGAAAGCTTAGAGGCTGAAACTGGAGAAATCTTTGACTGGACGAGTAGGACTGGATTGGATCCGAGGATACTAGAATTGGCCGGAACCAAAGGAGACTGACCAGGCTGGTCCTGGAGTAACACTGGACCGGCTGGAACCGGAACGAACTGACCAGGCGGAGCCTGGAGTATTGCTGGACCGGCTGGAACCGGGACGGACTGACCAGACTGAGCCCTTTCTTCACGGGGCTGAACTAAGGCAGGAGCCCCCTCTTCACGGGGCTGGGCTGAGGCAAAAGCCCCCACTTCACGGGGCTGGGCTGAGGCAAAAGCCCCCACTTCACGGGGCTGGGCTGAGGCAAGAGCCCCCACTTCACGGGGCTGGGCTGAGGCAAGAGCCCCCACTTCACGGGGCTGGGCTGAGGCAAGAGCCCCCACTTCACGGGGCTGGGCTGAGGCAAGAGCCCCCACTTCACGGGGCTGGGCTGAGGCAAGAGCCCCCACTTCACGGGGCTGGGCTGAGGCAAGAGCCCCCTCTTCGCGGGGCTGGGCAGCACTCTAGACTCTCTGGCTGGGCAGCACTCTGAAGACTCTCTGGCTGGGCAGCACTCTGAAGACTCTCTGGCTGGGCAGCACTCTGAAGACTCTCTGGCTGGGCAGCACTCTGAAGACTCTCTGGCTGGGCAGCACTCTGAAGACTCTCTGGCTGGGCAGCACTCTGAAGACTCTCTGGCTGGGCAGCGCTCTGCAGACTCTCTGGCTGGGCAGCGCTCTGCAGACTCTCTGGCTGGGCAGCGCTCTGCAGACTCTCTGGCTGGGCAGCGCTCTGCAGACTCTCTGGCTGGGCAGCGCTCTGCAGACTCTCTGGCAGGGCAGCGCTCTGTAGACTCTCTGGCAGGGCAGCGCTCTGTAGTCTCACTGGCTGGACAGCGCTCTGTAGTCTCTCTGGCTGGGCAGCGCTCTGAAGACTCTCTGGCTGGGCAGCGCTCTGAAGACTCTCTGGCTGGGCAGCGCTCTGCAGACTCTCTGGCTGGGCAGCGCTCTGCAGACTCTCTGGCTGGGCAGCGCTCTGTAGACTCTCTGGCTGGGCAGCGCTCTGAAGTCTCTTTGGCTGGGCAGCGCTCTGAAGTCTCTCTAAACCCCTCACTGGGGCTGAAGACACGGACGCCCTCCCTGGGGCTGGACACTCTGAAGACGCCCCTCCTGGGGCTAGACACTTTGAAGACGCCCCTCCTGGGGCTGGACACTCTGAAGACGCCCCTCCTGGGGCTGGACACTCTGAAGACGCCCCTCCTGGGGCTGGACACTCTGAAGACGCCCCTCCTGGGGCTGGACACTCTGAAGACGCCCCTCCTGGGGCTGGACACTTTGAAGAAACCCCTCCTGGGGCTGGACACCCGGACTCCTCTGTGACTCTAAATGGCTTGAATATTCTTCTCTGGACACCCAACTTGGGATAAGGTCTTTTAATCACCGGACCCCAGTCATAAATTTGAGTCTCTTTCAGAGTAGCCATCTTGATACCCCCGTCAGCAGTAGCAGGATCGGCTACTGTGGATGACTTGTAGACATAAGCACTGTGATACTGAGATTTGTCACCATTCCCTGGCTTGCGAAGAATGCAGTCTTTAACAAAATGACCGGAATTTCCACAGTAAAGACAGAGGTGTAGCTCCCTACGCCGCTGACGTTCAGCTTCAGAGAGCTTGGGCCGTGGATAGCTCTGATGAACAACTTTTCCTTGCACAGAGGAAGAGACTCTATTAACTGGTTGGGACAAAACAGGATCAACAACGTTGGTAGTATTCCTGAGGAGATCAGGCATCACAGAGAGAATACTAGGCAAAAGTTCTTGTAACTGTAGTAACATCTGGTAGAAAATCTGCAATTGGTCAGGAGTCTTAGAGCAGAAGGTCAGAGAATCTCTGGAAAAAGAATTCCGCTGCAGACACTGTGCCAATTGATGCTGAGTCGACTCCAGACCTTCCAAGCGTCCTGCAATATTGCTTAGGAGGTCCTGCGTCAGACAAACACTTTCGGCCGGGTCCATGTGGCCAGTTCCTACTGTCATGACTAAGGTTTTTGTGAACCCGGTGCTAGCGAAGTCTGCGCGGGCGACTGGAGGACTACACGAATACCACCACTGACCTGGTTTGGAAGTGTTGTGGACTCGGGGTCTCTTCCGGTGACTGGGAAGAGGAACCGCGGCAGAGATGGCCGAATCCAGGTTCTCCTCATGCAGGATGAGGTCGGCAGACAGGAAGCACGTGTGGGCGCTGAAGGTCTCCTGAAAGACCGAACTGGAAAGGCGCTGATGAATCAGTGAAGAATAACAGGTACAACTGTGCTAAAGGGCACGGGGTGCTTGGGGACACTGAGATGCTTGGAGACACTGAGGTGCTTGGAGACACTGAGGTGCTTGGAGACACTGAGGTGCTTGGAGACACTGAGGTGCTTGGAGACACTGAGGTGCGTGGAGGCACGGAGATGCTGAGTCACGGAGGTACTGAGGCACGGAGGTGCTGGAAGCACGGAGGTACTGAGGCACTGAGGTGCTGAAAGCACGGAGGTACTGAGGCACTGAGGTGCTGAAAGCACGGAGATACTGAGGCACGGAGGTGCTGAGGCACGGAGATGCTGAGTCACGGAGGTGCTGGAAGCACGGAGGTGCTGGAAGCACGGAAGTACTGAGCTCTGGAGATCCGATCTACAACAGTAGTAAAACTGAAACACGACAGCTGTGGTTTTCAGTGGAGAACACGGAATTCAGTACTGTGCCTTTAAGACGAAACATTGCAGCTGTGCCTTTACATTGAGACTCAGGGAAATGGTGAAATCAAATGGCAACACACAAGTAAACCAAACGGTAACAAGGGAACAGAGTTTCCACAGGAACTTAGGTACAAAGGTTACCTTAAGGGAGCTCAGCATAAAGACTCACACAAGGCTGTATGTGACACGAGGAACTGGCCCAGATTCTAACTCAGCCTCCTGATTTATACTTCCTGGTCCTTGATGATTGGTGAGCAGGATTAGGTGATGCAGACAGTCTCAGGCTGGCAGAGGATTGGACAACTCTGGGTCAGGTGAACAGACACTGTCATGTGACTACTCTAGCCAAGGCCGTGATGTAGAATGAGGCCTAGCAGGCCGAGAGAACACTGAAGCCTGGACTTCTGCAAAACACAGGATGCTGGCTTTTAGACCTAAAGTTCAGATTACTGAATTCAGCCTCACACAGGAGATCACCACAGGTGGAGCTAATTAACTATTACCTCTCAGGCAGAGAACTCAGGAAAACTCATAGTGCTGACAAGCTGTTTAACTCTGTGAGTGAAAGGACACAGGATCCAGGACAGATGGCAGGGGTAAGTCACCAAATATAAAACCTACAGTCAGGATTGTGACAAGCTCATTACACATGTGACACATTACGCCTGGTAGAGCTCATTACACATGTTGCACATTACGCCTGGTAGAGCCCATTATACACAATACGCCTGGTAGAGCCCATTACACGTTACACATTACGCCTGGTAGAGCCCATTATACACAATACGCCTGGTAGAGCCCATTATACACAATACGCCTGGTAGAGCCCATTATACACAATACGCCTGGTAGAGCCCATTACACATGTTACACAATACGCCTGGTAGAGCCCATTACACGTTACACATTACGCCTGGTAGAGCCCATTACACATGTTACATATTACACCTGGTAGAGCCCATTATACACAATACGCCTGGTAGAGCCCATTACACGTTACACATTACGCCTGGTAGAGCCCATTACACATGTTACACAATACGCCTGGTAGAG
This sequence comes from Pseudophryne corroboree, assembly GCF_028390025.1. NCBI lineage: Eukaryota > Metazoa > Chordata > Amphibia > Anura > Myobatrachidae > Pseudophryne > Pseudophryne corroboree. Next base: position 104,138,036 of record NC_086453.1, on the reverse strand, counting down.
CCCATTACACATGTTACACATTATGCCTCATAGAGCCTATTATGCACATCTGATAGGTAGAGCGCCTCCTCCTCCTTAGTGGTACTCTCCCTACTCCTTCCCCACAGCCAGCAGCTATGCTGCTGTTACCTCTGCTGTTACGCGCAGCATGACTCCGCAGAGCGCAGACACTGTAGGCTTACGAGGCAGGGGGTGGAGCACATGGGGAAGTAGTGCCGGATTAAGGCCATTGGGTCCCGGGCACTTCAGACAGTAGGGCCCCTAATAAAGAGCAGGCAGTTTGATTATATACACACATACATAAATACAGTATGCGTTCAGGGTCCCGGCAGCCGTAATACTGACACCGAAGTCCTGCCAGCTGCAAGAATACCGACACTGGAATCCCAAAGAGATCAGGATACAGACGAAGATATAGTATCCCGACAGCCAGGATCCCGAAGGTAAGTATGAACTTCTGGGTTAGGTTTAGCGTGCGGGAGTGGGTATTAAGTTTAGGCACACTCCAGAGGGGTTAGGGTTAGGCTGCAGGGTGGGGAAGGTTAGGGCTAGCCTGCAGAGAAGGGGGTTTAGGGTTAGGCACTATGGGGGGAGGGTTGGGTTTAGGCTGCGGGAAGGGGAGGGGGGTTAGGTTTAGGCACCACCGGGCGGAGGTTAGGGTTAGGCTGCGGACAGCAAGGGTTAGGGGGTATGGGAGGGTGGTTAAGGTACCCTGTGCACCCCTGTCTGCATTGCCGCGATTAGGATGCCGGCATCGGTATACTGATTGCCGGCGTCCCGACCCCCGGCCTTTCACACTGAACCCATATTATCTATCTATCTATCCACATATATATCTTCGTATGTGTGTGTGTGTGTATATATATATATATATATATAGCAGCCATTCCATTCCATACAGCGGCACTCGGAGTCTGGTTTAAAAGGTGCAATAAAGTGCTTTTAATCGGTCATGGTAACAATTTGCAATCCAACGTTTCGGGGTGTATCCCACCCCTTTGTCAAGGTGAGCAAACGAAACTTTTTCGTTTGCTCACCTTGACAAAGGGGTGGGATACACCCCGAAACGTTGGATTGCAAATTGTTACCATGACCGATTAAAAGCACTTTATTGCACCTTTTAAACCAGACTCCGAGTGCCGCTGTATGGAATGGAATGGCTGCTTGTAATGAATTTTCAGAGGGCACCGGAGCACAGTAGTACAAATAGGTGAGTGCCGATCCGTTTGCATCAACTATATATATATATATATATATATATATATAAGGGATGTGCACTTGAAATTTTTCGGGTTTTGGGTTCGGTTCCGTGGCCGTGTTTTGGGTTCGAACGCGTTTTGGCAAAACCTCACCGAATTTTTTTTGTCGGATTCGGGTGTGTTTTGGTTTCGTTTTTTTTTTTTTTCAAAAAACCCTAAAAAACAGCTTAAATCATAGAATTTGGGGGTCATTTTGATCCCAAAGTATTATTAACCTCAATAACCATAATTTATACTCATTTTCAGTCTATTCTGAACACCTCACACCTCACAATATTATTTTTAGTCCTAAAATTTGCACCGAGGGCGCTGGATGACTAAGCTCAGCGACCCAAGTGGCAGACACAAACACCTGGCCCATCTAGGAGTGGCACTGCAGTGTCACGCAGGCTGGCCCTTCAAAAAACTACTCCCCAAACAGCACATGACGCAAAGAAAAAAAGAGGCGCAATGAGGTAGCTGTGTGACTAAGATAAGCGACCCAAGTGGCCGACACAAACACCTGGCCCATCTAGGAGTGGCACTGCAGAGTCACGCAGGATGGCCCTTCCAAAAAACACTCCCCAAACAGCACATGACGCAAAGAAGAAAAAAAGAGGCGCAATGAGGTAGCTGTGTGAGTAAGATAAGCGACCCTAGTGGCCGACACAAACACCTGGCCCATCTAGGAGTGGCACTGCAGTGTCACGCAGGATGGCCCTTCAAAAAACTCCCCAAACAGCACATGACGCAAAGAAAAAAAGAGGCGCAATGAGGTAGCTGTGTGACTAAGATAAGCGACCCAAGTGGCCGACACAAACACCTGGCCCATCTAGGAGTGGCACTGCAATGTCACGCAGGATGGCCCTTCAAAAAACTACTCCCCAAACAGCACATGACGCAAAGAAAAAAAGAGGCGCAATGAGGTAGCTGTGTGAGTAAGCTAAGCGACCCTAGTGGCCGACACAAACACCTGGCCCATCTAGGAGTGGCACTGCAGTGTCACGCAGGCTGGCCCTTCAAAAAACTACTCCCCAAACAGCACATGACGCAAAGAAAAAAAGAGGCGCAATGAGGTAGCTGTGTAACTAAGATAAGCGACCAAAGTGGCCGACACAAACACCTGGCCCATCTAGGAGTGGCACTGCAGTGTCACGCAGGATGGCCCTTCAAAAAACTACTCCCCAAACAGCACATGACGCAATGAAAAAAAGAGGAGCAATGAGGTAGCTGTGTGACTAAGATAAGCGACCCAAGTGGCCGACACAAACACCTGGCCCATCTAGGAGTGGCACTGCAATGTCACGCAGGATGGCCCTTCAAAAAACTCCCCAAACAGCACATGACGCAAAGAAAAAAGAGGCGCAATGAGGTAGCTGTGTGACTAAGATAAGCGACCCAAGTGGCCGACACAAACACCTAGCCCATCTAGGAGTGGCACTGCAGTGTCACGCAGGATGGCCCTTCCAAAAAACACTCCCCAAACAGCACATGACGCAAAGAAGAAAAAAAGAAAAAAGAGGTGCAAGATGGAATTGTCCTTGGGCCCTCCCACCCACCCTTATGTTGTATAAACAGGACATGCACACTTTAACCAACCCATCATTTCAGCGACAGGGTCTGCCACACGACTGTGACTGAAATGACGGGTTGGTTTGGGCCCCCACCAAAAAAGAAGCAATCAATCTCCCCTTGCACAAACTGGCTCTACAGAGGCAAGATGTCCACCTCATCATCATCCTCCGATTCATCACCCCTTTCACTGTGTACATCCCCCTCCTCACAGATTATTAATTCATCCCCACTGGAATCCACCATCTCAGATCCCCGTGTACTTTCTGGAGGCAATTGCTGCTGGTGAATGTCTCCAAGGAGTAATTGATTATAATTCATTTTAATGAACATCATCTTCTCCACATTTTCTGGAAGTAGCCTCGTACGCCGATTGCTGACAAGGTGAGCGGCGGCACTAAACACTCTTTCGGAGTACACACTGGAGGGAGGGCAACTTATGTAGAATAAAGCCAGTTTGTGCAAGGGCCTCCAAATTGCCTCATTTCCCTGCCAGTATACGTACGGACTGTCTGACGTGCCTACTTGGATGCGGTCACTCATATAATCCTCCACCATTCTTTCAATGGTGACCGAATCATATGCAGTGACAGTAGACGACATGTCAGTAATCGTTGGCAGGTCCTTCAGTCCGGACCAGATGTCAGCATCAGACTGCCCTGCATCACCGCCAGCGGGTGGGCTCGGAATTCTGAGCCTTTTCCTCGCACCCCCAATTGCGGGAGAATGTGAAGGAGGAGATGTTGACAGGTCGCGTTCCGCTTGACTTGACAATTTTCTCACCAGCATTTCTTTGAACCCCTGCAGACTTGTGTCTGCCGGAAAGAGAGATACAACGTAGGTTTTAAATCTAGGATCGAGCACGGTGGCCAAAATGTAGTGCTCTGATTTCAACAGATTGACCACCCGTGAATCCTGGTTAAGCGAATTAAGGGCTCCATCCACAAGTCCCACATGCCTAGCGGAATCGCTCTGTGTTAGCTCCTCCTTCAATGTCTCCAGCTTCTTCTGCAAAAGCCCGATGAGGGGAATGACCTGACTCAGGCTGGCAGTGTCTGAACTGACTTCACGTGTGGCAAGTTCAAAAGGTTGCAGAACCTTGCACAATGTTGAAATCATTCTCCACTGCGCTTGAGACAGGTGCATTCCACCTCCTTTGCCTATATCGTGGCCAGATGTATAGGCTTGAATGGCCTTTTGCTGCTCCTCCATCCTCTGAAGCATATAGAGGGTTGAATTCCACCTCGTTACCACCTCTTGCTTCAGATGATGGCAGGGCAGGTTCAGGTTTTTTTGGTGGTGCTCCAGTCTTCTGTACGCGGTGCCTGCACGCCGAAAGTGGCCCGCAATTCTTCTGGCCACCGACAGCATCTCTTGCACGCCCCTGTCGTTTTTTAAATAATTCTGCACCACCAAATTCAAGGTATGTGCAAAACATGGGACGTGCTGGAATTTGCCCAGATTTAATGCACGCACAATATTGCTGGCGTTGTCCGATGCCACAAATCCACAGGAGAGTCCATTTGGGGTAAGCCATTCTGCGATGATCTTCCTCAGTTGCCGTAAGAGGTTTTCAGCTGTGTGCGTATTCTGGAAAGCGGTGATACAAAGCGTAGCCTGCCTAGGAACGAGCTGGCGTTTGAGAGATCCTGCTACTGGTGCCGCCACTGCTGTTCTTGCGGCGGGAGGCAATACATCTACCCAGTGGGCTGTCACAGTCATGTAGTCCTGAGTCTGCCCTGCTCCACTTGTCCACATGTCCGTGGTTAAGTGGACATTGGGTACAACTGCATTTTTTTAGGACACTGGTGAGTCTTTTTCTGACGTCCGTGTACATTCTCGGTATCGCCTGCCTAGAGAAGTGGAACCTAGATGGTATTTGGTAACGGGGGCACACTACCTCAAGAAATTGTCTAGTTCCCTGTGAACTAACGGCGGATACAGGACGCACGTCTAACACCAACATAGTTGTCAAGGCCTCAGTTATCCGCTTTGCAGCAGGATGACTGCTGTGATATTTCATCTTCCTCGCAAAGGACTGTTGGACAGTCAATTGCTTACTGGAAGTAGTACAAGTGGTCTTCCGACTTCCCCTCTGGGATGACGATTGACTCCCAGCAGCAACAACAGCAGCGCCAGCAGCAGTAGGCATTACACTCAAGGATGCATCGGAGGAATCCCAGGCAGGAGAGGACTCGTCAGACTTGCCAGTGACATGGCCTGCAGGACTATTGGCTTTCCTGGGTAAGGAGGAAATTGACACTGAGGGAGTTGGTGGGGTGGTTTGTGTGAGCTTGGTTACAAGAGGAAGGGATTTACTGGTCAGTGGACTGCTTCCGCTGTCGCCCAAAGTTTTTGAACTTGTCACTGACTTATGATGAATGCGCTGCAGGTGACGTATAAGGGAGGATGTTCCGAGGTGGTTAACGTCCTTACCCCTACTTATTACAGCTTGACAAAGGCAACACACGGCTTGACACCTGTTGTCCGCATTTCTGTTAAAATACTTCCACACCGAAGAGCTGATTTTTTTGGTATTTTCACCAGGCATGTCAATGGCCATATTCCTCCCACGGACAACAGGTGTCTCCCCGGGTGCCTGACTTAAACAAACCACCTCACCATCAGAATCCTCCTGGTCAATTTCCTCCCCAGCGCCAGCAACACCCATATCCTCCTCATCCTGGTGTACTTCAACACTGACATCTTCAATCTGACTATCAGGAACTGGACTGTGGGTGCTCCTTCCAGCACTTGCAGGGGGCGTGCAAATGGTGTAAGGCGCATGCTCTTCACGTCCAGTGTTGGGAAGGTCAGGCATTGCAACCGACACAATTGGACTCTCCTTGTGGATTTGGGATTTCGAAGAACGCACAGTTCTTTGCTGTGCTTTTGCCAGCTTGAGTCTTTTCATTTTTCTAGCGAGAGGCTGAGTGCTTCCATCCTCATGTGAAGCTGAACCACTAGCCATGAACATAGGCCAGGGCCTCAGCCGTTCCTTGCCACTCCGTGTGGTAAATGGCATATTAGCAAGTTTACGCTTCTCCGACGACGATTTTATTTTAGATTTTTGAGTCCTTTTTTTACTGATATTTGGTGTTTTGGATTTTACATGCTCTGTACTATGACATTGGGCATCGGCCTTGGCAGACGACGTTGATGGCATTTCATCGTCTCGGCCATGACTAGTGGCAGCAGCTTCAGCACGAGGTGGAAGTGGATCTTGATCTTTCCCTATTTTTGGAACCTCAACATTTTTGTTCTCCATATTTTAATAGGCACAACTAAAAGGCACCTCAGGTAAACAATGGAGATGGATGGATACTAGTATACTTATGGATGGACGAGCGACTGCCGACACAGAGGTAGCTACAGCCGTGGACTACCGTACTGCGTCTGCTGCTAATATAGACTGGATGATAATGATATAAAAAATATATATATATCACTACTGCAGCTGGACAGGTATATATTATATAATGTCGGACCTGCTGGACACTGTCAGCACTGCAGACTCCTAAAGTAAGCTACTAGTAGTATCAAGAAGATAGAAAAAAAAACACCACAGGTAGGTGGTATACAATTATGGATGGACGAGCGACTGCCGACACAGAGGTAGCTACAGCCGTGGATTACCGTACTGCGTCTGCTGCTAATATAGACTGGATGATAATGATATAAAAAATATATATATATCACTACTGCAGCCGGACAGGTATATATTATATAATGACGGACCTGCTGGACACTGTCAGCACTGCAGACTCCTAAAGTAAGCTACTAGTAGTATCAAGAAGATAGAAAAGAAAAAAACACCACAGGTAGGTGGTATACAATTATGGATGGACGAGCGACTGCCGACACAGAGGTAGCTACAGCCGTGGACTACCGTACTGCGTCTGCTGCTAATATAGACTGGATGATAATGATATAAAATATATATATATATATATCACTACTGCAGCCGGACAGGTATATATTATATAATGACGGACCTGCTGGACACTGTCAGCACTGCAGACTCCTAAAGTAAGCTACTAGTAGTATCAAGAAGATAGAAAAAAAAAACCACAGGTAGGTGGTATACAATTATGGATGGACGAGCGACTGCCGACACAGAGGTAGCTACAGCCGTGGACTACCGTACTGCGTCTGCTGCTAATATAGACTGGATGATAATGATATAAAAAATATATATATATCACTACTGCAGCCGGACAGGTATATATTATATAATGACGGACCTGCTGGACACTGTCAGCAGAATGCGTTTATTGAATAAAAACACCACACGACGAGTGTTTAACTTTTTCAGGCAGACAATCACAATATACTGGTGGTCAGTGGTCACTGGTCAGTCACACTGGCAGTGGCACTCTGGCAGCAAAAGTGTGCACTGTTAAATATGTACTCCTGCTATAACTGCTCCCCAGTCTCCTCCACAATTAAGCTGTGTGAGCACTGGCAGTGAGCACTCAGCACAGTCAGATATACATAGATGATGCAGCACACTGAGGCTGAGCAGTGAGCACAGATATGGTATACTGTGTCACTGTGTATCGTTTTTTTTCAGGCAGAGAAAGGATTATAAAATATTACAAATAATATAATATAATAAAACTGCACTGGTGGTCACTGGTCAGTCACTAAACTCTGCACTCTCTGAGTACTCCTAAGCTCACTCTCACTCTCTCTCTTCTAATCTAAATGGAGAGGACGCCAGCCACGTCCTCTCCCTATCAATCTCTCAATGCACGTGTGAAAATGGCGGCGACGCGCGGCTCCTTATATAGAATCGGAGTCTCGCGATAGAATCTGAGTCTCGCGAGAATCCGACAGCGGGATGATGACGTTCGGGCGCGCTCGGGTTAACCTGCTCGGACCCGTGTAAAAAAAGCTGAAGTTCGGGCGGGTTCGGATTCCGAGGAACCGAACCCGCTCATCACTAATATATATATACACATATCTGTATACTGTATATACTGTATATACACATATATATCTCCTATATATTTGCCTTAGTCTGTGACTCTGTGCCCATAACGCTGGGCGGAGTCACAGAGCTGCTGCAGGGAGCTACCCCATACCCACTGCCAGCAGCAGTCAGGTGCAAGACCCTACCTTACAGTATAGGAGGTGAGGATGGCCACTAGCTGCCGGCTGCTGTGCCTGTCCTCCCCCCCCCCCCCCAATCACCTGTGACAGCGAGCTGTGCGCTGTGCAGTGCGGGTCCTGAAAAGGGGGTGGAGCTATGGTGTCACAAGGGGGAGGAGCTACACGGAATAGAGGGGCGGGGCTACATGGCACCAGACAGCTTAACAGTGGTGGAATCAGCATTGCAGTGACGGCCAGCCAGACTTGGTAAGTGGAGGGTGAGAGAGAAATGTGTGTGCGTGTGCGTGTGTATATAGTGGGTGTGTGTGTGTGTGTGTGTGTGTGTGTGTGTGTGTATATAGTGGGGGTGTGTGTGTGTGTGTGCGTGTGTATATATGGTGGTGTGTGTGTGTTTGTATATATGTGTGAATTGTGTGTGTGTGAGGTATGTCTGTGTGTGCGCACTTTATGGACGCCACTGCTGGGGGGGCCATTACATGCAAGGACGCTACTAATATAGGGGGGGCATTACGTATAAGGACGCTACTACTATAGGGGGGGGCATTACGTATAAGGACGGTACTAATATAGTGGGGGCATTACGTATAAGGACGCTACTACTATAGGGGGGGCATTACGTATTAGGAACGCTACTACTATAGGGGGGGCATTACGTATAAGGACGCTACTACTATAGGGGGGCCATTATGTATAAAGACGCTACTACTATGGGGGGGCATTACGTATAAGGACGCTACTACTATAGGGGGGCATTACGTATAAGGAGGCTACTAATACTAGGGGGCATTACATATAAGGACGCTATTACTGGGGGTTCATTATGTATAAGGACTGTATTACTTCTGGGGGGCATTATGTATAAGGACGGTACTACTACAGTGGTGGCATTACGTATAAGGACGCTACTACTACGGGTGGGGCATTACGTATAAGGATGCTACTATTACTGTTGTGGGGCATTACATATAACTGCTACTACTACTGGGGGGGCATTATGTATAAGGACACTACTACTATTGGGGGGCATTATGTATAAGGACGCTACTACTACTGGGGGGGCATTATGTATAAGGATGCTACTACTACTGGGGGGGCATTATGTATAAGGACACTACTACTATTGGGGGTGCATTACGTATATGGACGCTACTACTACGGGTGGGGCATTACGTATAAGGACGCTACTACTACGGGTGGGGCATTACGTATAAGATGAATAAGATTGTGCTACATTGTGGCTTAATTTTAAATGGGGGTACTATTGTGTGGCCATGCCCCTTAGTTGTGAGACCACACCACTTTTCCCGATGCACAACAAAGGAATATGGGAGGGCGCAAAATTCATAGTTTGCAGGGGGGCGCCGAACACCCTAGCACCGGCCCTGGCCACCAGTAGCAAAAGTACACCACGGCCACTGACACTATCTGCAGAGAGGGGAACAGCGCTGATATGGAGGGTACTTGCAGGCAGCGAGTCGCCGCCCGCAGCTCCTCTCCCACCTACACACCATACCTGCCGCCTGACACCCACACCCCAGGGAGAGGGCGCTAGCTCAGGCACCGCTAGATCAGCATCTGCAGCATACACACAAGGGCTGCCATGCTCAGCGGCAAGCAGTGCGGAGCATGTGCAGCTGGACAGCGCCAGGACGGGACACGCACTAATCAACATTGCTGCTGGGCCGGAGCTCCCTCCGTCTGCAGCCTAAGGACGCGCACCGCACCTCTCCAGGGAAACACCATGCCTGCCCGCCCACAGGGCTCCGGACGCTTACCTATGCTCCGCGATCACAGCAGCTGATGCTTCCAGGCAGGATGGAGGAATGACGCCCGTCAGACGGGGCGGACAGTGTGCGGCGGAACGGGGCCAGGAAGGAATGCTGACCACGACCCATTGCTGCTGGGTCTGAGCTCCCTCCCTCTGCAGTCACCATCTCACAGCAGCAGCCTGGAGGTTAGTGGCCACCACGATCTGCACATCCTTACCTCACACATACCTCACACATACCTCACATATACCTCACATATACCTCACACATGAGAGCAAAGGTACACACACTGTGACATCACACCTGTAGCCCACCCCTATATCTGCTAAGTACTCCCCGTCACTATGCCCTGTCACCCTCATCCTGCTCTCTAACTGCCTGTCTGTGTACTGGCCTTCACCCCTCTTACACCATCACCAACCCTCACTAACTACCACAGAGACTATGTGCACTGATATCTGCCCCTCCACCACCTGCAGCGCCCCTGGACCCCTCCCCATCCCCCGCAAACCCCCGCACCTGCCCCTCCACCACCCGTGGCACCCCCACCCACTGCGCCTTCGGACCCCCTACCCCACCCGCAGTGTCTTCCAAACCCCTCCCCCATCTGCAGGAGCCCCTCCCCCATCCCCTGCACCCCCCGGACCCATCCCCTGCACCCCCCCCTCCAGCAACCGCAACACCTTCGGTCCCACTACCCCACCCGCAGCACTCACCCCACCACCAACCACTCCACCTGCGGACCCCCTACACCACCTGCTCCTCCACCACCTACAGCCCCTCCCGATCCACCGCACCCTCACCCCCCTCCCTCCCTCCCCCACCCGCAGCGCCTCCAGGCCCCCTACCTCACCCGCAACACCTGCACCCTTCTCCACCAGCAGCGCCTCCAGAACCCCTCCCCCATCCGCAACAGCCCCTCACCCGCCTCCCCCACCCCTCCCGCATCCCCTGACTCCCTCCCCATCCGCTGAACCCCCGCACTCACCCCTCCCCCATCCGCTGCACCCACTGACCCATCCCCTACACCCCCACCTCTCCAGCAACCGCAACACCTTCGGACCCACTACCCCACCCTCAGCACCCACCCCTCCACCACCCACTGCACCTCCGGACCTCCTACACCACCCGCTCCTCCACCACCTGCAGCCCCTCCCCATCCACCGCACCCCCACCCGCAGCGCCTCCAGGCCCCCTACCTCACCCGCAACACCTGCACCCTTCCACCCTGCAGCGCCTCCGGAACCCCTCCCTCATCCGCAACAGCTCCTCACCCGCCTCTCCCCCACCCACAGCACCTCACCTCTCCCACACTCCCGGACCACCTCCACCATCCACTGCACCCCTGCACCCACCCCCTATCCCACCCGCGCACACACCCCTCCACCACCTGCAGCACCTCCAGACCCCCTCCCCCATCCACCGCAAATCCACACACCTGTCCCTCCACCACCCGTGGCACCCCCACCCACAGCGCCTATGGACCCCACACCTTCACACACACGGACCTTCCCTCCTCCGGACCCCTAACCCCATTCACTGCACCCCCCCTCTCCCACCCGCAACGCCTCCACACCTCCTACCCACCCGCCACACCCTTTCCCACCCGCAGTACCTCTGGAACCCCTCCCCCATCCAGCCCAGCATCTGCCCCTCCCCCACCTGCCCCTCCCCCACACACAACGCCCCCCCGGCACCCACCCGCGGCGCCTCCAGACCCCCTATGCCACCCGCCCCTCCACCACCTACATCACCTCCGGACCCCCTCCCCATCCGCCACACCCCGCATCTGGCTCTCCCCCGCCCGCTGCACCTTTGGATCCCCTACCCCACCCACGCAGCAGGCCCTTCCCAATCCGCATCACCTACACCATTCGCAACAGCACCGCACCCGCCACTCCCCCACCCACGTTACCCCCGCATCCACCCCTCCCCCACCCACCGCGCCCCCTGGACACCTCCCCCATCCACTGCACACCCGCACCCACCCCTTCCCCATCTGCAGCGCCTTCGGAACCCCTCCTCCATCCGCAACAGCCCTGCAGCTGCCATCCCCCACCTGCGACACCCCTGCTCCTACCCCACCCACAGCGCCTCCATACCCCCTCCCCCATCCGCTGTCCCCACTCCACAAAAACCCCTTCCTATTGCAAGGGACTACGCCCCCTTCACCATCGGACGCCCTTTTATTGTACAATATTCAAACACTAACAAAACTAGGAATGCAGGTAATACTCCATATATTGAACCCCAGAAAAACGTGCAGGGGTTAAGGGGGCGTAGCCCCTTCCGACGGTGTGAAGAGCGCCCGTAGGGCGCGATGAAGCACCTAGTATATATATATATATACTGCATATATATATATATATATATATATATATAAATAAATAATACTGTCAGCCTTACTTTTAATTGCTGTTTTTATGGCTCACCAAGCAGCACACGCACCCAATCACTGCTAGATCCTGGCTCCAGAATCCACATGCTGCCTTCCCTGCAGCCTGCGCGCTCAGCCAATAGCTGAGCGGCAGGCTGCTTCATTCATACATTATTGGACAGCTGAGCCGTCGCTCAGCTGTCCTGTCTGTGGCTGTGCTCTCCGCTGCCTGCGCCTAGCTGGCCGCTGCTGCAGTGGGGACGGGAGCGCAAACCCCGCCCCCTCCTTAATCTGGCACTGTGGGGAAGGCAGCTTCAGCGCTGCCCACCGTGTAAAGTTATATTACAGCAGCGCAGGTAGGGCTGAAGCTGGCCGCTGTGGCTGCACAGGCGTGCGGCGGGTCCGGATGGGTTGGCGCCTCTCTCATGTTTTGGGGGGAGCGAGCTGCCCCCTTGCCCCCCCCCCCAGTCCGACGCCCCTGCTTCCATATAGCAAAAAGAACATGCTAGTATCACCTGAATATCACCAGCTGTCCCAGTGAGATTTTAATAAAAAATCACGGCAATAACAGATTTTCTACTGCCAGGATAACTGGATATATAAAATCATTATCTTGCCGTGTAAATGTATTTCTATATGGCAGAGGAAAGATCTCCAAGTGCATGCAATTATCGATTTGTGACCTTTTGCAGGGAGGTTAACCTGCACACCATATTGGCTACTAGACCAAATCTCTAGTAACCTCTACTACTGAAGTGCTAACTTTGATGCTAATGGAGATATTTCATGTAAAGGAAATAACTATAAATGCAGACCGTACATTGATGTAACACACAGTACATCTTCCTGTGATAGTCACCAAATAGGTAACAGAATCAATTACTCAGGGGCAGAGCCATAACTAGACTTTTTTGTGCCCTGTGCCAGAGAGAGAATTGGCGCCACTCATTTTTCCAATAGGGACATAAGGTGCATGCCTCGTGGGGAAGGGACATGACAAGATTGATGCCAGAGAAAGCCCATGCTATGACGCCCCTTCCCATATAAAATATATATATATAATACACACACATTTATAGACCGCTGCAATAAAATTGATTTGGACACAAATCATCTTTATACCACATTCATGCACTTAACTTGGGAACTCACTGTTATTCAGTTACATTACCCTTTATTAAAAAACTAATTTCAGTATATACTGCAATACCCAGGATTCAAACCTATAACCTGTTGATTTCTAATCAAACAACCTACTCATTGAGCTATTTTATCCTACATTAAAACTATGAACACTATATGAAGCTGCTGGTACTTTGTAAAAATTATCAGCATTGAGATTGAGCAGTTCTATGTAGTGTGCAGCAACACATCCAATCTCTTGCAGTCACACACTACATAGATCTGCTCAGCCGCAATGCTGATAATTTTTTTACAAAGTACAAGGTAAGCTTCAAATAGTTAGAATTCCCTAGCCTAGAATTATCTACCTTTCTATGCAAGGGCAAATAGCGCAAATAATAGATTGTCTGACTGCAATGCCACAGGCAATGGGTTTGAATCCTGGATATGTCTGCATCTTGAAATGTAATAAAGGACAGTGTGGCTGAATAACAAAGGATTCTCAAGTTGGGTTCATGAATGTTGTATAGGTATTAGTGACAGAAGGGGTCAGTGTAGGAGACAGGGGCGGTTAGGAGATGCTGGACTTCCAAAAGGATGGTAGCTGCAAGTGAAAGTTAAATGATAATTGACAAGTGCTGCCAACAGCGCCCCCTACCCTCCGTGCTATGTGCGGTGCCCCTTCTGCACACACCTAGTTACAGCCCTGCTCCGGGATCTATGTACTAATCCTTGGAGAAAGATAAAGTACCAGCCAATCAGCTCCTAACTATGGCAGTTGTGAGCTGATTGGCTGGTACTTTATCTTTCTCCAAGGCTTAGTACATAAAATACTAAGGGGGTTTATGTACTAAGGGTCTAACTCAGCATGGATTGTTAATCTGAGAAACCGCCGTTATCTGTGAGTAGAAAGGCGCTGCCCTGACAGATAAGAAAATGCCCGTGCAAATTTGCGAATGCATCACCGATCACTATACACTCGCAGATGCAGACGCAGATCCCGAAACATTGAACAGTCTTTGCCGCCTGAGCAAATGTGAGTAGGTCCGAGGCTGCAACTAATCTGCGACTGAGACGGGCTGGAAGTGGTCTGCACTGACATCAGAGACCCCTCCAAAAACGTCTGGGCAGGCCTGCGTTTTTTCGGACACACCCAGAAAACGTCAGGTTTCCGCTCAGAAACGCCGGCTTCCTGTCAGTCAAACAGCGGCTACATTGTGTTTACAATCTGTACTCATTTTCTTTCACTGTTACCCCAAGAGGGAGAATAGTTGTCGGTATCATTGTGCCGGTATGCTGAGCGCTGAGATCCCGACAGACGCTATATAGAGTGCCACCCATAGAAATGTATTCCATTTCCACAGCAGTAATAATACGTTTTAATTAAAAAAAAAATCACTGCTACAAAATGCGTCTCACATTTGTTTTCTTTCCCTCACTATATTATTTACCCGCCCTCTTTCTAAGTATCTCAGTATAATGAAAGCTCCTTAGTACACTTTCAGACCTGTAAATTCAACTTTATTTATAGTATCATTTGGTGGCAGGCATTGAGTTGAAAGGCTAACATTTTACCAAAACGGATGAGACACCGGGTACAGCAGGGGTGGGGATCCTTTTTTCTACCAAGGGTCATTTGGATATTTATAAAATCCTTCGGGGCCATACAAAAATTATCAACTTAGAAATTAGCCTGCCCCCAGTCAGTAGTTATGGCCCCAGTCACTTGTTATACCCGATTAGATTTACCCCCAATCAGTTGTTATGCCCCATTAGATATGCCTACTGTCAGTTGTTTTGGCCCATTAGATATGCCCCGTCAGTTGTTATGCCCCATTAAATATGCCCCCTGTAGTTATGCCCCATTAGATATGCCCCATTAAATATGCCCCCTAGTAGTGCCGCTTACACACACACATTAAAAGAAAAAAAAACCTCAATGTTCACCAGCCCTGCTCATGCTTCGGACCGCTGCCCTCCCTCTCCTCGAAACTATGGGAGATGTCATGACATCTCTCCCATAGCGCCGCACAGCCACACATGTACACTGCCTGAGCCAGAAGCTGGAGCTCAGGTGTGAGCTCCTTCCTCCGGCTGCTGCTGAGTAGCCGGGCGCCCGCTGGTGGTAAAATCTCAGCGGGCGCTCTGCATCTCGTTTAGGTGAGCCTAGCCGGGCCGGATTAAGTGGCTTTGAGGGCCTTATACGGCCCTCGGGCCTGAGGTTCCCCACCCCTGGGGTACAGGATAAAGGGAAATCTATTTAATATGAATGCTTACCAAAAATACTAGTTGAGCCCCATGTCTACATCTGAAAGCGCCCACCATTAAAAAGAAAAGTAAATGTGTGTGTAGACAGGTCTTCCCAGAATGTCCTTATTACTGGAAATATGTAAACATATCAATATATTAAAAACATATCAGTACTTTGTGACATGGCTCGCTAAAAAGTAGCCATTGGAAGATGGGTAGACTATGGCCCTGAAGGGGTACACAACACCTTGTCAATAACACTGCTCTGGTAAGATGTATGCTGGGATGTGTATTTCCAGAGCAGCTAGAGGGCCACATATTGAAATACCCCTGCTCTAGAGACTGATGTGTGTGTGTGAAAATTCCAGAAGATCAGCAATTTCTGAGATACTCCTTCTTCTTTGTCTGGCACCAACAATGATTGTCACTAAGGTCACATTTCTTCCCCATTCTGGTGTTTGGCATTCCTCCCAACTGTCCCCAGTCCCAATTTTTGGGGGACTGTCCCGCTGTCCCACCAGCAGGCCGCAGTGTCCCACGGTGGGGGGGTGGGGGCAGTCGGGAGGTGCACAGGGTCTTCACTGGAGACAAAGGGAAAGGGAGCATGCCAGCAGCTCACAGAGCGCTGGGCATGCCCCCTCAGTGCTGACAACAGGGACGGATCGCGAAGCCACGCCCCCTTTTAAAAATCCGAAATGTTGGGAGGTATGGGTTTGGGATATGGAGAAGGCTCTAATGCGGGGGGGGGGGGGGGGGGGCACACGCTGGTTAGTTGCAGCTCAACAAAATTGCCAAATGCAAAAATATGTATACTTTACGTATGGAGGAAGAATATATTCCAAGGGGGTAATGTGTATACATTTAAGGAGTGCAAGGAGGGACAAAACATTACACTGCATTGCCTGGCCCCATGATTTGGGTAAGATTACTGTTCTTCTCTGCTTTCCCTAGTTCTGCTCTCAAAAGAGAGAGCCACTTTTGAGCATTTGCAGGGCCCTGTATGCTGGGAAGAAACATATGCCCCTTACCATGAGGCCACGCCTCCAGCATGTGACTGTGTCCCTCCTTGGACAGTCAGAAAGTTGGGAGGTATGTGTTTGGCTAATTCAGAAACTTAAACTCTTGATACCCCAAATTTGTATCTCCTCCCTCCCTCTTAGCACATAATGCCCTGCAGGTCTGAAAACATCCTCCCCCAATCCAATCAACACTACATACCCTGCTGCCATCAGTCCCTCGCCGTCCCGTCTAGCAGCCTTCTTTACTCTAAAATGTCGTATTCAGGGGCAGATTTATTAAGCCTGGTGAAGTGATAAAGTGGAAGGTGATAAAGCACCAGCCAATCAGCTCCTAACTGTCATTTTTCAAACCCAGCCTGTAACATGGAAGTTAGGAGCTGATTGGCTGATACTTTATCTCCTTCCGCTTTATCACTTCACCAGCCTTAATAAATCTGCCCCAGTTGCTTAAGGTATTAAAAGCAGAAGTTTCTGATCAGCCACCACCAAACCGCACACAGATGGAGAGAAAATGACACAGACAGAGGAAAGGAAGAGACACTGACATAGGGGAAGGGTAGAGGATGTGGCATAGATAGTGGGGGGGCAGAGTGGATGGTAAAGGCTGGTGCTGACATACTATGATCCGAGAGGCTGGCACCAAGGAAGGGAAGAGAGGCTGGGCCAGACATGTAATGGGCAAAAAGGCTGGTGTCTACAGCCCATGCGCAGATCTCCGGGAAAATGGCGCAGTGGCCATTTCCCCAGTGATTTACCTACTGCGCATGCGCGAAACACCGGGAAAATGGCACAGCGCCATTTTCCCAGTGATTTTGGCAGCACTGCTGCTGCGCTGCGGGACTCCGGACGGTAAGTAATTCAATTAATGGGTGTGCGGTGTGGGCCCCCCTGGACTCCCGGGGGCCCGTGTGCACCGCACACACTGCACCCATTATAAATACGCCAGTGGTACTGAGAGTATGGTAGACTGGACTTCATAGCTGGGGGGTGGTGACTATCGGCACATAATAAGGTATTACGATCCGTAGGTTTGGAAAAGACCCTTGTTGATATAACATCATCTGTTATGTCAATCTGTACATCTAAAAAAAAAATCGATTCAAGACTCATCTGATACATAAATTTGATCGAACAGTCAGATTTGTTAATGTTGTCCACAAGTGATACAAAATCATCAGGCCGACCGCGCCACAATAACAACACATCATCAATGTATCTCTTGTAAAAATATATCCTGTCTCTGACCTCTCTATTTAAAAAGAATTCTGCCTCCACCCCAAACATAAATGTATTGGTATATGTTCGGGATAGAAGCAGGACCCCTTCATGAAGTCTTAGGACAAAACGCATCGGGCCTCCCTCACTGTGACCTCCTGCCTTCTAAAAGATCAGACTTACCTCATATCTTTTGATATATGTTTTAGGGGGGAAAACATCTCTTATACAACCTCTTATACTGTGTGTGTGTGTGTGTGTATATATATATATATATATATATATAGAAATACAAATCAGCCGGCACTCAAGTCCAACAGGCAACGTGCCCCGGTGCCATAATCCAAACAGCTTGCACAAATCCAATGGCGGCAATAAGGCACTCCAGAGGCTTAATACAAAAAGCAAATTGTATTGACAAGAGCGACGTTTCGGGGCAGGGCCCCTTCCTCAAGGCATACCAATACATAGTGAAAAACATACACTTACCCACTAAAATACCCCTCGGGCCGAACGCGCTGCCCTCCACGTCTACCGCCGCGTCTCCGTTTCTGCTCGCCGCCGCCTAGTACTTCCGGGTCCCGGCTTGTCCTGGTTACCATGGTAACCCAGGCAGCATGCACTCCACCACGGAAGGTGCTGTGTGCGGTTCACATCCCGTAGCGCTGGCCAGGGGGGGCGGAGAGGACCTGCACCTCTATTTGGCCCTACAACATAGAAACACATAAACAAAAGTAACGTATGTAAAACACAGTAACCATATCTGAGCATGTACAGGGCATACTTATGAGATAACAACCCAAATTATCACAAAGCATAAAACATTGGCAGAGGTGTGACCTCAGCTACACTGAGCTACATTAAGCTATTCCAGTTGATCTTATCATTCAGTCCCAGAGGGGACATAGTATTGAGGCGGAAAATCCATCAGGATTCTGCCAAAAGGAGTGCTTTATGACGATCCCCACCCCTGGGGAGGTGCAGGTCCTCTCCGCCCCCCCTGGCCAGCGCTACGGGATGTGAACCGCACGCAGCACCTTCCGTGGTGGAGCGCATGCTGCCTGGGTTACCATGGTAACCAGGACAAGCCGGGACCCGGAAGCACTAGGCGGCGGCGAGCAGAAACGGAGACGCGGCGGGAGACGTGGAGGGCAGCGCGTTCGGCCCGAGGGGTATTTTAGTGGGTAAGTGTATGTTTTTCACTATGTATTGGTATGCCTTGAGGAAGGGGCCCTGCCCCGAAACGTCGCTCTTGTCAATACAATTTGCTTTTTGTATTAAGCCTCTGGAGTGCCTTATTATCCGCCATTGGATTTGTATATATATATATATATAGCAAAAAAGGGTGTTTCCCCAGGGAGCTTGTGATCTTACTAGGTATGTCAACAAATTTATCACTTATAATAAAATAGTCATAAGAAATAGACTTATTTATTTTTAAATAAAACACAGTAAAATGAGCTGTATCACATTAAATCCAAAAAGATAATCAATGTTTCATACATATATTGATGTTGGTAACAATTCAATTCAATCATATGTCAGTATACAATTGATCTTCCTTGAAGAAATGACAAAATCGCTGTCTTAACCCAACGCGTTTCGTCCTACAGACTTCATCAGGGGTATTTTATTTACAATCTAAACAGAAGATGAATACAAACATTTCATCAATAGATCTTCTCAATGATCAATAATATGTTCATATCAATTATAATTAAAATGTATACATACCAAAAAATCACAGTATGGACAAGTAACTTAATGTGTCTTCAATAGGCAAGTAAAAACACTTAAAAAGTGATATCGAACTCGATTATACCACATGAAACATCTGTAAAATTATGACATAAGTTAAACTTGTACAATAGCATGCGAATGAGGAAAATACAATCAAAGAGGAGGAGTTGAGGAATCCATTGAATCAAGAGAAATATAATTTGACATTAAAGGGTTTAGATCAACCTATTTGATATATGGTGCTATTACATCTAATAATTCTATGGAAAAATAATAATGTATCCTTATAAGGACTGATCATATTTATCAGTTATAAGCTGGATGGTTTTAGAGGACATCATACTATTCATATATGATATTACCGTATGGTTCCAAGATTATATTGGTATGATACAACGATACATACCTATTTAGCCGATTATTCAATACGACTCATTCTATGCTTGTTTAATGATCCCCACTTGATAAGGAGATTTCTAATAACAACAGTGGTGGAACCTATAATGACAAACCAAATTCCTTTTGCTGTAAGGGTACAGCACATATAGATACTGGCCCATGGAGTTTATTCATACATACCAATAGTAATAAGGACAGCTCTTAGAGCAGCTTCCCACTAAATCGTATTGAGTTGTGGACAGAAAATCGTAATCGTGCCTATGTTGGAACAAAATATATGAATGAAAGACCCAAAATGTAAGTATTTTAATAATTCCGATCAGCTTTAATTGAATCAGAATTATAATAAAGAGGAATTGGTATCAAAATTCATTATTATTAATGTCTATATTAGTCATGCACTATTATCACACATTCCCCAAAGAACAGACATTTTTACCACAATTTGCTCATACCTATATTATGTGGCTTAATGAGACTGGGAGATAAGCTTCCTGTCCCTAAACGTACTAAAATAATGTGTCAGTGTAAATAAACTGACACTTCTAAAAGCATTAATCCTTAGACTTTCTTAGACCGATGTCAGTTGTATTAGAGTTTAAAAGGCTATCAATTTAGTTGGAACAACTTTATAACTATATATCACCATTGGTCATAGATATCAAATATTTTCAAAGCTGGGATTTAACCCCACACATTATTACCAGCAATATTAACACTTGGATTATCAACAGCATTTGCGATTACACACCAAAAACAAACTATAAAGGACCATGAAATCAGTATGCTTACCTCTACACTTTTAGCAATGCTTCTGGCTGCTGCATACAATTGGAACTAAATCTACTGGGTTTTTAAACCCCACTGTGTGTGACATCATTTCCTGTCATAGAATTAACTAAAAATCGGATTTATGCCGTTATTTTATACTATTTCATATACATGGTAGGCTGTGATATTAAATCTATTGGAGAAAGATTATATACTTATAGCTGTAGGGTTAATTATTACAGAACCCTGAAGGTTAATAGAAAAAAGATAATTGCGTTCCATTGCCCTACATGGCGTGCGTTCCACCGTCATAATCCGGCTTCCTGCATTCAAAAATGAATGGTGGCTATTCATTTCCTACATGGCGTGCGTTCCACTGTCTTAGTGGGGCTTCCTGCACCGCCACGTACCGCTGGGACAACACGCCTACATGGCGCGGCTCCCCGACGCGGTGCCACCTTGGCAACCGAATGTTGTCATGACGCGCTTC
This sequence comes from Pseudophryne corroboree, assembly GCF_028390025.1. Classification (NCBI taxonomy): domain Eukaryota; kingdom Metazoa; phylum Chordata; class Amphibia; order Anura; family Myobatrachidae; genus Pseudophryne; species Pseudophryne corroboree. The sequence continues at coordinate 104,116,959 of NC_086453.1, read as the reverse complement.
CGCCTTCCGGCGCGTCATGCGTGTCAAGGTGCAAAGACTTCCTGTATGTGCATTCCAGGCATGGGCTTACTAGGCATCGCGGGCACGGATGGATTTAATATACAATCCCAGGGATGTTATATTATTATTGATATATCTAACAATTGGAACCAGAAATATTGGAGGTTTCATATATATAAAATCAATCCACATTCTTAGGCCCAATTAAGAAACCGTAACGATATAAATGTGATAACTTAATATATATTAGAATAAATATATTGTTTTAAACACTCATTATTCTAAGCACACATGTATGTGAATTAAACCTATTTAAATATTTGTACTACTAAACACAAACTACTAATATTATTTCTTATCAAATAAGATGCAATCCGTTAAGTGCAATACATCTTTAATAGTGCTATTAAATATTGGATATATTTTAATGTGCTAAAGACAGTGAATATACCGCTATATTCAACCGTCTCACATTGTTAATAAAATTCCAATTGTGTAGTGATTCATATCCGTCCTAGATATAAATTAATAATTAGTGAAAGTAACTCTTACTACTAAAATTACACATTGTACGATTAATATACCGCTATATTCAGCCCCTTAACATTATAGAGCTCCAAATGTGTGTGATTCACTTCAATAATACTAAATTTAATCGGTGGTGATGGTGATTCATTATTCATAAATTGTACAATATGATACCCTAACACTTTTGGTGCTGTAGTGCGCTAATCTCATTAAACGGAATACTAACAATCTTGGGACATTAATTTGGACCCAATGATTATATAGAGAGTACCTAGCATAAAATTTCATGATTCTTTATTTACAACTCCATACCATTTACAAATATAAGTCAATAGTGCAAATTGGGAGAAAAACCAGAAAAAAGGACCTGGCCTATATTCACAGGGTCCTTATTTGTTAATATAATGCATTTTAGACAGACCTATAGGCGCATATTAACATCATCAATTTTTACCATAATCCACTAAATTCTTTGCTAATACCCAAGAAAATGAAAAACAAGATGGGGAAAGAGGGGTAGATGAAAGGAGGCCTCAAATGAGGAGTAAGGACTCCTGCTGGTATGATATTATATCAAAAACTATAGAAAAGAGACAATGTCTATGCCCTCATTATGGCCAGTGGGGGACTGGGTGTTTAAGGTGTAAATCCAAAACGTTTCGCGTTTGGCAAGTGTGAGTTCTCGACTACTGCCTCTCGTGTCCACTGGTATAAACTCCAACACGGTAAAAGAGAAATTCTCCCTGTTGACTACAGAATTGTGTTTTTCTCCGTAATGTCTTGCCAGGCTGTGAGTGGTCATCTTGTTTTTTATATTCCTCATATGCTCTTGTATCCTGATCTTAGTCGCTCTTTTGGTCCTTCCTATATACGACATCTTACAACTGCAAGTGATCCTGTATACTACAAATTCCGTGTTACAGTTGACCAGGTGGTGTAATTTATACATTCGTCCTGTATCTAACTTATGCACAAAGGGTTTACATTCCATATGCTTGCAGCATATGCACCTTGAGCATGGAAAACAACCCTTTGTAGGGATAAGCGAATCTACTCGAGGGTTTGGGATATCTGGCCCAACAATTCTACTTGGGGCCATTTTGCTTTTCAAGTTTGGGGCTCTTTGAAATACTATTTCTGGTTTTCTTGGTAGAGTAGGGCCTAAAACCGGATCCTTTAATAGGATACCCCAATGGCGATCCATAATTTTTCTGATGGTTTGATTCTCACGATTATATTGCGTGACAAATGGCCGAACAGGTGGTTTCTTGTTTTCCGGCTCCCTGATCCGAGGTTGAGGCATCTGTCCTCTGTCTCTGGCCGATACTCTATTCATGGCTTCACTGATCAAATCATGGGTATATCATCTTTCCAAAAATCTTTTTTGTAACAAAGTGGCTTGTTCCCAGTAATCGTTAATATTGCTGCAGTTGCGTCTCAGACGCATAAATTGTGCAAATGGCACCCCTCTCTTCCATGCAGAGTGGTGGCAGCTAGACTGTGGTATATAACTATTAGCATCCACCTCTTTGAAATGGGTTTTGGTTTTAACTACTTCTCCAGATTGACCCATTAGAACTAAATCCAAATAATCAATAATCTTGGGGTCCATTTTGTAGGTGAACTTCAAGTTGAAATCATTCAAGTGTATAAAGGAGATGAAATCAGCAATGCTGCCTGCATCACCTCTCCAAATGAATAATAGGTCGTCAATATATCTCTGATAGAATAGTACATTGTTGGAGAACCTTGAATTGTATATAAATTGATCTTCCCAGATTCCCATAAAAATGTTAGCGTATGATGGGGCAAACTTAGTCCCCATCGCAGTCCCTTGTTGTTGTAAATAAAATTTCTTATTAAATTCGAAATAATTATGATTCAATATAAAAATTATACTATCCATAAGAAATTCTATCTCCTTAATGGATTTATCGGGATCCGCTGAGAGCATTTTCTTAATCGCTTCAAGACCTTTAGCATGAGGAATACAAGAGTATAAGGCCTGAACATCAACCGTTAGCCAGCAGAATTCCTCCGACCAGACGAAAGTTTCTAATTTACGTAATACACTCGTTGAATCCTTCAGATATGAGGTGAGTTTTACTACGTATGGTTGTAGCTTCAAATCTAAAAAGTGTGATAGGTTGGACGTCAGGGAATTGATCCCTGCTACTATAGGGCGTCCGGGTGGTGAAGTTCGACTTTTATGTACCTTTGGGATGTGGTAAAATGTTGGAATTATAGGGAATTTTACATATAAGTAATCAAACTCATCTCTACAGATCAAATTCTCATTTAAAGCTTTAAGAAGTAGGGCTTTGAGCTCTTCCTGATATTGAACAATCGGATTGGATGGTAATTCTACATACGTTAAACCATCATCAAGAATCCTTGAGGCTTCATCCATATATGTCGCTTTGGTCTGTATGACCACTGCCCCTCCCTTATCGGCATTTTTAATGACGATATTTTGGTCTTTAGCTAGTGACTTCAGTGCTCCTTTCTCTTGTGTACTGAGGTTAGTTTGATACTTATTCTTCTGTATTTTTATTTGTTTAAAATCATCTTTTACCGATTCATAGAATATATCGAGGTTGCTTCCTCTAGATTCGACTGGGTAAAATTTAGAAGGTAATTTTACCAATGGTTCTCTCTCCTGGTTTGATCTTATATTAGGTGGGTTTTTAAGAAAGTGTCTTTGGATCGTGAGTTTTCTTACATACTTATTAAGGTCTATGAATAAACTGAATTTATTCACATGAGAGTCTGGAGCAAACTTCAGACCTTTCATTAATAATGAGTTTTCCGCTGTTGAAAGCTGTCTCTCTGCATTATTGATGATCCCTGTCTCGGTTTCTCTTGATTGAATAATGCCCTTCTTTTTTGGGGGCTTTTTTCTACCACCTCTAGATCCTCGCCTGTTCCATTGTACCCTCTTTTTATCCCTTGGGGTGAATCTATTCGATCGAATAATTCTTCCTCCTGTTGGATGAAGGGAAGTTTGTATCTCTGTCTCCCATCTAAAAAACGTTTGGAAGGTTGTTCCCTTGATGTCAATGACCAATCACTGTCTATCCGATTCCTGGAGGGCCAATAATTGTTATGGTCGGTATAATGTCTACGATAATCTCTCTTGTAGCCATAATTCGATGGAATCCTATTCCTAAACCGTCTAGGGTCTTCCATTCTACTCGGGTAAGGTGACTGGTATTGTCTTCTTGGTCTGTAGTTTTGTTGTCTATCCACATAATTCTCATGATAATTCTGAACATTCCGTCGTCCTCTATCTTGTTGTCCAAACCTCATTTTAAAGGGTGGATTTCTCCCATTATTGATCCTGTCATCTTGAATGGGTAAATTATGTATCTGACCTGAAACATAATCATTTTTATCCCGCGCAAACTTTTTCTGTTTGCGTGAGATAATTTCATTCTCTACAGTATCCAATTTATATTGTAAGTCAGAAACGTCCTGCTTGAATTCCTCACTATCTTCGAATTTCACCGCCTGAGATTCAATATTTTTGATTTCCTCATCCAGATGATTAAGTTCCCGTTTCCTTTCGGTAATAATTAGGGCAATCAATTTAGCTGAACATCCATCTAAAATCGCATTCCAATTAGTAATAAACTCCTCATTTCCTCCCCTATAGTGGGATTTTTATGTAGTCTGAGTCCTCTCGGGACTCTTCCCACTTCCAAATATTTCTCCAGTGTTATGATGTCATACCAATTTTTTAATTCTTTGATAGCCAATTTCTCTACTAGATTCAAATAACCATAGTAATCATTCTCATCTGTTTGGAAAACTTGTTCCTCCTCCTCAAAAATATTCCTAACCTTCAATGATCTCTTGGATCTATCTTTAAAGATCGGCATCTCTGTGCCCACGCTGCGGTCTAGGTCTTACTAACAGAAATATAGAGTTGTGAAAAATATATATAAGACCTGTCTCGCGCTGACACTATGTGGAGCTACACCTTAGGGAAAATACCCCCTGTTAGATGGGGTATGATGGTTATGAATAGCAAAAAAGGGTGTTTCCCCAGGGAGCTTGTGATCTTACTAGGTATGTCAACAAATTTATCACTTATAATAAAATAGTCATAAGAAATAGACTTATTTATTTTTAAATAAAACACAGTAAAATGAGCTGTATCACATTAAATCCAAAAAGATAATCAATGTTTCATACATATATTGATGTTGGTAACAATTCAATTCAATCATATGTCAGTATACAATTGATCTTCCTTGAAGAAATGACAAAATCGCTGTCTTAACCCAACGCGTTTCGTCCTACAGACTTCATCAGGGGTATTTTATTTACAATCTAAACAGAAGATGAATACAAACATTTCATCAATAGATCTTCTCAATGATCAATAATATGTTCATATCAATTATAATTAAAATGTATACATACCAAAAAATCACAGTATGGACAAGTAACTTAATGTGTCTTCAATAGGCAAGTAAAAACACTTAAAAAGTGATATCGAACTCGATTATACCACATGAAACATCTGTAAAATTATGACATAAGTTAAACTTGTACAATAGCATGCGAAAGAGGAAAATACAATCAAAGAGGAGGAGTTGAGGAATCCATTGAATCAAGAGAAATATAATTTGACATTAAAGGGTTTAGATCAACCTATTTGATATATGGTGCTATTACATCTAATAATTCTATGGAAAAATAATAATGTATCCTTATAAGGACTGATCATATTTATCAGTTATAAGCTGGATGGTTTTAGAGGACATCATACTATTCATATATGATATTACCGTATTGTTCCAAGATTATATTGGTATGATACAACGATACATACCTATTTAGCCGATTATTCAATACGACTCATTCTATGCTTGTTTAATGATCCCCACTTGATAAGGAGATTTCTAATAACAACAGTGGTGGAACCTATAATGACAAACCAAATTCCTTTTGCTGTAAGGGTACAGCACATATAGATACTGGCCCATGGAGTTTATTCATACATACCAATAGTAATAAGGACAGCTCTTAGAGCAGCTTCCCACTAAATCGTATTGAGTTGTGGACAGAAAATCGTAATCGTGCCTATGTTGGAACAAAATATATGAATGAAAGACCCAAAATGTAAGTATTTTAATAATTCCGATCAGCTTTAATTGAATCAGAATTATAATAAAGAGGAATTGGTATCAAAATTCATTATTATTAATGTCTATATTAGTCATGCACTATTATCACACATTCCCCAAGGAACAGACATTTTTACCACAATTTGCTCATACCTATATTATGTGGCTTAATGAGACTGGGAGATAAGCTTCCTGTCCCTAAACGTACTAAAATAATGTGTCAGTGTAAATAAACTGACACTTCTAAAAGCATTAATCCTTAGACTTTCTTAGACCGATGTCAGTTGTATTAAAGTTTAAAAGGCTATCAATTTAGTTGGAACAACTTTATAACTATATATCACCATTGGTCATAGATATCAAATATTTTCAAAGCTGGGATTTAACCCCACACATTATTACCAGCAATATTAACACTTGGATTATCAACAGCATTTGCGATTACACACCAAAAACAAACTATAAAGGACCATGAAATCAGTATGCTTACCTCTACACTTTTAGCAATGCTTCTTGCTGCTGCATACAATTGGAACTAAATCTACTGGGTTTTTAAACCCCACTGTGTGTGACATCATTTCCTGTCATAGAATTAACTAAAAATCGGATTTATGCCGTTATTTTATACTATTTCATATACATGGTAGGCTGTGATATTAAATCTATTGGAGAAAGATTATATACTTATAGCTGTAGGGTTAATTATTACAGAACCCTGAAGGTTAATAGAAAAAAGATAATTGCGTTCCATTGCCCTACATGGCGTGCGTTCCACCGTCATAATCCGGCTTCCTGCATTCAAAAATGAATGGTGGCTATTCATTTCCTACATGGCGTGCGTTCCACTGTCTTAGTGGGGCTTCCTGCACCGCCACGTACCGCTGGGACAACACGCCTACATGGCGCGGCTCCCCGACGCGGTGCCACCTTGGCAACCGAATGTTGTCATGACGCGCTTCCGCCTTCCGGCGCGTCATGCGTGTCAAGGTGCAAAGACTTCCTGTATGTGCGTTCCAGGCATGGGCTTACTAGGCATCGCGGGCACGGATGGATTTAATATACAATCCCAGGGATGTTATATTATTATTGATATATCTAACAATTGGAACCAGAAATATTGGAGGTTTCATATATATAAAATCAATCCACATTCTTAGGCCCAATTAAGAAACCGTAAGATATAAATGTGATAACTTAATATATATTAGAATAAATATATTGTTTTAAACACTCATTATTCTAAGCACACATGTATGTGAATTAAACCTATTTAAATATTTGTACTACTAAACACAAACTACTAATATTATTTCTTATCAAATAAGATGCAATCCGTTAAGTGCAATACATCTTTAATAGTGCTATTAAATATTGGATATATTTTAATGTGCTAAAGACAGTGAATATACCGCTATATTCAACCGTCTCACATTGTTAATAAAATTCCAATTGTGTAGTGATTCATATCCGTCCTAGATATAAATTAATAATTAGTGAAAGTAACTCTTACTACTAAAATTACACATTGTACGATTAATATACCGCTATATTCAGCCCCTTAACATTATAGAGCTCCAAATGTGTGTGATTCACTTCAATAATACTAAATTTAATCGGTGGTGATGGTGATTCATTATTCATAAATTGTACAATATGATACCCTAACACTTTTGGTGCTGTAGTGCGCTAATCTCATTAAACGGAATACTAACAATCTTGGGACATTAATTTGGACCCAATGATTATATAGAGAGTACCTAGCATAAAATTTCATGATTCTTTATTTACAACTCCATACCATTTACAAATATAAGTCAATAGTGCAAATTGGGAGAAAAACCAGAAAAAAGGACCTGGCCTATATTCACAGGGTCCTTATTTGTTAATATAATGCATTTTAGACAGACCTATAGGCGCATATTAACACCATCAATTTTTACCATAATCCACTAAATTCTTTGCTAATACCCAAGAAAATGAAAAACAAGATGGGGAAAGAGGGGTAGATGAAAGGAGGCCTCAAATGATAAGGACTCCTGCTGGTATGATATTATATCAAAAACTATAGAAAAGAGACAATGTCTATGCCCTCATTATGGCCAGTGGGGGACTGGGTGTTTAAGATGTAAATCCAAAACGTTTCGCGTTTGGCAAGTGTGAGTTCTCGACTACTGCCTCTCGTGTCCACTGGTATAAACTCCAACACGGTAAAAGAGAAATTCTCCCTGTTGACTACAGAATTGTGTTTTTCTCCGTAATGTCTTGCCAGGCTGTGAGTGGTCATCTTGTTTTTTATATTCCTCATATGCTCTTGTATCCTGATCTTAGTCGATCTTAGTCGCTCTTAGATACAGGACGAATGTATAAATTACACCACCTGGTCAACTGTAACACGGAATTTGTAGTATACAGAATTACTTGCAGTTGTAAGATGTCGTATATAGGAAGGACCAAAAGAGCGACTAAGATCAGGATACAAGAGCATATGAGGAATATAAAAAACAAGATGACCACTCACAGCCTGGCAAGACATTACGGAGAAAAACACAATTCTGTAGTCAACAGGGAGAATTTCTCTTTTACCGTGTTGGAGTTTATACCAGTGGACACGAGAGGCAGTAGTCGAGAACTCACACTTGCCAAACGCGAAACGTTTTGGATTTACACCTTAAACACCCAGCCCCCCACTGGCCATAATGAGGGCATAGACATTGTCTCTTTTCTATAGTTTTTGATATAATATCATACCAGCAGGAGTCCTTACTCATCATTTGAGGCCTCCTTTCATCTACCCCTCTTTCCCCATCTTGTTTTTCATTTTCTTGGGTATTAGCAAAGAATTTAGTGGATTATGGTAAAAATTGATGGTGTTAATATGCGCCTATAGGTCTGTCTAAAATGCATTATATTAACAAATAAGGACCCTGTGAATATAGGCCAGGTCCTTTTTTCTGGTTTTTCTCCCAATTTGCACTATTGACTTATATTTGTAAATGGTATGGAGTTGTAAATAAAGAATCATGAAATTTTATGCTAGGTACTCTCTATATAATCATTGGGTCCAAATTAATGTCCCAAGATTGTTAGTATTCCGTTTAATGAGATTAGCGCACTACAGCACCAAAAGTGTTAGGGTATCATATTGTACAATTTATGAATAATGAATCACCATCACCACCGATTAAATTTAGTATTATTGAAGTGAATCACACACATTTGGAGCTCTATAATGTTAAGGGGCTGAATATAGCGGTATATTAATCGTACAATGTGTAATTTTAGTAGTAAGAGTTACTTTCACTAATTATTAATTTATATCTAGGACGGATATGAATCACTACACAATTGGAATTTTATTAACAATGTGAGACGGTTGAATATAGCGGTATATTCACTGTCTTTAGCACATTAAAATATATCCAATATTTAATAGCACTATTAAAGATGTATTGCACTTAACGGATTGCATCTTATTTGATAAGAAATAATATTAGTAGTTTGTGTTTAGTAGTACAAATATTTAAATAGGTTTAATTCACATACATGTGTGCTTAGAATAATGAGTGTTTAAAACAATATATTTATTCTAATATATATTAAGTTATCACATTTATATCGTTACGGTTTCTTAATTGGGCCTAAGAATGTGGATTGATTTTATATATATGAAACCTCCAATATTTCTAGTTCCAATTGTTAGATATATCAATAATAATATAACATCCCTGGGATTGTATATTAAATCCATCCGTGCCCGCGATGCCTAGTAAGCCCATGCCTGGAACGCACATACAGGAAGTCTTTGCACCTTGACACGCATGACGCGCCGGAAGGCGGAAGCGCGTCATGACAACATTCGGTTGCCAAGGTGGCACCGCGTCGGGGAGCCGCGCCATGTAGGCGTGTTGTCCCAGCGGTACGTGGCGGTGCAGGAAGCCCCACTAAGACAGTGGAACGCACGCCATGTAGGAAATGAATAGCCACCATTCATTTTCGAATGCAGGAAGCCGGATTATGACGGTGGAACGCACGCCATGTAGGGCAATGGAACGCAATTATCTTTTTTCTATTAACCTTCAGGGTTCTGTAATAATTAACCCTACAGCTATAAGTATATAATCTTTCTCCAATAGATTTAATATCACAGCCTACCATGTATATGAAATAGTATAAAATAACGGCATAAATCCGATTTTTAGTTAATTCTATGACAGGAAATGATGTCACACACAGTGGGGTTTAAAAACCCAGTAGATTTAGTTCCAATTGTATGCAGCAGCCAGAAGCATTGCTAAAAGTGTAGAGGTAAGCATACTGATTTCATGGTCCTTTATAGTTTGTTTTTGGTGTGTAATCGCAAATGCTGTTGATAATCCAAGTGTTAATATTGCTGGTAATAATGTGTGGGGTTAAATCCCAGCTTTGAAAATATTTGATATCTATGACCAATGGTGATATATAGTTATAAAGTTGTTCCAACTAAATTGATAGCCTTTTAAACTTTAATACAACTGACATCGGTCTAAGAAAGTCTAAGGATTAATGCTTTTAGAAGTGTCAGTTTATTTACACTGACACATTATTTTAGTACGTTTAGGGACAGGAAGCTTATCTCCCAGTCTCATTAAGCCACATAATATAGGTATGAGCAAATTGTGGTAAAAATGTCTGTTCCTTGGGGAATGTGTGATAATAGTGCATGACTAATGTAGACATTAATAATAATGAATTTTGATACCAATTCCTCTTTATTATAATTCTGATTCAATTAAAGCTGATCGGAATTATTAAAATACTTACATTTTGGGTCTTTCATTCATATATTTTGTTCCAACATAGGCACGATTACGATTTTCTGTCCACAACTCAATACGATTTAGTGGGAAGCTGCTCTAAGAGCTGTCCTTATTACTATTGGTATGTATGAATAAACTCCATGGGCCAGTATCTATATGTGCTGTACCCTTACAGCAAAAGGAATTTGGTTTGTCATTATAGGTTCCACCACTGTTGTTATTAGAAATCTCCTTGTCAAGTGGGGATCATTAAACAAGCATAGAATGAGTCGTATTGAATAATCGGCTAAATAGGTATGTATCGTTGTATCATACCAATATAATCTTGGAACCATACGGTAATATCATATATGAATAGTATGATGTCCTCTAAAACCATCCAGCTTACAACTGATAAATATGATCAGTCCTTATAAGGATACATTATTATTTTTCCATAGAATTATTAGATGTAATAGCACCATATATCAAATAGGTTGATCTAAACCCTTTAATGTCAAATTATATTTCTCTTGATTCAATGGATTCCTCAACTCCTCCTCTTTGATTGTATTTTCCTCTTTCGCATGCTATTGTACAAGTTTAACTTATGTCATAATTTTACAGATGTTTCATGTGGTATAATCGAGTTCGATATCACTTTTTAAGTGTTTTTACTTGCCTATTGAAGACACATTAAGTTACTTGTCCATACTGTGATTTTTTGGTATGTATACATTTTAATTATAATTGATATGAACATATTATTGATCATTGAGAAGATCTATTGATGAAATGTTTGTATTCATCTTCTGTTTAGATTGTAAATAAAATACCCCTGATGAAGTCTGTAGGACGAAACGCGTTGGGTTAAGACAGCGATTTTGTCATTTCTTCAAGGAAGATCAATTGTATACTGACATATGATTGAATTGAATTGTTACCAACATCAATATATGTATGAAACATTGATTATCTTTTTGGATTTAATGTGATACAGCTCATTTTACTGTGTTTTATTTAAAAATAAATAAGTCTATTTCTTATGACTATTTTATTATAAGTGATAAATTTGTTGACATACCTAGTAAGATCACAAGCTCCCTGGGGAAACACCCTTTTTTGCTATTCATAACCATCATACCCCATCTAACAGGGGGTATTTTCCCTAAGGTGTAGCTCCACATAGTGTCAGCGCGAGACAGGTCTTATATATATTTTTCACAAATATATATATATATATATATATATATATATATTTGATATTTTTTCATATACCGCTTTTTAAACTTACTTTTAAAAGGCTGATTTTTTTGTCTTAGTATAGCTCCTCCTACAGTCTGTTGAATTTTATGCTTTTTATATACTTTGTCCTACATAAAGTGCTCATGACAATTTTTAATTGAATATATTCTTTCTTGATTATTAGTACTGTAATGACACCATTGGTCGCTAATATCCCCACCATATATGTTTACATTTTTCACCCACCAGTTTACCACTGCTACTTACTTGGGATTAGCTGACACCCTATATCACAGGGAGTGTTTCTTTATCAGACTACTTACATTTTGAATTACGTTAAGGGGTAAACCACAAGTGACGCTGAACCTATTATATATATAATATACACATACACACACAAACATATATACACGTACACACACACACACATTTGTGACAGAGACAGCATAAATCGGACTTGGGTGTAAACTGCAGGGTAGTGGGTGGAGAGAATTCAGGCCAGGTATTTATTAAGGTCAGTGTTGAGAAGCAGCTGAATGCAGGCACCTGTCAGTTGCTGGTAAAAGGGCTTCAGACACAAAGAACATTGGTGGTCATTCCGAGTTGTTCGCTCGGTAATTTTCGCATCGCAGCGATTTTCCGCTTAATGCGCATGCGCAATGTTCGCACTGCGACTGCGCCAAGTAAATTTGCTATGCAGTTAGGAATTTTACTCACGGCATTACGAGGTTTTTTCTTCGTTCTGGTGATCGTAATGTGATTGACAGGAAGTGGGTGTTTCTGGGCGGAAACTGGCCGTTTTATGGGTGTGTGTGAAAAAACGCTACAGTTTCTGGGAAAAACGCGGGAGTGGCTGGAGAAACGGAGGAGTGTCTGGGCGAACGCTGGGTGTGTTTGTGACGTCAAACCAGGAACGACAAGCACTGAACTGATCGCAATGGCAGAGTAAGTCCGGAGCTACTCAGAAACTGCTAAGAGAGGTCTATTCGCAATATTGCGAATCCGTCGGTCGCAATTTTACTATGCTAAGATTCACTCCCAGTAGGCGGCGGCTTAGCGTGTGCAATGCTGCTAAAAGCAGCTTGCGAGCGAACAACTCGGAATGAGGGCCATTGGGGGTGATTCCAAGTTGATCGCAGCAGGATTTTTGATAGCAATTGGGCAAAACCATGGCCCTCATTCCGAGTTGTTCGCTCGGTAAATTTCATCGCATCGCAGCGATTTTCCGCTTAGTGCGCATGCGCAATGTTCGCACTGCGACTGCGCCAAGTAAATCTGCTATGCACTTAGTAATTTTACTCACGGCTTTTTCATCGTTCTGGCGATCGTAATGTGATTGACAGGAAATGGGTGTTACTGGGCGGAAACAGGCCGTTTTATGGGCGTGTGGGAAAAAACGCTACCGTTTCCGGAAAAAACGCAGGAGTGGCCGGAGAAACGGGGGAGTGTCTGGGCGAACGCTGGGAGTGTTTGTGACGTCAAACCAGGAACTGATCGCAGATGCCGAGTAAGTCTGAAGCTACTCAGAAACTGCTACGAGGTGTGTAATCGCAATATTGCGAATACTTCGTTCGCAATTTTAAGAAGCTAAGATTCACTCCCAGTAGGCGGCGGCTTAGCGTGAGCAACTCTGCTAAAATCGCCTTGCGAGCGATCAACTCGGAATGAGGGCCCATGTGCACTGCAGGGGAGGCAGATATAACATGTGCAGAAAGAGTTAGATTTGGGTGGGTTATTTTATTTCTGTGGAGGGTAAATACTGGCTGCTTTATTTTTACACTGCAAATTAGATTGCAGATTGAACACACCACACCCAAATCTAACTTTCTCTGCACATGTTATATCTGCCTCCCCTGCAGTGCACATGGTTTTGCCCAATTGCTAACAAAAATCCTGCTGTGATCAACTTGGAATTACCCCCATTGCTCCTGATGGTGGACAAGCTACCCAAGTGATAGGCCATGAGGGTGGTTACTGTTAGGAGTCCTGGTCCTTTGGGTCTTCTAAAAAAAATGTGTTTGCTGTATTTGAAGATTCTGAACATTGTTTTGCTGCAAAGAACAAACCTGTCCTGTGAATCCTGCAAACTGAATGTGGTGAAAATAAAACTTATCTTGGATTTTATTCCGGTCTATTTGATTCCTGTCTCATTTTGCGCCCAATGTAGGGCCTTTGCTGGATGCTTCTATGCAGCAAGAGCCCGGATATGGTGACCGGATCCACTCCACAGAGACAGCGAGACGCATTGCAGGATGCTACCTGCTGCGCAGCAGCTTAGTGAGTCTGAGACTTACTATTAGCAGCTGGGTAGGTGAATGCGGCAAGCCAGCCATAAAACAGCAGTTGTTCACAGTGTTAACAAGGGGCGTAGCTATGACTAATGGGGCCCCAGAGCAAATTTTTCTTCAACCGCACCCCCCAAAAAAACAAAAACAAAACAAAACCTGCTGCATTATGTGACTGGTCCTGCTTCTTGTCCTAATCGCAGAGAAGCGGGCCAGAGCTTCGGAGCAATGTATTCTCTGTGTACATTTTATAATATGTGTATGCACCCCTCTGGGAGAACTCACCCACCTCATCATTACGGCTGTATGAAGGAGCACTCACCTCCTGTGCCCCGTGGCTTTTCCTCTAACAGCAGTGTGCTGCTCCTGCGGCAGGCACATCTACTGTCAATGTCCAATCCGGCAGGCTCCGTGTCTCTCCATGCTCACTGATGCTGGGAGAAGCCATGTTAAGCAATGCCACGCTGCGGCTTCTCTCAGCATCAGTGAGAACGGGGAGACAGCCATCCGTAACACTGACAGCAGATGTGCCTACAGCAGGAGCAGCATACTGCTGATAGAGGAGAAGACACGGGGCACAGGTCTCTGCAGGCAGCAGTGCTTAAAGTGGTCCTAGAGAGGTGGTGGAACTCACCCCCCTCCCCACGGCGCCCATGAAATAAAGGTATTGCGCGCGCCGTAGGCGCGCGCAGCAAAAAGGGGGTGTGGTCTCAAAAAGAAATGGGCGTGGTCACACAATAGTAATAATGCCCACAGTAGTAGTACCCAAGTGGAAATTTTGAAGTGGGGGTATGGAAAAGTGAAGGATGCAATTATGTGCGCGCCGAAGGCGCGCGCACTCCTGACAAGGGGGCGTGGCCACGCAAAAGGGGGCGTGCCCTTCAGTGTAGTTTACCACACCATATACCCCTTATACACATTATGCACCACAATAGTAGGACCCCTTTCACATTATAGCTCACAGTATGAGCCGAAATTCACATTTATACCACACAGTATGAGCCACATTCATATTACACCACACAGTATGAGCCAAATTCACATTACACCACACAGTATGAGCCAAATTCACATTACACCACACGGTATGAGCCGAAATTCACATTACACCACACAGTATGAGCCGAAATTCACATTATAGCACACGGTATGAGCCGAAATTCACATTATAGCACACAGAATGAGCCAAAATTCACATTATAGCACAGAGAATGAGCCGAAATTCACATTATAGAGTGACAGAGTGACAGGGAGAGTGACAGCAGGGACATGGAAAGTGACAGCAGGGACATGGAAAGTGACAGCAGGGGAATACAGTAGGGACTAGGGAGAGAGAAAGGCAGCAGGTTAGATTACCTGTTTAGCAGCGGCAGTGGTCTGCGGTGCTGTGGATGAGTAGGCTGTGGTAGGCGTGACGTGGAGGAGGCTGTGGGCCTCGGAGATAGTGCGGAGGAGGAGGCTGTGGGTGCGCAGAGGTCCGAGGGCGGGGCGGCAGAAGAGGCTGAGGGCGGCTGCAGTGGATCTGGAACCAGGCTGGCTTTATTATCCCTGCCGCCGCATCGAGCTCCTGTGACCACGGCGCTAATATTTCAAAACTGCTGCGGACCGGCAGCCAATCAGCGACAGATTTGAACTAGTAGTGCCGCGGTCACAGAAGCTCGATGCAGCGGCAGGGATAATAAAGCCGGCCTGGTCCCAGATCCGCTGCAGCTGGGAGTCTGGAACCTGGGCTTCCAGTGCGGCGGCGATGGTAGGGGCGGAGCGACGGAGGGCGGACCGGGAACGCAGCTTCTTTGTCGGCCCATACAGTAATGCCCCCAGCAGTAGCATCCCTTATACAATGCCCACAGTAGTAGTGCCCCTTATGCAATGCCCCCAACAGTAGTGCCCCTTATGAAGTGCCCCCTTTACAATGCCCTCATTAGCTGTGCACCCCATCAGTAATGCCCTTAATGGTAATGCCCCTGTGTAGTATTGCCCCTAGTCGTTTAGCCCCTGTAGTTTAGCCCCAGTAGTCATGCCCATACTGGTAATGCCCCTGCAGTTTTGACCCCAGCAATTTACTCCCCCCCCCCCTCTAGTTTAGCCTCTGAGTGGTAATGCCCTCAGTAGTTTTGCCCTCATGTAGTTTGCCCCATGTAGTTTAGCCCCCAGTGGTAATGCCCCCTGCAGTTGTGCCCCCAGTTGTTTAGGCCCTGTAGTTTAGCCCCCATGTAGTTTGCCAAAGTTAGTAATGTCCCCAGTAGTTTGCCCCCTTGTAGTTATACCCCCAGTAGTTTAGCTCCTGTAATTATGCCCCCCTTGTAGTTTAGCCCCCAGTAGTAATGCTGCCAGTAGTTTGCCCCTTTGTAGCTTGCCCCCTTGTAGTAATGCCCCCAGTAGTTTGCCCCAGCAGTAAAGCCCCCCAGTAGTTTGCCCCCAGTACTAGAGCCCCCCAGTAGTTTGCCCCTCTGTAGTTTGCCCCAGTAGTAAAGCCCCCCAGTAGTTTGTCCCCAGTACTAAAGCCCCCCAGTAGTTTGCCCCCAGTACTAGAGCCCCCCAGTAGTTTGCCCCTCTGTAGTTTGCCCCAGTAGTAAAGCCCCCCAGTAGTTTGTCCCCAGTACTAGAGCCCCCCAGTAGTTTGCCCCTCTGTAGTTTGCCCCCAGTACTAGAGCCCCCCAGTAGTTTGCCCCTTGTAGTTTGCCCCCAGTACTAGAGCCCCCCAGTAGTTTGCCCCAGTAGTAAAGGCCCCTAGTAGAAACGCCTGTGGTACACATATAGGAGGGAGGGGGGGGGGGAAGAACTATACTTACCTAGCCCCGCTCCCGCCGCAGTCCTCTCTCGCCGCCCGCTCCTCTGCACTATGAGAGAGACGTCATGACGTCTCTCCCATAGCGCGCACTGACAGAGCCGGAAGCCGGAGCTCAGTACTGAGCTCCTGCCTCCGGCTGCCGCTGCGGAGAGGGAGACGGGCGCCCGCTGGTAACGCGATCTCAGCGGGCGCCAGGCATCTCCCTGCAGCGCCGCCCGGGACATCGGGTTAGGTGAGCCGGGGGAGGCGGAACTGCGTTCCGTCTCCTGGTGGAACTGACGGAACGCAGTTCCGGCCCGTTCCGGCTCACTTTAACCCCTGGCAGGCAGCATATCCAGGTGCAGGCGGAGGGCCGGGCCCTGGAGGTGGCCAGGGCCGTAGCAACCGCACTCTCTGCACCCACGATAACTACGCCTATGGTGTTAACATTTGTCCCTGTATATGTGGTTTAAAAGCCAGGGAACGATGTGGGAGTGTATTTGCAAATTGTGCACAGTATAAACTGTTTGTTAGTTCCTGTATATGTGGCCTTGGGTGTTACTTAGCATGAGTAACCGAAGGAGTAAGTGACAGTAACATTATGGGTGATGGCATGGTACAGTACTAAGCATAAGTGAATAAATACTGTAAATGATGAGTACAGGGATATTGAGGGTAGTGATGAGCGGGTTCGGTTTCCCCCCGAACTTCACCCTTTTTACACGGGTCCGAGCCATACTCGGATTCTCCCGTATGGCTCGGTTAACCCGAGCACGCCCGAACGTCATCATCCCGCTGTCGGATTCTCGCGAGATTCGGATTCTATATAAGCAGCCGCGCGTCGCCGCCATTTTCACTCGTGCATTGGAAATGTTAGGGAGAGGACGTGGCTGGCGTCCTCTCCGTTATTGTTGAACTTGATTTGATTGTGCTTTATTGCTTAATTGTGGGGAGGACTGGGGAGCAGCTGTATAATATAGGAGGACTACAGTGCAGAGTTTTGCTGATCAGTGACCACCAGTTTTATCCGTTCCCTGCCTGAAAAAAACGCTCCTTATCTGTGCTCAGTGTGCTGCATATATCTGTGCTCACACTGCTTAATTGTGAGGACTGGGGAGCAGCTGTATTATATAGCAGGAGTACAGTGCAGAGTTTTGCTGACAGTGACCACCAGTATACGTTGTCTGCCTGAAAAACACTCCATATCTGTGCTCAGTGTGCTGCTTTATTGTGGGGACTGGGGAGTCGGGACCACCAGTATAATATTTATATAGGAGGAGTACAGTGCAGAGTTTTGCTGACACAGTGACCACCAGTATATATAGCGGTACGGAAGGCCACTGCTGTACCTACCTCTGTGTCGTCATTAAGTATACTATCCATCTACATTCTAATTCTATACCTGTGGTGCATTTCAGTTGTGCAGTTTGCTGACACAGTGACCACCAGTATACTATATATAGCAGTACGGTACGGAAGGCCACTGCTGTACCTACCTCTGTGTCGTCAATAAGTATACTATCCATCTACATTCTATACCTGTGGTGCATTTTAGTTTTGCAGTTTGCTGACACAGTGACCACCAGTATACTATATATAGCAAAACGGTACGGAAGGCCACTGCTGTACCTACCTCCGTGTCGTCATTAAGTATACTATCCATCTACATTCTATACCTGTGGTGCATTTTAGTTGTGCGCAGTATATATAGTAGTAGGCCATTGCTATTGATACTGGCATATAATTCCACACATACAAAAATGTGGAGGTTAAAATAGGGAAAGATCAAGATCCACTTCCACCTCGTGCTGAAGCTGCTGCCACTAGTCATGGCCGAGACGATGAAATGCCATCAACGTCGTCTACCAAGGCCGATGCCCAATGTCATAGTAGAGAGCAGGTAAAATCCAAAAAACAAAAGTTCAGTAAAATGACCCAAAAATCAAAATTGAAAGCGTCTGATGAGAAGCGTAAACTTGCCAATATGCCATTTACGACACGGAGTGGCAAGGAACGGCTGAGGCCCTGGCCTATGTTCATGGCTAGTGGTTCAGATTCACATGAGGATGGAAGCACTCATCCTCTCGCTAGAAAAATGAAAAGACTTAAGCTGGCAAAAGCACAGCAAAGAACTGTGCGTTCTTCTAAATCACAAATCCCCAAGGAGAGTCCAATTGTGTCGGTTGCAAAGCCTGACCTTCCCAACACTGGACGGGAAGAGCTTGCGCCTTCCACCATTTGCACGCCCCCTGCAAGTGCTGGAAGGAGCACCCGCAGTCCAGTTCCTGATAGTCAAATTGAAGATGTCACTGTTGCAGTACACCAGGGTGAGGATATGGGTGTTGCTGGCGCTGGGGAGGAAATTGACAAGGAGGATTCCGATGGTGAGGTGGTTTGTTTAAGTCAGGCACCCGGGGAGACACCTGTTGTCCATGGGACGAATATGCCCATTGACATGCCTGGTCAAAATACAAAAAAAATCAGCTCTTCGGTGTGGAATTATTTCAACACAAATGCGGACAACAGGTGTCAAGCCGTGTGTTGCCTTTGTCAAGCTGTAATAAGTAGGGGTAAGGATGTTAACCACCTCGGAACATCCTCCCTTATACGTCACCTGCAGTGCATTCATCATAAGTCAGTGACAAGTTCAAAAACTTTGGATGACAGCGGAAGCAGTCCACTGACCACTAAATCCCTTCCTCATGTAACCAAGCTCCTGCAAACCACACCACCAACCCAGGAAAGCCAATAGTCCTGCAGGCCATGTCACTAGCATGTCTGACGAGTCCTCTCCTGCCTGGGATTCCTCCGATGCATCCTTGAGTGTAACGCCTACTGCTGCTGGCGCTGCTGTTGTTGCTGCTGGGAGTTGATCGTCATCCCAGAGGGCAAGTCGGAAGACCACTTGTACTACTTCCAGTAAGCAATTGACTGTCCAACAGTCCTTTGCGAGGAAGATGAAATATCACAGCAGTCATCCTGCTGCAAAGCAGATAACTCAGGCCTTGGCAGCCTGGGCGGTGAGAAACGTGGTTCCGGTATCCACCGTTAATTCAGAGGCAACTAGAGACTTGATTGAGGTATTGTGTCCCCGGTACCAAATACCATCTAGGTTCCATTTCTCTAGGCAGGCTATACCGAAAATGTACACAGACCTCAGAAAAAGAGTCACCAGTGTCCTAAAAAATGCAGTTGTACCCAATGTCCACTTAACCACGGACATGTGGACAAGTGGAGCAGGGCAGACTCAGGACTATATGACTGTGACAGCCCACTGGGTAGATGTATTGCCTCCCGCAGCAAGAACAGCAGCGGCGGCACCAGTAGCAGCATCTCGTAAACGCCAACTCGTTCCTAGGCAGGCTACGCTTTGTATCACCGCTTTCCATAAGAGGCACACAGCTGACAACCTCTTACGAAAACTGAGGAACATCATCGCAGAATGGCTTACCCCAATTGGACTCTCCTGGGGATTTGTGACATCGGACAACGCCAGCAATATTGTGCGTGCATTACATCTGGGCAAATTCCAGCACGTCCCATGTTTTGCACATACAATGAATTTGGTGGTGCAGAATTATTTAAAAAACTACAGGGGCGTGCAAGAGATGCTGTCGGTGGCCCGAAGAATTGCAGGCCACTTTCGGCATTCAGCCACCGCGTACAGAAGACTGGAGCACCACCAAACAATCCTGAACCTGCCTGCAATCATCTGAAGCAAGAGGTGGTAACGAGGTGGAATTCAACCCTCTATATGCTTCAGAGGATGGAGGAGCAAGCCTATACATCTGGCCACGATATAGGCAAAGGAGGGGGAATGCACCTGACTCAAGCGCAGTGGAGAATGATTTCAACGTTGTGCAAGGTTCTGCAACCCTGTGAACTTGCCACACGTGAAGTCAGTTCAGACACTGCCAGCCTGAGTCAGGTCATTCCCCTCATCAGGCTTTTGCAGAAGAAGCTGGAGACATTGAAGGAGGAGCTAAAACAGAGCGATTCCGTTAGGCATGTGGGACTTGTGGATGGAGCCCTTAATTCGCTTGACCAGGATTCACGGGTGGTCAATCTGTTGAAATCAGAGCACTACATTTTGGCCACCGTGCTCGATCCTAGATTTAAAACCTACGTTGTATCTCTCTTTCCGGCAGACACAAGTCTGCAGAGTTTCAGAGACCTGCTGGTGAGAAAATTGTCAAGTCAAGCGGAACGTGACCCATCAACAGATCCTCCTTCACATTCTCCCGCAACTTGGGGTGTGAGGTAAAGGCTAAGAATTCCGAGCCCACCCGCTGGCGGTGATGCAGGGCAGTCTGGAGCAAGTGCTGACATCTGGTCCGGACTGAAGGACCTGCCAACGATTACTGACATGTTGTCTACTGTCACTGCATATGATTCTCTCACCATTGAAAGAATGGTGGAGGATTATATGAGTGACCGCATCCAAGTAAGCACGTCAGACAGTCCGTACGTATACTGGCAGGAAAAAGAGGCAATTTGGAGGCCCTTGCACAAACTGGCTTTATTCTACCTAAGTTGCCCTCCCTCCAGTGTGTACTCTGAAAGAGTGTTTAGTGCAGCCGCGCACCTTGTCAGCAATCGGCGTACGAGGTTACTTCCAGAAAATGTGGAGAAGATGATGTGCATCAAAATTAATTATAATCAATTCCTGTGTGGAGACATTCACCAGCAATTGCCTCCTGAAAGTACACAGGGACCTGAGATGGTGGATTCCAGTGGGGATGAATTAATAATCTGTGAGGAGGGGGATGTACACAGTAAAAGGGGTGAGGAATCGGAGGATGATGATGAGGAGGACATCTTGCCTCAGTAGAGCCCGTTTGTGCAAGGAGATATTGGTTGCTTCTTTTTTGGTGGGGGACCAAACCAACCAGTCATTTCAGTCACAGTCGTGTGACAGACCCTGTCACTGAAATGATGGGTTCGTTAAAGTGTGCATGTCCTGTTTATACAACATAAGGGTGGGTGGAAGGGCCCAAGGACAATTCCATCTTGCACCTCTTTTTTCTTTAATTTTTCTTTGCATCGTGTGCTGTTTGGGGACAATTTTTTTTGAAGTGCCATCCTGTCTGACACTGCAGTGCCACTCCTAGATGGGCCAGGTGTTTGTGTCGGCCACTTTTGTCGCTTAGCTTAGTCACACAGCGACCTCGGTGCAAATTTTAGGACTAAAAATAATATTGTGAGGTGTGAGGTGTTCAGAATAGACTGGAAATGAGTGGAAATTATGGTTATTGAGGTTAATAATACTATGGGATCAAAATGACCCCCAAATTCTATGATTTAAGCTGTTTTTTAGTTTTTTTTTAAAAAAAACACCCAAATCCAAAACACACCCGAATCCGACAAAAAAATTTCGGTGAGGTTTTGCCAAAACGCGTCCGAATCCAAAACACGGCGGCGGAACCGAATCCAAAACCAAAACACAAAACCCGAAAAATGTCCGGTGCACATCACTAATTGAGGGTCAGTGTGAGTAATACAAACGGTGAATGTGTATGAGTGATGGGAACAATGAGGGGGAGATACAGGGAAGCGAAGGATAGGGACGCCAAGGGGCGATACAGGGAGGGTGAGGGTATGGACGCCAAGGGGGAGATACATGGAAGGTGAGGGTATGGACGCCGAGAGGGAGATACATAAAGGGCGAGGGTAGGGACGCTGATGGGGAGATAAAGGGAGGGTGAGGCTATGGACGTCGAGAGGGAATTATAGGGAGAGTGAAGACGGATACGCTGAGGGGGAGATGCCAGGGGGGTGAAGGTATGGACACGCTGAGCGGAGATACAGGGAGGGTGATGGTATGAACGCCGAGAGGGAGATACAGTACTGGTGAGGGCAGGGATGCTGAGAGGGAGAACTCATATAGGGAGGGTGTGGGTATGGACGCCAAGAAGGAGATACAGGGAGGGTGAGATTAGGGAAGCTGAGGGGGAGATACAGGGACATGACATAATTAACAGGAAAGAACATTTTTGGGAGGATATTAAGTAAATATATGTTATATACATCCTACCCTTAAAATCAAACTTTTTTTTAAAGAAAACAATCAAAATAATGATTAATTCACTGACAATTTCACCTAATAGAAAAGTAATATAATGCACACCCCCTCTTATTCCCTCTCCCCTCCGATTTAAGAAATTAACTTACAGCAGCATCCTAGGAGGGGTGTGTGGTATGGAAGGTCGACCACACTTAGGTCGACAGTGCCTAGGCCGACCACTATTGGTCGACAGTAACTAGCTCGACAGGTCAAAAGGTCGACATGAGTTTTTTAAAAAATTGTGTCGTTTTCTCCGTACAGTGACTGGGAACCCCAGTTAGTGCTCCTTGTCCCCACGCATGGCGAGCAAAGGGCAAGGTTACTATTCCCAGTCGTAGTCCACGTGGATAGTTAAGTATGAACAAGTTAAAAAAAGATTGTTAAGTATGAAAAAAATTGTGAAAAACGCATGTCGACCTTTTGACCTAGAACATGTCGACCTAGAAACCCTGTTGACCTAGTTACTGTCGACCAATAGTGGTTTGCCTAGACACTGTCGACCTAAGTGTGGTCGACCTAGAGACCGGATACCCCTAGGAGGAGCATGTGTGCTCCTAATGCTTCTCATCAATTGCAGAAACTGGACAGGCGTAAAGACAAGAGTGGGTGGGCGTTAAATCTTCACATCACGTGCACAGATACAAGGGACAGCCAGGCAGGTTCCCATTGGTTACTAGGCAGGGGAGTCAGACACAGGAACTAGAAGCAGCCATGATCCTCCTGGTCAGTAAATACATTGCTGACCAGCCGGATAGTCAGGCATTATTTACAAACATATTTGGTGCGAATTGGCGGTCAGGCTAATGGGTGGCCCGGTGCACACTCAGACCACCCCTTAGTTTCGCCTATGATTGTTAGAGATCAATAATTACAATGGAAAAATCTAAATGATTCTAAACCCTTCAGTTCACAAATTTAGGGACACATTCTTAAAGCCTTTGACTGTTCTTACAAATTAGAGTTGACGAACCTCCCAGTCTGTCTCACTTCCACTTTGAAGTGAGCAGACTGGGGGCATGAGGAAATGATTTGAGGTAAATTGCATCATAATTCCCCCTCATTGCACAATGACGTAAAAAATGATATTGTACATCAGCAGTTGGGGACATGGGCCCTCATTCCGAGTTGATCGCTCGCTACGGGTTTTTTGCAGCGCAGCGATCATGGCAAAACAGGGCAAATCTGCGCATGCGTATGCACCGCAATGCGCACGTGCGTCGTACAGGTACAACGAGCGACGTGGTTTTGCACAGGTTCTTGCGACGCTTTGAGTTGCAGTGCCGAACGCAGGGAGACTGACAGGAAGTGGGAGTTTCTGGGTGGCAACTGACCGTTTTCCGGGAGTGTTTGGAAAAACGCAAGCGTGGCCGGGCGTTTGCAGGGCGGCTATATGTCGACATTACCGCGTCACTCGTCGCAGCAATCATCGCACTGAATAAGTAACTACAGGGCTGGTCTAGTTCTGCACAAAATGTGTTTGCAGGCGCTCTGCTCCACAGGCGTTCGCACTCCTGCTATGCTAAAATACACTCCCCCATGGGCGGTGACTATGCGTTTGCACGGCTGCTAAAACTAGCTAGCGAGCGAGCAACTCGGAATGAGGGCCATGATGACACAATTAGCTGTGAAATCCCCCCCACCCAAACACCCCACCTTTATGTCCTCAGAGGAGATATTAAAAAATGTTTTAAAACTACATGGAAAGGATCTTTATGCTAATATGTTTATAGAGGAACAATTTCTGGTGGACTGTAGCTTGACGGGATTCTTACACTTACACGACAGTGAAGTAGGAGAAAATATACGCAATAAACTCTTGTTATGGACCACAAAAATATTATGGCATATTCTTAGACATAAACAAAACTTAAATTCTTATAAAACCCTTTTCTTACCATTCCTAAAAAAATCCAGAATTCTAGAACGGGCTAGCTGCTTACCCCTATGATAGATTAAATGCTGAAGGATTATATAATGTGGGGACATTTTTAGATAAAGATACTAGGGCACCTCATTTTCGCAAGCATCAGAAAAGTTCCCAATTTGCCTATATGCAGGCTAAACATTACGTAACGTTGGTAATCAGAGGGTTATCGGATAGAGATTGGGACAATGTTTTAGATGTAATGTTACGCTCAAACCTAGTAGAAAAAAGTGCACTATCACAACCTTTTTGAGACAAACCATTAATCATGAAAGTTTCAGTCAGGTATGAATTCTTGGGTTTGTATCATTCCTTCTTTAACTTGTAACGGATTGTTAAGGACTCTCCAATGGTCGAGGAAATTGATCCCTACGATCCAATATCAGGAGATGTTTTTGAACATCTATCACAAGGCTTATTTTTCACCTCATAGGCAACATCTAGCGGGATTGATACCCTCAGCTTCCTGCCCCAGATGTCACTCTGACACGGCAGATATGTACCATTACTTTTGGCAGTGCCTCCTATTGAGAATCTTTTGGCTAAAAGTCAGAAAATTTGCTTTAGATAATCTAGTGAATTATGGGGGTCATTCCGACCTGTTCGCACGCAGCGGTGTGCGCATTGCGCACACACGTCGTTGCCCGGCGACCGATACTAGTTACAAAGAAAGCGGTCGCAGCGGCGCCCGCAAGAAGATTGACAGAAGGAAGGTGTTCCGGGGCGTCACCTGTCCGTTGGCAGACGTTTTCGAGGAGTGGTAAGGAAAACGCAGGCGTGTACAGGAGAACGGAGGGCGGATGTCTGACGTCAAAGCCGGACCCATCATCGCTGGACCCGTCACACAGGGTAAGTATGTCCAGGGCTGGTCTTCTTTTACACAAAACTTTTTTAGCATAGCAGGGCTGCACAAGCGATCGCAGCCCTGCTATGCTAAAATACACTCCCCCATAGGCGGAGATTAGTTGATCGCACCAGCAGCAAAAAGTTGCTTGGTGCGATCAACTCGGAATGACCCCCTATGTCCCTCTCACGGATACATGGGCAATATTTGGCATGTTGCCGGAAAGGCAACGTATAGAAAAAGGGAGTAAACGCTTGTTGCTAATTATTAGTGCAGCTGCACGTAAAGCCATATATACTGCAGACATGGATTGAGGCAACTCCTCCCACTTTGAAACTATTTAAAGATAAATGACACCATGTATTTAACATGGAGTGGATTGAAACTATTTTAGAGAAAGAGAGAGGCTTGGCCGGTTTCTTTGGAACCTGGGAAAGCTACATTGGAATTTTGCCGACGGACTTACGTAATAGAATACACGACTCCCTGAAGCATACACAGTGCTATGCTCTTCGTGAGCTATCGGGAGACCCAACGGTGAATATCTTGCCCTAAATCTACCTTAACTTGGGCCATTGAATAGATGCATTACTGTGTGGAATTATGAGGAAAAAGATAATAATGACATAAGGCCTTTTGGGAAAAGACATTGGGGGTCATTCCGAGTTGATCGCTAGCTGCCGTTGTTCACAGCGCAGCGATCAGGCTAAAAATTGGCATTTCTGCGCATGCTTATGTACCGCAATGCGCACGTGTGACGTACAGGTACAAAGTACTTTGTAGTTTTGCACAGGTTCCAGCGAAGCTTTCAGTCGCACGGCCTAACGCAGGAAGATTGACATGAAGTGGGCGTTTCTGGGTGGCAACCGACCGTTTTCAGAGAGTGCTTAGAAAAACTCAGGTGTGTTTGGGAAAATGCAGGAGTGGCTGGGCGGACGCTGGGCGGGTGTGTGACGTCAAAAGCCGTCCCTCCGTCGTTAGAATCAACGCACACGAAGAGTAACTACAGGGCTGGTCTTGTTTTGCACAAAATTATTTTGCAGGCGCTCTGCTGCACAAGCGTTCGCACTTCTGCAAGGCGAAAATACACTCCCCGGTGGGCGATGACAATGCGTTTGCACTGCTGCTAAAAGTAGCTAGCGAGCGAACAACTCGGAATGACCCCTATTGAGCTTTATTTCAGCTTATAGATACAAAAGCTGTGAGCTTGGAAACTTATGTGATAATAAATAACATTCAAAATATGTATTTTATATCTATTCGATTGAATGTAGAAAAAATTTATTGCAACAATGTTTGTAACTGTTGACTTTATTGACAATAAGGTTGTTATGTACATCATGGAAATTTGGTATTTCAATAAAGATTGAAATTTAAAAAAAAAAGGTTTTCCAAAGTCAGAACTTATGGTGTTATGGAATAATGATATATTGTACATATAAGCAGTTAACATAAAATAAATAATAATAATATTTCTCTAAAATCCCAACCTTCTAATATATCCTATATAATAAAAGGCTAATACTGCTCCTCACTCTTATGGGGGGGGGAAATGCAGTTCTGCATGCTGGCAGCCACTAGATGGCGCGCAACGAAGCAATTCAAGCATTGCTCCGTTTGGGTGCGCACAAGCCACTGGCGCTGATGTGGCAGGCCTAACAACGATGTACTGCCTGCCGCTGTGCAGGTGTCGTCACTTCACCCACCTGTGCAACGCCGTCACAGACGATATCCAGATGCGTAGGGACTCCGCCCTCCGGACCAGGCACCAGCGCGAACACCACCTCACCGCGGACGACGGGGGTCTGGAAAGAGAGGGATATGCCGGTTGAGACGTACGCCCGACCTCCGCCTAGAGTACGGGACACGTCAGGGGTAGCCACGACCTTCACCGGCTGGGCGGAAGGTCATCACTGGCCAATAGGCCTCAGCTACCCAATTCTCACACACTCGCACTCTCGCACGTTGTGTGGTGAGAGGGGGGTCCTCGCGTCCGCGAGCAAACCCTCCCAACC
The DNA here is from genome assembly GCF_028390025.1 of Pseudophryne corroboree. Lineage (NCBI taxonomy): Eukaryota > Metazoa > Chordata > Amphibia > Anura > Myobatrachidae > Pseudophryne > Pseudophryne corroboree. The sequence goes on along the minus strand of NC_086453.1, from coordinate 104,089,374 downwards.
GGTACACAGGGAGGGGGAATGACAGACAGACAGACAGGCACAGGGTGATACTCACTTCCAACTTGCGGGTCACCTTGATTGTCGCACCTCTCCGCTCCTGTTGGGGCAAGAAGAACAGCCTCCCTACCTGCAGGCTACTCTACGGCTAACAACGATACAGCCAACTACGCCTGCCTAAACAAACTAACTTAAACAACTGGAGGCTACTGGTTCTATCCCAATCAAACAGAGACCGGACTAATTAATCACGTTCACTACCCGGCAAGTCAGTGGAACAATTCCCCGGCCCAACAGTATATCCCGATTTACCAGTCCTACCTTCCCGATGTTGGACACCGGCCGGTGCCTTTGGCTCACAATGAAGGACGGGGGTCTGAAGCAGACGGTGGCCCACCCCCGACGGCCGGGCGATGGCGACGTGTGGGACGGGAACGTTACTCCACACTTCCAATCCCCTGGGCCATACACCGCGTGGGGCCGGTCGGCTTCAAACAACAGCCACTGATCCCTCAAGAGCTGCTGCACAGCCCACTTCCAGCCGGAGGGGCGCAGGCAGGAGCCTGGGTGAGGGGCGCAGGCAGGAGCCTGGGTGAGGGGCGCAGGCAGGAGCCTGGGTGAGGGGCACAGGCCGGAGGCCTGGGGTGGGCACAGGCCGGAGGCCTGGAGTGGGCACAGGCCGGAGGCCTGGAGGGGGAGCGCAGGCAGGAGGCCTGGAGGGGGAGCGCAGGCAGGAGGCCTGGAGGGGGAGCGCAGGCAGGAGGCCTGGAGGGGGAGCGCAGGCCGGAGGCCTGGAGGGGGAGCGCAGGCAGGAGGCCTGGAGGGGGAGCGCAGGCCGGAGGCCTGGAGGGGGAGCGCAGGCCGGAGGCCTGGAGGGGCGCAGGCCAGAGGCCTGGAGGAGGGCTCAGGCAAGAGGCCTGAAGGGGCGCAGGCCGGAGGCCTGGAGGACTCAGGCCTAGGGCCAGAAGAGGGCGCAGGCCTAAGGCCAGAAGAGGGCTCAGGCCTAAGGCCTGCCTACCGTGGGCACAGGCCGAGGGCCTGGTTGCACCCGCAGGCCTAACGCCTGTCCCTGGTGGTCTAGTGTGGAGCTAAAGGTAGGTAGAGGTGGCCCAGGGCCGCCTACCTGTCGCGGAGGGAGAGGCTGCAGCGGGGAGCTTCGTTAGCTCTTTTGCTCTCCACACGCTGCAGCACTCTCCGCCGGACTTCCGCCGCTGGTCGCCGTCTTCTGTCTTCCTATTCAGCTCCGCCGACGTCTTCTTCCGTTCCGCCGACGTCTTCTTCTGTTCCGCCGCTGTCTTCTTCCGCCGCTCTGCCGTCGTCTTCTCCCGCTGGAGCTCTTCTTCCGTCGCCGTCCGCCGCCCGACTGACTCGTCCTGCTCCGCAGCGCCTCTTATATGGCGCCGGGAGCGGGCGGAGCTATGACGCGGCGAGCCCCGATTGGCTCGCCGCGGCGAGCTCTGATTGGCGGCCAAGGCGCGAGCCCTGATTGGCTCGCGCTTGGCGCGACGTTTGAAATGCGCCGCTGTGATTGGAGGGGCTTGAATCCTTTCGGATGCAAGCCCCTCCAGACTGGGACCCGCCCGCCGCGCCGCCGCCCGTCGCGACGTGGAGGGGAAGGGGGCAATCCCCTTCACATTTCCCCCCCCTTTGTCCTTTGTGGTCCCCACAAAGCAAGAATCCGACCACACAAAGTTCGGATCCGCGTAGCGAGGGCCCGGGACGCCCCTATTTGAACGCAGAGAGCGTCTTGGTAGGGGAGAGGCAACTACTTCGGCTGGGGGTTGAGGCTCTGATGCCTCCTCCGGCTGATTCTCCTCGACCGGCGACCACCATTCCTCGTCTGACAGAGGGGTCGGAGCTTCCCAGGTAGGGGCCCCCACCCCATCATCCGCTACAGGGGACTCAGCCCCGCTCACCGGATCCAGGAACGGACAAGGTCGCAGTTTACTCCGATGTAGCGTGCGCAGGCGTCCCGTCCCATCGGTAGACTCCACTTGATACACTGGTCCACCCGGGGTCAAGCGACGGCGAAGAAGGTATGGGGTAACTTCCCACCGTTCAGACAATTTCCCCCCTGGGCGAACCTCTCGCACCAACACTCGCTGGCCCACGGCCAACGATCCAGGCTCGTGGGACCTCACAGGTGGATGCTGGTGGTCTGCGATCAGCCTCCCAGCCAACTCGTGTGCCGCCTTCAGACGTAGGCGATGGTCCTCGACCCATTCGGCAGGGGCGAGGGGCGTTACCTCCTCAGTCCCGGACAGTTGTAAGTCGTGTGCCTCCCGTCCGGGTCGGCCGAACAACAAGAAAAAAGGGGAAAATCCCGTGGTGTGATGAACTCTGTTGTTGTAAGTCCAGACCAGTTCCTGAACATGTTCGGGCCATCGCTGCTTCTCAGCACGCTCCAACACGCGGAGCATCTGCAGCAGAGTCCGGTTAAATCTCTCGCAGGCGCCATTCCCCTGCGGGTGGTAAGGTGTTGTGCAGGACTTTTGAACGCCATAAAGCTGGCAGAGGCGCTCCATCAGCTGCCCCTGGAAACAGGCCCCTTGATCCGAATGGATCCGCTCAGGACAACCGTACTGCCGAATGAAGTGTTCGACGATCGCTCGTGTTGCCGACTCCGCAGTCTGGTTTCGGGTGGGAACCACTACCGTAAATTTAGTGAAGTGGTCAGTCATTACCAGGGCATACTGGTGCCCACTTACTGACTCCCCGATCAACACGTAGTCGATCATCAGCATCTCCAGCGGCCGACTGGTCCGGATCGTCTGGATGGGCACATGCTGTTCCTGCGGCTTAACTACCGCACACCTCCTGCACTCGCGACATACCTGGTCCACGACCGCTTGCAGCCGTGGGGCGAAATATTGGCGTCTCAACCAATGGTATGTTTATAGGGTCCCAAATGGGCCCCCTGCTCGTGCGCCTCTTCCACCACTGACCGCACCCGGGCTTCTGGCACGACCACCTGCTCAACAGTACGCATTTCCTGTTCCAAGTAGCATTGTCTCCGTAGGGTACCAGCGCAGACCCGCAACTGGTCCCAACGACGCACCACCTTCCTACAGAACCCGGTCAGCCCATCCTGCTCCCGGCGAGATGGCAGATGACCCCTCTGTACCCACTGTCGAATGAGGTTTAACCCTTCGTCGGCCTGCTGTTCCCGTGCCCAGTCCGTCTCCGTGTACCTAAGTAAGGCAGTCCGGGCGTTTTGTTGGCACAACTCTCCGCCCGCGGGCTGCCGCACACGGGTGAGGTCCGGTATTTCTTCGCCGCAGTCGTCTTCTTCTCCACCAGGTTCGGGGGTTTCCACTGGGAAGCGAGACAGGGCATCCGCGTTGGTATTGCTCTTCCCCGACCGATAGCGAATCTTGTAGGAGAACTTGGCCAACCTGGCCACCCACCGTTGCTCCAAGGCACCTAACTTGGCGGTCTCCAGGTACGCCAAGGGGTTGTTATCCGTAAAAATATACACGTGGGCGGCGGTCAAGTACTCCGCAAATTTCTCGGTCACGGCCCACACCACTGCCAACAGTTCCAACTTGAAGGAACTGTAGTTGTCTGGGTTCCTTTCGGTCTCCCGCAGGCTACGACTGCCGTAAGCAATCACCCGCTCCTGTCCATCCTGAACCTGAGCCAAGACCGCGCCCAACCCCTGCAGACTTCCATCCGTGTATAGAATGAAGGGCTTCTCGAAATCTGCGTACCCCAACACCGGAGCTTCCGTGAGACTTCCCTTCAGTCGGTCAAAGGCCAGATTCTGCGCTTCTCCCCAAGTCTCCAGGGCAGCTTTCTTTGTGGTCGCAATCCCTCGAAGCAAGGCATGCAGGGGTTCCGCAATCCGGGCGAAATCCTTGATGAAGCGTCGGTAGTACCCCACCAAACCCAGGAATGCCCGCAATTCCGTGACAGTGGTGGGCACCTTCCATTCCTGGACGGCCGCCACCTTGCTGGGGGTCGGGTACACCCCATCGCGTGACACCACGTGCCCGAGGTACTCCAAACTGGATTTCAACACGTGACACTTCCGGGGCTTGAGTTTCAGGCCGTACGCCTCCAACCGTTGAAGAACCAGGTCGAGTCGAGCAAAGTGTTCCTCCAAGGTCGCGGCGAACACGATGATGTCGTCCAAGTAAATCAGCAGAGCTTCAAAGTTCAAGTCTCCCAAGCACCTCTCCATCATCCGCTGGAATGTGGCGGGCGCATTGTTCAACCCAAACGGCTTACGGCAAAATTCGAACAACCCCATGGGAGTAACGAATGCGGTCTTCTCCCTATCCTGGGGAGCTACCGGCACTTGCCAGTACCCACTGGCCAGGTCCAGGGTCGAAAAGAATTTTGCATTGCCCAGTGCAGCTAGGGACTCCTCAATCCTAGGGAGAGGGTAAGCGTCCCGGACGGTGCAACTATTCAACTTCCGGTAATCCACACAGAACCGGATAGTCCCGTCCTTCTTCCGGACTAGGACAATGGGTGCAGCCCATGGACTCTTGCTCTCCTGGATCACGTGGTTGTCCAGCATCTGACGCAATATGCTCTTTACTTCTTGGTACAACCGGGGCGGTATCGGCCGATACCGCTCCCGAACCGGATCTCATGCTGTTGGTCCTCCGTATACCCGAAATCCTCTTCATGCCGGGAGAACACCTTCTGACGATTCCAGAGCATCTGGTCCAGCTTGGCTACATCCCCGGCCGCGCACTCATCTAGCGACACGTCCATCTGCGTACGGATTATTGTACCGTTCCACTCAGGGCAGGCCCCCTCCTGCTCCTCCACTTGAACAGACAATGCCCATGCCTCGGAAGCTTCCGGCTGTAGGGAGAGTTTTCGCATACCTTGAATGCTATCCTCGTGAATCGCCACCACCTGAGCAATGACTGTCCCAGCTGGGACTCGGCAAAGCTGATCGGTGAGATTACAAAGGCGGACGGAGACCTTCCCCCCGGTCACCACTGACACGGTACGTGCCACCATCACTCCAGACCCTACCCTCAGCACATCAGTGGGCTCTACCATCACCTCCATGCCATTTAGGCTCTGATGAGTCCGTACTTCCAGAGGGATCAGGACCTCTTGGCGAGGTGGCAACTCCAGGCGCTGGTGGTGACCGACCTTCAAAAGACCCAGGTGCTCATCGATTGCCCCTAGGGCCCTGGTCCCCCGCCGCCCCACTTGTTGGAGAGCCTGCTGGACGGGGCGCCGGACTCCCAGATTCTTCCAATAGTGTGGCCCATTTTCCTGGAACAAGAGCTGGTCGAGATGTCGGAGTACATTCATCCCGAGGATCACTGGGCCATGGCTCAGCCCCGGGCTGCTGACTACCAGCAGCCCCTTCCTACCCAGCTCTCGGCCACAAACCACCATTTCCATCCACACCACCCCCACCACGGGGATGGGTAGGTTATTAGCTGCCGTGAGGGTAATGAAGCTCTCGGACACCTCACTTTTGAGGTGGGCGTAGTGTTCAAGGAAACAGGCCTCGGAAATGGTGGATACTTGAGAGCCGGTATCCAACAGGCAGGACTGGTCTTTCCCACCGAGGCGGCTGACTACCACGGGACACTCTCCTACCAATTCAGCCTGTTCGTTAATGGCTGATCTCCCCTCATCGCTCTCCCCCACGGGTGGTCCCGTTACCGCGAGGGAGGTCAGTTTAACTGCGCCTCCGGGATTGCTTCGGTACAGGTCCGTGCAATATGCCCGTACCGATGGCAGCGGTAGCAACGAGGGCCTCGGCCCACTCCCGGACGGCCGTCGGGTCCCGTGCTTCGTCCACGGGGCCGCCTGGTGTCCCGCTCACGGGACTCCGTGCCCCGCTGGTCACGCCGGTACACCTCCTCCCTCAGCTGGGAGACCTCTTCCCTCATCTCTTTGGTCACCCGGAGAAAGGCCTCTTTCAGGTCTTGCACACAGGTCTCTAATGGGTTGGTCTCCCTGCTAGCCACGGGCGCGGAGATCGGCTGCACCCACTGGGGAAAGACAGCGTGTGGCCCGTAATTGGCATTGCGGTCCCTGGCTACGGCGTCGATTTCCACCTGATGGAAGGTCAGGGTGTCATCTTGGGATATCTTATCCAGCATTACTTGCCTCAGGGGCACATTCCTGAGTCCCATGGCGAACTGATCTCGCAGTATCTGACTAGTGTTGGTGAGTGCCCCAAACCCATCGGGGTCTTTCCGACGTACTTCTCCCATCATCTCCTGGAGTGCGTTGGCATACTGGGGAATGGACTCGTCCTCCCTCTGGAACCGACCAAACAGACGCTGCCGGAGGGTCCCCGCCGAGGAGGTGTCCCCATAGATGTCCCCCAGGATACTATAGATCTCCTCCAGTTCCTCGCGTTCATCGTCGGGTCGTAAAAGAATTGTCCGACGAGCCTCGCCTTCCAGAGAATTCAGGGCGAGGGGCACCTGCAGGTCGTCGGGCACCCGATAGATGAGGAACGCCGCCTCTAGTCGGGCCTTCCAGTCCTCTAAGGTCATATTACGACCGTCGTATCGGGGTAGGTGGGCGAGGGCTGGTCCGACGTTGAGTTGACGCGATGACCCTCGTCGCTCGTCGCCCTCTCCCCTCGGTACCACATCAGTGGAGCTGGCAGTCGAGCCTCTCCGAGTGCGTTGTTTCGGCGCATCTGTCCATGGCTTCTCGGCTGCGGGTAGTGACCGATCCTCGTCCATCCTGCCGACTACGCCAAATGTGGCAGGCCTAACAAGGATGTACTGCCTGCCGCTGTGCAGGTGTCGTCACTTCACCCACCTGTGCAACGCCGTCACAGACGATATCCAGATGCGTAGGGACTCCGCCCTCCGGACCAGGCACCAGCGCGAACACCACCTCACCGCGGACGACGGGGGTCTGGAAAGAGAGGGATATGCCGGTTGAGACGTACGCCCGACCTCCGCCTAGAGTACGGGACACGTCAGGGGTAGCCGCGACCTTCACCGGCTGGGCGGAAGGTCATCACTGGCCAATAGGCCTCAGCTACCCAATTCTCACACACTCGCACTCTCGCACGTTGTGTGGTGAGAGGGGGGTCCTCGCGTCCGCGAGCAAACCCTCCCGACCGGTACACAGGGAGGGGGAATGACAGACAGACAGACAGGCACAGGGTGATACTCACTTCCAACTTGCGGGTCACCTTGATTGTCGCACCTCTCCGCTCCTGTTGGGGCAAGAAGAACAGCCTCCCTACCTGCAGGCTACTCTACGGCTAACAACGATACAGCCAACTACGCCTGCCTAAACAAACTAACTTAAACAACTGGAGGCTACTGGTTCTATCCCAATCAAACAGAGACCGGACTAATTAATCACGTTCACTACCCGGCAAGTCAGTGGAACAATTCCCCGGCCCAACAGTATATCCCGATTTACCAGTCCTACCTTCCCGATGTTGGACACCGGCCGGTGCCTTTGGCTCACAATGAAGGACGGGGGTCTGAAGCAGACGGTGGCCCACCCCCGACGGCCGGGGGATGGCGACGTGTGGGACGGGAACGTTACTCCACACTTCCAATCCCCTGGGCCATACACCGCGTGGGGCCGGTCGGCTTCAAACAACAGCCACTGATCCCTCAAGAGCTGCTGCACAGCCCACTTCCAGCCGGAGGGGCGCAGGCAGGAGCCTGGGTGAGGGGCGCAGGCAGGAGCCTGGGTGAGGGGCACAGGCCGGAGGCCTGGGGTGGGCACAGGCCGGAGGCCTGGAGTGGGCACAGGCCGGAGGCCTGGAGTGGGCACAGGCCGGAGGCCTGGAGGGGGAGCGCAGGCAGGAGGCCTGGAGGGGGAGCGCAGGCAGGAGGCCTGGAGGGGGAGCGCAGGCAGGAGGCCTGGAGGGGGAGCGCAGGCCGGAGGCCTGGAGGGGGAGCGCAGGCAGGAGGCCTGGAGGGGGAGCGCAGGCCGGAGGCCTGGAGGGGGAGCGCAGGCCGGAGGCCTGGAGGGGCGCAGGCCAGAGGCCTGGAGGAGGGCTCAGGCCAGAGGCCTGAAGGGGCGCAGGCCGGAGGCCTGGAGGACTCAGGCCTAGGGCCAGAAGAGGGCGCAGGCCTAAGGCCAGAAGAGGGCTCAGGCCTAAGGCCTGCCTACCGTGGGCACAGGCCGAGGGCCTGGTTGCACCCGCAGGCCTAACGCCTGTCCCTGGTGGTCTAGTGTGGAGCTAAAGGTAGGTAGAGGTGGCCCAGGGCCGCCTACCTGTCGCGGAGGGAGAGGCTGCAGCGGGGAGCTTCGTTAGCTCTTTTGCTCTCCACACGCTGCAGCACTCTCCGCCGGACTTCCGCCGCTGGTCGCCGTCTTCTGTCTTCCTATTCAGCTCCGCCGACGTCTTCTTCCGTTCCGCCGACGTCTTCTTCTGTTCCACCGCTGTCTTCTTCCGCCGCTCTGCCGTCGTCTTCTCCCGCTGGAGCTCTTCTTCCGTCGCCGCCCCGCCGCCCGACTGACTCGTCCTGCTCCGCAGCGCCTCTTATATGGCGCCGGGAGCGGGCGGAGCTATGACGCGGCGAGCTCCGATTGGCTCGCCGCGGCGAGCTCTGATTGGCGGCCAAGCGCGAGCCCTGATTGGCTCGCGCTTGGCGCGCCGTTTGAAATGCGCCGCTGTGATTGGAGGGGCTTGAATCCTTTCGGATGCAAGCCCCTCCAGACTGGGACCCGCCCGCCGCGCCGCCGCCCGTCGCGACGTGGAGGGGAAGGGGGCAATCCCCTTCACACTGACATTACTGTTATGTTGTTCCATCATTTTGACGGGCTAGTAACTAATATCTATCTAGCTAATGAGGAAAATATATAATGCACGAATATAATATATGCTTGTTATAGGGTTGCCGTTAATTTATCTTTGACAATGCTGCCACCTTGTGGTAAACGGTGAAACTGTACATTCAGAGAACTCAAAAATAAAATAAAAGTAATGACGTCACTCACATGTCGTGACGTATTTCCGCTGGCACATCCGCGTTCACAGTATACAGTGACAGGACAGGTTGCTGGCTTGCCAGAGAGCAAGATGGAGGAGGCGGGCGACACCGTATCCCCAACTAATGGTCCTGGTGGTGATGCACCGAGCGAGTCGGTACCGGCACCCGCAGTATCGCCGGGCAACGGAGGAGCCAGTGTGCGAAACGAAACGTAAAAGTAATTGCGCTTTGTGTCATTCACGTACAGGGTCTCGCTGACTGGTGTATAATACAGTATGCCCTATCCATGCCTTGTAGATGGAGTAGCCCATATACTCTGTAACCCTTATCTCATGCACACCCCTCCCGGCTGCTGCTGCATTCTATTATAGGAACAGTCAGTTTTCATATCTTATACCGAATGCATTAGGGAATGGGAGCAGCGCCCCCTGCCGAGATATTGGTCTTTCTGCCGCTTATGAGTGAAATATCTGCTTATTAATAAATATTGCCCAGAAAAATTCTGCCCTTAGCTGGTGCACACGGGTGGGATGTACAGTGCTAGCAGCAATGGGGTGAGTGTGTATGCTTCTGTGTTTTACCTTCTCTTTTTCTGTATATGTTACATTCTAGGGGCGACTCAGTTCCAGGACATCCGATCATCACTCACCACTTTAGTCGGGCGATATTCAATGGTTGTTCCAGCACTTTCTCTCTGATTGTAAAACAGGGTTTAGCTGCTTAAAGCGGATAAACCCACCTAAATTATTGGGCACGACTAGCAAAAACCCAAACTTTTCACACATTTCTACTCCTCACCTCAAGAGGGAGCGAGCAGTAATGCCATCGCCGGCAGCTGTTCGCACCCGAGGCAGTGACAGCTACCGTCTCAAACAATTGAATTCCACCCTATGGGGCCGGTTGAGTTGTTCTGGGCTTCTAAAAATCCCATCTAAACGGGACGTTTTAGACACCCAAACAATTGTCACTATTCAATTGTGTACGGGCACCCACGCACATAGTGCATATCGCGCCCAGACGGCTGAACCCGTCTAAACTCCCATTTGAGCGCCAAGATTGCTGCGTTTCCACGCATTTTTTCTTGCACCTCGGCTATGAGAAAAAATGTCAGCTCCCTGGCTACTAGGCGTCTAAATGGAGCAACAATTGAATTTCTCCATTTTGTGCCCCCTAGTGGTAGCCGTGGAGAAAAGTAATTGAATCGGCCCTATGATGGCAGGTGTAATCAAGCCCCCCACGCCGTGTCAATTAGTGTAACTCCCCCCATGGGGTAATGTCCTAATAGTAAGAAAATGGATGCCAGGTCACATCTGTCACTCCGTTCTTTCCCATTATGCTTATCCACCTCCCCAGTGGATAAGAAGGCCGACCGAGAACCAGAAGGGGGGCGGGACCTCATCATACCTAGGTGTGGCGCACGTACTGGGGCATCACGCAAACAACCTAATGACTATCCGGCTCCAACATAATAATAGATGTACCTATTACTATTTTACTACTAAATTATCTTACATAATGATTATTGAGGGACACTATTAAAATGATGAAGACTGTGGGGGGGGGGGGGGGGTGCAAGCAATTTAAAGGGTAATAACTATTGCTTTACAGAGAAAAAAAACATCTAGGTACAAGTCTCTTACTATAGTTTATTCCTATAATTTTTCTTTCCTGCGCCCTATTGCAGCTGACAGCAGGGGGAGCTCTTACATGTAGGGTCCTACAATTGTTCTGATTCTGACGGCGTCCAGCGTTTTACACCAGTTTACCTCCTCTAAATCTAGCCTCGCTTCTTTCCAGTTCTTCTTCTGCTGTTTGAAGGAATAGACTTTGTATGGGTAACCTGTTGCTGTAGCTCACAAAAAGATCTGCTTGCCTTCTACATTTAAAATAGCCCCCCTAATAACTAATATATACATTTATTATGAACCGAGTTGTAATCTAAACAGTGTACAAAATCTGGTGTCACTACATTTATTTTTTGTTTCCCTCCATATTTTTCCAAGTGTATTTAAATGTCCATAATAACTGGAAAATAGATTAAGGACATGCCATAGCATAGATGTAACATATACCATGTCTGTTACTTCTAGTTGATGTTCTGCTCAAGGCTGTTGGAGACACACCAATAATGAAAACCAAAAAGTGGACTATTGAGAGGAATCGCACTATACAAGGTCTAATGGACTTCATCAAAAAGTACCTGAAGCTAGATACATCGGAGCAGATGGTATAGTGTCTATCATTTCTTTTTCTGTAGCTCAGATTGGTCATATGATGATTTGCTTTGCACTGTGGATGGTTCTCCATGCTCAGGACACTTGTACAGCATTTCTGTGACACCATCAGAGAGAGAGTGTGACATAACACGTCCTAAGTAACAGGGTCACCTATTGCCTTATGCTAATGGTAAATGTATGTTATCAGATGGTGATCTTTGTGCTGGCATATTGGTGCTATCGCTGCCGCATTATCATATTGGTGCTATCGCTGCCGCATTACCATATTGGTGCTATCGCTGCCGCATTACCATATTGGTGCTATTGCTGCCGCATTACCATATTGGTGCTGTCGCTGCCGCATTACCATATTGGTGCTATCGCTGCCGCATTACCATATTGGTGCTATCGCTGCCGCATTACCATATTGGTGCTATCGCTGCCGCATTATCATATTGGTGCTATCGCTGCCGCATTACCATATTGGTGCTATCGCTGCCGCATTACCATATTGGTGCTATCGCTGCCGCATTACCATATTGGTGCTGTCGCTGCCACATTACCATATTGGTGCTTTCGCTGCCGCATTACCATATTGGTGCTGTCGCTGCCGCGTTACCATATTGGTGCTGTCGCATTACCATATTGGTGCTGTCGCTGCCGCATTACCATATTGGTGCTGTCGCTGCCGCGTTACCATATTGGTGCTATTGCGTTACCGCGTTACCATGTTGGTGCTGCCGCATTACCATATTGGTGCTGTCGCTGCCGCATTACCATATTGGTGCCGCATTACCATGTTGGTGCTGTCGCTGCCGCATTACCATGTTGGTGCTGTCGCTGCCGCATTACCATATTGGTGCTGTTGCTGCCGCATTACCATATTGGTGCTATCGCTGCCGCATTACCATATTGGTGCTATCGCTGCCGCATTACCATATTGGTGCTATCGCTGCCGCATTACCATATTGGTGCTATCGCTGCCGCATTACCATATTGGTGCTATCGCTGCCGCATTACCATATTGGTGCTATCGCTGCCGCATTACCATATTGGTGCTATCGCTGCCGCATTACCGTATTGGTGCTGTCGCTGCAGCATTACCATATTGGTGCTGTCGCTGCCGCGTTACCATATTGGTGCTATTGCGTTACCGCGTTACCATGTTGGTGCTGCCGCATTACCATATTGGTGCTGTCGCTGCCGCATTACCATATTGGTGCTGCCGCATTACCATGTTGGTGCTGTCGCTGCCGCATTACCATGTTGGTGCTGTCGCTGCCGCATTACCATGTTGGTGCTGCCGCATTACCATGTTGGTGCTGTCGCTACCGCATTACCATATTGGTGCTGTCGCTGCCACATTACCATATTGGTGCTATTGCGTTACCGCGTTACCATGTTGGTGCTGCCGCATTACCATGTTGGTGCTATCGCTGCCGCATTACCATGTTGGTGCTGTCGCTGCCGTATTACCATGTTGGTGCTGCCGCATTACCATGTTGGTGCTGTCGCTGCCGCATTACCATGTTGGTGCTGTCGCTGCCGCATTACCATGTTGGTGCTGTCGCTGCCGCATTACCATGTTGGTGCTGTCGCTGCCGCATTACCATATTGGTGCTATCGCTGCCGCATTACCATATTGCAGGAAAAGGGGCTGTACCACCCTTTCTCATACGTCCTAGAGGATGCTGGGGATGCTTCAAGAACCATGGGGTATAGACGGGATCCACAGGAGACATGGGCACTTTAAGACTTTAAAAGGGGTGTGAACTGGCTCCTCCCTCTATGCCCCTCCTCCAGACTCCAGTTAGATTATGTGCCCAGTGAGACTGGATGCACACTGAGGAGCTCTCCAGAGTTTCTCAGAAAAAGACTTTATGTTAGGTTTATTATTTTCAGGGAGACCTGCTGGCAACAGGCTCCCTGCATCGTGGGACTGAGGGGAGAGAAGGAGACCTACTTCTGTGAGTTTCAAGGCCCTGCTTCTTAGGCTGCTGGACACCATTAGCTCCAGAGGGTGGTCTGATCGCTAGGTACGCCTAGATGCTCGTTCCCGGAGCCGCGCCGTCACCCCCCTTGCAGAGCCAGAAGTCAGAAGACGGGTGAGTTAAAGAAGATCAGAAGTAAAAGAAGATCAGAAGACTTCAGTGACGGCAGAAGACTTCAGTGTCTTTGAGGTACCGCGCAGCGCGCCATGCTCCCACACACACAGCGGCACTACAGGGTGCAGGGGGGGCGCCCTGGGCAGCATAATACCTCATATATACCTGGCAAAAGAGGAATACGGTGCTTTGGCACTATGTCCAGACCCCCGCCAGTATAAAGAATATGAAAATTAGCGGAAATGAAGCGCGCCATTAAGGGGGCGTGGCTTAGCCCTCACAGCTCTAATCGGCGCCATTTTCTCTTCACAAAAGCGCTAACAGGGCTGAGGCATTATTTTAATCGTTTCAGTACCGGGATAGGGGCTGGGTTGTGAGCTGCCAAAACTCCCTCTGTGTTTCTCTAACAGGCTTTGCTGTGGGTCTGTCCCCTATAGCCCCAGTGTGGTTGTGGGTGTCGGTACGCGTGTGTCGACATGTCTGAGGCTGAGTGCTCTTTCCAGGAGGAGGCTGGAGTGGGGACAGAAAAGACTGGGAGTGACCGCGTCGGCACCGCCGACGGCTGGGTAAATATGTTGAGTGTTTTGAATGCAAATGTGGCTCGGTTGACTAAGAGATTAAATAAATCTGACTCTCAGAACCAGACATGGAGAAAATCCATGGAGGATGCATTGTCGCAAGTTCAGACCCCCTTGGGGTCACAGAAGCGTTCATTTACCCAGATAGAGGATACAGATACCGACACGGACTCTGATTCCAGTGTCGACTATAGTGATGCCAGATTGAATCCTAAACTGGCTAAGAGCATTCAGTACATGATTATGGCGATAAAAGACGTATTACATATCACGGAAGACCCTGCTGTTCCTGATACTAGGGTCTGCATGTTTAAGGGAAAGAAGGTGACGTTTCCTCCCTCTCATGAACTGAACGCTCTTTTTGAAAAAGCTTGGGAAAATCCTGAGAAGAAGTCACAGGTTCCCAAGAGAATTCCGGTGGCATATCTGTTCCCCTCTGGGGACAGGGAAAAGTGGGAGTCAACCCCCACGGTGGACAAAGCTCTATCGCGTCTGTCCAAAAAGGTGGCACTTCCGTCTCCTGACACGGCAGCCCTAAAGGATCCTGCGGATCGGAGGCAGGAAAATACACTAAAATCCATTTGTGTCACTACAGGTACGCTGCTCAGGCCTGCCGTTGCATCTGCAAGGGTGAGTAGCGCCATTGAAAAGTGGGCAGATAACTTGTCATCTAATATGGATTCCCTGAACAGGGATAGCGTGCTTTTGACACTGGGTCATTTCGGGGACGCTGCAGCCTATCTAAAGGAAGCTGCGAGGGATATTGGCCTTTTGGGATCAAGGGCCAATGCCATGGCAGTCTCGGCTAGGAGAGCATTGTGGATTCATCAATGGAATGCTGATGCTGACTCTAAGAAGACTATGGAGTCTCTGCCGTTTAACGGTAGTGTCTTGTTTGGTGACGGTCTCACTGACCTGGTAACTACGGCTACCGCGGGTAAGTCATCGTTCCTACTTTATGTTACTGCACAACAAAAGAAAACGCCCCACTGTTAGATGCAGTCCTTTCGGCCCAATTAATACAAAAAAGGATGAGGGTCTTCCTTCCTTGCTACGAGAGGAAGAGAAAGAGGAAAAAGGTCACAGGCTGTGGCAAGTTCCCAAGCGCAGAAGTCCTCCCCGGCTTCTACCAAATCCGCCGCATGACGCTGGGGCTCCTCTGCTGGAGTCCGCACCGGTGGGGGCACGTCTACAACTCTTCAGTCAGGTCTGGGTTCGCTCGGCCCTGGATCCTTGGGTATTAGAAATAGTAGCCCAAGGGTACAAATTGGAGTTTCAAGACGTGCCCCCTACCGATTTTTCAAATCGGCCTTGCCAGCTTCTCTTCCAGAATGGGAGGTAGTATGCGCTGCAATACTAAAGCTGTGTCAAAATCAAGTCATTGTCACGGTACCCCCGTCACAACAGGGGGAAGGCTTTTATTCGAGCCTGTTCGTGGTCCCGAAGCCGGATGGCTCAGTCAGACCGATTCTGAACCTAAAATCCCTCAACTTCTATCTAAAAAATTCAAATTCAAGATGAAATCTCTCCGAGCAGTGATTTCCAGTCTGGAGGAGGGGAATTTTATGGTGTCTGTCGACATAAAGGATGCCTACTTGCACGTCCCCATATATCCTCCGCATCAGGCTTATCTGAGGTTTGCTGTCCAGGATTGTCATTACCAATTTCAGATGTTGCCGTTTGGTCTGTCCACGGCTCCGAGGATTTTCACCAAAGTTATGGCGGAAATGATGGTTCTTCTGCGCAAGCAGGGAATCACAATTATCCCGTACTTGGACGATCTCCTGATAAAGGCGAGATCCAAGGAGCAATTACTGAACAACGTTACGCTCTCCCTGACAATTCTGCAACAACATGGTTGGCTCCTAAACTTGCCAAAATCACAGTTGGTTCCGACAACACGGCTGTCGTTCTTGGGTATGATTCTGGATACAGAATTACAGAGTTTTTCTTCCAGTGGAAAAGGCTCTGGAAATACAGAACATGGTAAAACAGATTCTGAAACCGGCAAGAGTGTCGATTCTTCAATGCACTCGGTTGCTGGGGAAGATGATGGCGGCCTACGAGGCCATTCAGTTTGGCAGGTTCCGTGCCAGGGTGTTTCAGTGGGACCTGTTGGACAAGTGGTCCGGGTCTCACCTCCACACGCACCGGAAAAAAAATCCTATCTTCCAGGACCAGAATCTCTCTCCTGTGGTGGCTGCACAGTTCTCACCTCCTAGAGGGACGCAGGTTCGGGATCCAGGATTGGATTCTGGTGACCATGAATGCAAGTCTCCAAGGCTGGGGAGCAGTCACACAGGGGAAAAATTTCCAGGGAAAATGGTCAAGCCAGGAAGCTTGTCTACACATAAACATTCTGGAATTAAGGGCCATTTACAATGGCCTTCGGCAAGCGGAACATCTTCTTTGCGGTCTTCCCTTCTTGATTCAGTCAGACAACGTAACAGCAGTGGCGTACATAAACCGCCAGGGCAGAACAAAGAGCAGAGCGGGGATGGCGGAGGCCACAAAAGTTCTTCGCTGGGCGGAGAAACATGCAAGCGCTCTGTCAGCAGTCTTCATTCCAGGAGTGGACAACTGGGAAGCTGACTTCCTCAGCAGACACGATCTCCATCCAGGAGAGTGGGGTCTTCATCAAGGGGTCTTTGCAGAAGTGACAAGTCGCTGGGGAATTCCTCAAATAGACATGATGGCGTCTCGCCTCAACAAGTAACTTCAGAGATATTGTTCCAGGTCGAGGGACCCTCAAGCAATAGCGGTGGACGCCCTGGTGACACCGTGGGTGTTTCAGTCGGTCTATGTGTTCCCTCCACTTCCACTCATTCCAAAGGTGATAAAGATCATAAGAAGAACAAAGGTTTAGGCGATCCTCATTGTTCCGGACTGGCCAAGGAGGGCTTGGTATCCAGATCTTCAAGAATTACTCATAGAAGATCCCTGGCCTCTTCCTCTACGAGAGGACCCGTTACAGCAAGGACCGTGCGTGTATCAAGACTTACCGCGGCTGCGTTTGACGGCATGGCGGTTGAACGCCAAATCCTAGCCCGAAAGGGTATTCCCAGTGAAGTCATTCCCACACTACTTCAGGCTAGAAAAGAAGTAACGGCGAAGCATTACCACCGTATTTGGAGAAAATATGTGTCTTGGTGTGAATACAAGAAGGCTCCTACGGAAGAATTTCAGCTGGAGCGTTTGCTCCATTTTTTGCAAGCAGGTGTGGATGTGGGCCTAAAGTTAGGCTCCATTAAAGTACAAATTTCGGCCTTATCTATTTTCTTTCAGAAAGAATTGGCCTCGCTTCCAGAAGTTCAGACTTTCGTGAAGGGCGTGCTGCACATCCAACCTCCCTTTGTGCCCCCAGTGGCACCATGGGATCTTAATGTGATGTTGCAGTTCCTGCGATCTCATTGGTTTGAACCTTTGCATAAGGTTGAGTTGAAATTCCTTACTTGGAAAGTAGTCATGCTGTTGGCCTTGGCATCCGCAAGGCGGGTGTCTGAATTGGCGGCTTTGTCTCACAAAAGCCCATATTTCATCTTCCATGCAGATAGAGCGGAGTTGAGAACTCGTCAGCAATTTCTGCCAAAAGTGGTTTCATCGTTTCACATAAACCAGCCTATTGTGGTGCCAGTGGCTACTGAAGCCTTGGCGGAATCGAAGTCTCTCGATGTGGTTAGAGCTTTGAAAATCTATGTCGCCAGAACGGCTCAGATTAGGACAACAGAGGCCCTGTTTGTCCTGTGGGCTACCAACAAGATTGGGGCTCCTGCTTCCAAGCAGACTATTGCACGCTGGATCTGTAATACGATTCAGCAGGCTCATTCTACAGCAGGATTGCCGTTACCGAAATCGGTGAAGGCCCATTCTACCAGAAAGGTGGGCTCACCCTGGGCGGCTGCCCGAGGGGTCTCGGCATTACAGCTTTGCCGAGCTGCTACTTGGTCGGGATCAAACACCTTTGCGAAGTTTTACAAGTTTGATACCCTGGCTGAGGAGGACCTCTTGTTTGGTCAATCGGTGCTGCAGAGTCATCCGCACTCTCCCGCCCATTCTAGAGCTTTGGTATAAACCCCATGGTTCTTGAAGCATCCCCAGCATCCTCTAGGACGTATGAGAAAATAGGATTTTAATACCTACCGGTAAATCCTTTTCTCTTAGTCCGTAGAGGATGCTGGGCGCCCGTCCCAGTGCATACTGTATCTGCAGTTATTGGTTATGGCTACACACATGTTGTGTTGAGTTCAGTCAGTCTGGGGCTGAGGTTAGTCATGCCGTTGAATGCCATGTTGTACGGCGTGTTGAGGTGTGAGCTGGTATGAATCTCACCTTAGTTTTAAGAAAATTAAATAAATCCTTTTCCTCGAAATGTCCGTCTCCCTGGGCACAGTTCCTATAACTGGAGTCTGGAGGAGGGGCATAGAGGGAGGAGCCAGTTCACACCCATTTAAAGTCTTAAAGTGCCCATGTCTCCTGCGGATCCCCTCTATACCCCATGGTTCTTGAAGCATCCTCTACGGACTAAGAGAAAAGGATTTACCGGTAGGTTACTGCATGTAATTGAATCCGGCCCTATAGTATGGATTGTTCTGAGTTTTTTTTTTTCTGCTTGTTTACGCTTATTTGGCCTTTGCCTTATACGGTTTATTTTGTCTTAGTTTTGTTTTGTCAGCCTTATCAACTGGCACTATAGTTATAAGACTCCATTTTAATAAAATAGAAGCTTAGAAGTACTTTTATCCGCAAGTGATTCAGCATCGTCCAGTAACGGAGCAGCCTTCTTCTTACAGATGCACACAGGGCGTGAATAAGGGCTGCACGCAGTGCCGATTGTCACGTAGTTGCAGGCCGTGTTACAGGCCGTGGGGCAGATGTATTAACCTGTAGAAGGCATAAGGAAGTGATAAACCAGTGATAAAGCAGTGTTAAGCGCAAGGTGATAATGCACCATCCAATCAGCTCCTAACTGGTAATTTACATATGGGAGCTGATTGGCTGGTGTGTTTATCACTGGTTTATCACTTCCTTATGCCTTCTCCAGGTTAATACATCTGCCCCCGTGTTTGAAAAATGACAGTTAGGAGCTGGTTGGTTGGTACTTTATGGGGTGTATTCAATACCTGTCGGAAACTGCTGTCTTGTTGGAAAGACGGCAGTTTCCGACAGGTTTAGGTCGGAAGGGGTTCCAACCTATTCAACCCGTTTCCGACAATGTCAATCCGACTTTTAAAAAAAAGTCGGATTGGCATTGTCGAGAATTTACCGGATCCTGGTCCTCTCACCTCGCACACGCTGCTCGAGTGTAACGGGGCAATGCCACTCCAGCTCCCTGCTGTGTGTGTGTCTGTAGTATAGCCGGGAGGGAGACAGGGACGGCAGTATAGGCAGGAGGCTGACTGGGGGAGGCGGTACCGGAGCAGGCCGCATTACCATATTGGTGCTATCGCTGCCGCATTACCATATTGGTGCTGTCGCCGCCGCATTACCATATTGGTGCTATCGCTGCCGCATTACCATATTGGTGCTATCGCCGCAGCATTACCATATTGGTGCTATCGCCGCAGCATTACCATATTGGTGCTATCGCCGCCGCATTACCATATTGGTGCTATCGCTGCCGCATTACCGTATTGGTGCTATCGCTGCCGCATTACCGTATTGGTGCTATCGCTGCCGCATTACCGTATTGGTGCTATCGCTGCCGCATTACCGTATTGGTGCTATCGCTGCCGCATTACCGTATTGGTGCTATCGCTGCCGCATTACCATATTGGTGCTATCGCTGCCGCATTACCATATTGGTGCTATCGCTGCCGCATTACCATATTGGTGCTATTACTGCTACTTCTATATAAGCAGCAGCAGTACTATCTACTACAACCACATCTGTATCGGGACCCTTGTTATAAATAAATGCTGTTACTAAAAGCTAACAAAATACCTACTTGTTACGTCCTCATGGTGAGGTCATCAGTCAATTCTTTGAGGGTTTGGAAGGATCTGTCTCCATAATTGATATCTTTAATTGTAAATTGGAGCTTTTACTGATATGGAAACATTTAAGTAGTAATAAAAATGTATTAAATACAGATTTTTAATCTAAGAATAAAAACATAAAATCTGATAATATTTCTCTGTTCATTATATGTATTTACAGTTTATCTATGTGAATCAGTCATTTGCTCCATCACCTGACCAAGAAGTTGGCATCTTATATGAGGTAACAAAAATATATATTAGCCGCGAGTTGTACCATTGTGCTGCTTTATGTGTTGGCAATGAGTGGTTGTTTATGGCTTCATAAACTAGTAATGGTGCAGATCACATCTGACAGTAGACCCCCTGCCCCACACACAGATTGGGCCAGATGTACTAAGCCTTGAGAATTGATACATTTCATGGTGATAAAGTACCAAACGATCAGCTCCTTACTGTCAAACCCAGCCTGTAACATGGCAGTTAGGAGCTGATTGGCTGATACTTTATCACCGTGAAATATATCCTTTTCAAGGCTTAGTACACCTCCCCCAGAGAATATTGCAGCAGATGCAGCATTTACAGTAAGGGACTAGAGATTGCGATGTGCAGTAGACTTGTCTGATCGGATGCATGTTTTCAGGAATCGCCTTGCTTCCACCATACACAAGAGAAACAATCACATGTGCCTAGGTCCTGTTCATGGATAAATTAATCCTGCATAGCTGGTTTTATATTGACCATTTACAAGTCGTTTCATGTGGTCACCAGGCTTCCTACGCCCGAGCGAATAGCTCCATGTGTGACATTACTGAGAAACATTACTGACATTACTGTAACTGAGTGACAAGGTGCTCACAAATCACACTATCACTATCAAGTTAAGATGAGTGGTGTTCAAATCCCTTTCTTGGAGTGTTCTGAAAGTCAGTGTAGGTGTGCTATAAGTGTGTGTGTGTGTGTGTGTGTGTACACGACACAATTTCTCATCTGTCCTAGAGGATGCTGGGGACACTTCAAGAACCATGGGATATAGACGGGATCCGCAGGAGAGATGGGCACTTTAAGACTTTCAAATGGTGTAACCTGGCTCCTCCCTCCATGCCCCTCCTCCAGACTCCAGTTTCGATCTGTGCCCAGGCAGACTGGATGCACACTGAGGAGCTCTACTTAGTTTCTCGGAAAAGACTTATGTTAGGTTTGTTATTTTCAGGGAGAACTGCTGGCAACAGTCTCCCTGCATCGTGGGACTTGTGGGAGAGAAGTCAGACCTACTTCTGATGAGTTTAAAGGCCCTGCTTCTTGGCTACAGGACACCATTAGCTCCTGAGGGTTTGGAACACTAGGTACGCCTTGGGGTTCACTCCCAGAGCCCGCCGTCACCCCCCTTGCAGAGCCAGAAGTCAGTAGACAGGTGAGTAGAAGAAGATCAGAAGACTTCAGTGACGGCTTTTGAGGTAACGCACAGCGATCGCGTTGCGCGCCATGCTCCCACATGCAGCCGCACTACAGGGCGCGCGCGCCCTGGGTTGCCTATAAATCCTCAAATAAAGACTGGCAAACACTAATATGAGTGCTTAGACACTATATCCAACCCCTGCCAGTATAAATATATTAAAGAAATAGCGGGGCTGAGAGGGCGAGGCTTAGCCCTCACGGCTTACATCATCGCCATTTTCTCTCCACAGAGACGCTGGTCCTTCCAAAACACTACTGTACATAACAAAACGAAGGGGGGGGCACAGTTGATTGGTGCAAGATAAGTTAATAATAAAGCACAATATATAAGGAGTGAGCGCTGGGTGGTGAGCTGGAAAACTCCTCCTGTGTTCCCTGACAGAATGTACTGGGGTCCTTCCCTTATAGCCAGTGTAATGTCGATGGGTGTTTCCTACACGTGTGTCGGCATGTCTGAGGCTGAGTGTATTGCTTTATGGAATCTTATTTATGAATATTAATATTCAATATAACATATATGGTTATTAATATATGGATATATTTAAATTAATATGCGTTATCATATATATCTGCAAATATATTATGTCAGGCTTACAAATTAATTGGCTGATAAATATATGCAGTCCTTATATATATATGACTTATGAAATTATGAAGTTAAGATTCCTTAAAGAGAGTTCAAGCTTGAATATTACCGCTCTTTTTATATGATTCTTTATTTACAGGCAGATCAAATCGTACAGAATAAGATATACACAGTAGTGATATATATACTAATTATAATTATATTAAGCTATGCTATGTTTCCTTCGTTACATAACATAAAACAACATGACATAAGTTTCACAAACAGTTTCAATTATTATCATAAAATGTATACTTGCAAGTTAAAGATTGCCATCCCAAGAATCATTCCTTCTGCATGTTCTCCATGACTTCTCCTCCTGACTGACTTCCTTCCTTCTGTCCTTCTCCTCCTTCCTTCTCCCTCCTCTCCTTACTAACTCCTAACTACAAGTCTGGTCCTTTTATCTCATATTTTACCAATTCAAACTATCATATTCTCATAGTTTCCAATGGAATAGGTAATTATAGGTTTGTCAGATTCCAAGGTGTAATAAAACAAACATTGAACTGGGCTGTCGTGTCCTGTTCACGGAGGCATGGTGTCATAAAAGTGTGGTGTCCACACTGCCTTAAGCAAGTATAGTATTGTAAAATCTGGAATGTCTTTTCATCCAAAGTTCTGTTGTATTGACAAGTTTTCCTGGGGTCGGTTACACAATGTTTTATCAATGGATGTGATCTCTTTTCATAGTAGTTAATTGATGCTCCCTAGCTTTTAACCTTCACTGGACAATAGACAAACCAGTAGATTCTGATCTACTGTAAGCACACCTGTGAATTCCAATGACCAACAGAGCTCTGTCACATACCTATTATCATTTATGGCCTAATACCTTTTCTCTACAATGACTCTTGATCTTACTGTAACCTCTCTGGCCTTATTTATGACTAGAGCAGAATAAACCTGTTCCCTACACTATTTTTTACCATCTTGCTGTAAAACACAAATATACAGTATATCTATATAAACACATACACAAACCTAATCTCTTAAATCAGCTAAACATTACCTCATACATTCAAACTTATTTCATATCTATTCCTTACTATATATATCCAGTATACTGTCCACTATGGTAACATCGCCTATTTATAATGAATTATATTTTGATTCAGACAATATCCATTGCCCTAATATTATACTAAGTGCAGACAATTACCTATAAGGCAACAGTCGCCCCCTTGTGGCCATGAGAAATTCTTTTGATTGGCCACACATTAAACTAGCGTAATTGCTTCCAAATACATTTCAAAATATTCCTTCAAACATAACTTTCGTTGTAACCATAATATATACCATAAGTGTAATAATAATAACCATTATGATTTTAAAAATCTCTAAAAATTCTTAGCTTACCTAACCTTATTCTACTTTTTAACTAAAGCAGACAAAACTGAGGTTTTTATTCAGTATTCATGAGGAAAACTAATTTCTACAGACATTTGGAATACCATAGCCCAATTGTAGACCTTTTTTCTGTATCTGGATCAGTACGTTTGGACATTTTTGCTGTTCTTGTATGTAGCAATTTACTGGGATAAGACTGTCATCTGCGTGGTTTGCTTGCAATTGGAGATGCCTTGCGTTTGCATTATGGCCTTGCGTTTGCAACATTTGCACCATTACTAGAAGTAGAATTCTTCGTAGCAGCTGCTCCTTTGCTTGCCATTTCGCTGTTTGAGGCAGAGGGCTGTGTACGTCGAGTGCTGTGTCTTGAACATTCAGTACTTGTGACGACCCTCAGTAATAGTAATAGTCTTTATACAGTCTTTAGCAGTTCTGTTTCCTTTGCGTTTATCCAATGCCGCAGTTGTGACCAGTGTCCATATTGCTTTTGCACAAACAGGTTGTGATTTTGAATAGAACAGGCATATATGAAACAGTCTTTTTTTTTTTCTTTCTTTCTTTCTTTCCTTGCTTGTTAATAGTAGGTCTTAATTGTCTTCGGGCAATAGTACCACAAATGGCTGTGAGTAGTACACCTACTCTGTTCTGTATTTCCTCACTGAATAAATTACCATGCAGTCTTAAATCTCCTTATTCTACCTTGTACCTATTTATACATCTCAATCTTACATAAACTTATACCAGTTTAACCCATATAAAGGCGTTTTCTATCCTACCTATATTTTGACTAATAATTATTTAAAATGCTTTTGATGTGTATATAGTAACATCCTATCAATACAATAAATGAATATAATTTTGCTTCAAACAGATATTAAATATCATTTAGGAATGGCTTTAAATATATCTAATTCCATCCAATATTATTTTATATGCAGCCATGTGCATATACAGTGACCCTGTTATGCTACAAATAATTATCTTAGACTTGTGACAGTCTTTATTAAGAGAATTATTCATCCCACTTAATAATCTCGGCCCAATTTGTTATAACGCGGTATACCATCCTGTATTAGATATTTAATTACTTTTGAAGCTTTTACGAAGGAAGCATAGGTAGTATCTACTGTGTAATATTAAAAAAAACATAAAATATTTACAAGGTATATAATACAATTACATAATATATATATATATATCAGACAAATGTTTACATATATGTGATTAAGGTATATGAAGGGATGAGGCAGTTCTGTATAATCACAGTGATGAGATGTGCTGTACACTGTTTTGGGAGTGTACATGTAGTTTGAAAGACAAGTAATGATTACTTGTGATGAAAAGGTTAATGAAAACATTCCCCTTTCTTGTGAAACTAGAAAACTCCTTGAGGATTTGTCCATATATCAGTCTTTAGGGATGCTATGTAGATTTTGCTGGATAGCAGCGATGAAAGGGTTAATGAAGACCTTTTCCCTTGTAAATTGGAGTCTTTTTGGAGTCTTGCACCATTCTGTATACAGGTTGCCAGGATTACTATGAATCAAACAAAAATACATACAATGACTATCACAGATATTTATACAGTGATTTAACATAGCTTGCTATGCATTCTGTCCTATCTGCTGCATGTTATCAGGTACAGAATTTACAAATGTGTCTTTTAACGATTGAATAACAAACAAACAATTGTTTCTGGCCTGTGCCAATCTTTCCTGTCACATTGTGTGTCAATGACAGCACAATTGTCGCTGCAGATATGATGCAGGTTTAATTTGGAAACTGTGGCTGTTTGAACATCAAAGCAAACAATGGCTTCATTGGATCTAACAAGTAAAGGAATGATACTACCGTATTCACTTGTGACCATACTCCCTTGTGATGCAGCCTGGTCCCAGACTGTCTTTAACCATAGCGTTTGCTGCTTGGTGTGGCTCCTTAGTTTGGAAGAATCTTGGAGCTTCTGAAAAAACCTACTTTTGTGGGGAGAGAAACTTGTTAAACTTTGCCAAATATGTATTGCAGGTCCCAGGGCTTTCTGTCTTTCCACACCTGTAATAAAATGGTTATGGCACCAGGGCATAAAAACATTTTCATCCTGGTGATCCTTTTTGTCATTGTTAATTGGTGTGTGGTTTGCAGAATGACACTCTGCATGTGGTCTCTCTGAGAGCATGCAAACATTTGCACCATCACTAGAAGTCTCTGAGTGCTCTGTGGGGGTTACATAAGTTTGGGAACTTTGTTTGTAAACATGCATTCCTGAATTAATTTCATGGATTTTCCCTTTAAACATGTTTCCAGGTGAATACATTTCAAGGTTTGCAACTCTGGTTGCCATGGGAGTTTTCACCATGGGGAACTTCCCCACCCCTGTGTGCACTGTACTGCTGCTATCAGTGTTTAAATCTGCTGACAATTCACCTTTGCCTAAGGGCATAACAAATTCTTCATTTACATTGGGAACTCTGAGAGTGTATTCAGCAGAATACTCATAATCTGAGTTACAATGATCTTCCCCCTTACTAGACACAGTATAGGGGACATCTCCTATTGCTGCTACCTCCTTTACATTAATGTGCTGTCTGATGATAGACACATCCGGCACATTGCTACTTTCTTCCTTTACCACAGAGGCTGTTCTGCTGGTGGTCTGTGTGACCATAGCAGACTCCATGCGCTGCACATTGATGCAGTCCTGCAACATGTAACTTTCCTTAATTTTAGGATCTTGACTGATTAAGTCATTTCTGACTCCTGTAGACTCTGTGTACAGAGTTTCACATACCTCAACACTATTCCTGTTTGGTGTTTCTATCTCAGCTTGCTTGCTGGATGTTATCTCTTCATCAGAGATCTTGACAATTTGATTACAAACTGTCAGGCTTTTCGCTTCTGCCCCAAACTTTTTCTGTTTATTTTTCTGTTTAAGGGACTTAAATAACGAATGCATTTTTGCATTAATGGTCAGGCACGCCTTACGAAGACGTGGACCTGATTCTTCTTTACATTTCTGTTTGGCTTCTAGAGCCGCAGTTCTGCGCATTTTTCTAAATGCTACAGAAAACTTTTGCATTTTTAACATTTCAATGCTAAATTTATATATTCTTTGTTTTTAGTACTGAAGGTATCCTCTCCTTAAGATTGACCGGTGTCTTAAGGTTAAACTCTAATACCTGGTACATTTATACATTTATTTGGAAATACTCTTTTCCACTGTGCACATTTTCTATTCTAGGCCTTTAAATTCTTTATTCTCATTTGTAACCTATTCCACTGTGATCTTGTATTTTGCCAGCAGGCTTATAGCCTTTGGTGCTGCTTCCTAATAGATATTATGTTAGTTAAAATAACGTATATTGCACTAACACATTTATCCTAGGTTATACAGAATACAAAATTGACATTACACAATGGTAATAAATTTTCATAGATACATCCCCACCGTGATTCTGCAGATTTGGTAGCCAGCTTATAGCATCTGCTACTCCTCATAAATATTATAGATCAGATAATCAGATTCAGTAATAACAAGTCCAATTCGTGGTCGCCAATATTGCTTTATGGAATCTTATTTATGAATATTAATATTCAATATAACATATATGGTTATTAATATATGGATATATTTAAATTAATATGCGTTATCATATATATCTGCAAATATATTATGTCAGGCTTACAAATTAATTGGCTGATAAATATATGCAGTCCTTATATATATATGACTTATGAAATTATGAAGTTAAGATTCCTTAAAGAGAGTTCAAGCTTGAATATTACCGCTCTTTTTATATGATTCTTTATTTACAGGCAGATCAAATCGTACAGAATAAGATATACACAGTAGTGATATATATACTAATTATAATTATATTAAGCTATGCTATGTTTCCTTCGTTACATAACATAAAACAACATGACATAAGTTTCACAAACAGTTTCAATTATTATCATAAAATGTATACTTGCAAGTTAAAGATTGCCATCCCAAGAATCATTCCTTCTGCATGTTCTCCATGACTTCTCCTCCTGACTGACTTCCTTCCTTCTGTCCTTCTCCTCCTTCCTTCTCCCTCCTCTCCTTACTAACTCCTAACTACAAGTCTGGTCCTTTTATCTCATATTTTACCAATTCAAACTATCATATTCTCATAGTTTCCAATGGAATAGGTAATTATAGGTTTGTCAGATTCCAAGGTGTAATAAAACAAACATTGAACTGGGCTGTCGTGTCCTGTTCACGGAGGCATGGTGTCATAAAAGTGTGGTGTCCACACTGCCTTAAGCAAGTATAGTATTGTAAAATCTGGAATGTCTTTTCATCCAAAGTTCTGTTGTATTGACAAGTTTTCCTGGGGTCGGTTACACAATGTTTTATCAATGGATGTGATCTCTTTTCATAGTAGTTAATTGATGCTCCCTAGCTTTTAACCTTCACTGGACAATAGACAAACCAGTAGATTCTGATCTACTGTAAGCACACCTGTGAATTCCAATGACCAACAGAGCTCTGTCACATACCTATTATCATTTATGGCCTAATACCTTTTCTCTACAATGACTCTTGATCTTACTGTAACCTCTCTGGCCTTATTTATGACTAGAGCAGAATAAACCTGTTCCCTACACTATTTTTTACCATCTTGCTGTAAAACACAAATATACAGTATATCTATATAAACACATACACAAACCTAATCTCTTAAATCAGCTAAACATTACCTCATACATTCAAACTTATTTCATATCTATTCCTTACTATATATATCCAGTATACTGTCCACTATGGTAACATCGCCTATTTATAATGAATTATATTTTGATTCAGACAATATCCATTGCCCTAATATTATACTAAGTGCAGACAATTACCTATAAGGCAACAAGTGCTATGCCACAAACGGCTGTGGGAGTGACCCTGTCGGCACCACCGACTCCTGATGGTACATGGAAAAAAGTGTTAACATGTCGGTAGATGTTTTTCCAAAGAGAAAACTATATGGGGACACAGAAGTGTGTGGGTGACTCTGTCGGCACCACCACTATCTGAATAAAAAAAAAAAAAAGAAAGGGCTATACCTATATGTATATATGTATAGTAAGGTTGCATAAAGCTGTGACCCAGACACAGACATAGTAATATTTATGGAGGGTGTCATATTCATAGAATATATTTCCCTCAGATCCATTGGGGTCGCAAAAAATGGTTATTTTGCCCAGTTAGTACTCCCGGATATCGACACAAATACTGTTCTTCTGTCGACCGTAATGTTTCCTGATTAGATCCACAAAATAATATACAGCATACAGCACATGTTTCATACACATTAATAACGTATTAACGTCACTAGGGACCCTGCTGTTCCTGACAAAAAGTTTTATATATATATATATATATATATATATATATATTCAATTTAATAAAGAAGGCACTCACCAGACTTGTATTGAAAATGCAAAAAGTTGTTTATCAAATCTCACATCAGCAGTTTAATCATGCTGATGTGAGATTTGATAAACAACTTTTTGCATTTTCAATACAAGTCTGGTGAGTGCCTTCTTTATTAAATTGAATATATTACGGGACCTTGTGGATACGAGCTTCTCCCTGGAATTTTGGCACCCCAGCAGATGACATTGAATACACAGTGAGTGCCACTTCATTCGATCTGATATATATATATATATATATATATATATATATATATATATATATATATATATATGTATGTATGATATATGTGTGTGTATATGGATATATGAGTGTATGGGTATGGATATATATATGTGTGTGTATATAATATGTATATGTGTGTGTATATGTATATGGGTGTAAGGGTATGGAGATATATATATATATATATATTATAGAAATATATATTATAGAAATATATAATGAATGCTGAGGTTAAGTTCCTCCTGCGCTCTGTAGAAAAAAAGTCGGGGTCAGCCCTGACGAGATGGTTTCAAATCCTCAAGAAATTTCAGAGTGTTTATTCTTTTCCCGCTGCAGAGAGGATAAATTGGATGTTACCCCCTGTTCTGCACGGGGCCCTGTCACAAAAAGGATTGTATGCAGGAAGCTGCGTTATATTCAAGTTATGTGTCCACACGTACGTTAATTATACCTGCTATTGCATGTGCATGGGGGAGTAGTAGTGGTCAGAAATGGTCGGTTACCTTGTCATCCGATATAGATACCCTGGGGAGAGATGGGATACTCCTTAAGTTGGGTCATATCTAGGACACTGCAGCATACTGCTGTGCGACTACAAGGGATGTAGGACTCTTGGGTTCGCGGGCCAATTCCATGGCGATCTCGGCTAGGAGGGCGTTGTGGATTCACCATTGGAATGCTGGCTCTGACTCCAAGAAGAAATGGAGTTTCCTTTCCTATGAAGGTAAAGCCTGGTTTGGAGATGGCCTCGTTAGTTTGATCTCGGCAGATGACGCTGGTAAGTCTACCTTCTTGCCATATGTTCCCTCACAACGGATGATGACGCATCATTGTCGGATGCAGTAATTTCGGCATAATAGATACAGGTTCCCCTTTTCTTTGCAGATAGAGGAAGGAGGAAAGGGAAGAGGTCAGCAGCCTCTTTAAGATCACAGGAGCAGGCATCATCCTCTGTTCTGTCACATCCACTGCATGACGCTGGGACTCTCTTGCGGGAGCCCACACCGGTGGGACCACATCTAAAAACTCTTCGGTCAGTCCTGGAATGGACCTGGACCCGTGGGTTTTAAGAATAGTGTCCCAAGGGTGCATACTGGAGTTTCCAGAAGTTTCCCCTCACCAATTTTTTAAAATTACCGATTCTTTTCCGGACGGGGAGGTAGTATGCAACACAATACAAAGGTTGTATCAGGATCAGGTCATGGGCCTGGTTTTCCTCTGGCACAACAGGGAAAAGGTATTTATTCAAGCCTCTTCGTGGTCCCGGAACCAGACTGCTCGGTCAGGCCAATCCTAAATCTGAAATCCCTCATTTTCTACTTAAAGAAATTCAAATCCAAGATGGA
The DNA here is from genome assembly GCF_028390025.1 of Pseudophryne corroboree. NCBI lineage: Eukaryota > Metazoa > Chordata > Amphibia > Anura > Myobatrachidae > Pseudophryne > Pseudophryne corroboree. The sequence goes on along the minus strand of NC_086453.1, from coordinate 104,059,134 downwards.
ATCTCTCAGGGCAGTGATCTCCAATCTGGTAAAATGAGTTTTTTTCATGGTCTCAGTAGACACAAAGAAGGCCTTATTACATTTTCCTCCGCTTTAGGCTTGCTTGAAGTTTGCAATTCAGGGGAGTCATTACCAATTTCAGACGTTGCCGTTGGTCTGTTCACCGCTCCGAGGATTTTCACCAGGGTGATAGTGGTAATGATGGCTCTCCGTCGCTAGTACGGAGTCACAATTATCCCGTACTGGGACGATTCCCTGATAACGGCGAGTTCAAGGAACCAGTTGGTGCAAAACATTGCACTCTCCCTGTCAGTTCTTCAACAACAGGGTTAACTCCTGAGCTTGCCAAAATCACTGTTGGTCCCAACGACGCGGTTGTCTGTTTTGGGAATAATACTAGAAAAAGAGTTTGTTTTCTTCCAGTGGAGAAGGCTCTGGAGATCCAGAGTCTGGTCAAACAAATTCAGAGTACAGCAAGAGTGTCATTTCATCAATACATTCGGTTGCTGGAAAAGATGGTGGCAGCCTACGAGGCCACTCGATTTGGCAGTTTCCATGCCAGGGTGTTCCAGAGGGACCTGTTGGACAAGTGGTCCGGTTCCCACCTACACCGGAGGATAATCCTGTCTTCCAAGGCCGGAATCTCACTCCTGTGGTGGCTGCGCAGTTCTCACCTTGTAGAGAGGCGCACGTTGGATCCTGGTGATCACGGATGCAAGCCTCCGAGGCTGGGGGGGCGGTCACTCAGGGGGGGAAATTTCCAAGGAAGTTGGTCAAGTTAGGAAACTTGTCACCACATAACGGTCTAGAATTAAGGGACGTATACAACGACTTTCTACAAACGAAAAGTAGAACAGCAATGGCAAAAGCCACAAGGATTTTCCGCTGGACGGAGAAACATACAAGCGCTTTGTCAGCAATGTTCGTTACAGAAGTGGACGACTGAGAAGCAGACCTCCTCAGCAGACGGTCTACATCCAGGAGTGGGGATACCTCCTTCAAGTAGTCTTCGAAAGGGTGACATGTCGTTGGGATTTCCTCAAGTAGGAATGATGGAATCTCATTTCAACAAGAAGCTTCAGAGTTACAGGTCAAGGAACCCTCAAACAGGAAAAGTGAATACACTGGTGACACCGTGGGTGTTTTCAGTCGGTATATGTATTCCCTACATTTTCTCTCGTTCCGAAAGTTCTGGGTTCATACAAAGAAAATTCGGCCGAGCCTCATGGTTCCTGACTGGCCAAGGAGAGCTTGGTGTCCAGAGCTCAGGAATTACTCATAGGAGATCCCTGGCTTTTTCCTTTGCGCGAGGACCTGTTGCGACAGCGGGCATGCGTGTTTTAGGACTTACAGCATCCTCTAGGACGTATGAGAAAATAGGATTTTAATACCTATCGGTAAATCCTTTTCTCTTAGTCCGTAGAGGATCCTGGGTGCCCGTCCCAGTGTGTACTGTATCTGCAGTTATTGGTTGTGGTTATACACAGGTTGTGTTACGATTTTTGTCAGCATATTGCTGCATATTCTTTGTGCCGTTGGCTTGTGTTCTGTTGAATGCCACGTTCTGCGGCATGCTTAAGGTGTGAGCTGGTAAAATGCTCACCGTGTTTTAACAATAAATCCTTTCCTCGAAATGTCCGTCTCCCTGGGCACAGTTCCTTAAACTGGAGTCTGGAGGAGAGGCAGGGAGGGAGGAGCCAGGTCACACCATTTGAAAGTCTTAAAAGTGCCCATGTCTCCTGCGAATCCCGTCTATACCCCATGGTTCTTGAAGTGTCCCCAGCATCCTCTACGGACTAAGAGAAAAGGATTTACCGGTAGGTATTAAAATCCTAGGGAAGGAGCATCATAGAGGGGCATGATCTCTGTGCATAAATGCCCCTGCAGGGAATTCTTTGTCAGCTTGTCCAGGTTAAGTTCCATGGAGAGGACCCAGTGCCACCCCTTGCAGCTGGAGGAAAAGTGATTATTTCCCCAGCTCCTGAAAGTAGTAGTAGAACTGCTATTGAGAGATACTATAGAAAAATAACACAATATGGGGCTGGATTCAGCTAGCCGCGATTACTTTGCTGGGATCTATGGGCCTGATTCTGAGTTGATCGCAGCAGGAACTTTGGCCCTCATTCCGAGTTGTTCGCTCGCTAGCAGATTTTAGCAGCATTGCACACGCTAGGCCGCCGCCCTCTGGGAGTGTATCTTAGCATAGCAGAATTGCGAACGAAAGATTAGCAGAATTGCGAATCGAAAAGGACTTACTCCTACACTGCGATCAGCTCAGCCCGTTTCGTTCCTGGTTTGACGTCACAAACGCCCTGCGTTCGGCCAGCCACTCCCCTGTTTCTCCAGACACTTCCGCGTTTTATCCTGGCACGCCTGCGTTTTTCCGCGCACTCCCAGAAAACTGTCAGTTTCCGCCCAGAAACGCACACTTCCTGTCAATTACACTCCGATCACATCAACGATGAAAATTCTTTGTTCGGACGTGAGTAAATCTACTAAGTTTTGTGCTAAAATACTTAGCGCATGCGCACTGCGTACCATGCGCATTTTTGCCTTAATCGCTCCGTTGCGAAAATCGGCAACGAGCGAACAACTCGAAATGACCCCATTTGTTAGCAGTTGGGCAAAACCATGTGCACTGCAGGGGGGGGGGGGGGGGGGGGGGCAGATATAACATGTGCAGAGAGAGTTAGATTTGGGTGTGGTGTGTTCAATCTGCAATCTAAATTGCAGTGTAAAAATAAAGCAGCCAGTATGTACCCTGCACAGAAACAGTGTAACCCATTCAAATCTAACTCTCTCTGCACATGTTATATCTGCCTCCCCTGCAGTGCACATGGTTTTGTCCAACTGCTAACAAAGTAACCCAGGCGCAGTAGCAAGTAATTTACCTTGCAGGAAAAGGGGCTGTACCACCCTTTTCACGGCGCAGTAGATTACTGCATGTAATTGAATCCGGCCCTATAGTATGGATTGTTCTGAGTTTTTTTTTTCCTGCTTGCTTACGCTTAGTTGGCCTTTGCTTTATACGGTTTATTTTGTCTTAGTTTTGTTTTGTCAGCCTTATCAACTGGCACTATTGTTATAAGATTCCATTTTAATAAAATGGAAGCTTAGAAGTACTTTTATCCACAAGTGATTCAGCATCGTCCATTAACGGAGCAGCCTTCTTCTTACAGATGCACACAGGGCCTGAATAAGGGCTGCACGCAGTGCCGATTGTCACGTAGCTGCAGACCGTGTTACAGGCCGTGGGGCAGATGTATTAACCTGTAGAAGGCATAAGGAAGTGATAAACCAGTGATAAAGCAGTGGTAAGCGCAAGGTGATAATGCACCAGCCAATCAGCTCCTAACTGGTAATTTACATATGGGAGCTGATTGGCTGGTGTGTTTATCACCTTGCATTTATCACTGGTTTATCACTTCCTTATGCCTCCTCCAGGTTAATACATCTGGTACTTTATGGGGTGTATTCAATATCTGTCGGAAATGGCTGTCTTGTTGGAAAGAGGGCAGTTTCTGACAGGTTTAGGTCGGAAGGGGTTCCAACCTATTCAACCCGTTTCCGACAATGTCAATCCGACTTTAAAAAAAAAGTCGGATTGGCGTTGTCGAGAATTTGCCAGATCCTGGTCCTCTCACCTCGCTCACGCTGCTCGAGTGTAACGGGGCAATGCCGCGCCAGCTCCCCGCCGTGTGTGTGTGTAGTATAGCCGGGAGGGAGACAAAGGGCGGCGGTATAGGCAGGAGGCTGACTGGGGGAGGCAGTGCCGGAGCAGGCCGGGGCTGGGGGCGGCGGCATGCGAGGGGGTGTCGGGGGAAGAGAGGGCTGTCATTGAATACTGAACGATGCTGGAAGTCACTCTGCGCTATTTCTATTAATCAGACTTTGAAATAAAGTGAGATCACATGTACAAGAAAAATATATTATTAATAGATCAATCGCATCAATCAATGTGTATATATTAGATGCAATCACCATGTAAACTAATCATTTAAATAGAAATATACACATAAAATTCCTACCACTTAGCATGTACTTTAATTAAATAGCATATATTGCCTATTACTAATAACGGCTCTTTTCACTAATTTGAATGGAGGTGAGTCAGTTCATTCTCTGAACTATAAAAAGTCCTTTATAAATACCACCTCGCTGTGATAACCGCGGTGTGCAAATAAGGATTAAATAAATGTCCTCGTTCTCTGAAATAATTAGGCTATAGTGACAATAGTACTGATAAAATTCCTTAGCAGGTGTAGAATAAAGGTGCTTGACCTAGTGGTCACGACTAAGTCAATGATGTGTTAGTCCCAAGCAACCGATATATAAACTGTTGTGCAAATGGTTCCAAAATGTACGGACAGACCGCCTACAGACTGTATCAAGCTCACCATCCATATTAATTTGTGCGGTGAGTCCAGCTGAGCGCGTGCTGTATTGGATCGGCCAGGTGCGGCTAAGAGGCTCCGGACGTCTCCGTCCTCCAAGATGTGAGTGCCGCTGCAGCTTCCAATTGCAGCTGTGCAAGAAGGCTGGCGTTCGGCATTGCACAATGTCTGCGCAGAGATGTCCACAATCGGCGGCAGCACTGTCACCCAATTGTCCCTTCTCCTCGAACGCGTTTGGCTCGTTCCTGGAGAGACATTGTCCCTTCTCCTCGAACGCGTTTGGCTCGTTCCTGGAGCTTTTTCAAAGAGACTCTTTGAAAAAGCTCCAGGAACGAGCCAAACACGTTAGAGGAGAAGGGACAATTGGTGACAGTGCTACCGCCGATTGTGGACATCTCTGCGCAGACATTGTGCAATGCCGGACGCCAGCCTTCTTGCACAGCTGCAATTGGAAGCTGCAGCGGCACTCGCATCTTGGAGGACGGAGACGTCCGGAGCCTCTTAGCCACACCTGGCCGATCCAATACAGCACGCGCTCAGCTGGACTCACCGCACAAATTAATACGGATGGTGAGCTTGATACAGTCTGTAGGCGGTCTGTCCGTACATTTTGGAACCATTTGCACAAACGTTTATATTGGTTGCTTGGGACTAACACATCATTGACTTAGTCGTGACCACTAGGTCAAGCACCTTTATTCTACACCTGCTAAGGAATTTTATCAGGACTATTGTCACTATAGCCCAGTGGTTCCCAAACTTTTTTGAATCACGGCACCCTAGAGTATCAGAATTTTTTTCACGGCACCCCTAAGCCAATAGTTTCTTATTGAAAATTTTAGAAAGAAATATTAAATTAAGTAAATTGTCTTTATATATCATCCTTAGGGTAAGTTATGTGGTGAGGGACAATATTTGCTTCTGATTGTCAATATATTTTATGATTGGCAGCTATTAACACTGGTTTTGCTTTTTACATTGACCATGCAGAACTTGAATTGGTTCTGGACCACCAACCCGAGGCACCCCTGCAAGTGTCCCGAGGTACCCCAGGGTGCCACGGCGCACAGTTTGGGAACCACTGCTATAGCCTAATTATTTCAGAGAAAACTTTTATTAAGCACTTACAAGTGCCACTAGGAAGACAGCAGGCTGCAGAGGACGCTAGACAGCCATTAATAATACTCATGCAGCAAAAAAAATAAAAAATATTTTTTGGTGGAGGGGGGTTTGTGGGTGCTCAGACCCCCCCTTACCCCCTGGGTGCGCCACTGTGGCATGTTAATAAATATGATGACTACCTTATAGCTTTTCACCACGTATTTGCTAACTACAGTATATAACACTCAGAAATACAACAGATGTTGTAAAACACATAAGAGATACTCCTACTGTAATAGCATTACTCAAAAAGAAGCAAATAATACAATGGTGTTTGGGGCCGACGACAGCTTCCGTTTGTGAAAATCGAGGCGTGTCGCTTCCATTTAGGGGGGAGGGAAGAGGCCAGGATCTCTGTCGTTGGACGGAGATTTCCTGTCCTCTAACGATGATCTGCAACAGGCGGTTTACGTAACCCTATGGGTACAGTACAGCAAGCTGCCCGATGGTGTTGCAGTGATCCGATGCGGTCTCCTGGGATGTAGCTCAGATCACTACTGCAGCGGGAGGCGTCTTCTTGTAATAAACGCCTCCCGCTGCATTACCATACAGCGCTATCACTGCTGCTTCCAAGAAAGGTGCAGCTATTGCTACTCCATCTACATCTGAATCAGGCCCATAGTGGCAATCAAAGCGTAGGGTGCACACTTGATCTCCTTTTATAGCACAGTACACAAGCTGTTTGCTGGGCTCAGATGTAGAACTCCCTGAAGACTAAAGCCAGTTTCTTCAGTGGTCACAGTATCTTAATCACACAGTGCACTTCTGTCACAGTCTCCTTATCACATGGCCCAGATAAAACCAGCTGCTGGTGCGATTCTAAGTGTATTTCCGCAGCATGTACCGAAGGAACTTTATTAACGGATTGGAAGAATTTTATTGGCAATTAATTCATGCTGCAGCAAATCTCCTAGATCAAAGCTTCAGAGGAAGAAATGTCAGTCATTCACAGAATCACATTCTACAGAAGAAGCTGTTTTACTACATTGACTGCTCTCTCCAAATTCTGCTGAGTACTTTATCTAGGGGACATTGAAGAAGGAATAAGGAATAGAAATTCTGGATTTATTAAAATTTAATTTGTTTCATCATTTTTTTTTTTTTTTTAATGCAATCTGTTTTGATTAAAATAAACAGTAAGAAGATTTTGTACATACAGGTCAAGGAAACAGAAGACGCGTGCCTGTCAAGTGTGTATAGTAACAAAACAGAAAAGATATATTCCGTCTGGTTTACCCATATTGTACATGGTATACGCTGCGTGGCAATAGAAATGCCATATACAGTATGTATACAAAACATAGAGACATTTGCTATTGGTGCTAACAATAGTATGTTGCAACTCTGTGTGTATGTAGCAAATAAAACAGAGGGGATTTAGTTTTATTTAGATCAAAACATTTAAGCTTGTAGCCCGTCGACAAGGGACACGAAAGTTCTGCAAGTCCCTGCACTAGCATATATGCCCAACACATCACTACATTGCAGTTACATGTACTCCCCCCCCCCCCCCCCCCCCCCCCCCCCCCCCCCCCCCCCCCCCCAGCTACAGAGGGGAGCATATATACAGTCCTGGCTTGTTGAGTGTGGCTCACAAGCCAGCCCTGTATATACAGGATCTGTCAGGAAAGTAATGAGACTAAATCCAGGAAAACATTTTTATTGAACTTTCAGGTACATAGGGTTACTAATCTTCAAAGTATGACCCTTGAGCATCGATACACCATTGCCAGCGTGCCTGCCAAGCTTGGCACGCCTCCTGGAAGGTATTAACCATAACGTCCTAAAGTGTCCTTGTCGCGGCCGCTTCCACTTTGTCTACGGTCTGAAAACGGTGTCCTTTCAGGCCGCGTTTGATGCGGGGGAACAAAAAGAAGTCATCTGGGGCAGATCTGGACTGTATGGTGGTTGAGGCAGCGTTGTCACGTTGTTCTTGGCCAAAAACTCCCTCACTTGCAGCAATGTGTGACTTGGCGCATTGAGGTGATGGAGGACCCAGGTAGTGGCAATCTCCTTGGGTACGCGGAGGACCCTGTTTCTCAACCGATTGAGCACTCCTGTGTAAAATGCACCATTGACCGTTTGGCCGATAGGTAGAAATTCCTTGTGGATCACACCCTTCAAGTCGAAAAAGACAATCAGCATGGATTTGGTCTTTGATTTGCTCATTCAGACTTTTTTGGGGTGAGGTGACGATGGTGTGTGCCACTGCACTTTGCCTTTTGGTCTCCAGATCGTACTCAAAAGATCCAAGATTCATCACCTGTTATCACTCTGTCAAAAAAATTAGGCTCACTTTGCACACGCTCCAAAAATTTGCGGGAAATTGCTGCATGCTTGTCTTTTTGATCATGAGTCAAAACCTTGGGAACCAATCGGGCACACACCTTTCGCATCGCTAATTCGTTTGTCAAGATCTCTTGCACAGTACTTTTTTGAAGTCTTAACCATTCTGCTACCATTCTAACACTCAAACGACGGTCAGTGTTCAAAACATAGCGCACTTTGTCCACATTTTTGCTAATTTTGGCTTGTTGAAGGTCGTCCAGAGCGTGATACGTCCTTAACGTCTTTTCTGCCTTCCTCGAAGAATTGAAACCAGCGGTAGATTAGCGCCTTGGGCAAGGATTCCTCCCGAAGGCCTTTTTTTAAGCATGGCAAGCGACTCTGTACCAGATTTCCAGAGTTTAACACACAACTTGATTGCATATCATTGCTCGATGGTACGCTCCATCTCGAACCACGACTTAGGTAAAAAAAGGAAACTTTGTTTACAGCTCGATCCGTACACTGTAAAGGCTCACAGGCAACTGCCGGTGCCGGGAATGTGTAGCTGGGACACCCATCCTGCTCCTCTGTGTTGCTTGAAAAAATTTGTCTCATTACTTTCCAGACAGACCCTGTATGCTTCCCTCTGTATCCGGGAGGTACATGTAACTGCAATGTAATGGTGTTCTGAGCATATAGGCTACTATAGGGACTTGCAGAACATTGGGGTCCCTTGACAATGGGCTACAAGCTTATACTAAATGTTTTGATCTAAATATGACCAAATCCCCTCTTTTATTTGCTACATACACAGATTTGCAGCCCTTATAGGGCATTTTTTTTATATGTTTCTGAACAGAGGAATTAAAAAAATCCCAGATGCCCAGTGAGTTGATGGATGCCATGACACTGTTAGCATGCATATCCGTTAATTTTACACGCTCTTTTAATGGGTGTTAACAAGGCTGCCAGATGAAAAAGGGAGTGCAACTAAATAGACATGGGCGTTAAAGCTCAAGGTTAACTCCCTTTTTCACCCACGGTAATTTTCTGGGTGTAAATGAATTCATCCTCTTAGAATCTTAACCAGTCGTACCAAATGTCAGTGTAGTCTGTACTAGTTACCAAAACAGAAGATGTAAGATCTTCCATACCATGTAACGGTCTATCCTCTGGAACCACTGGGAGATAGGGGGAGGTGAAAAAGATCTCCATGGACAAGATATAATGGCTATTTCAGCGTTCATAGGATGCTGAAGTAAAGACTTCTTGAACTGGGAAGCAGAAATATGATTAAGAAGCCAGAACTCAGGAGTAAAAGGGAACGGAACTCCAGCAATGTTCAGAGAGCCTCCGAATAGTCTGCCAGTACCCAACCGAGAAGAACATTCCCACCAAATATGCAGTGGTGTGCCTGATTACAATGCCAACAGAGATCCGAGACGCTCGTGAACATCACAATAAGGTTGGTAGGACACCAATACTACCTGGAGTATCATATACTGCGTCTCTGGAACCTGTATGGAAGTGCTATTTACCATGGCATATATTGGAAAATCTGGGTCCATTGCTCCTCAGAGTGCTCCATAGTCAGCTCCCTGTTCCATGCCAGCGTGTAGGAGGGAAGAGTGTGAGAGAGACTATCCAGACATAGGACCCTATTCAGGTTCAGTTGCAGATTCTACTAAAAAGTAGAATCTGTAACTGCTTCTGTAGCATGCTGGGGGACACCCAGCGCATGGCAAGGCCGCCCAGCATTCTAATTAGCGGCCATAGGCAGAAATTAAGGCTGACCCCATGCAGACGCAGCTAGGTTGCGTATGCAGGTGGTCTGCTGCCATTTTTTGGGTCGCAGAGGCCGCGCGTGACATCACACGGGCGTTCCAAAAACGCTCCACCCCCGTTTTCGCGACCATGCCCTGCAAGATCCCCCTCGACACCTGCTGCTGCCAATCGCAGTCGCACTCCTGCTGCATTATGGGGACAATCATTTAAGGGTGCTATTACAATTATTGCCTTATATGGGCAAAATTAATGTATAGTTACATTAAGAGTGCAATATTCTTTAGTTGTTATGGGGGCATTAAAATGTTATTTTGACAGAAACAACCAGGGGCAGATCCAATAAAAAGTGTAAGACCTGTCACTGGTTTTGTGCACAGAAATAGTGAAGATTCTGGCACAGTTTGGGGGTTTATTTACCGAGTGTCTGGTTCTCAGGCGCATCCAGATCGTGTTTATGACCGAAATTTAAAAGGACCATGATTTTACTAGCACAACATGGCTAATAAAAGCATTGCCCTTTTAAATTTCAGGCATGAAAACGATTGGAAGCACCAGGTTTTAGAACCCGACGCTCAGTAAATAATAAACCCCTTTGTCCTCTTAAATTACTTATTAGGGGAACATTTTTATTTTATGCGGACTAAAGGAAGGAAGCGAGTGAACAAGATTGGTATCTGGCAATGGGGTTTATGGTCCACATTTGCTGTATTTGTTTAATAATATTGAATGGATATACTGAACATTTTTTTAGCATATAACTAACTGATCATTAGACTATACTAATTGTTACTATTTAAGAACAATGAGTGTATATTTGTTAGGTGTACAAGTGCTCTAATATTACTTACCTTTTCAAATATTCTATCACTGTTACTTGTGAAGAGCTGGCGAAACGCGAAAAGAGCAGTGTAGTACAGTTTAGAAAACCAAAGCAATCTATTTGGTTGGCATGCCACTTACCTCTATTCTACTGCTGTGGATAACTGTCCCCTACTGCTCTCATGATGCCAAACAATACTATCACAAATGACAGAGGGGCAGATGTATTAACCTGCAGAAGGGATAAAGAAGTGATAAAGCAGTGATAAGTGGAAGGTGATAATGTACCAGCCAATCATTGTGGATTTGAAAAATGACAGGAGCTGACTGGCTGGTGCGTTATCACCTTGAACTTATCACTGCTTTATCCCTTCTCCAGGCTTAATACATCTGCTCCAAAGTTCCTATGGACCTGATTCAGAGGTGGTCGCAGTGCCGAAGTCTGCTCATTTATTTTTTTTGTACCGCGTATGCATCGGAGTCGCAGTGCGCACGTTTGGTGATGGGAGATTGCCGTAAGTGAGTGACCAGTACTGACCATTTGTGGGGGATAAAGAGGGGCGGCTAACTAAAATGCAGGCACGTCGCAACCGTTTCAGTGGCGTGTCTGAGCCGCAACTGCATCTTCAGATGCAGTTGTAAAGGCTCCAGCAGCTTACTAGTGATGGACTTTCTCTTACCACCCATAGGCTGCGGCGTTGTATGCAAGCGGCGGATCAGAGACGCCATCAATGTGTCTCTGCACAAATACCCACGGCAGCGTCTTTAGCATATTTTTGCAGATCTGCCTGCTAAAACTTGGTTGCAAATGTGTTCACCTCTGAATGAGATCCTATAGGGTGTATTCAGTTGATGTTGGATCCTTTCTAACGGAAAGGATCCAACATTTCTATATTCAATTAGCAGCCAAATCCGACAAGATTTGGCCGTTCCCGACAATGCCAATCCGACTTTTTTTAAAGTTGGATTGACATTGTCGAAAACGGGGCTAAAACCTGTCGAATTTGGCCGTGAATCCGACAAAACGCGTGGATCCGTGGCTAATCAGCGATCCACGTGCTTTCCGACAAGTCGGATTTTCTGACTTGTCAGAAAAAAACGGGAGTTAATTTGACAAGCTTGTAAATCCAACTTTAATTGAATACACCCCTAAGTGTATTATTTTTGTGTTGTGTTTGGTTTAGTCCATGAGCAGAGATGATCCTGAACTAAAAGCAGTATGTCTTATGTCTGGGTTTCTCTCTTTGCTATGGTGTTATACAGGCTAATAAATACAGATACGTAAAGACAACTTTTTTCTTTTTGGTGTATTATAATGTAATGTACATCCTTTTTTATTATTAATTTTGTTTTTCAGTGCTTTGGCAGCGATGGGAAACTTGTTCTACATTACTGCAAATCACAAGCTTGGGGATGAAGGTGCTAGACTTGCAGCTCTTCTGATGGAAGAGAATGTTTATGAACATATTGGGCAATACTGGGCCCTACCACTTGTCTCGGTTGGAATCGGCATCTCTGCAGTAGCAGTCTTGGAGATCCTGACTACTGTGGCCGTACCAGTTTTTGGCTACAAACATATACTGAACTGTACAACGCTGGTAGAGAAACAATTTGCATACAGATGCGGACTCCAGTCTTGCATGCCAAGTTACATTTTTCCAATCCTTTATATCATTTTAATAGGTCTTTTTATTTTTTCATGCTATAAGGACTATCCAGCTATTTGCTTTGTGGCTGATTCCTAACATTACTGTGCAATAGTTGCATATTGCCACCTCCCTATACATAGTTCTGACCTTTACATGGGAAAAACAGAATTAAAGTGCCATTTACATATGTGAAGTTCATCTAGCTAGTAAATTCATTCTTCTTTCCTTACTAAATGTCATTATATTGCGTCTTTTAATGTTTGTTTTGATCATTTATATTTTGATGTCAATTGAAAGACAACAATAGGTTTACACATTTATTGCAGAAATACGTTTTGGATTTGCTCATTATGTAATACCAATCACCTACTAGCATTGGGAGTCATTCCGAGTTGATCGCTAGCTGAATTTGTTCGCAGCGCAGTGTTCAGGCTAAAAAAACGGCAGTTCTGCACATGCGGCGCAATGCGCACGCGCGACGTATGGGCACAACGAATGATGTAGTTTTGCACAGAGTCTAGCGATGCATTTCAGTCGCACTGCTTGCTGCAAAGTGATTGACATGAAGTGGGCGTTTCTGGTTGGCAACTGACCGTTTTCAGGGAGTGTGCGGAAAAACGCAGGCGTGCACGCTGGGTGGGTTTGTGACGTCAAATCCGGAACTGAATAGTCTGAAGTGATCGCAAGCGCTGAGTATGTTTTGAGCTACTCTGAAACTACACACACAATTTTTGCAGGCGCTCTGCGATACAACCGTTCGCACTTCTGCTAAGCTAAAATACACTCCCAGTGGGCGGCGGCATAGCGTTTGCACGGCTGATAAAAACAGCTAGTGAACGATCAACTCAGAATGACCCCCATAGTCTGAGTTAATTGACCAAATCAAGAGAGAATAATCCAAATCGTTCCAAAATCTTTTTATAATACTAATAAGAAAAATGAATAAAAATGCTTATGAACCTGTAACATTCTTACATTAAGTAAAATACCGCCATTAATAGGCTTTCCTCCATAAATCTGTATAATACGGTATCATAATACATAATAATAAAGGGACTTGTAGTAATAATAATAATATATGTACCTTAATTATGGCTCACAATCCCTCCTCCTGGTCACAATAAAAATAAAACATTCTGACAAAGAAAAGGAGCTGCAGCAAGATACCCAATAAAAATGTTAATTATTGTAATAGCGTCCCAATAATATCTATAGACATTTCAATGTGGTTGTTTGTATCCATATATTATACACACATTGCTTGTAAGCATCATGAAGAGCTGGTCACGGATGTGAAACGTAAAAAAAACTGTTCTGTTCTGCTTTAAAATACTAATTACTTATGGAGTAAAGTACTGTTTCTAATCAGACCAAACACTCAAAATGTTGTGAGGTTAAAACTTTGGGAAACGAGTCCTATTACAAGATCATGATTGACAGACATCACGACCCACTGTCACATAAGTAAGCCTATTTATATAGTTTTGCCTACAACATGGTTAACCTATAATAAAACTGATGGGCAGTCTTGGATACACCTGTGTTTGCTGTCACTTCACTGTATTAAGCGTTCTGAGTTATTTTGCTCAGTTTGGAATACATTAATTTATCTGTAAATAGTATTTAGTTAGTCTTAAGGCCCATACACACTTGGTGATTTTGAGCTGAAAGTAGTTCATTTTTGGTGTTTTGAGCTCAAACTCGGCCAGTGTGTATGGCCAGGTGGTGAGCGCCGGTGCGCGCTCCCGCATCATCGCCAGCCGCCGCCAACTGTCGTTGTACAGCCGAGTGCGGCTCTCTCCACAGTCTACTACTGTGGAAAGTGCTTCACACTCTACACCCCCCCCCCCCCCCCCCCCCCTCCCCATACAGTATGAGGACAAATTTTAATTGATTTAGCTTTTTAGAGACCTTGGGGTAGATGTATTAACCTGGAGAAGGCATAAGGAAGTGATAAACCAGTGTTAACTGCAAGGTGATAAACGTACCAGCCAATCAGCTCCTGTTAATTTACATATTGGAGCTGATTGGCTGGTGAGTTTATCACCTTGCACGTAACACTGGTTTATCACTTCCTTATGCCTTCTCCAGGTTAATACATCTGCTCCCTTATGACAAACAAGCGTAATAATAACCATAATAATAATAACCAACGTGAATTGCCTGCTAATTATATTATAGACTTATAAACAAACAGATCAGTTACTGATTTAAATCCCTTAGAGGAAATGTGCACAAAACAAACAATTGATAGCATTTATCTGGATTACACACTAACTCATTGAAGTGTATTTGTCTACAGACATTCATTACCGGATCTCCGCTACAGTATGTAAATTATTATTGGGTAATTTGCTATGCTCCCTTTAACTTCATGCTAATATATTTTCCAGTAACATGAAGAATTTTAAATGTTATTTTATGCATTTTCTCTCTATTACATTGATAGAAGAGTTGTGGTGGTTTATTATATGCATTATGAAGATTTTTTTAGGCTATGAATTGTTATTTTAAATCTGACATAACCCCTAGGAAAAAAGAGGCTGTGAGAAAACTTGTAGTGCCCCAGGCTCCTAGATGGTAATGCAGCTTTAATACTACTAAATAAATAATTTGTCATGCATTGTTTGCACCCAATGGTTAGATGACTGCCGGGACTATATATTAATTCTGGTTGCTGTTCTAAAATATTCTGCCTTGTTGAGCTAGAGCTAAGAATGTAAATACGTTGGGGCGTGGCTTGGACAGGCATGGAGTAGCAGTGGGAAGATTCAGCTCTCCATAGAAATCCTGTTTAATTATCCGTTTCTCCCCTAACCCGTGGCTACTGTGACCTGCCAGCTGACACAAGTAGCTGTACTGCACCTGCACATACCCGCACTGGTCCGGTGCGAGACGCGGCTCCCTGCATCTGACACCTCCGACGTGCCGCCCCGGCTCCCTGCCTCTCTGTCCGGGAAGACGCGTGACGGCGCTCACAACAGCGGCGGACTTGCTGTGATCCTCCGGCTGGGGGACCGGGACGGGGGAGGCTCTGACCGGCGGGCATATCGTGGCAGCACTTGCCTGAAGCCCTGCGGAGGTGCTGCGGACGGGTGAGTGCGGGCAGGAAAGCCCGTGAAAACCGCCATCTTGCAGGCTTCCCCCTGCACCTGATATCCTCTCTGTCCTGTGGTGCCGTACGGCGGAGTGAGCTGCGGCTGGGGCTGCCCCTCTTTCTCCCTCCTGGGCTTAATGGATATGTACAGAGAAGTTCCCTGAACTTGGTTCCTCCCCATATATATTCAGAAACATATATAGCTGCAGGGGAGGGGTGAAGGAGGAGAAAGGGAGAATACTCTCTGTGAATGATTCCTGCATCTCTGCAATAGCCACACATGTGCCCATAAACTAGCTACCGTGCAGAAATACTCCCTGTACACAGAATACTCTGCAGTGTGCCCATAAGCCCACTCTGCTCTGCTATATTATTGTTTATCATATCTGCCCGACCCAGGTGGCCCCCTGTGCTGTCCCCATACTGATTGGAGACTTTTTTGCTGTAATATTCTCGGTGTCCTGACTCCGCGCCCAGTGCTGCAATGGTGAAAGGAGGTCAAAACGCGGCTAACGCCGCTGCGAAACTGGAGAAATATGCTAGGTCGCAGCAGCCGTCTCATTCGGCAAAGCAGGGTGACACTGACCCATCCTCGCCTGCGACAGAGGTTGGTGCCTCTGATCCCGCTGAGCAAGTTCACTCTACCCAGCAAATACTACAGGCCATTTCTGCGTCTGAACACAGGGTCACGGACAAAATTGGGCAGGTACAGGCGGACGTCTCTCTGCTTAGACAAGATCTACAGAAAATCCGGGAAAGAGTGGGTGAAACTGAACATCGGATATCGACTCTGGAAGATAATACGTCACCCCTACAGACGAAAGTGACCGACTTGTCTGCCCAAATGGTGTCTATGCAGGCTAAAATTTCCGATATAGAGGGGAGACTGCGGCGCAACAACATTCGGTTTGTTGGACTCCCCGAAAAAGCGGAGGGCACCTCCCCAGAATTATTTCTAGAAACCTGGCTTATTAGTTTATTGGGCAGAGAAGCATTTACCTCTCAATTTGCAGTGGAAAGAGCACACAGACTCCCGCCTAGAATCCTGCCACCCGGAGCTCCGTCTAGAACATTCATTGCCCGTTTCCTACATTTTAAGGACCGTGACGCTATACTCCGTCTGGCCCGGACGCAGGGCCCTCTCCGACTGGATGGACATAATATATCCGTTTTCCCTGATTTTGCCCTGGAGGTGCAAAAGAGTAGATCACAGTTTCTGCAAATCAAACGTCAACTCCGTGACCGTAACATACAGTACTCTATGCTGTTTCCGGCCAGGCTGCGTGTGGTGTTTGATAACACCACTCATTTTTTTTCAACTCCTCAAGATGCTGCTGCATGGCTGGAACGACAGCCTCACCCTCCTCGATGATGTGTTACTGCACAATTGTTGATTTATTGCTCTCCTAATGCTAAGCCTAATTGTCTCATATTCTTATTTTGCTAGTCACACTGTGAGTGCATAAGCAATGCTTTGATGGGGTAATATCGGGCAACCTAATATCAATGAGGGTTCTTGTGTTTTCCCCCCTTTTGTTTGATTATTACGGTTGAAGTACGCTGCTAGATATGTTTTTTCAGGGTTAGGGCACTACTTCTATCGGTATTCTATGGAGAGCCTATGCCGAAGATAGTGTAGGGGCTCTTCTTTGGGCTCTTGGTTAGGCCCCTATCCCTTAGTTTAGTTAATTTGGTGGGAGTTATGGGATCCAGGTATACCTTAAGTTTCCAAGGTGATACAGGGTGGGAGTGGGGGGGGTTAGTTTGTTTTTTTTCATGCCATCAATTTTTGTTTGTGTGTGCTCTGTTGTGTTGCGATGTTTACGAAAGATATTGCTTTGATTTCCTCTGTTTCCAGGGTCATGGGGGGACTGGGTGTCCCTATTCACAGCCTACAATGCTCTGCGACCCGGAACGGCCAGGCTCTGATATTTGTCTCTCTTTTATATCCTGCTACCCTTTTCTTGCCTACTTTATATGTCTGCTGTATCTGGGGAGCTTCGTCTGCTCAGCTGGAACGTCAGGGGTTTGAACGAAAAAATTAAGAGATCGTTGATCTTGACTCAGGTTAAAAAACACCAGGCAGACATAATTTGTCTCTCCGAAACCCATTTGGTTGGAAGTAGGGTGTTGGCACTCAAGAAACCCTGGATTAGTCATGTTTACCACTCCACTTTCTCAGGTAGCGCTAGGGGTGTCTCTGTATTAATTAGAAAATCTATACAATTTCACCTAGACTTCTGTGAAACAGATCAATATGGCAGATACGTCTTTCTGCGCGCACATATTAATCGTAGATTATTCCACATATTAGCTGTCTATGTCCCCCCGCCATATAACAATGAGGTTCTGCGGCATGCTGCCCGATTTCTAGCCCAATCCCCTGCTGCCCCAGTGATATGCTTGGGGGATTTTAACAATGTGATGGATCACGCCCTGGACAGATGGAGAGAGTCGGTTGCTTCTCCCTCCCCTTCTGAATCCCCTACTCCATTTGCACGACTGGTGGGGGAATTGGGGTTGGTGGATGTATGGAGGAGTCGCAATCCCACGGCTAACCAGTTCTCCTGCCACTCCGCTACCTATCATGCCTTCTCTCGCATTGATTTGATCTTGATCTCTCCTGACCTGTCCCCTGATGTGTTGGCGGTGGACTATCTTCCTAGGGGTATATCGGATCACTCTCCTGTATCACTTACAGTTAGTGTCGGTTGGGAGCGCGGTGCAAAAATGTGGAAACTTAATCCCTTCTGGTTAACCTTATTAGGGGAGGGTGCGGATTTGGTTGATGCCTGGGAAGGGTTCCAGGTTTGCAATCTGTCTTGTACCGAGCTGGCGGTCAAACATGACGCTTTCAAAGCGTTCCAGCGGGGCTCCTTTATAAAACGAATATCTGAGGTTAAATTATCTAGTAAAAGGGAGGAAATAAGACTGGAGGCCTTATGTCAGCAGTTGGAATCCCAATATATAGCTACACATTTACGTTCTGATGAACTATTGTGGCGAGACGCGCAGGGAGAGTGGTCCGATTGCTTATATGAGAAGTCCAGGCGTAGACTCCTTTTTGCGGGACATGCACACTATTTTCAGGCGGAGATGAATGGCAGTTATTTAGCTTTTTTGGCTCGGTCTGAATCTACTAGAACAATGATTCAATGTGTGAGGAACTCTGACGGCCAAATGTGTTACTCGGGCTCGGCGGTGTCTGAGACATTTCGTAGTTACTATTCCTCGCTATATACATCCCGAGCCACTTACTCCACTGATCAATTGAGGGAATATTTGGCTCGGTTGGATTTGCCCTGTCTGTCCCAGGAAGACTCTGGGGCTCTAGATGCACCAATTACTCTGGAGGAGGTGAACGCTGCGATCCTGTCCCTTCCAGCGTCTAAGGCACCGGGTTGTGATGGACTTCCGGGTGAAGTTTATAAGAAATTTAGCAGCTTTTTTGCCCCCTATCTTCTACAATTATTTGACCTATTGTTGGAGGGTGGGACTCTCCCTCGCTCTATGGCCGAGGCAAATATAATTGTCTTGCTGAAACCGGGAAAAGACCCCCTACGCCCCGAGTCTTACAGACCTATTTCCCTCCTCAATACGGATGTCAAGATACTGGCAAAAATCTTGGCATCTAGATTGAACTTAGTTATCACAACAATCATTCACCCGGATCAGACGGGATTTATGCCAGGTAAATCAACTGCCCAAAATTTACGTAGACTGTTTTGTCACCTACAGAGGCGCGATCTGGGGGAGTTGGACTCGGTGGTGGTGTCCCTAGATGCAGCCAAAGCATTCGACTCAGTAGAGTGGACATATCTGTGGGGGGTACTGGAAAAGTTTGCTTTTGGCCCTCGCTTTATTAAATTTCTCCAGTTATTGTATTTTTTACCTATGGCCCGTGTGACGGCCAATGGTTTCACGTCAGAGATGTTTGCGTTGGAGAGGGGCACTCGACAGGGTTGCCCCCTATCCCCTGCGCTGTTCGCAATTGCCGTGGAGCCGTTGGCCGCCTTGCTACGATCTAATGACGAGATTAGGGGTATTAAGGTTGGGGGTCATGTGGATGTTGTGGCCCTGTATGCAGACGATATGCTCCTTTTCTTACAGGACTCAGAGGGCTCCCTGCAGGCTATGCTGCGGGTAGTGGAGGAATTTGGAGTTTTTTCTGGTTTATTAATCAACTGGGATAAATCGCATATTTTTCCCTTGTCTGGCTTTCTCCCTGAAAATACCCGGGGAGTGTACCCCTTGCAGTGGACGCTGCGGTTTAAATACTTGGGTATCTGGATCACCCCTATGGCACGTAGTTATGTGGCCCAAAATATTGACCCCATTACGATGTCATTTAAAGAGAGGGCGCATAGCTGGAAAAAACTACCACTGTCTATCCTGGGTCGGGTTAATTTATTCAAAATGATAATGCAACCAAAGTTCCTATATGCCCTACATAACTCTCCGGTCTACCTTCCGAAAAAAGTCTTCACTATAATTGAGGGCGTCATGTCCTCATTTATATGGGGTAATAAACCAGCAAGAGTCTCTATTAAAACGCTGAGTAGGTCACAACTCTCGGGGGGTGCGAGTCTTCCCAATCTGAGACTATATTACGTAGCAGCGCAAATGTCCCATCTTGGTGAGTGGACTGGAGATTCTTTGGATCCAACAATGGGGGGTCTTCTGGCTGAGCGGGTGAGGTGCTCTCCTGCTTTCTCCTTTTCAACTCCTTCTTTCTGGCCGTGCGGCTTCTGGTTTGCCTCCCTTGTTACGCCAAGCCTTGCTAATCTGGCGCTATGCACATACTATATATGATTGGGAGGGGCAGGATGCCAGTACTCCGCTATGGTTTAATAGTACGTATTCAGAGTTATACAAGATATCTCCAGATAATATTTGGATAACTAAGGGTGTAATATCTCTAAAACAACTCTACCAAGATGGAGTGCTCAAGTCTTTTCAGCAATTGAAACTCGAATTTGATATACCTAACACTGCCTTGTTTCGGTACTTTCAACTTAGACATGCTGTGCAGACCCAGTTTCCTCATGGCTCACCTCCAATTGCAGACTCACCCGTTAAGTCGTTGCTCACTTCTCTTAGTCGAAGGGGAAAAATATCTGTCATATATACTGCTTTAAATAATAAATATGGTCGCGACCATTTGAACACACTTCGCATCAAATGGGAGACTGATTTGGGACCTTTATCCCAGGAGCAGTGGATCCAGATCCTGGGCTCCATTAAATATACTACGCCATGTATACGATATAAACAAGTCTTTTTTTACATTCTGCACAGGGTGTATCGAACTCCTGTCACTATGCAGAGGGCTGGTATTAGAGATAACTCTTGCTGCCCCAGATGCCGGGAGACCGATGCCGGATTCTGGCATTTGTTATGGGACTGCCCTGCAATTTCCCTTTTTTGGCGAAAGGTATGGGGTGATATAACCATGACTGCCCCATCCCTCCCCGTACTAGACCCCGGCCTATGTCTGTTTGGATTAGATCTTGAGGAAACACACTCTGTGGTACTATACAAATATGTCCTGTGTCTCACTACGCTGGCGAGGGTTGTCATTGCCAGGGTTTGGTTCTCAGCTGACATGCCTAGGGTGGAGCAATGGAGGGCGTTGGTAAATTCAGTAATACGACACGAGAGATATATGTATAAGATAAGGGGTTCCTCCTCTCAATTTACAGAGAAATGGGACCGTTGGTGCAGCACAAGGTTGGGCAGACCGATACTGGACACTTAGTCCTTCTTTACACAGATGTCGTTTGATAAGAAACTTTCAGTGACTATAATTGACGCACACACAGAATGTTGAATTTTAACATATATAATTTTATTGATGGCAACTGTTACAGTTAATAGAATGTTGATGTTTGTTTTGAGTTATGTATAAATGTTAAAAAAACAAATAAAAAAGTACTTGATTTAAAAAAAAAAAAAGAATGTAAATACGTTATGGCCATCAAATTTATGAAATGGTTTTGTTTTTTTAATGATACTGTGATCTTAAAATTAAAGAGAAGACTTCAAATGTATTCTTCAATATCCTTTGCAACCATTACAGTGGATTAAGCTCCATACTAGATATATAGAGGCAGGTAGTTTTTGAACATGATGGTATATGATGGAGTTCTTTCCCTTACCTACGGCAAAATGTAATATGGTCAGAGTTTGCGGAGGTCCGGGATTTCAGCCGAGATTGTCCGTATTTTTAAAGTGGCAATCATTTACAAGGCAAGGCCAAGTTGGTATACAAGTTGTGTATACACAGCGTCCGCTTAGGCGTTCAGGACAGACAGGCTGGGCCTACGCAAGAAAAACTGCAGAAACATTTGGATTACAGGGGTTTTTTTTTTCTTTTTTTATATTAAGGCAGATATAAATACTAAAGTGGTTTTAAAATCCAAAGGTCTTCACCACGGGCACGGGAAGGAATTTAGCCTTGGTTTTCAGAAGGGAATTCTTTTGACAATTTCGAAAAATTGAACTGGAGGAAGTTAACTTGAAACCTATATGTGTCTAGCTTTACCTGTTACTGCTACAGTGATACCGTCACAAAATACCTGCTTGAGGTGACTAGCAGAAGATACAGGGTTCTTCTTGTATATCCAAATGGCTAAATAAATACTAGGAGTAAATTTACTAAAGTGGAGGTGTTCCCAAGGCAATCAATGATATTCTGGCTTTCATTTATCTGGTAGATTTTTAGAAAATGGTAGCTAGAATTTGGCTGCTTATTTTGCGAGTCCCGGGCCCCAGAATTTCTGATGGCAGCCCTGGTGAGGATATACTAAAATGGTGTATGGTCCCTAAAGTAGATTGATAGGAAAATGGAAAATTCTTTGAAATAAAGTCTATGGGTGGAATTCAATTGTTTGAAAAGTCGGTTGGGTGTCTGTTTTTTCCTATCTATCAGATTGAAAAGTCAGCTGGGAGTCTGTTTTTTTTCTAACAATTGAATACCCCCCAATTTGTCTACAGCCATTTTTAAAACCCTGGTATTGCCATAGCCATAGTATCCAGAGCCCTTAGATTATTGGGAGATGTGGATGAAAAAATAAGCAGACCATACCGTCTAAAGGAATTGGTTATTATGCTATTATTGCTTATTCAGCTGAGACTACTAGAAGATCCCTCAGGCTACAACCTGGATTGTAGATACTCAGTCTAACTATAGATTGGCAAAATTATATTTATGAAGGGGTTTTTCTTTTTGGAGAAAAATTAGATATGAACGGCCCTATTTAATACAATTGATAAGCATTTTATCACTCATTTTTAATGGGTAAGTGTGCTTAAGCATCCTTCCGGAATCTGTTAAGGCAGATACCGCAGTTTGTCCTATTCTAGTGAGCGGCACTTGGCTACTTTCTCCCACCTGTACAGACAGTATGGGCTTTGTATTTCACAATGAGCGATGTCTATGACTTGCTGCTCATGAAGATACAAACACCTGCTAATCCTGGCTTCCAACAGCGTTGGTGCGTGGTAATGTCCCAGCGGGTAGCTGTCACTCGGGACATTACCCAAAATGCAGTGCAGCAGCTCCATCTCCTAGTCCCTTTCTCCGCCACCCTCTCTCTCTCACTCTCCACCCCTTCCCTCAGCGCTGAGGTCTTTATTCATTTCATTAATCTGCAGCCGAAGCACAGAAAACAAAAGCCTTGTAAAATAACACAGCAAGGTAGTGTTAAATACCAGCAGCAGTGAACTATCTAGTGCTACAAACGGCAACAAGAGCAGGCATGATATTGTACTTGTTTGGGTTTTCTTCTTGTTAAATGGAGCCCTAAGAAAAATATTGTGGGGAAAGACAAAAACATAGGTTCCTTCAACCTTTTCCTTGCGTCAGCAGTTCAGAGACGGTAACCAGGAAGACCGTACAAGAGACAGAATAGGTCTTTTTTACTTTCAGAAAAGTAAAACCAGGAATCATCACAATGACTATTGCCAGGCTCGAACTGAATAGAGAAAAAGAACTAAGATTATTGCCCTATACTGGTTAGTTTGTATTTATTCTTATTTCTGCAGCGGGGTACACTGGTATTCCACAGGGAATAACATTGGGGTGTAGATTTAGATCTTGATCCGAGGCACCAACAGGCTAAAGCTTTGACTGTTCCCAGGATGCACTGCACCGCCTCCTCTATAGCCCCCCCCCTCCAGGCACTGGAGCTCAGTTTGTAAGTTGGTGCCTGCAGTGCAGGCAGCCAACAGGATGGGCTGCTCTAAGCAGCCCTAAAAATAACTTTTCTGAGAAGAAAGAAGACTTCAAGGGCCGCAGCACAGGCACTAGTTGCAATATGTCATGCTGACATATCGTGCTGTGGCTCCCTCACCTCCCCCAGCGGCGCTGTATACTCCTTACAGCGGAAGCGCTCTGGTTTCATCAAGCACACGCACACCGCCGCTGCTCTCCTAGATCACGTGGCCGCAAATCTAGGGAGGAGGTAAGAGGGTCCCCCAGGCGGGACCCGCCGAAATCGTGATCTGGATGTGATCTCTGGAGACGTACCGTGCCGCTGGCATGGACACTGTGGCCGTGCAGGGACCCCACTATATCCAACAGGGCAAGGAGCACAGGTGTGATTTACTAAAATCCGTTTTATATAGGCTCCGTAGTACCCGGTGGTGAAGCCCAGCAAAGGGGATAAGGCGCTGACCTGTAGCCCCTCCCCCAGCCCCAGGCGCCATCTACAACAGATGTTCCCGCTCTGGAGCTGCATCTCTCTCCCTCACTCCCTGTCAGCGTTTGGGCGCCATTACACAGAGCTGCGCTGATTCTGGGATTGTTGGGCACTGTCTCCTCTGTAAAGCCGCCTGCCTCATCAGCGCTGTGCTGTTACAGGACACTTCACTATTCTACATGTCATTTAGACAGTGTTGGTTAAGAACAAGTGCATACCTACAGGAATATTTAGTACAAGTATTCTGTGATATACATCCAGTGTTTACTGTGCATTTTTTCATATCTGTATGCATACATACATACATAGCTTTATATAGTATTACTAGTCCAGTGCAGTTTTATTGTTGTTTGTAATAATTTCTGCATTGTACATGTGACTGTGTGTGCCAATAGCTGCAGTGTGGTTTCCATTCAGTGTATCTCACACGTATTGCTATCCCTATATTCTGTACCCTGAGGGGGGTTAAGTGCGTCAGGGTCATGTATATAGTGTTTCACATGATATACTATTTTGTATATTACTATGTGTATTTTCAGCCACCCTATTCCTCTTAAATCCTCTGTTTTGTGCTCTGCATTTGCAGTCACATTACACAGGGTTTTTTTTGGTCCAGTACTGTGTTTGTCTATATTGTACTACTACGCCCTAAGGCTACGTTTCCAAATAATGTCTGCTACACAGGGTGGGAATTCCGTGGACGCTCCTGCCTCATGCAGTGCTGTCGCCACTGTTTTACCTGAGGAAAATATTTCAGCTGAGGGTCCAGGTACTGGTTGTTCTGCACCCCCTAGTCAGCCTGCAGCACTGGTGGCACACCACGATCCACCTTGGGCTGTTTTCTCTAATATGCGGACTACACTGGTAACAAGACTTACGCCCCCTGTGGGACCTCCTGTGCCATTACAGCCACATATTGTCCCTGTAGTTAATCCGCCATGGGCGGATACTCTGTCAACTCAGTTACAGCAATTAAATCAGTCCTTGGTTACACAAACACCTAACCCTCACCCTCCTAGGACCAAAGGGTCATCTAAGTAGGCCATTTCTTCCTCACAATCCACCCATGTTTCGGATACTTCATCCGATGACGATGGGGAATATACTGTTCCATCAGACACTGATACAGCTACTTCTGATGGGGAATCTACAACACAGGTTGATGTACCTGACCTAGTGGAGGCTATCAAAATTATTCTTCAGATCAATGATGAGACTGACCCTCCAGATACGTCTAAGAAACCTGATAAGTTCAAACGTCAGAAGGTTACTAAAGTAGTTTTACCACATTCTGACTTTTTAATTTACATACGTCAGGATTCCTGGGAGTCTCCAGGAAAGACATTTTCCCCGTCTAAAAAGATGCTAGCTCGTTAACCTATCGCTGCAGAGTTAAGTTAAGTGGGAAACCCCACCACCAGTGGACTCGCACGTAGCCCGTCTTGTGGTGTCATCTATTCTGCCTGTCACCACTGTCACCTCTCTGAAGGAACCGACAGTTATGCGTGTGGAGGGCTGCTTGAAGTCTATTTACACTCTCGCAGGTGCTGTACATAGACCCACTATGGCAGCCTCTTTGAAGCCTGGGGTCAAGCAGTTGAGGCAGAGCTACCTCTGAATTTTCCTGATAATGCCAGAGAGTGTTTATCATATATTACCACAGCCTCCTGTTACATTCAGGAGGCGGCCTCTGATGCCGGTGTTATGGCGGCCAAAGCATCTACTACGTCCATTCTGGCTCGCCGGATTCTGTGGTTGCGGTCCTGGTCGGTGGACCTGGACTCTAAAAGACCTTGGAGGTGCTCCCTTTTAAGGGAGATATACTATTTGGGGAAAATTTGAACAAGATTGGGACTGACTTGGCGTCTGCCAAGACTGCATTTCTCCCAAGTACTAATCCTTCGGCTCTGAAGGCTAAGAGTACCACCTTTCATTCCTTTTGACCCCCAGGTAAAGCAAAGGGTCAGGCGTAACCAAGACAAGCTCGCGCTTCCAAAACCTCTAAGCCCAAACCTAAACATTCTTGGGCCGCCAGTCAGCCTGCTTCCAAATCAGACAAGCCTGCTGCATGACGGTGCGGGCCTCCCCCTAGGGGACCCCAGGGTAGGAGGCCGACTTCTGCAGTTCACCCAGGTATGGTTATAGACCACTTCAGACGCCTGGGTGCTGGAAGTCGTCTCTCAAGGATACACCATCTCTTTCAAGACATGTCCCCCTCGCCAGTTGTGCTCGACGGTTATTCCTTCGGATCCGTTAAAAGCAAAAACTCTCTGCATTTGGTTGTACAATCCCTCCTGGACACAGGAGTGATAGTGCCGGTGCCTCAGTCTCAGAGAGGCAGGGGGTACTATTCAACGCTGTTCCTAGTTCCAAAAAGCTGAATGGATCCTCCTGGCCCATTCTCAACCTCAAATCTTTGAACAAATTTGTGACGGTATCCAAATTCCACATGGAAACTCTTCGCTCTATTATTCTAGCTTTGGAGCCCAAGGACTATATGGTATCCCTGGACATACAGGATGCTTACCTACACATACCTATTACCATGTCACTTCAGCAATATCTGTGGTTTGCTATTGGCAACCTACATTATCAATTCCAAGCCTTGCCTTTTGGACTGACTACAGCTCCTCGGATCTTCACCAAGGTCATGGTAGTCATGAAGGCCATTCTCCGTCGTCAAGGCATCAGGATTCTGCCGTATTGGGACGACTTGCTGACCCTGGCGAATTCCCCAGAGGTTCTCATCCGTCATCTGGAACGGACGATCCAATTCCTACAAGCCCAAGGGTGGCTCATCAATTGGAAGAAATCCTTGCTGGTCCCTGCTCAAAGCATAGTGTACCTTGGGGCTTTACTGGACACACACAACCAATGTTTGTTCTTGTATCCAGAGAAGGTCCTGAAGCTTCAGGACTGGATAAGATGCTTCCTTTCTCGCCCATGAGTGTCGATACACTCGGCGATGCAAGTACTCGGCCTCATGGTGTCTGCTGTCGACATGGTAGAGTACGCTCAATTTCACTCTCGCCCTCTGCAGAAGCTAATCCTTGCCAAGTGGGATGGTCTGCCTCACCGGATCAGATCTCACATGATCTCCTTGACTCCAGAGGTTCGTCTGTCACTGAGCTGGTGGCTACAGGACCAACAATCGAGCAGGGGTCGTCCCTTCTGGATCTCCAACTGAGTCCTCCTAACGACGAATGCCATTCTGCGGGGTTGGGGCATGGTGTTGGAGCAACACTCTCTTCAGGGTCGGTGGACCAGGGAGGAATCTCTCCTCCCGATAAATATTCTGGAGTTGCGGGCAGTGTTCAATGCTCTGAAACTTGTTCTGCCTCTGGTACAGAACAGGCCTGTTCACTTACAGTCGGACAATGCCACCACGGTAGTGTCCATAAATCATCAAGGCGGCACGCGAAGTCGCAGGGCACTGTTGGAAGTGTCAAAGATTCTTCAATGGGTGGAACGCCATCTGCCAGCCATATCGGCAGTGTTCATTCCAGGGGTCCTCAACTGGGAAGCGGACTTCCTCAATCATCAGGACCTACACGCCGGAGAGTGGAGCCTTCATCCAGAAGTCTTTCAACTCCTAGTGGACAAGTGGGGCCTACCAGTTGTAGACCTGATGGAGTCTCGACACAATCGCAAGGTTCCAGTCTTCGGAGCAAGGACAAGGGATCCTCAAGCAGCGTTTATGGATGCACTGGCAATTCCGTAGAAATTTTGGCTGCCGTACCTGTTCCCTCCGGTGTCACTCCTGCCCAGGGTAATAAGGAAGTTCAAGCAAGAAGGAGGAATACTACTTCTAATTGCTCCAGCGTGGCACAGACGGCATTGGTTCTCAGACCTGCAGGGTCTCTCGATGGAACGTCCTCTTCTGCTTCCGCAAAGCCCAGACCTCCTCGTTCAGGGCCCTTTTGTCCACCAGGATCTGGCCCGACTGGCGTTGACGGCATGGCTCTTGAAGCTTCACTCCTGAGGGCCAAAGGATTTTCTGAGGCAGTCATTGAAACTATGTTGAAAGCCCGTAAACCAGCTTCGGCTCGGATTTATTTTAGGGTTTGGAATTCTTACTTCACCGGGTATGCGGCTAAGAATTACGATGCATACAAGTTCAGTACTACCAAACTTTTGGCTTTTCTGCAACAGGGCCTGGACTTAGGCCTTCGTCTGTCCTCCCTCAAGGTTCATATATCTGCCTTGTTGGTGTGGTTTCAGAGAAAGATTGCGTCTCTTCCTGACATTCACACTTTCACGCAAGGTGTTTTACGGATTCAACCTCCCTATGTCCCTCCTGTGGCTCCATGGGATTTGTCTGTTGTTCTGAATGCCCTACAAGAGGCTCAAATGGAGACGTGGCGCGTCCCTAGAACAATTGTGCAAGGCGGCTACGTGGTCCTCAGTGAACACGTTCATCAGGTTCTATGCCTCTGATACCTCCGCCTCCCAGGATGCCTCCTTTGGACCCCGGATTCTTGTGCCCGCTACAGTGCGTCCCCTCCCATGAGGAACTGCTTTAGGACATCCCTGATGTTATTCCCTGTGGAATACCAGTGTACCTCGCTGCAAAAAAGGAGATTTATGGTAAGACTTACCATTGTTAAATCTCTTTCTGCGACGTACACTGGATTCCACAGGGCGCCCACCCTGACGCACTTAGCTTCTCTGGGTTTGTATAGCATTAGCCACTGGTACCTTCTCCTATCGTGAGAATGTGGTTCTCTGTGGCTACTAACTACTATCGTCTTTTACCTGCTACTGCATTGGACTGGTTAACGAAACAGAGCTCCAGTGCCTTTAGGCGGGGCTATAGAGGAGGCAGTGCAGTGCATCCTGGGAACCGTTCAAAGCTTTAGCCTGTTGGTGCCTCGGATCAAGATCCAACTCCTCACCCTGATGTTATTCCCTGTGGAATCCAGTGTACCTCGCAGAAACAGATCTAACAATGGTAAGTCTTACCATAAATCTCTTTTTTAACTTGCTTCAGTCCTTGGCTGTATTCAGAAAACTGCAGCAGGGAAGATCCACAGAGTGCTGGTGCGACAGGAGGTGCCACAGGGGTAACTGCACCACAAGGCCCAGCCTTACACCACCACACACTGGATAGAGGACTGCAAGTTCAGTGAAACTTGAACCACATTCTGTTAGTCATGGTGGGCTCTGTTCATGGGATCTGTATCTATTTGGTATACAGATCCCCGTGTGGAAATGGCCTGGCCAGGTAGGGCTTTCTTTAGACCGTAAGGCCCGACTAGGGACTGAGGTGGCAGAAGGGACCATCTTTGGGACTAAGTCCAGGGAGTGATACAGTATGTTTCCTGCCTGCACTTATCTGGCAGGCTCTCATACTCTGTTACGGAAGCTCAAGTGCTCACCTCTGTACTCTGCCTTTTATGAGGTGTAGAGTTTGGGGGTGTCTTCTCTGATTGGTTAGTTCCCTCAAATGTACAGTGCTGTATTGGCTGTCATGCAGGTTCACTGTCATTTCTTTCCTTTCTGCTCTTGTCCACTGGTTGTTTGCTTTCATGGCATGCCATATCCTTTCAGAGGAGGCACCTGCCCCTGCTGACATCCTGGTTTGCTGCTGTGAAATTCAGGTATTGCAGCCATTTGTGCTGCCTGCAAGCCAAGAGATTGGGTGTCTCCTGTGCCATAGGATACTGTATCCAAGGTGGCTGGGAAGATCTGTGACTGACTGTTTCGATTGGCATGTTTGGGCAGTGTCTAGCTCCCCAGGAGTTCAGTGGGAGTCCGCTTTCCCAAGCTGCCAGATAACGGTCTTCTGGGTCATTTTCTAGTCCACCATGTTTGAATAGCCAGGACCCTCCTGGTTGTGTTGCAGCCATGTAGTAAGTACTTGCTTGGGTTAAAGGTGGTGCCTCATCTGTATATGAGTAGATTGAAGGCTCCTTGCAAAGATTTTTATTGTCCCTTTTTCCGAAAACATTTCTTGTGTGATCAGCCAGACATTAACATGATGGCATCTTGGTTGAACCAAAATCATCAGCAGTTCTGCATGGGATCAGGCTTCCAAGGGTGTTTCTGGTAGATGACATATCACGGCTGTGGGACTTTCATCTCATTTACATTTCCTCCAGTGACAATGCTACTGAGGGTGCTCAGCAGATTAAAAAGGGAAGGGGTTCCTCTTATTCTAGTCACTTCAAAGGGCCATGGAGGATGTGGTAGATCGGGTGATCATAACATGGTCTAGCGTCTGTCTTGGTGGTTTCTGCCAAATTACGACCCGTTAAGCTTAGGCCCTTGTCAACACTTGCATTTACAGCAGCTGGCTTTAATAGCTTGGTTATGTAAACCATAATCCTTAGAGCAAAAGGTTTGTTTGAGAAAGTGATTTAGACCAGGAAACCGGTTACAGACAGAATTAGCTAGAGTACGCAAGACCTACAATACTGTGCAAAAGTTTAAGGCAGGTGTGGGAAAAAATGCTGCAAATTAAGAATGCTTAAAAAAAAAATAGTGTGACCACCCTTCGCCTTCAAAACAACATAAATTCTTCTAGGTACACTTGCACACAGTTTTTGAAGAAACTTGGAAGGGAGGTTGTTCCAAACATCTTGGAGAACTAACCACAGATCTTCTGCGGATGTAGGCTTGCTCAAATCCTTCTGTCTCTTCATATAATCCCAGACAGAATTGATGATGTTGAGATCAGGGCTCTGTGCTTGCCATATCATCACTTCCAGGACTCCTTGTTCGTCTTTACGCTAAATATAGTTCTTAATGACATTGGCTGTATGTTTGGGGTCGTTGTCCTGCTGCAGAATAAATTTGGAGCCAATGACATGCCTACCTGATAGTACTGCATGATGGATAAGTACCTGCCTGTATTTCTTAGCATTCAGGACACCGTTAATCCTGACCCCAAGCTCTCCCCTTAATGTGAATATCACATGGCGGCAACACGGCACTGGGTAGACAGTTTTATCAGGACACCGCTAAAAGGGTAGGGCTCATATTGCCATTTAAAAATCGGGCAGAACGCGGCGCCCTGACAAAACAGTCTAGCGTGAAGACTAATGTATATTGGCCCTCATTCCGAGTTGATTGCTAGCTGCCGTTGTTTGCTGACTAGTGATCGTTAAAAAAAACGGCAAAACTACGCATGCGTATGGGCCGCAATGCGCACGCGCGGCGTACGGGTGCAAAGAGCATCGTTGTTTAGCACTGCTGCTAGCGATGATTCCATTCGCACAACCGATCGCAAGGAGATTGACAGGAAGTGGGAGTTTATGGGTGTCAACTGACCGTTTTCTGGGAGTGTTTGGGAAAATGCAGGCGTGTCCAGGTGTTTGCAGGGCGGGTATCTGATGTCATTTCCGGGACCTTTGTCGCAGCAATCATCGCACAGAACTACAGGGCTGGTCTTGTTTTGCACAAAATGTTTTTGTACCGCTCGGCTGCACAGGCGTTCGCACTCTTGCAAAGCGAAAATCCACTCCCCCGTGGGCGGCGACTATGCGTTTGCACGGCTGCTAAAAGTTGCTAGCGAGCGATCAACTCGGAATGAGGACCATTGTTCTATCTCTGAGTTAAAAGAAATATCACAGCGAATAGTTGCAAACAATAAATACAGTATTGGAGGCAGCACTTTTACTATCCATACTTGCAAAATGTCCCAATATATATTGCCACTAATGTTATATAGAAATATCTCACAACAAGCATCTAAGCATAGGCATGCCCATTTGTGGAACTAGACACGCCCTTTGGGCTTAATATGACACGCCCCCTCATCGGCTCATTCTAGTATTATCTCTTTTAATCTAGTTTTCAAAATTAGGCAAGTATGTTACGGCACCTTACATATATATAGAGTAGTAATAGAAAAGTAGCCTTTCCCTGAGAATACAGATGTGTCCCCATACAGCTTTGCTGCAGTCATGCCAACCAGCCCCTCCAGGCACGCCAGGTCCCGTGAGAATCTTTTAGCGTCGGGCATCTTTTTTGCCGGAAATGCGTCTTATTCGCAGTGCAACTAGGATGCACCAGGAGACTGTGCTGATTAATGTGATCTATGACACCTGTATATCTGTGTGTGACTGAGTATCTGAATCTGTACACAAAGTGCTACAATGTAGCAGCCACAGCTTTTTTCCAATACAAGTTCTGTTCTGCTCCGTATAAAGACTCGCACACATTATACAAGTGTCATATATCAATCAGCACAGTCTTGCAAATAAGACACATTTTTGAAGCAAAACCAAACAAACGCCTGACGTTAGCAGAGGTGCGTGCGACCTGGGGGTTCACTCACGCCAGGCATCTCGCGCTGCATGGTGTATTCAGGCTAGATCAGTGGTTCTCAAACTTGGTCCTCAGGACCCCACACAGATCACATTTTCCAGGTCACCTAGCCGTAGCACAGGTGTACTTATTACTCATTGACACATTTTACAACATCCACAGGTGGAGCTAATTATTTTACCTGTAATTCTTAGAGGAGAAATAGAAAAGATCAACTGTTTGGGATCCTGAGGACCGAGTTTGAGAACCTGTGGGCTAGATGTATGAGGATACATCTGTAGTAAGTACTCTGAGTCAGGCCATATGCCAGTACCTTCCTTTAACCCTAGGGTATGAGTGTATTTAGTTGTTAAACTAAAATGGATATATTTCACAATATTTCATTCATTTTTGAGTATAAATAATGGAAATATTAAGTAAACCAAACCTTACTTTGCGTTGCCCTACTATGGCACAGACTCGACTGCAATACATCACTATTTAAGTTTTCTTAGTGAAAAATAATTCAGAAGTACGGTATATCTTACAGCACTTTATCCAAGAATGATAGATCCAAAGTGAAGAGCGAGTGTTTTACACTTGAGGAAAGCAAATCTCATCTGCAAATTGAGGTTTTAGCATGATTAATTTATTTAATTAAGCTTGCAGCAGTAATCTCCTACAGATAAGTAATTAAAACAAAATGCTGAAGGAACTTGTGATGTGGAATTAGAAGTAGTGACAGGAAAATCCCTTTGGAACATATGTTACAAGAGTAGGTGTAATGACTGCAAATAGGTCAACTGGTAGAAGTGTCCGTGCAGGATTACAGAGAACTTCCAGCTGAGCGATCAACAGTTCTGTCTCAGTAGAGTTTGCATTAAGATAAGCATAAATTAAAAAAATACAGACTTTATTGTAGTATGTAATATGAGGCATATAGTGTCAGGTACTGTGCGTGTTCTTGATATGTCTGCAAGTCTCGTATGCCCTGAAAGCTTTACAGTTGGCACACAGGAATACCATGGCTTGGCTGCTTTTCTTCCACTACACTGCCAATCCCCAGGAACAATATGGTGCTGCCGTGACTCAAACTGAAAGAATTAAGAAAGGAATTGAAACAAAAACTGGGGATTATTAGACAAAGTAGGGATAAAAGTGAGATAGAGTAGGAAGGGGAAAGAGAGGAGGATAACCTGTCATTAGCTGGGTTACTAGCTGTTTTGGCCAGCCTTGTCTTTTTTTCCATTTCTCTGTATTGACTCTTTCTGTGACTGTCCCCATCTCTCCTTCTTGGCAATTGTATTGCCATTCCCCCCTTTTCTTATATCTCTTTCTTGCTTCCCCTATCACCCTCTCCCCCAATTGCTGTGTCCCTCTTTCCTTTCTTCCTACATTATGTCCCTCTCATACTCTTTTCTCTCTTCTCAGTACCAGAGTCTACAGCGCATGCGCAGGACTCCGAAAAATGTTTGCTGCGCCATTTTTTCGGACTCCTGCCCATGCGCTGTAGGCTCTGGCACTGTGCCAGAGTCTCTAGTGCTCAGTGCGCTAGCTGCAGCGGTGACGGCTACAGGAGAGGAGGGGGCCCACACAGTCACCGATGGACTCCGGAAAGGTAAGTATAGGAGAAATGGGTGCAGTGTGGCCCCCCCTGGACTCGGGCCTGTGTGCACCGCACCCATTATAGATGCGCCACTGTATGGCATCACAACTACAGTTCGATGTTGCCAATATATCGATATCAGACTGCAAACTGGGGAGGGTAGTGTTTTGTCTGGAGTCACTGTTGGACACCCTTTATGTTTTCCAGTGAGAGGAGAGGCTGTGGTGTCTAGGCAGCCAGTGAAAGCTGAAAGGAAAGGGACAGGGCCCCGTCTCATGCATTCCTATATCTGTATGCCTCTGGTATGTCATAGAATAAAGTAAATATATTGTGAAAAAGATAAATTATTGCTTACTCTCCAAATACATTCTAAAATGCCCTGGACAGATTTGTTAGTACCACTTAAAAAAGCTAATAAATTGGATTCTGGCGATATTTGAAACTAATTTCTTTCTTGAATTAGCATCTCGCGTTTCTCCAGCAGGGTCCACAGGATAACAATGGGATATGATAGCGCGATAGCGGATTGGCACCAAACGATCACAAGCTTTCAGTCCTCCCAGGATGCAACGGGCCCGTCCATATATCCCCACCCACTGGCTCAGGCAAATAAGAATTTTGTTTGGTGCGGCAGGAGCTGTACCATGGTCACAGGGCTGCTGTTTTTGGCAGCCCTAAGCTTTCTTATTTTATTTTTATAGTCTTACTACATTTTCTGAGTGATCTTTCCTAACATCGTCTTACACGCATATTGGAAAGAGTCGCTCCAACAACTCTCCACCGGGTCGCAACAATGCTTACCCACGGTACAAGTGCTGTCTTGACGGGCGTCTGTGTCGGATATACTAGCAGGTCCAGCAGACGTTACCAGGCTGTGGCCGGAGCACGGGGAGAAGGTAAGGCATTGGTTCCACTTAGAAGGGGAATAACGGACACAGCCACACTGTATTGGGAGGAGACTGCCAAACAGTAGCTGGCACGCCGCCAACACGGGTGCTCCAGTGCTAGGCCTTAGGGATCATAAGGCACCAGGAATAGTATGAGGCTGCGATCCCTAGGGTTGATGTCAGCGGTGGGGAGTCAGACGCTCTCCTGGTCGCCCCTCCACCCAGTTCATGACCAGTTTCTGTCGGTCTACCGCCATGAACTGATTGCCTCACTTCCGTCTCAGACGCTACCACGAGGGGTCTCGGTCGCAGCGTAGCCGCTGCGTCTGTGTACACTAAGCACTACCGCGAGGAGACCCGGTCACAGTACAGGCGTCTGTATGACCGATGCGTCTGCATGCACAGTGCGTCTGTGTTCACTAAAAGTTCCTGGAGCGGCAGTGTACACTAGTAGTGTCTGGATCCACTCAGCGTTCGCTAACGTATTGATCGATCTTGGAAGTGAAGTGAGTCTCCCTGTATCCCACTCTACTGAGTACGGGTTATACAGCACTAAATTTCTACTTTTTGTCAGTATGAATAGTTAAGTTTAGTGCCTATTGCATATGGGTGGTCATTCCGAGTTGTTCGCTCATTGCCGATTTTCGCTATGCAGCTATTTGCTGCTAAATGCGCATGGTACGCAGCGCGCATGCGCTTAGTTATTTAACTTAAAACTTAGCAGTTTTGCTGTTGTTCGTGCGGCGCTTTTCAGTCGCACTGCTGATCGGTGAGTGATTGACAGGAAAGGGGCGTTTCTGGGTGGTAACTGAGCGTTTTCTGGGAGTGTGCTAAAAAACGCAGGCGTGCCAGGTAAAAACGCAGGAATGTCTGGAGAAACGGGGGAGTGGCTGGCTTAACGCAGGGCGTGTTTGGGACGTCAAACCAGGAACTAAACGGACCGAGCTGATCGCAATCTAGGAGTAGGTCTGGAGCTACTCAGAAACTGCAAGGAATTATTTAGTAGCAATTCTGCTAACCTTTAGTTCGCTATTCTGCTATGCTAAGATACACTTCCGGAGGGCGGCGGCCTAGCGTTTGCAATGCTGCTAAAATCAGTTAGCGAGCGAACAACTCGGAATGACCAGCATGAGTCTGTGTACTTTACTGTGGATTTCTTCGCAATGCGTATGAATACGTTAAGATCTGTATAAAACAGAATTCAGTAATATGTACTCCTACATACTTTGAAATGTGTTTGTAGTTGATAATATGCTCATATGACTAATATATAACATGTGACTGACTGCTAGTGTGATTGCTGACTTTATATATGTTTGTCAGTGGTTTCTTCTGAGCCTCAATGCTGGTGCATGGGATGGGGTCAGATTGATATCACTTTAATATAGTAAAGTGATTACAGTCACAAATTGTGTAGTACACTGTGAAAAGCTGATTATTTATCATGTCTAAGAGCGGCAAAGGTGACGAGGTTACATTAACAGTAACACCAACACTCATAACATGTTTGTCCTGCAAAGTGGGATTATCCTCTCAGGATCTGGCATATGATGGATTATGTACAAATTGTTTTGCATTTCAGCAGATTGCAAGGCAGATCCATGTTCAACGGCAGGTAGATCCACCTTGGGCTATGTTTGCACAGACCTTGTCCAGTATAGCTGAACAGGTAAACCCTACAGCTTCAATACCAGGAGTAGGGTACACTATTAACCCATACATGCAGCTCCCTTCTTACGGTATATCCCCAACAGCTTCTCCAAGGAGACAAGCTGATAAACCGAGTGTAAATATATCATCAAATTCACAGGCTACACAGGATGATACATCAGATGATGATATATCTATATACTCTGCTTCAGCATATGAAGAACAGGTAGAAGGTATCAGCTCAGAGGATATAGCTGAATTAATTGGAGCAATGAAGGCTATTCTATCCTTAGAGGATTCAGCAGAGCCAGTGTTAAAAAATTAAGGCACCTGTGTTTAAACGTCCCAAAACAGTTTGACAGGGTCAAGTTTCCAGGGTCAGATCAGCTGACGGAAATCATGGCGGAAGCTTGGGCTACACCCAATAAAAAATATAGAATTCCAAAAAAATGGGATTCCTATTACCCTTTTCCAACTGGGGACTGTTTAAAAAGAGAAGTGCCTCCTAAGGTAGATACGCATGTCATTCGATTAGTGCAAAAATCTATATTGCCTTTACCGTCAACATCATTCAATGATGTCACAGACAGAAGAGTGGATGGGTTTTTGAAAACCATATTTTCTCTGTCAGGGGCAGTCATAAGGCCAGCTATGGCTTCAGCTACGTACATGGAAAGCTGATTCAGAATCTAAGAAGGTTCTGGAATCTTTGCCTTTAGTTGGGAATATTCTGTTTGGTAAGGAATTGACAGATATTCTGGAGTCAGAAGCAGAATCCAAGAAGGTCAGGTTTCCTGCCAATTATAACCCCAGGCCTAAGGCAGTGGCGCACGCAGGGGGGGTTTCCGAGTACCTGGAAACCCCCCAACCCCCCCCCCCCCCGATGAGCTGAATTTTTAAGATGGAGACACAGCTGTCTCCGTCTCAGCTAAAAGCAGTGTTCGCTTACGCGTTCGCGACCGTGAAGCTGCTGCCCTGCTGCAGCAACGGAGAGCTACTGCACTGTATGTACAGTAGCTCTCTTCCTCTTACAGAATGCCTGGTGGGGAGCTGCTGGCTGCGCATGCTCAGCCACAGCAGCTCCCTCCGTTCTCACACTGCTGCCCATCGATCTGCTCCCAGCCCCTGGTGGGGAAAACAATGTGTATATATATATATATGAGTAGTTATGTATGTATGTATGTATGTATGTGTGCTTGTGTATGTATGTATGTATGTATGTATGTGTGTGTGTGTTAGTGTATATATGTATGAATGTATATACCTATATATATATATATATATATATATATATATATGTCTGGAAAAAAGGAATCCAGGAGAACGCGCCCATTGTGCAAATCAAATTTATTTCTTAAAACACCTCATTAAGATGAATCACAGGTATACATATGCTAATACCTTTTCAGACCCACTCTTTGGGCCAGTTTGTGCGCGTGAACAAAAATCCACAAGGCAGTTACACCAACCACTGTATCCAGAAGCCGGGACCGTGCACCGTGCCGGT
The DNA here is from genome assembly GCF_028390025.1 of Pseudophryne corroboree. Taxonomy (NCBI): domain Eukaryota; kingdom Metazoa; phylum Chordata; class Amphibia; order Anura; family Myobatrachidae; genus Pseudophryne; species Pseudophryne corroboree. The sequence goes on along the minus strand of NC_086453.1, from coordinate 104,021,359 downwards.
AACCCAAGCCCGTCCGGACACCCGCAACGATCACAGGGAGATGTGCTCACCAAGTGAAGCAGCCATCTAGCAAGCTCCGCATCAACGCGTTTCGTGGATACTTCGTCAGGAGGCTGGCTTGCAGATGTCATCCGGAGCCTAATATACTGCCCCACGTATTTGTCCCAAGCTGCTTACAATAATTAGCGGTGGGTGAACAATCCTCAATCCACCAGCTTTGTATACAGATTTTGAACACAATTAAAGCATATAGCACAAAAGTTAAGAGTATTACGTACACATTAAAAGACTATTTTGTTTACAAAAAAATTTAAATAAACACATACGGAATTAAATAGACACATACAAAATTCATACTATATGAAGACATCTGTCACTGACTGCTACATGAACCTTTAAAAATATCATAAACCATGATATATGAAGTATCTATACATTTAACTGTAGTTATTACCATAGATCACACACATATATAGTTCTACATTCATAATAGGCCATAGTTACAAAAAAGATGAGAAACAGTCATACAAATAACCCAAGCACATACTTATTCTGCGGCCCATTTATAAGCTGGCTTTTTTCAGGCCCGCAGAGTGATCACCAAATGTATAGAGATAATATAGCTACCAGTACTGAAAAGACAATAGAAGATACATTAATGCATAAGTAAATCAATATTAGATCCCCGATAGGTATCTGGATAATTAAGAACAGGTATATCTATATAACATATTCAATTGCAAAGGCAGATAGATGTAACACTCAAAGATACTAGAAAATGCTACTATACTGGGATGATGAAGAGAACAAGGAGAACATAAGTGAGATACACTACCGCTCCCTGATAAACGGAGTGATCTCATAGTTCTCATTTAGGCCGCGTGGGACCAGTGTATTTAATGTTAGAATCCAGAAAGTCTCCCTTCTAAGTAGCTGTTCATCTCTATTTCCACCATCTTTGCGTACTGCTACATGTTCAATCCCCGCAAATTTCAAGAAGGAAGGGTCAGCGTTATGTCGCTCTACAAAGTGTCACGGGACACTATGATTCATCACGCGATTTCTGATATTTCTCGTATGTTCCAATATTCTAATTTTCAATACCCGTTTGGTCTTGCCAACGTACCCAAGTCCACAGGGACACATCAGTACATAAATACAGAAGCTAGTATTACAATTTATAAAGGACTGGATGATATTAGGACGTGTTGCGATCTTCCCCATTATATTTTTGGCACCCTTATCAGCCAGATTGCACACTTTACAGCCCCCACATTGAAAGAAACCTTTTGTGGGTGCCAGGAAATGATCATTTCTTTCTATCTGTATTTTTTGTAATTTACTTTTAGATACCATAGATTTAACAGTTCTTGCCCTTCTATAGATAATATTGAGTTTTTTTGGAAGTACAGGACCTAGTATGGGATCCAATTGTAAGATATGCCAGTTTTTCTGGGCTATCTTTTCCAATTCCTTAAATCCTGTGCTAAATTGTGTTACAAGTGGGCAGACCATTTTATTACTTCCCCTATCTTTTTCTTTTTTATTGTAAACCAACAGGGAATCTCTTTCCTTCTCTCTTGCTCTAATCATTGCATTTCTTGTGAGTTCCTCAGGGTACCCCCTCTCCAAAAACCTATCTGTATAAACTTCTGCTTGCTCATCAAACTTAGAGAGGTGTGTACAATTCCTCCGTAGTCTGGTATATTGAGAATAAGGTATATTCTCTTTCCACTGTGGGAGATGACAGCTCTTAAATTCCAGATAGCTGTTGCTATCAACTTTTTTGAAGTGCGTATATGTTTCTATCTCTCCTGTTACTCCAAAGTTTTCTGTAGAAATAACTAAGTCCAGAAATTCCAACCTATTAGCACTAAAAGTACCCGTGAATTTGAGATTATATGTATTCACGTTCACCTTGTCCAAAAAATCATTCCATTCTTGTTCGTTTCCGTCCCATACAATGATTAAATCGTCTATGTATCTTTTATGCATGATTATTATGGACCTCATCTCATCCTTTATAGTTTCCATTTCCCATTCTCCCATATAAATATTGGCCAGACTCGGGGCGCAAATGCTCCCCATGGCTGATCCACACACCTGCTGATACCAATCCTCGAGAAAAGTAAAATAATTGTACTTAAGCACAAATTCTAAACACTTGCATATGAATTTACACTGTACATCACTAACTTCAGGGTCATCCCTTAGTTTAGCCTCCACTGCTAAAATTCCCTTATTGTGTGGAATAGACGTGTAAAGCGACTGCACGTCAATAGAACACCACCTATACGATTCCTTCCATTTTAGCGCCTTCAATATATGCAACACTGAAGTGGAATCTTGTATATAGGACTCCAAGCCCAGGACATATTTCTTTATATGGCAATCCACAAATTCTGAGATCCTAGATGTTAAAGACCCGATACCGCTGATAATAGGTCTCCCTGGGGGGTGGGATAAGTTCTTATGGATTTTTGGGATATGATAGAAAGTGGCCATTAGTGGATGCCTATTATACAGATAATTATATTCTGCCAGCGTAATGCTATTAGTAGATAATCCTTCCTTTATTATCCCTTCTAATATAGTAAGGAATCCGTTTGCTGGATCATCTGGAAGCTTCAAATAGGATTCGGAATCGTTAAGTTATCTATATGCTTCCTCAACATAATATTCCCGATCCATAAGAACTATCCCACCCCCCTTGTCAGCATTCTTAATCACCACATCTGTGTTCGTGGCCAAAGCCTTGAGAGCCTGATATTCAATTTTACTCAGATTGTTATTTTTCTTAACAGGAATCTCTAGCATTTCAAGATCCTTTTTCATCATATCATTAAACATCTCTACATAAGGACCCCTAGATTCCAGAGGGTAATACGTTGATTTAAGTTTTAAACCAGATCCACTTTTAGTCTGATCCCAGTTTTTTACAGGTGCATCACTTTTCCTAAGAAAATGCCTTTTAAGTGTGAGGTTCCTTATATATAGATTCAAATCAATATAAGTGTTGACCTTGTTCAGGCTAGATGAAGGAGCATAAAACAGTCCCTTTGATAAGACCCTTTTTCCACCGGATTAAGAGTATATTTTGATAAATTAAAAATACCCCTATCTGACTCATCTAATGCAGGTTTCTCAATTTTTATTCCCTTTTTGGAAGGTCGCCCTCCTCTCTCTCCCGTAGCCTTCGTTTTCTCCCTGTGGGTGTGCCCTGTTCCCTGTTGGATCTCTCTATTTCTTGACCATAACGATTTGATTGTGTTCTTGGTCCTAAAAAATTCCCTCTCTCTCTTGTGTGCTGAAGGTTATCAAATCTATTTTCATGAGCAAAATTTGAATAATCATACTGATTTTCAGAGCGCTTTCTATAGGGTACAGTTCTTTTAGGAATTTCCCACTGCCGTTCACGATTAGGTACTCTTTTTCGCCCAGAATAACCCTGCTGGTCTCGTGATGGCCTTTGCTCTAAATTCCATCTACTAAGATTATTCCTTCTAATAGGTGTAGTAGTGGCAAGGGAATAATCAGTCTGTCTCGTCTGATTTCTGGATATATTCCAGGTGCGGACCTGACCCTTCTGATAATCTATTTTGTCTCTAGTGAACTTCCTAGCTTTTGTCTCAATAACTTTTTCCTCAATGGCATTGACTTTTAAGTTAACTTTTTGATATGATTAAATTTCTCTGTACCCTTTAGAGGGACCAGTTCCTGATCCAACTCTTTTAGTCCCTTTTCAACTAGATCCAAACATTTTTTCTTTTCACATACCAGTAATTTCATTAATTCTAATGAGCACTCATCTTGGATTCTGAACCATTCACCTAAAAATTTTTCATTTTCAGTGTATCCTATGGGATTTTTATTTAATCTCAATCCCCTAGGTACCCGTCTGCATTTTATATAGTTTTCCAAACTAACTATATCCCACCAAGTTTTCGTTTCTTTAATCAGTAGCTTCTCTAATCTGTGATAAATGTCAGTCTCATTCTCTTTTTCAGGAACAGCATGTGTTAAATCCTGAGATGTATCATCTGAAAACATTCTTTCACAGTCTAATAATCGCTTAGACTTTAGCTCACTATTTCTAAACATGATTACCCGAGCGTGTTCAAAATCAGAAAACTAAAACTAGAGAAAAATAAAAAACTGACAAACTTTCAGCCAACGTAATATCTATAATCCCTACTCAAATGAGGACCAGATTGAAAAGAGAGGAGGGCGACCTTCCAAAAAGGGAATCAAAATTGAGAAACCTGCATTAGATGAGTCAGATAGGGGTATTTTTAATTTATCAAAATATACTCTTAATACGGTGGAAAAAAGGGTCTTGTCAAAGGGACTTTCTTATGCTCCTTCATCTAGCCTGAACAAGGTCAACACTTATATTGATTTGAATCTATATATAAGGAACCTCACACTTAAAAGGCATTTTCTTAGGAAAAGTGATGCATCTGTAAAAAACTGGGATAAGACTAAAAGTGGATCTGGTTTAAAACTTAAATCAACGTATTACCCTCTGGAATCTAGGGGTCCTTATGTAGAGATGTTTAATGAAATGATGAAAAAGGATCTTGAAATGCTAGAGATTCCTGTTAAGAAAAATAACAATCTGAGTAAAATTGAATATCAGGCTCTCAAGGCTTTGGCCACGAACACAGATGTGGTGATTAAGAATGCTGACAAGGGGGGTGGGATAGTTCTTATGGATCGGGAATATTATGTTGAGGAAGCATATAGATAACTTAACGATTCCGAATCCTATTTGAAGCTTCCAGATGGTCCAACAAACGGATTCCTTACTATATTAGAAGGGATACTAAAGGAAGGATTATCGACTAATAGCATTACGCTGGCAGAATATAATTATCTGTATAATAGGCATCCACGGATGGCCACTTTCTATCATATCCCAAAAATCCATAAGAACTTATCCCACCCCCCAGGGAGACCTATTATCAGCGGTATCGGGTCCTTAACATCTAGGATCTCAGAATTTGTGGATTGCCATATAAAGAAATATGTCCTGGGCTTGGAGTCCTATATACAAGATTCCACTTCAGTGTTGCATATATTGAAGGCGCTAAAATGGAAGGAATCGTATAGGTGGTGTTCTATTGACGTGCAGTCGCTTTACACGTCTATTCCACACAATAAGGGAATTTTAGCAGTGGAGGCTAAACTAAGGGATGACCCTGAAGTTAGTGATGTACAGTGTAAATTCATATGCAAGTGTTTAGAATTTGTGCTTAAGTACAATTATTTTACTTTTCTCGAGGATTGGTATCAGCAGGTGTGCGGATCAGCCATGGGGAGCATTTGCGCCCCGAGTCTGGCCAATATTTATATGGGAGAATGGGAAATGGAAACTATAAAGGATGAGATGAGGTCCAAAATAATCATGTATAAAAGATACATAGACGATTTGATCATTGTATGGGACGGAAACGAACAAGAATGGAATGATTTTTTGGACAAGGTGAACGTGAATACATATAATCTCAAATTCACGGGTACTTTTAGTGCTAATAGGTTGGAGTTTCTGGACTTAGTTATTTATACAGAAAACTTTGGAGTAACAGGAGAGATAGAAACATATACGCACTTCAAAAAAGTTGATAGCAACAGCTATCTGGAATTTAAGAGCTGTCATCTCCCACAGTGGAAAGAGAATATACCTTATTCTCAATATACCAGACTACGGAGGAATTGTACACGCCTCTCTAAGTTTGATGAGCAAGCAGAGGTTTATACAGATAGGTTTTTGGAGAGGGGGTATCCTGAGGAACTCACAAGAAATGCAATGATTAGAGCAAGAGAGAAGGAAAGAGATTCCCTGTTGGTTTACAATAAAAAAGAAAAAGATAGGGGAAGTAATAAAATGGTCTGCCCACTTGTAACACAATTTAGCACAGGATTTAAGGAATTGGAAAAGATAGCCCAGAAAAACTGGCATATCTTACAATTGGATCCCATACTAGGTCCTGTACTTCCAAAAAAAACCAATATTATCTATAGAAGGGCAAGAACTGTTAAATCTATGGTATCTAAAAGTAAATTACAAAAAATACAGATAGAAAGAAATGATCATTTCCTAGTACCCACAAAAGGTTTCTTTCAATGTGGGGGCTGTAAAGTGTGCAATCTGGCTGATAAGGGTGCCAAAAATATAATGGGGAAGATCACAACACGTTCTAATATCATCCAGTCCTTTATAAATTGTAATACTAGCTTCTGTATTTATGTACTGATGTGTCCCTGTGGACTTGGGTACGTTGGCAAGACCAAACGGGTATTGAAAATTAGAATATTGGAACATACGAGAAATATCAGAAATCGCGTGATGAATCATAGTGTCCCGCGACACTTTGTAGAGCGACATAACGCTGACCCTTCCTTCTTGAAATTTGCGGGGATTGAACATGTAGCAGTAAGCAAAGATGGTGGGAATAGAGATGAACAGCTACTTAGAAGGGAGACTTTCTGGATTCTAACATTAAATACACTGGTCCCACGTGGCCTAAATGAGAACTATGAGATCACTCCGTTTATCAGGGAGCGGTAGTGTATCTCCCTTATGTTCTCCTTGTTCTCTTCATTATCCCAGTATAGTAGCATTTTCTAGTATCTTTGAGTGTTACATCTATCTGCCTTTGCAATTGAATATGTTATATAGATATACCTGTTCTTAATTATCCAGATACCTATCGGGGATCTAATATTGATTTACTTATGCATTAATGTATCTTCTATTGTCTTTTCAGTACTGGTAGCTATATTATCTCTATACATTTGGTGATCACTCTGCGGGGCCTGAAAAAAGCCAGCTTATAAATGGGCCGCAGAATAAGTATGTGCTTGGGTCATTTGTATGACTGTTTCTCATCTTTTTTGTAACTATGGCCTATTATGAATGTAGAACTATATATGTGTGTGATCTATGGTAATAACTACAGTTAAATGTATAGATACTTCATATATCATGGTTTATGATGTTTTTAATTTTTAAAGGTTCATGTAGCAGTCAGTGACAGATGTCTTCATATAGTATGAATTTTGTATGTGTCTATTTAATTCCGTATGTGTTTATTTAAATTTTGTGTAAACAAAATAGTCTTTTAATGTGTACGTAATACTCTTAACTTTTGTGCTATATGCTTTAATTGTGTTCAAAATCTGTATACAAAGCTGGTGGATTGAGGATTGTTCACCCACCGCTAATTATTGTAAACAGCTTGGGACAAATACGTGGGGCAGTATATTAGGCTCCGGATGACGTCTGCAAGCCAGCCTCCTGACGAAGTATCCACGAAACGCGTTGGTGCGGAGCTTGCTAGACGTCTGCTTCACTTGGTGAGCACATCTCCCTGTGATCGTTGCGGGTGTCCGGACGGGCTTGGGTTACCGGCACGGTGTACGGTCCCGGCTTCTGGATACAGTGGTTGGTGTAACTGCCTTGTGGATTTTTGTTCACGCGCACAAACTGGCCCAAAGAGTGGGTCTGAAAAGGTATTAGCATATGTATACCTGTGATTCATCTTAATGAGGTGTTTTAAGAAATAAATTTGATTTGCACTATGGGCGCGTTCTCCTGAATTCTTTTTTTCCAGATACCATTGCTCAAGGGGTCCTGAGTGTCTTGGAGAACTATAGCGGTGTTGGTCACACCAGTGCAACAGCCCAGGGGTGGAATACCTGTGGACTGTAAACCATCAATTAAGAAAAACCAGCGCACCTGTACACACTTTCTGCCCAATATATATATATATACAGTATGTGTATATGTGTGTATATATATATATATATATATATATATATTTCTCTGACGTCCTAGTGGATGCTGGGGACTCCGTAATGACCATGGGGAATAGACAGCTCCGCAGGAGACTGGGCACAATTAAAGAAAGATTCAGGACTATCTGGTGTGCACTGGCTCCTCCCCCTATGACCCACCTCCAGACCTCAGTTAGATTTCTGTGCCCGGCCGAGCTGGATGCACACTAGGAGGCTCTCCTGAGCTCCTAGAAAGAAAGTATATTTTAGGTTTTTTATTTTACAGTGAGACCTGCTGGCAACAGGCTCACTGCAACGAGGGACTAAGGGGAGAAGAAGCGAACCTACCTAACTGGTGGTAGCTTGGGCTTCTTAGGCTACTGGACACCATTAGCTCCAGAGGGATCGCACACAGGACCCGACCTCGTCGTCCGGTCCCGGAGCCGCGCCGCCGTCCCCCTTACAGAGCCAGAAGCAAGAAGTGTCCGGAAAATCGGCGGCTGAAGACTTCTGTCTTTTCCAAGGTAGCGCACAGCACTGCAGCTGTGCGCCATTGCTCCTCATGCACACCACACACTCCGGTCACTGATGGGTGCAGGGCGCTGGGGGGGGAGGGGGGGGGCGCCCTAAGCAGCAATATTAACACCTTGGCTGGCAAAACTGACACCATATATAGCCCTAGAGGTTATATAGGTGTAAATTACCCCTGCCAGATTTACACAAACAGCGGGAGAAAGCCCGCCGAAAAAGGGGCGGAGCCATCTTCCTCAGCACACTGGCGCCTTTTTCCCTCACAGCTCCGCTGGAAGGATCGCTCCCTGGCTCTCCCCTGCAGTCCTGCACTACAGAAAGGGTAAAAAAGAGAGGGGGGGCAATAAATTTAGGCGCAGTATATATAATACAAGCAGCTATAGGGGAAAACACTCTGTATAGTGATATTTCTGTGTTATATAGCGCTCTGGTGTGTGCTGGCATACTCTCCCTCTGTCTCCCCAAAGGGCTTTGTGGGGTCCTGTCCTCTGTCAGAGCATTCCCTGTGTGTGTGCTGTGTGTCGGTACTGCTGTGTCGACATGTATGATGAGGATAATGATGTGGAGGCAGAGCAAATGCCTGTGAATGTGATGTCACCCCCTGCGGGGTCGACACCTGTGTGGATGGACTTATGGAAGGAATTACGTGACAGTGTCGGCTCCTTACATAAAAGGTTTGACGACATAGGACAGCCGGCTACTCAGCTTGTGCCTGTCCAAGCGTCTCAAATGTCATCAGGGGCTTTAAAACGCCCGCTACCTCAGATGGCAGACACAGATGTTGACACGGATACCGACTCCAGTGTCGACGACGATGAGACTAGTGTACCTTCCAATAGGGTTACCCGTTACATGATTGAGGCAATGAAAAATGTATTACACATTTCTGATAGTACCCCAGGTACCACAAAAAAGGGTATTATGTTTGGTGAGAAAAAACTACCAGTAGTTTTTCCTGCATCTGAGGAATTAAATGAGGTGTGTGAGGAAGCGTGGACTTCCCCCGATAAGAAATTGATAATTTCTAAACGGTTATTGGCAGCGTACCCTTTCCCGCCAGAGGATAGGTCACGTTGGGAAACACCCCCAAGGGTAGATAAAGCGCTTACACGTTAATCAAAAAAGGTGGCACTACCGTCTCCGGATACGGCCGCCCTAAAGGAACCTCCTGAGAGAAAGCAGGAGGCTACCCTAAAAGCTATATATACACACACGGGCATTATATTGCGACCAGCGATTGCATCGGCATGGATGTGCAGTGCTGCTGCTGCGTGGTCAGATTCCCTGTCGGATAATATTGATACTCTGGATAGGGACAATATTTTGCTGACAATAGAGCATATAAAAGACGCTGTCTTATACATGCGTGATGCACAGAGGGATATTTGCCGGCTGGCATCAAAAATAAGCGCAATGTCCATTGCCGCCAGAAGGGGGTTATGGACTTGGCAGTGGTCAGGTGATGCCGATTCAAAAAGGCACATGGAAGTTTTGCCTTATAAGGGGGTGGAGCTGTTTGGGGATGGTCTTTCAGATCTCGTTGCCACAGCTACGGCTGGGAAATCGACATTTTTGCCACAGGCTACCCCACAGCAAAAGAAAGCACCGTATTATCAAGTACAGTCCTTTCGGCCCCATAAAAACAAGAGGGCTAGAGGCGCATCCTTTCTGCCGAGAGGCAAAGGTAGAGGGAAAAAACTGCAGCATACAGCCAGTTCCCAAGAGCAGAAGTCCTCCCCCGCGTCCGGTAAGTCCACAGCATGACGCTGGGGCTTCACAGGCGGACCCGGGTACGGTGGGGGCTCGTCTCAGAAATTTCAGCGCACAGTGGGCTCTCTCACAGGTGGATCCCTGGATCCTTCAAGTAGTATCTCAGGGGTACAGGCTGGAATTCGAGGCGTCACCCCCCCGCCGTTTCCTAAAATCTGCCTTACCAGCAACTCCCTCTGCCAGGGAGGCAGTGTTGGTGGCTATCCAAAAACTGTATTCACAGCAAGTGATTGTCAAGGTACCCCTCCTTCAACAAGGAAAGGGTTACTATTCCACAATGTTTGTGGTACCGAAACCGGACGGTTCGGTGAGACCCATCTTAAATTTAAAATCCTTGAACACATATATCAAAAGATTCAAGTTCAAGATGGAATCGCTCAGGGCGGTTATTGCGAGCCTGGACGAGGGGGATTACATGGTCTCCCTGGACATCAAGGATGCCTACCTGCATGTCCCCATTTACCCTCCTCACCAGGAGTACCTCAGGTTTGTGGTACAGGACTGTCACTATCAGTTCCAGACGCTGCCGTTTGGGTTATCCACGGCACCGAGGGTCTTTACCAAGGTAATGGCCGAAATGATGATACTCCTTCGGAAGAAGGGGGTTTTAATTATCCCGTACTTGGACGATCTCCTGATAAAGGCGAGGTCCAAGGAACAGTTGTTAGTGGGGGTAGCACTTTCTTGGGAAGTGCTGCAGCAGCACGGCTGGATTCTCAATATCCCAAAGTCATAGCTGGTCCCGACGACACGTCTTCTGTTCCTGGGAATGATTCTGGACACAGACCAGAAAAAAGTGTTTCTTCCAGTGGAAAAAGCCGAGGAGTTGTCATCTCTAGTCAGAAACCTCCTAAAACCAGGACAGGTGTCGGTACATCAATGCACGCGAGTCCTGGGAAAAATGGTAGCTGCGTACGAAGCAATTCCATTCGGAAGGTTCCACGCAAGGATTTTCCAGTGGGACCTGTTGGACCAATGGTCCGGGTCGCATCTCCAGATGCAGCAGCGGATAACCCTGTCGGCAAGGACCAGGGTGTCACTACTGTGGTGGTTGCAGAGGGCTCATCTACTAGAGGGCCGCAGATTCGGAATACAGGACTGGGTCCTGGTGACCACGGATGCCAGCCTTCGGGGCTGGGGAGCAGTCACACAGGGAAGAAATTTCCAAGGGCTGTGGTCAAATCAGGAGATTTCACTACACATAAATATCCTGGAGCTAAGAGCCATTTACAATGCCCTATGCCAAGCAAGTCCCCTGCTTCAAAACAAACCGGTTCTGATCCAATCAGACAACATCACGGCGGTCGCCCATGTAAACAGACAGGGCGGCACAAGAAGCAGGAGGGCAATGGCAGAAGCCACAAGGATTCTCCGATGGGCGGAAAATCACGTGCTAGCACTGTCAGCAGTGTTCATTCCGGGTGTGGACAACTGGGAAGCAGACTTCCTCAGCAGACACGACCTTCACCCGGGAGAGTGGGGGCTTCATCCAGAAGTCTTCCGATTGATTGTAAACCGTTGGGAAAGACCACAGGTGGATATGATGGCGTCCCGCCTCAACAAAAAGCTAAAAAGATATTGCGCCAGGTCAAGGGACCCTCAGGCGATAGCTGTGGACGCTCTAGTGACACCGTGGGTGTACCAGTCGGTTTACGTGTTTCCCCCTCTGCCTCTTATTCCCAAGGTGCTGAGAATAATACGAAGGGGAAGAGTGAGAACTATACTCGTGGTTCCGGATTGGCCAAGAAGAACTTGGTACCCGGAACTTCAAGAGATGCTCTCAGAGGACCCATGGCCTCTACCGCTAAGGCGGGACCTGCTGCAGCAGGGGCCCTGCCTGTTCCAAGACTTACCGCGGCTGCGTTTGACGGCATGGCGGTTGAACGCCGGATCCTGAAGGAAAAAGGTATTCCGGAGGAAGTCATTCCTACCCTGATCAAGGCCAGGAAGGATGTGACTGCAACCCACTATCACCGCATTTGGCGGAAATATGTGGTTTGGTGTGAGGCCAGGAAGGCCCCAACGGAGGAATTTCAACTGGGTCGTTTCCTGCATTTCCTGCAAGCAGGGGTGACGATGGGCCTCAAATTGGGGTCCATTAAGGTCCAGATTTCGGCTCTGTCGATTTTTTTTCAAAAGGAACTGGCTTCGTTGCCTGAAGTTCAGACTTTTGTCAAGGGAGTTCTGCATATTCAGCCTCCTTACGTGCCTCCTGTGGCACCTTGGGATCTCAATGTGGTTTTGGGATTCCTGAGGTCACATTAGTTCGAGCCACTTAAAACCGTGGATTTGAAATATCTCACGTGGAAAGTGGTCATGTTGTTGGCCCTGGCTTCGGCCAGGCGTGTGTCAGAATTGGCGGCTTTGTCGTGTAAAAGCCCTTATCTGATTTTCCATATGGATAGGGCAGAGTTGAGGACTCGTCCTCAGTTTCTCCCGAAGGTGGTATCAGCGTTTCACTTGAACCAACCTATTGTGGTGCCTGCGGCTACTAGGGACTTGGAGGATTCCAAGTTGCTGGACGTAGTCAGGGCCCTGAAAATTTATGTTTCCAGGACGGCTGGAGTCAGGAAAACTGATTCGCTGTTTATCCTGTATGCACCCAATAAGCTGGGTGCTCCTGCTTCTAAGCAGACCATTGCTCGCTGGATTTGTAACACTATTCAGCTTGCGCATTCTGCGGTAGGACTACCGCAGCCAAAATCAGTAAAAGCCCACTCCACAAGGAAGGTGGGCTCATCTTGGGCGGCTGCCCGAGGGGTCTCGGCACTGCTACTTGGTCAGGGTCTAACACTTTTGCTAAATTTTACAAATTTGATACCCTGGCTGAGGAGGACCTTGAGTTTGCTCATTCGGTGCTGCAGAGTCATCCGCACTCTCCCGCCCGTTTGGGAGCTTTGGTATAATCCCCATGGTCTTTATGGAGTCCCCAGCATCCACTAGGACGTCAGAGAAAATAAGAATTTACTCACCGGTAATTCTATTTCTCGTAGTCCGTAGTGGATGCTGGGCGCCCATCCCAAGTGCGGATTGTCTGCAATACTTGTAAATAGTTATTGTTCCACAAATCGGGTTGTTATTGCGAGCCATCTGTTCAGAGGCTCCGTTGTTACCATACTGTTAACCGGGGTTCATATCACGAGTTGTACGGTGTGATTGGTGTGGCTGGTATGAGTCTTACCCGGGATTCAAAATCCTTCCTTATTGTGTCAGCTCTTCCGGGCACAGTATCTTAACTGAGGTCTGGAGGAGGGTCATAGGGGGAGGAGCCAGTGCACACCAGATAGTCCTGAATCTTTCTTTAATTGTGCCCAGTCTCCTGCGGAGCCGTCTATTCCCCATGGTCCTTACGGAGTCCCCAGCATCCACTACGGACTACGAGAAATAGAATTACCGGTGAGTAAATTCTTATTATGTGTGTACATATGTACATGTGTGTGTGTGTGTATATATATATATATATATATATATATATATATATTTATATATATATATATGTATATATATATATTTATATATACATGCACACATACATATACATAGACACCCCCCCTTCCCCCCTCACAGAAACCCCTCTCACTAAATCCTGCGTTTGCCCCTGTAGGGGTTCGGTTTTTCAGCCATTTCGGTCGCAAGGAAAAACAAAAGGAAAAAGTGATTCTAAGCAGCCCCAATACAATAAGTTTGGCAAGGCAAAGAAGCAATGGGCCACCAGAGGGCCAGCTTCCAAACCAGAAGATAAGCCATCAGCCTGATGGTGCGGGCCTCCGCCTGGGGGACCCCAGGGTAGGGGACCGACTTCTTCAATTTGCACACATATGGCAGCAGTCGACAACAGATGCTTGGGTGCAAGAAGCGGTATCTCTGGGTTATGTTTTCCCTTTCAAGAAGCAGCCTCCTCAAAGGTTCTTCTCCACCAATCCGTCTCGAATAGAGGCGAAGGCCAGAGCCCTGCAAGAAGAGTTCAGAAATTGCTTCAGTCAGGAGTAATTATTCCAGGGTTTTTTACTCCAACCTGTTTTTGGTTCAGAAGCCAAATGGGTCGTTTCGGCCCATTCTCAATCTCAAAATGTTAAACAAATACATTTGGGTACCACGGTTCCACATGGAGATGTTACGCTCCATAGTTTTGGCCATGGAACCAGGGGATTACATGGTATCTCTGGATATACAGGATGCTTACCTGCATGTTCCTATAGCATTGTCTCATCAGTGTTACCTCAGGTTCGCCATCCTCCAGCAATATTTTCAGTTCCAGGCCTTACCCTTTGGGTTAGCCACAGCCCCCAGAGTATTTACCAAGATTATGGTGGTTATGGCAGCTTATCTCCGCTAGCAGGGGATAAGAATTTTTCCATACCTCGACGATCTTTTCATCCTGGCACAATCCCAGGAATTGCTCTTGAGCCATCTCCAACAGACAATAAGTTGTCTACAGAGGCACGGATTGCTCATAAATTGGGCAAAGTCATCTCTGATTCCATCACAATGGATGATTCACTTGGGGCTTATTGGATTCAAGTCTGCAGAAAATATTTTTACCTCGGAACAAGATATCCAAGGTGTAGTCAAGGACTCAGGAGTTGTTACACAGTCAAACAATATCAATTCACGCAGCAATGCGAGCGATGGGTTTGATGGTGTCAACATTCGACATGGTGGAGTATGCACAATTCCACTCAAGACCTCTGCAGCGTCTGATTCTGGCCAGATGGAATGGAGTACATCAGACAATAAAGAAACAGACCATAGTACTTTCAGAAAGGTAAAAAGGTCATTAGCCTGGTGGCTGCAGACATCCCTTCTAGACAAGGGGAGACCCTTTTGGATATCAGATTGGGAGATCCTGACAACAGATGCCAGTCTTCAGGGCTGGGGAGCAGTGTCTGGAAAATTATGGTTCCAAGGACAGTGGACCACAGAAGAAAGTTGCCTGCCAATAAACCTGTTGGAACTTCGGGCCATATACATGGCACTGATTCAGGCAAAGGACACTCTGCAAGGAAAACCAGTCCAGATCCGCTCAGGCAATGCGACGGCAGTAGCATACCTCAACCATCAGGGAGGAACTCGCAGCAAAAAAGCAATGGAGGAGGTAAGTCACATACTAAAATGGGCAGAACTTCATCTTCCAGCATTGTCCGCAGTGCTCATTCCTGGAGTCCTAAACTGGGAAGCGGATTTTCTCAGTCGACAAGCCATTCAAGCAAGCGAATGGGCTCTACACCCGGAAGTCTTTCACTCTGGTAGACAAGTGGGGTTTGCCAGAGATAGATCTCATGGCGTCCCGTCTGAACAACAAAGTACCAGCATAGGGGTCAAAAACAAAGGATCTCGGAGCGATCTTTGTGGGACTTTCATCTGGCATATCTGTTTCCTCCAATCATTCTGCTACCCAGGGTGGTGAGGAAAATAAAACAAGCAAAGGGTGCCGTGATTCTAATAGCTCCGGCTTGGCCCAGAAGGCATTGGTACATAGATATGCAGAGGATGTCGATGGATGCTCCAATTCTGCTCCCTCAACATCCAGATCTACTGATGCAGGGTTCTTGTTATCACAGGCACCTGGATCAACTACTGTATCTTTGATGGCGTGGCTATTGAAACCTCTATCCTAAAGTCAAGAGGATTCTCACAACAGGTAATTCAAACTTTGCTCAGAGCAAGGAAACCCTCCTCTGCTCGCATTTATCACCGAATATGGCAAGCCTATATTCATTGGTGCAGTGAAAGAAGTATAGACCCAAAATCTTTCAGAGTATCCAGGGTCTTAGATTTCCTTCAGGCAGGAATGGATAATGGTTTGAAGGTGGCTTCCTTGAGAGTGCAAGTATCAGCATTGACTGTATGGTTTCAAAAGAAAATTGTCAAATTATAGGATGTGCGTACTTTTTTCCAGGGAATGCTGCGCATTCAATCGCCTTTTGTTCCTCCTGCAGTGAGTTCTCAAGGCCCTTCAAGTTGCTCCGTTTGAAACACTTAATAAAGTGGATCTTACATGGTTGACAGCTAAAGTTCTCTTTCTACTGACTATGGCATCAGCTAGAAGAGTGTCAGATTTAGGAACGCTGTCATGTAAATCTCCTTTTCTGATTTTTTTATCCAGAGAAAGCAGTTTTCAGAACTAGGTCTGGTTATCTTCCTAAGGTGGTATCTAAATTTCACCTCAACGAAGAAATTGTAGTCCTGGCTTTTCAGGTATCGGGACTTTCTGCGGGAGAAGCGTCACTGGACGTAGTCCATGCATTAAGAATCTACGTGGATCGTACCAGTGCCATCAGAAAGACAGATTCTCTCTTCATTCTCTACGGATTTCACAAGAGGGGATGGACTGCTACTAAACAGACACTAGCAAGATGGCTTTGAATGACGACTTCAGAAGCATATTCTTAAGATAATCTCCCTGTTCCGGCTAATGTCTCTGCTCACTCTACTCATAAGGTTGGTCCTTCATGGGCAGCACAACATGGTGCTTCAGCAGAACAGATATGTAAGGCAGCCACATGGTCTTCCATTAACACATTCATTAGACATTATGCCTTGGATACTTTTGCCTCTCATGACGCTGAATTCGGGCGTAAAGGTTCTCCTGTCTAATCAGGATCGTCCCCACCACTAAAAAATGCTTTGGGAAATCCCATTGTTATCCTGTGGATAACCTGTGGACCCTGCTGGAGAAATATACATTATGGTAAGAACTTACCATTGATAACGGTATTTCTCCTATGTCCACAGGTTCCACAGGGATCCCACCCTGATGCACCTGATTTGAGGATCTTTATACTCACTAAACTCTTCCCTCTTGCATGGAAGGGTGTGCATGTGTGTTCTTCTCGCCTGAATAGGGTTCTACATAATACTCCTGCCTAAATGCTTTGGAATCCAACTGATTTGCCTGAGCCAGTGGGCGGGGATATATGGACGGGCCCGTTGCATCCTGGGAGGACTGACCGGTGCCAATCCGCTATCGCTCCATCATATCCCATTGTTATCCTGTGGACATAGGAGAAATACCGTTATCAACGGTAAGTTCTTACCATTACGTATATTTCTTTTATCTTCTAATCAATCATTCAAACTATTTAAATTGAGAAAAGTAGTCACTCTGCTGGTTGGTATCATTGTGTGCACCACACTGAAGATGAACCAGAGAAAGCAAAGGAGAGAGTTGTCTGAGGAAATCAGAAAGAAAATTATAGACAAGCACGTTAAAAGCTAGACCATCTTCAAGCAGTTTGATGTTACTGTGGCAACAGTTATATAATATTATTACGAATTTTAAAGTCCATGTCACTGTAGCCAACCACTTTGGCAAGTCACATTAGCGATTAAAGAGAGAGTAGGGAAAGAGGAGCTAGGCATGGTATGTAATGGACACCAAGACTACAGAGACTTAAGAGAGAGAGCAAGAAAAGAGGAGCTAGCTAGGTAGGTACAATATGTGATCTACACCAAGACTACAGACTAAGGAGAGAAGTTAAGGAAAGTGAAACTAGATGTGGTATGTGATGGACACCAAGACTAGATACTAAGAGAGACTAAAGAAAGGGGAACTAGGCATGGGATGTGATGGGCACCAAGATTACAGAGACTATGGAGAGAGCGTAGGGAAAGAGGAGCTAGGCGTGGTATGTGATGAATACCAAGACTAGAGACTAAGGTGAGAGACTAAAGAAAGGGGAACTAGGCATGCTACAGTATGTAATGCACATCAAGACTACAGAGACTAAAGAAAGAGTATGGAAAGAAGAGCTAGGCACGGTATGTAATGGACACCAAGATTACAGCTACAGTACACCAAAAATAAGTGCACTGTAAAGACACAAATGATTAAGGGAGTATATGTGAGAATCGCTCTTCCTTCCTCACCAAAAAAAAAAAATGCAGTTAAAATGTTTATTGTTAGCCTTCAAAGAAAAGGAAAATGGGATATAAATTGTACTCTGTTTGTCATTCTTTTTCAGAGAATATTTGCTCTGTCCATAAACTGGTTGCCATGACAGTATATGAGATGTGTTCTACAAGGGCACTGTCTGTTTCTTTGTCTCCTTGACAAAAGCAACCATAAATAAGATTGCTCATATGATAGGGCAGCCGATGAAACAAATATGTGCAGTGATGTATAGAAAGCAATAATAATGGCCCTCATTGCATTTTTAAAGCAGCTTTGCAAATGCGATCCATAGTAATGTAAATGCAGTAGGAGGTGTTTAAACACCTCCTTGCTGCATTTGCGATCACTGCGACCGCGTCGCAGCCTGGGATCAACATCGTGACCATCCGAGATGCAGACCACTCCCAGAAAATGGGGGGCAATGCCCATTTCCAGAAATGCAGACCGTCTTCGTCCCCTCCCTGCCTCCTGAATGCCTCTGCCGGTCAGTCAAGTATTTCTTCCCCCCCCTTTCCCGTCCCCTAACCCTCGGGGGGGAGGTGGCTAGGGCTAACCCCACTGGTGCCTAACCTTAACACTACCCTGGGCCCTAACCCTAAAAGTTACCCCGATACTTACCTTCGGGATGGCGGCTGGCGATCTTTTGGTACCGGCAACGTCACATGACCGCCTGCATCCCGACAGCCGGGAGGCTAAACGCATTCCCTGGGCTGTTAAGCACATGACATTTTGTCTGGAGATACTGCACCATAGAGCTCACTAAGAAGGTCATTACCCCAATGAAGCCTTTATGAAATATCATGAACTCAAAATGGATTTATGCAGAAAATCACACCATGGATCAGCCCAGAGTAGTCTGTAATACCATGGTAGCGCAGCATTAGCTGCAATTACTGTACAGCTGTATGACTATGGACCTGAATCAGAGATGTACGCTAATGCAATTACAGCTGCAAATATGTACCCAGCTAATGCATGAAAATATGCAAATGTTGCAGCTGCTGGGCGTTGTATTGGCACTGGCAGCGTTTAGATCCACCGCTTGCATACAAAGACAAAGCCATCGGTCGCAGGTCTAGTGACCATCGAGCTTCTGATCTATATCTACAAAGAATGGGCGTCGTAACTGAGATGCCAGGACCATATTGTCTGCAAACCGGATCACAATTGTAATCTACAACATGCCCCAAAAACAGTTGCAACACTCCTGCATTTTAGCCAACACATCCTGTTACCTCCCACAATGGTCCCTAACTGTCGATCACGTTGCGGGTAAATCCTCACTGCGAATGCCATCATGGCACATGTGTAGTGTGACTTAGACACTGACAATCGCTCAGCTTTGTAAACATTGACATTGTGTCCATCTGCACATCTGCTAATGTTTACCTATAATTCGCTCCGTTCAGTTTGCCCCTATATAGATTAGATTCCTGTCCATGAAACACAGTAACATCCATACTTGCCTACTCTCCCGAATCTCTGGTGGCTCTCCCGGACATCTGGAAGAGCTGACAAGTCTCCAGGAGACACCACCTACTTCCCGAGTGACGTGGTTGGGTGGCTTGATATGCAATTCACTCTGAATTGTGTCATTGTGGCCCACCCTCGCTTCACAGTGATGGTAATGATTGTGTAGCGAGGCAGGACCATGATGACATGTACACAGCGTCATGGCAGGCACGTAGGATAACATCTCCATAGCATTACGCTGGTGCCACCATACTTCTCTACCAGTATAGTGTACTTATGATGGATCTGGGATTCAGGGTCGACACCAATTGGTCGACACACCTTAGGTCGACCTGGACAAAAGGTCGACATAAACAGGGTCGACGTGGAAAAAGGTCGACATGGGTTTTTTATGGGGGTTTTTGTGTTGTTTTCTCCGTAATGTGATGGGGAACCCCAATTAGTGCACCGTGTCCCCTCACATGGCTCGCCATGCTTCGGGCACGGAGCCTCACTCCACTGTTACCTTTCCCAATTGTAGTCCACGTGGATCGTAAAGTATGAAAAAACCTGAAAAACTCATATCGACCTTGTTCATGTCGACCTTTTATCCATGTCGAGCTATTGCAGGCGTCGACCTAAGGTGTGTTGACCAATTGGTGTCGACCTGGAGTCCGGTTACCCTTGTGATGAAGTGCCCTGTTAGAGGTAAACCAAACATAAGACCTAGGCACTTAATCTTTACATAGACCAGTGGTTCTCAATCTCAACCGTCAAGTATCCACATCAGAACATGTTTTGAGAATTTCTGTCTGTGGTAGCTGGTGGGATATCGCTCACCTTGCAATATAGATTAAGTCACTTGTGCATGATTACAGAAATCTAGAAAACATGACCTGTTGGTGGTACTATTTTAATTAAAATTAAAAAGTTTCTTATTGGACCAAGAGGACTTACTTTGAATGTCTGCAGTGTGCCAATTTGTTTGACTAATCCAAATGCATTCCCACTTGCAGGTGGTGTGGGCCCGGTGGGGTAGTGAGAAGGGGATTGCACAGAAGGTGAGGAGGTCAGTTTCGTAGTGTAAGCACTGTTGTCACTCAAGGATGCTGGGTTTTGTTGTTTTCCCTCCTCACATATCCTCCTAGTAACTTAGAGATGCTGCGGTTACTTCTCCATGTGGTCCTCAAGTGTGTTCTCTGGCATAATCAGCTTGGCAGATGTTATCTGTGTAGTGCCAGAACCCACTTAGAGTTTGTGTCTGAAAGACGAGGTGTTCAGACCTCCTTGGGAACTGAAGCTAAATTACTTGTACCAGTGGTCACATCGGTTAAGCAGAATGAGCCACACAAGTGATGTTACAAGTACTAACTAGATAATCCTCTATAAGTAACTCAGAATGCCCCAGCTAGATATGGAATTTTAGCTTTCCTTCCTTAAACTGGGTATACACATTACTGCGACCCAGCGAGGCAACAATACACTGCACCACCATGTAACTACACGCATTGACAATGGAATCGTCCCATTAGATGTGCAGCACATCAAATGGGACAATTCAATGAACGATGGTTGGGAATAATGGATCAGGGGTGCGCCCTGTGTACGATATATCGCTCTGATCCATGTCAGAGAAATATATTGTACGTTTCGTCACATACAGATGTGTGCAATTACATCTAGCCTTCTGGTATGTTAAACAGCCCTTTTAGTCACGCCATGCCATGCCGTAACTTGGTAGCGTCAAGCGTCTTTTGTGCAAAGTTTTCCAGTAAAATGCATCTTTTTTGCATTGCTATGCGAATAAGACACACAAACAGCTCATGCTAAATAAAATTATGTCCGTCATGCCTATATTCTGTGTGCGGCCGCGGTTGTATCTGCATACGAAATGGTAAGCTACAGAGTTTTCCTAGTAAACAATGAGTTGCATGGGACCTGTCAGCTCATTCACACCAGGCATCTCCAGCTGTGTGGCGTATTGAGTCAAGATGTGTAAAGACACATCTGTCTGTGTGCTGTTTAAGTGACATGTAACCAAGCAATCTTGTAATTTGCAAACTATTTTTTTATTTGCACGATAACTACAAAAAAAAAAAAAAAAAAGGCCTTTCACTATGAAAGATTAATGAAATGGGAAGATGGTACCTCTCATGCTCCTTATAGATTTCATTTTTGTCCTGACCACATATTGTTACATTATCATCACAATAAATACATGTACTTTATGTAATCAAATAAACAAAACAAGGATCATTTAACTAAGCTTTTATTTTGATATACATTGGTGACTTGATGTAGTGTGTCTGTGTTAACACTGTTCTCCATCGTCCTCTACTTCTACACTTCTTTCCTCCTCCTTCCCCGCACCCTGCAGATCGGTAATGCTGTCGATATCCAATAAAATGGGGTTTCCAAATCCCTTGTGCCAGTTCAATGGGTCTTCAAGGGTACCACTGACAGAGAAGATGTACTTCTCCCAGAGGAAACGCACCATCTCAGAGTCCAGGAAAGGATTGCATTCTCGTACATTTTTTTCAAAGATCCTTCGACGGTACTTGAACTCCAGGATGGTCTTGGTGTAAGTGTTGAGGGTGAGGACAGAAGCAGACATGCACAAGGTGAAGGACAGCCAGGCCAGACTGTTGGGGATAAGAAACAAATAACATTATCTACAGTAGTACTTCCTCTTACGCAGTTTTTGTGAGGAAATCATATAGAGTGATGGATCTAAAGGAAAATGTTTTAGACCTATATTCATAATTTTGGCAGAATCTTTCAAAACACAAGACTCACACTATTTGTTTTTGAATGTTTTTATATATGCAGCAGGATGTAATGGAGTCCGAGATCACTGAATGTGCGGGATGCTGGCCGACTTTTTGCTCTTTCCTGCTCCTACTACATCTTCCTTCCAACACACTTCCCTAATTAGTTCCTCATAGGGTTGCCAATATCGGGATCGGCATGATTCCAGGATTTCGGCCCAAAAACGTCCGGGATTCAATCCCGGAATTGGAAGCTCCAATGCCCGGAATAGAGGGATCAGGCACATTTTGTTTTTTTTAAGCCGGGCAGCGTTGGCGTCCACAGGATGCTCAAATGCTGCCTGGCTCCCTCCTCCCAGCTCCCCCGCACGTCACGCTGCACCGATCACCGTCATCTGCTGAGACAGACGGATGTTTCCCACCCGCCCTCCCCCATCGTATGGTGAGTTATGTGGGCGGGGTGAGGGGGCGGACACATAGGGAAAAGGGAATCCCGGGATTGACCAATTTTCAATCCTGATACCTGGGATTGAAAAAATGGCCCGGTATTGGCCTCCCTAGTCCCTCATCCATCTCAGCATCCCCTAGTACTCTCCAAATACCCACCACTCAGGAACCCCATATCTTATTTCTGTTGGCTACGGTAGCCCATTTTCTATAATACTTTCTTCCTCCATAAATCTGCATCCCACTTCATCATCCTCACCTTGCTCATTTTTCTAGCCAGAAATAGAAGTTTTTGGAACCACATGAACATGTGACCCAATATACAGTCTATTAGCAGGTGAACATTTGCGTGGCGAGAGGCCTATCAGATATTTGTAAATGTGTGTAACAGACTCCTCCATTTTACGTACGAATAGAATAGCAGGTTTTTTACTGGTTCACATTGGTGCACTTCCAGAACAGTGCACCAGTGTGCACCAGTGTCTGGCTCATTAACTTGGGTGTGGATCATAGGGTCGACAGTGACTAGTTCGACACCTGAAATAGGTCGACACGGTCATTAGGTCGACATAGAAAAAGGTCGACATTACTTTTTACATTTGTTTGGTGTCATTTTCTTTGTAAAGAGACCGGGAACCCTAATTAGTGCACTGTATCCCCTAGCATGGCTCGCGAGCTTCTGGCAAGTGGTCTCGCTGCTCGGCACAGGTTACTATTCCCAATCGTAGTCCACATGGATCGTAAAGTATGAAAAAGTTGAAAAAAAAAATGTGAATAACTCATGTAGACCTTTTTCCATGTCAACTTTGTCCACGTTGACCTAAAGACCATTTCGACCTAATGCATGTCGACCTAATGACCGGATACCCATTAACTTCATTTTACAGTATGATTTACCCTTCTTTATCATAACTCCATATTACGACTGATAAAGCCACTGACAGCAAACATATATTCTCGTCCTCTTTTCTTCTCACCCACTGTAACTGACCCTTCTTTTATCCCATCTTCCCCCTTCCCACTCACTGACTTAATCTTTTTTACCAGTGCCGTAACAGGGCTGATGGGTGCCCTGTGCAGGCCATGCCCCTGACCAAAAGCGGCACAAAGGAGGCATGGTTGCCGGTGTGATGATGTCATAAATGGGTATGGCCACCAGTGGAGCCTAATGAAGCACTGCTTGGAGAGTCCTCAGAATGCTCGGGGGGGGTTGCAGAGACTGCAGGTTGCCTGCCCAGAGCATCTGAAAGACGCTCCAGATTGGCGCTGCAGCACAGATCCTGGCTGCAGAGTGCTGTTCTAGGCATCCTGGTAGCCAAATGCAGGGACCATGGGGCAACCCACAGAGCCCTGCAGCACCTCTTGCACACCCTTAGTTACAATTCTGTTTTTTACTTCAGTTTTTCTCCACCTCTTCCATCACCAAACATCCTGTATTATTCCCTCCTAACCTAGCCGTTTCTGCATTTTTACCTTAGCCCTAGACATGTCTGCTTCTGCCAACACTCACAGCCTCTGGAATGCTAAACCCCAACTGGGGCACTCCAAAAGATCTATTACTTAAAGATGTGCCCCATACCACTATCATCCAACAGCCATCACTTCTCTGCCATCTTCAATTCCTTCTTCTGACCAACTTCTCTTTTAAAATCCTATCTTATGGCTTTTGACTTTCCCACCCCCCCCCCAAAAAAATTGACACAATCCTGTCAAAAAATATTCCTTCTACAGGTCCCACTTGCAGGTCCTCCCAGTAAACCTTAACTCCATCTGTCCCCTCCTAAGTCTATAGATGAGCTCAGCGATCTTCTGTCATCTCTTCCCCCTCTACCTACTACTCCATTGACTGTGTCAGTCCCTCACCTTCTCTGCTCTTCATCCAGTTTAACATGTTGCTCATCCCCTGGAATATTCTAATCATTTTATAAAACACCATGGGCAGTATGTACTAAGCCATGAAGCGAGATAAAGTGGAGAAGTTGCCCAGTGCAGTCAAGCAGCTCCTAAGTGTCATTTCAATGACTGTGCTAGATAAATGACAGAAGCTGATTGGTTGGTTGCTTTGGCAGCTTGTCATCATTATCCTATGGGCCCATTTATCATTATTTGCGGCATATCCCCAAAAAAACCCTGCGGCTGAACAGTAATACATTAAGTCGCTATAAATGCACACTGAAATGAGATTTGAGTGCTAATATCAGGCCCGGATTGCAATGCAAATGCGATTATTAATAAATGGGCAATCAAGGCTTGCTACTTCTCCCCTACTCACTGCCACTTATTCTCAAAATTCTACCTTGACCCAACTGCTTTCTGCAACTACAGACCAATTTCTCTCTTCATATTCATCCCCAAACTAATCAAGCAGCTTGTATATAGCTGTCTCACAAGCCTTCTCTCCTTTCACTCCCTCCTGGACTCTCTCCGATCTGTTTCTATCACTTGCACTCCACCAAAACCTCCCTCACTAAAATCACCAACGATCTCTCTGCTAAGTCTAAAGGTCACTCGCTCAATGCTCATCCTTCTGATCTCCATGCCACCTTCTACAGTTACACACTGACCACTCTCTCCTACACACTCATCACTCCTTGGCCTTTGTAGCACAGTTCTCTGCGGCTTCTCTTCCTACCTCCCCAACTGCTCCTTTTCTGTTTCTTGTTCCAGCTTCTCCTTTCTGTCCATCCATTGGATTTCCATGGTTCTGTGTCTGATCATATGTAGTTTTTATATGTTTTATGTCTCCACCCTAGGGGAACTAATCATCTAATCTATTCTTAAGCACCACTTTGGTGATGGCACCCAAATCTATCTCTTCTTCCCTGACCTGTTCCCATAATTCTGTTATGTGGCAGCAGTGATTTTGATCAAGATAACACAAGTAGTATGTACACTAGCCCTCCAACTTCAAATGAAACACACTGAAGACTCAAATAGGTACTGTCTTAGAAGAACAATGCATTTTGCTTTTAAAAACCACTATCTTAACTCCTGGTGGCAACTTACCCAAAAGACCAGCCATAATACCAAGTCTGTGGTCTCCAGTCCTTGGGTCCTAGGTTTACAGTCACCTGGAAAACGGTCATGTACATCATATGGGCTACCATGCCAAGGAGACCTAGTGAATACAGAATGTATTCTGTTATCTTCAATATATATATACAAATATATACAATTTGTACTTTAGTTTTTCCTGGGTTTTTTTTTATTCACGCAAATTTTATTAAGCAGTACACAACACACAGAGCATCCCATATGCTTTAATGTACAATGAATAATATGTTTAAAGCAAATTAAAAAAATTGGCAGTGTAACACAGGTCTTTTGCGTTCTTGTGGCTCGGCATGTTCGGCAAATCATGTGAGCAATAGGCAACAGTTGGTGACATGTATTATAAATGGTGCCTATCTGCGCAAGTACAGTAAAGATAGGGGAGGGGGGAAATCGGTATGGAGTCTTAGGATATGCGAGATAGAGACATATGTATCAAAGCTTGGAGAGAGATAGTATCAATCAATAAGATACTAAGAGGGAGATGTACTAAGCAGTGATAAAAGTGGAGCAGTAAGCCAGTGGAGAAGTTACCCATGGCAACCAATCAGCATTGACATATTATTTGGTTGTCATGGGCAACGTCTCCACTTTTATCACTGCTTAGTACATCTCCCAATTACTGTCATGTTACAGGCTGTGTTTGAACAATGACAGGAACTGATTGGTTGGAAGATTATCTCTCTCAAAGCTTTGCTAAATCTCCCCCTTAATGTACTGATTTTGGCAACCCCTACTTTTCTTTATGAATTTATCAAATTTATACACTGAGCAGATGTATTTCAATGGATGCACCCATTCTCTATGATCACAATGTATTATTTTATTATTGGTATAAGTATAAACACTCATGCTTTATTGACAGTTATACATACATATCAATTGTTCTATAATTTAGATGATATTTCTCCTTTGAATGATAACATTATTATTATTATTATTATTATTCCCATTTCAATTATTGCCCAGTGTTTTTTTTTTAATACAGCATTTGATGATTGTATAATATTTTCTGGATAGCATGATATTACATTGTCAAAACGAAGCCTTAAAACAACTTTACAATGTACTATGGGGGTCATTCCGACCCGTTCGCATGCAGCAGTTTATCGCTGCGGTGCAAATGGGTGCAGAATGCGCATGCACGTGGCCGCAGTGCGCATCTTAGCCCAGCGACGTTACGTCGCGTCTAAAGAAGGAAGCGGCCACAGAGCGGACCTCACAGAAGATTAACAGGAAGAAGGCGTACCTGGGCGGATCCGGAGCGTTGGAGGCGTGTCCAGCAGAACGGAGGGCTGATGTCTGACGTCAAAGCCGGCTCCAGCATCGCAGGGATCGTCGCACAGGGTAAGTATGTCCAGGGCTGGTCTACATCTGCTTGAATTTTTTTTTAGCTTAGCAGGGCTGCACAAGCGATCGCAGCCCTGCTAAGCTAAAATACACTCCCCCATAGGCGTGGACTAGTTGATCGCAGCAGCAGCAAAAAGTTGCTGGCTGCGATCAACTCGGAATGACCACCTATATTCCATGTATTGGAAAATGCGGTAGCTGCTGTGTTTCAGTACCCACAAATGAAATGTTAAATAGAAAGTGATTACCTGTCATACAACAAACACATGAACGTCTTACCTGAGAGCACTGTTATAATAGCAGCAAACGCATTGATTTTCAGGCCATCGATGAAGTTACTAGAGGTGAAGAGCTCTAAGCACATAAGCAGAAAGCCAAGGCTTAGCAGGATGATGTACAGAAACTCGGAGATCACTGACAGCCAGAGTACACCTGGAACACACAGAAAGCAGGGACTCCATTGCTTTGAGGTAAATCTCTCTCACTCATCTCCAATATTATTACTTATTATACATACGGAGAGTATTAGCAGCAAACCTTCTAATTTTACCATGACTGACTTTAATAAACAAACTAAGCTGATACACTGTGATATTAATCATTATGTAATTATGGCGGCAGGTCAGACTACACCAGAGGAGGTGAGGATTACGGTGACAGCTGCAACATTTATGATGCTCACTCCCAACAAGGTTCATTTCAGTTAAATCCCTTCATGTTAGAGATGACCAGTTCTAGGCATGTGCAATCTAGGACAGATGCCAATGTGCATCTGGTCTCCCCAAAAAGGGACCATCTGTTACTCCGATTTCCCAATGTATAACTTGCAAACTATGGTCATCATAAATGCTTTATTTAACTCTACTTTCACTGACATTTTTTGGAGAATTCAACTACCCGTGGTAAATTAGGGTGGTAGCATCAGGCTTTAATGCCCAGGGCAATTCAATTCCAGCCCCTTTTTCACCCGAGCCCCTTGTTAATGCACATTAACTTGATGTGTTAATGGGCGTTAACACAAAGAATCCGTGAAAGTGTTATGCACACCAGTGCCAGCAGGAATGTACTGGTGTCTGAACGGAGAGGGATGCAAAACAAATGAACTCACAGACAGACTGGGGAATATGACATTACATACACAGAAGGTGATAGAGTAACAAAATAAACACAAAGTGAACAGAGAAGCCCAAAGGCTAAGAAACTGGGTGTCTCCCTAGTATTAGGAATGCTCAGATGGAAAGAAGCGAGATGTTGTGATTTAATATGTAGAGAACCCGAAATGCTGTTGCTAAGGGCAACAGCAAAACCCTAAAGGGTTACCAACGGGTGTGGCAGTAAACTCCTTGGTCGGAGATGGAATAATAGACACAAGGAGAGTCTCCACAATCCTAGTCCTCACTTGCAGTGCACCGGTTCAGCTTACTGCCACTAAACTGACACCTGGACACCTTGCACAGTGAGAAAGGATTTTGGCAGGCAAGTCTGAGAATACAGCCGCAAACTTGCTAGGTTCACAGAGTAGCAAACGAACCCCAGCAGGTTAAACGACTGACTCCAGTCTTACTGCTAGGTCTGGATTGGCAGAGTGTAGTACCAAATCCCAAGGCCTATTTGCAGTAAGCCACAAGCAAATACAAAGTTACACAGTGCTAGCTAACTTTCAGGAACTAACTAACCAACAAAGATTCAGCAGCATCTGCCTAACCTGAGAAGAGGGTTTATATAGCAGGTGCTGTCCACGCCCCACTCAGACCTCACAGACTGTGAGCACAAAAACCAGCACCGGATCCCCTGCCGTGCACAGAGCCTGTAACCACTGCACAGCAAAAGACCCGAACCGGAGTATCAGCTGCGCTCAGGTTACTCCGCTAGCACTTGCCTCCCGGTTGCCATGACGACGTCGCAGCACAGGGCAGGAGACCCTAACAGTACCCCCCCTCTGACGATGGGTCAAAGAACCCCTACCACCGGGTTTATCGGGGAACTGCAAGAAGAAAGAGCGTATCAGTCTGGGGGCATGAAGATCACAACTGCGCACCCACGACCGCTCCTCCGGGCCATACCCCTTCCAGTGCACCAAAAATGACAGCCGACCCCGAACCATCTTGGAGTCAAGAATCCTTTCAACAACAAACTCCCTCTGGCCACGTATCAGAAGAGGGGAAGGTCTTCCACTGGAAGAAGGATTACTAATCGCCCGTTTTAAAAGGGAACAATGAAATGTTTTATTGATACCTAATGAACGGGGCAGATCTAACTGAAATGCAACCGGATTGATAACCTTGGTGATCTTATAAGGGCCGATGAACCGGGGGCCTAACTTATGAGATGGCTGTCTCAACTTCAAATTCTTGGTGGACAACCAGACGAAGTCTCCTAATTTGAAGCTGCAGGGTCTTTTCCGCTTATCAAAAACCCTTTTGGTCACTAATGACACAGACACAAGGGCTTTCTTCACTTTCCTCCAAATACCCCTAAGGACCGAAACCACAGAGAAACCACCAGGTGTGGAGTCCAGAGGGTCAAAAGAATTGGCCTTAGGATGATACCCATACACACAAAGGAAGGGAGAGATCCCTGTAGCAGAGTGAGCCGCGTTGTTATAGGCAAACTCCGCCATCGACAGATGAGCAACCCAGTCAGTCTGACACTTGGAGACATAACACCTGAGGAACTGCTCCAAGGACTGGTTCACCCTTTCAGTCTGCCCATTAGACTGCGGATGGTAGCCTGACGACAAGCTGACAGAAATCTGGAGATCGGCACAAAATGCCCTCCAGAATTTGGCCACAAACTGGGATCCGCGGTCAGAGACCACATCAAGTGGCAACCCGTGGAGGCGCACAACATGCAGCATAATAATTCAGACAGGCGTCTGGCCGATGGCAGCCCAACCAGTGGAACGAAGTGCGCCATCT
This sequence comes from Pseudophryne corroboree, assembly GCF_028390025.1. NCBI lineage: Eukaryota > Metazoa > Chordata > Amphibia > Anura > Myobatrachidae > Pseudophryne > Pseudophryne corroboree. The sequence goes on along the minus strand of NC_086453.1, from coordinate 103,991,399 downwards.
TCTAAAACCTGTCAACGACAACCCAGATGGCTGTCATCCCCGAGGATTTGGGCAAGTCCACCACAAAATCCATTGAAATGTGGGTCCATGGCTTAGATGGAATAGAGAGTGGATGTAATGGGCCAACAGGAACCCCTCTAGGAGTTTTATTTCGGGCACAGATGTCACATGCCCGAACCCACTGATCCACATCCCTAGCCACCGAGGGCCACCACACCGCCCTAGACAGCAACTCCCGAGTTCTGGCAATACCCGGGTGACCTGCCGACTTCTTGGCATGGAATTCCAGGAACACTCGCTGTCTTAACCTAGGAGGCACAAACAAGAGACTTACCGGAAGGTCTGGAGGAGCCTGCTCCTGTGCTCTAAGGATTAATGACAAGAGGTCCTGGGTAATGCCCACTTTAATACATGATGGGGACACAATGGGCAATAGCTCCTCGGTGGTCTCCTGGATTGGAGCAAAACTCTGCGAGAGCGCATCAGCCTTGATGTTTTTTGACCCAGGGCGATGTTATCAAAAAATTAAAGCAAGCAAAAAACAAAGCCCATCATGCCTGCCTGGCATTGAGGTGCTTCGCTGACTCTAAATATGACAAATTCTTATGGTCGGTGAGAATTGAGACCACAAACTTAGCCCCCTCAAGCCAGTGTCTCCACTCCTCGAGTGCATCCTTAATAGCCAACAATTCCTGGTTACCCACGTCATAATTCATCTCGGCAGGCGAAAATTTATGGGAAAAGTGAGCACAGGGATGAAGGCGATTATCAGACACCCCCATCTGAGAGAGCACTGCCCCAATACCCATCTCAGAGGCATCCACCTCCACCACAAAAGGACGCTCTGGATCTGGGTGTCGCAGCACCTTGGCCGAGACAAATGCCCTTTTGAGACGGGCAAAAGCCGCTTTGGCCTCACAAGACCAGTGAGCAACATCCGCCCCTTTCTTAGTGAGTGCCACCAAGGGCGCCACTATAGACGAAAATCCAGCGATAAATCGTCTATAAAAATTCGCAAAGCCCAGAAAACGCTGAAGCGCCTTCAAACTAGTGGGCTGCACCCAATCCAGGACTGCCTGTACCTTGGAACCCTCCATTTGGAAACCTTCTGGGGAGATAATATATCCTAGAAATGCGATTTGCTGAACTTCAAATTCGCACTTCTCCAGCTTCGCCCCAAGCCGGTGGTCTCTGAGTTTCTGGAGGACTAAGTGTACATGCTTCCGATGTTCCTCCAGGGAATGGGAGAAGATTAGGATGTCATCTAAGTATACAACTAAGAATCTATCCAAATATTCCCTGAGCACATCGTTCATGAAGTCCTGGAAGACTGCCGGGGCATTACAGAGCCCAAAAGGCATCACCAAATATTCATAATGCCCTGAGTGGGTATTAAAGGCAGTCTTCCATTCATCCCCCTCTATTATTTGGATTAGATTGTACGCACCGCGTAGGTCAATCTCAGAAAAAATGGTGGCAGTACGAAGCTGGTCAAACAAGACCGAAATGAGAGGCAGTGGGTATGAGTTTTTAATCGTGATACGGTTCAATTCCCTGAAGTCGATGCAGGGTCGCAACGAACCGTCCTTTTTACCCACGAAGAAGACCCCCGACCCAACTGGGGACTGTGAAGGTCTGATAAATCCCTTAGCCAAGTTCTCCTGAATGTACTCTGCCATAGCCTGAGTCTCAGGACGTGACAGGGAGTACAACCTGCTCTTGGGAAGCTTAGCATTCGGCAACAAATCAATGGCACAGTCATAGGGGCGATGGGGAGGTAGTACCTCTGCAACTGTTTTGGAGAACACATCCGCAAAATCTGCATAACATCCTGGCAATCCTGGCAAACTTAGCTGCGAAAGCCTGACTGGAAGGCTCAAGCAACTCCTGAAACAATCAGTACCCCAACTAAGAATCTCCCCAGAGACCCAGTCAAATTGAGGATTGTGGGCTCTTAACCAGGGTAACCCCAACACCAATGGGGCAAAAGTACAGACAGTCACATAAAAGGACAATTTTTCAGAGTGTGTGGCGCCAATAAACAAAGAAATCTGACTAGTGCAAGAGGTAATTTTACCCTGGGATAATGGTTCCCCGTTTAACCCACAGATCTCAATTTCTGATGCCAAGGGTACTAAGGGAACAGAGTGTTCCAGGGCGAATTGGCGGTCCATAAAAACCCCGTCGGCCCCACTGTCCACAAAGGCCTCAGTCTTGACAGTTTGACCGAGGATCTTCAAGGTCACCGGAATGATAAAAGTCTTCTTGGGAAATTCTGACTTCTGGCCTGACAGGATTTTTCCCATCACCCTCAGGCCCTAAAGTTTTCCGGCTTTTCTGGGCATGATACTACCACATGACCTTTATTCCCACAGTACAAACACAAACCCTGCTGTCTCCTCCGCATCTTCTCACGCGAGGAGAGGCGGGTAGCCCCAATCTGCATAAGCTCCTCGGAAAATTCCTCAGAGTCTGAGGTTCCCTTGGGAAAGAAGGAAACCTCGGTCTCCCTTTCAAGCCTACGCTCTCTCAGCCGTCTATCCACCCTGATGGATAACTGCATGAGCTGATCCAAGCTATCAGGCAAGGGATATTGTACCAGTTGGTCTTTTATCTGGTTAGAAAGACCTCTTCGGTACTGGTGTCTCAGGGCTGGGTCATTCCACTGGGTATCATGGGCCAACCTCCGAAACTCCGTACAATAAACCTCAACTGGCCATTGCCCTTGCTTAAGGATCGAAATCTGAGCCTCGGCTGAGGCCGTCTTGTCAGGGTCATCATACAACATGCCCAGTGCCGTAAAAAAAAATCAACACTTTTAAGCGACGGACAGTCAGGCTGCAACCCATATGCCCAGACCTGTGGGTCTCCTTGTAGCAAGGAAATCACTATGCCCACCCGCTGAATCTCCGACCCAGAAGACTGAGGCCTAAGCCGGAAATATAGCTTGCAGCTCTCCTTGAAACAAAAGAACTGCGAGCGATCTCCAGAAAAACGATCCGGGAGATTCACTTTCGGCTCCTTAATCCCTGAAGTTGCTGCTGCTGCTGCTGCTGCTGCTGCGGGAGCTCCGCCAGCGGCCTGCAAGGTGTGCATTTTAATGGACAAATCATTAAATTGTCGAGTCAGGACCTGCACCTGATCGACCACCTGTTGCAAAGTATTTTGAGGGGTATGCTCCATATTCCCACAAAATTTCAACAGGAGTATTTGGCTGCTGAATATGTTATGCACACCAGTGCCAGCAGGAATGTACTGGTGTCTGAACGGAGAGGGATGCAAAACAAATGAACTCACAGACAGACTGGGGAATATGACATTACATACACAGAAGGTGATAGAGTAACAAAATAAACACAAAGTGAACAGAGAAGCCCAAAGGCTAAGAAACTGGGTGTCTCCCTAGTATTAGGAATGCTCAGATGCAAAGAAGCGAGATGTTGTGATTTAATACGTAGAGAACCCGAAATGCTGTTGCTAAGGGCAATAGCAAAACCCTAAAGGGTTACCAACAGGTGTGGCAGTAAACTCCTTGGTCAGAGATGGAATAATAGACACAAGGAGAGTCTCCACAATCCTAGTCCTCACTTGCAGTGCACCGGTTCAGCTTACTGCCACTAAACTGACACCTGGACACCTTGCACAGTGAGAAAGGATTTTGGCAGGCAAGTCTGAGAATACAGCCGCAAACTTGCTAGGTTCACAGAGTAGCAAAAGAACCCCAGCAGGTTAAACGACTGACTCCAGTCTTACTGCTAGGTCTGGATTGGCAGAGTGTAGTACCAAATCCCAAGGCCTATTTGCAGTAAGCCACAAGCAAATACAAAGTTACACAGTGCTAGCTAACTTTCAGGAACTGACTAACCAACAAAGATTCAGCAGCATCTGCCTAACCTGAGAAGAGGGTTTATATAGCAGGTGCTGTCCACGCCCCACTCAGACCTCACAGACTGTGAGCACAAAAACCAGCACCGGATCCCCTGCCGTGCACAGAGTCTGTTACACTGCACAGCAAAAGACCCGAACCGGAGTATCAGCTGCGCTCAGGTTACTCCGCTAGCACTTGCCTCCCGGTTGCCATGACGACGTGGCAGCACAGGGCAGGAGACCTTAACAGAAAGTACACATATTTGTCTTAGGATCACGGAACCTGTTAACCGTCTAGTTATCAGGGATTTTCTTTTGCGTCTGGTGCATAAAAAAATCCATGATACCTGCTGCCGGGGGCTAGTTGAATAGACCCGGGGGACCAATTAACTTGCGGTAAATTACCATGGCTAACTGAATTCCACCCTTAGAGTGATTTAGAGATAGAAGGGCTTGTGTGAAATACCTTTTCAATTCACAATACCAATTAATTAAAGCCGGATACACACTGGGCGATAAAAGGAATGCCGGTGATGAATGATACAGCGTTCAATGGTACATCGTTTAACGATATAGTACTACACACTGAACATTATCGTTCAAGGAAAACGATCAGTGACGTCACCGAAGGCATTCCTGGAAATGCAGCTCAGCCCGACATTGACGGGTTAAGCTGCATTTCAGCTCAATATTGGTGATCGCTGAAAGACGTGCGGGAGCGCGCATCGGTCACCAATATTACCCCATACACCATAGATGATATAAGCCTAAAAAATAAACGATAATGGCATTTATGTCTTTTTTTTTTTTTTTTAGGCTGAAATCGCCCAGTGTGTACCCAGCTTAAGGTTTTAGACCTAACAATTATAATTTCTTACCGTTGCTTATTGTGGCAATAAGAAATGATGCTCTGCCGGGATGTAAGAAAATACACCTTCAGGGACAGGGGCTCTGAGAGGAGACCATTGTTGCGACATGTAATAGTACTAATTGCTACTGCGATCACTGTACTTTTAGTTTCAGTGGCCGACTGCACCAGTGCAGATGCACAGTCTGATGACAGCCCATATGCCACCAGAAAGTGTCCGGGAGGGATGCTGGTATTTTCTTCAATCTATAGCCCAGTGCCTCTCAAACTTGGTCCTTAGGACCCCAAACAGTTCACATTTTCCAGGTCATCCAACAAGTACACAGGTGTGTTGCCAACTGTCACATTTTAAAGATCCACAGGTGACCTGGAGAACATGAACTGTTTTGGGTCTTGAGGACTGAGTTTGAGAACCACTGCCTTAGGCCATAGGCTACAATGCCTAACCCATTCTGTAATTACCTGGACCAAACCATTCTGGAGTTTGGTAAATTCGGCATTTAAGCAGCCCCCCACAGAAACCCTTTGTGATTGAAAATAGGAGATCGCAGTGGATATCTGCTGCAGGCCTCTATACATACAGTACATTCGAGTATTTTTGAGGAATATCCTGCTAACGTTATTTAATAAATATTCCTCTATGTGACATGTTTTCTATTTTTGGTTATACATAATGGATTTATGGCCATAAGTTGACAAATGTGTTGATTTCTATGTTATGATAATGTTTTTAGATTGCTACTGGGGGCTTTCTATGTTATGATAATGTTATTAGATTGCTACTGGGGGCTTTCTATGTTAAAGCAGCTCAGCATTAGTTTGCCAGTTGCCATGTTCTAGCTGCAGGTCGCCACCATCACTCTTTACAGCATTCGGCACACACTTCACGCCTCTCCAGTTCCCAGGGTTATGATGGCTGTGCCCTCTTCATTATGTCGCACTTCTAGTCCCACTGGTCTCTTTTCTGTCTTCCTAAGTTCCCCTTGCAGCATGAATGATGATTAATGTGGAAATACAATGTTTCACTATTGTAAGGAATGAGTAAAACACTTACTGCACAAGGGGAGCAGAGTAAGCCAGCAGAAAGTGCTTGGCGAGGCTCCACAATGGACAGTATTATTTAAGCTCCATGGGATCATCACACTACCGGCATTGGACCTGAGTTTTTATGAGTCTGTGCACTTTCCGGGATCTATGCCTGCCTTCCAGGGTAACAGGAAGTCTCCTACTATTCCAGGAGTCTCCCATGAAAGTAGGCAAGTATGGGCATACCCCTTTGTAATTTGGGAATTGAAGTCATTCATCCCGTTGTTGGCATTGACTCTGCCACTAGAATGTACTATCCCGCTAGACTAAAAATTTCCACTCAGTTCCTTGTACCAGTAAACATGCCATGACTACATAGTGTTACATTATAGAAGCTCATATGGGTACCTTTTTCCGATTCCGGGGATAATTCAATAAAGCTGCGACATGCCTCTTCTAAAACAAAAGACATAAAATATTAAATACAGAACATACAAGTTACTGTAGTTAACTTGGGTCTGGGGCTCAGGGTCGACAACAAAAAGGTTGACACACCTTAGGTCGACGCCAATTGGTCAACACACCTTAGGTCGACATGGACAAAAGGTCGACATGGAAAAAGGTCGACATGAGTTTTTTTTTTTTTTTGTGTCGTTTTCTTCGTAGAGTGACCGGGAACCCCAATTAGTGCACCGCGTCCCCTCGCATGGCTCGCCATGCTTCGGACATGGTGCCTTCGCTTCGCTCGGCACAGATTACCGTTCCAATCGTAGTCCACGTGGATCGTTAAGTATGAAAAGGTTCCAAAAAAGAAAAAAATCGTGAAAAACTCATGTCGACCTTTTCCATGTCGACCTTTTGTCCACGCCGACCTAAGGTGTGTCGACCAATTGGCGCCGACCGAAGGTGTGTCGACCTTTTTGCTGTCGACCTGGAGTCCGGATACCAGTTAACTTCTGTTATACTAGTAGTATGGCTGCCTCAGAGCACTGGGGTCATGGGTTCTGTGGACGCTAGTGTGCGTCTAGTGGGGGATTTACACAGTAAGTTCCCATAGGGCAGTGACTGATTACAGAAAACAGTTGCTGAGCGTGCCCTCACCCTGGGCAATAATGTAAAGTGCTTTGAGTCTTATTGGGTAAAAGGAGATATATAAAGTATTATTATTATTATTAAACCCTTGCAGAGTGCAGTTGCCTATGGGCCTAATTCTGAGTTCATTGCAGCAGCAATTTTGCTAGCAATTGGGCAAAACCATGGGGGTAATTCCAAGTTGATCGCAGCAGGAAATTTTTTAGCAGTTGGGCAGAACCACGTGTACTGCGGGGGGGGGGGGGGGGGGGGGGGGGCAGATATAACATTTGCAGAGAGAGTTAGATTTGGGTGGGTTATTTTGTTTCTGTGCAGGGTAAATACTGGCTGCTTTATCTTTACACTGCAATTTAGATTGCAGATTGAACTCACCACACCCAAATCTAACTCTCTCTGCAGATGTTATATCTGCCTCCCCTGCAGTGCACATGGTTTTGCCCAACTGCTAACAAAGTTCCTACTGCGATCAACTCAGAATTACTTCCCATGTGCACTGCAGGATTATATTATAGTATGCAAATTATAAATGTTACATCAATGCTGATTGGTCGCCATGGGCAACTTCTCCACCGGCTCACTTTTACACACTTTTCACTGCTTCATGAATAGACCCCTTGGTCATTCAGAGGAAAATTCTCATTATATTCATTATAGGGAGCAGGAAATGTAGGGTTGTCAGTTTGAAATTCTCATATTGTCACAAGGCATACCGAAAATGCCACGTGACAACAACACAAGTCATAGCTACCTTCCTATTCAGCCACAAGCTAGTAGAATATTGTTGGCATTGAGTGAATATACATGGCACAGCTCTACCAGAAAGCTAAAAATACCCCCCCCCCCCCCCCTTCCCCACCAGAAAATATAATTTAGCCCACTCCATTACTTACCCCCTTGGTGTTTTTCACAGGAGAGCCAGAAGCCAGTGTGAAAGTACTTGAAGGCATACTTGTCATCTCCGGTCTCCCAGTTATAGTGAACAACATTCTGGTCCAGTGTTCCATTGATGTCAGTTGGGTCGCTGTTTGTGGTGGTGCTGTTTAGTGATAACACCTGACAGTTCTTGCTTTTCACGGCTGATAGACACGGTGGCTTCACCACTTTGTGTGTCCCCTCACACCAGTAGCTGGTAAAAAAGGCTGCCACTGAGAAACTGAGAGCCAGTAGATTCAGTACCACGGACAGCAGCGACCGGCTCCTCCTGCTTATTTTCATAGTGAAGGCAGTACTTCAGGATGTACTGTATATCCAGAATATTTCAGAATTGATGTGCCATAGGTGGCTCCTTTATGTGTTCCATCTGATTCAGCATAGTTGCTCACAGTTCTGGATTTCTATTGTCACTGTTTAACATTCTTAATTTTGCTTATTAACGGTCTACTTGTATTATTGCGTTCATGTATTTTTCCCAGAATTATGCATTTTAAGTTGGTTGAAAATTGTTTACATAGAGTATGTTACTGATTGTTTTATCTCAAGCAAAAAAACACACCTGCAACGCTGGAGAAATATGAAGAACATAAGAATTGTAGAATATTAACTTGATATTAAATGCACATCCTAGCCCAAACACAGTCCAGCATTCCCATAGACATTCCGGAGAAGATTACTAATAGATATCTGTGTTCCGTATGATCGTCCTCAGTTAGGTTATAGGTTTCCTGAAACAGAAACACATATGATACATCATTGTGAGTATTAAAGGAAAGACCCACCCTATATATGGTCACAGTTCATATATTACCTTTACTAGTTTATTATTGTCTAATAAAACATAGATTGATAGAAACTTTATTATATTATGCATTGAAAGTGTATTAAAGGATAACCTTCATTTATAATATATAATGACTCTTTGAGGAAGCACCCAGCTGCGAAACTAGTTACAGGAAAAATTTGCTGATCATTCTACAAATTCCTACAACTGATGGTGATCTTGTCCATAAGCTGGGAACCAAGGACGGCCAAACGTGACTCCTTAAATCAGAAACCGCCGGCTGGGTCTTCTGCAACGAGGACGCGGCCAACCAGCTGACGGGGAGAGTCAGATCTGCACAGCCGTCCGTATACAAGCGGCTCCAGCGTCCTGTGCTCTGTTGAGCGGAAATAGACGGATGAGAGACAGCACCACACACCGCTGAGTGCAGCACAAGATCCCGCAAAACAGCCAGTTGAGCTGCAGTGGTAAGCTGCCATACACGTCACATAAGCAGCAATCACATTACGGGACAAGTGTTCTCAGGATCGTTTGCACATAACGTGGGACACCATACATAGTGCCACTGCTTGTATATACAAGAGACTACACCTTAAAACTGAAAAGCATACGAGTGTGCAAAAGTTTTCATACCATTTTAAGAAACATATATATTATGGAACAATAAGCTGTGTGCATACAGCATATGAGTGGTAACCACAATTTGGGAGAGCATCTTTAAACACAGTTGTTTCTACAATATCTATATGGATAACATTTTAAAGTTAAATTGCACTTTCTTTTATGAAAGATGTATACTTAAGATTGGATACTATCTAGAGTGTTCATAAGTCTTCATACTACATGTGGTAATATATATCAGGTGTTTTCCATTGTTATAGCAATTAGGAAAAGTATTTGATGACTTGTACACAGGCACCATTCAGTATTTTAGCGCAAAACAGTCATTTTTTGGTTGTTTGGTTTGCTTTAATTTCTGAGGTGGAGATCTGTGGCTCTTCATCATCACTAATTAAAATAGCTGTGTGCACACTGACACAGCTGGACTGTTTTTTTGCAGCTCATAGTTTTAAAATGAATTCAATTGATACAATTTAAAAACATACAGCGACTGAATTGTGATTTTTGGAGTTCTGTTCATTTATAATGTGCCAACATTTTACACAGCACTTTACACTGAGTGGATCATCATACAAATGCAATTACGACCCTACCGTACCCTAACAATCTAGAAGGTGTGGGGTAAGGTGATAAGGAAGCTGAGGAAATTTTGGGGCTGCTTGTGGTGAGATGGTGTGAGGTTACTGCAAGGTGATATCAGCTACCAATATTAAAGCCTCCGTTGGTGATTGATTGACCATTTTGTGCTGCAACAGGTGGCGTGGTACAGGTAGAATGAGGATAGACAGTGTAAAATGTAGACCTGTAAGATTAATTAACTATTGTGCAGTCAGGTTGAGCCTATTTCCCCTTCGCCGTAAGGACCTGGACGTGACATCTAGTTAGGGGGCGGAAGTGTGGTTATGCCCTTAGAGGGCTATTATTTTGTCCCAAATCTAGTTTTTTTCCTGTTATTCAGCCTACAACAGTGCAATCTTGTACCTCGCTTAGCTCGCCTTGCTTCGGACATGGAGGCTCACTTTGCTCGCTGCAGGTTCCTATTCTAAATAGAAGATGACCTTGCACAGCGCCTAATGTGTGACAAGGTCCTTCTGGCGAGGGGGATCTAGTCGTTTTCATGACCTGGTCCTGACAACCATGACTGCCTCTTACCATTTATATTAACCAAATGCCCTTCCTAATCTGGGTCTGGGTAAATTTCATGGAGAACACTCGTTATGAATATCATTCCCCCTCTGTAATTACTGAAGCGGGTAACCTCACCATCTCTGAATCATAGAGATGCCCCAAGACTCGTTAGTAACATCATGCCCCCTCTGTAGTTACTGAAGCGGGTAACCTCACCATCTCTGAATCATAGAGATGCCTCAAGACTCGTTATGAACATCATGCCCCCTCTGTAGTTACTGAAGGGGGTAACCTCACCATCTCTGAGGCATAGAGATGCCTCAAGACTCGTTATGAACGTCATGCCCCCTCTGTAGTTACTGAAGGGGGTAATCTCACCATCTCTGAGGCATAGAGATGCCCCAAGACTCGTTATGAACATCATGCCCCCTCTGTAGTTACTGAAGGGGGTAACCTCACCACTTTGGCAGGCCGTGCCCCCAGACACACAACAGCCCCATCACTTTGGACCATCCCTGCCCCCCCCACCCCCCTTCCCCTTTCTTCCTGTGCCACTGCTGCATGGAGCCTTCTGGTTTTCTGATGGCTCAAAGTAGCTGTGTTTCCAGGACATAAACCCAGGACACTGGTCCCCAATGCAATACCTTCTCTGTGTATTTGTATTTAATAACAGTGACAGCTGCTAAACTGCTTTATTGGATAAAGTAACATATTTTGAAAGGTGTTTAATATACAATGATATAGACAAAATCTCACTGCTGTACTGTAGATAGCTTTGCTCTGTCTTGTTATTGCAAACTGCAGTCACACTCCGAACACAAGTGCATCACAGCAGATTTATTAAGCATTAATATTTCAGCCATGTGATAATCAATGACACATTTATTTGTTGGCCATGAATAATAACTGCAATGAAAGCTTTACTCCAGCCCTGGGTTTACTCCCACAGACAAACTTGGGTACAGGAAGAATTTGTACAACAAAACTTTTAGAACCTGCTTGGCCTTCAGAATAACGACAAATCTGCCGAGCTGGGGTAATGCTGGGAACACCCCTATACAATCATCAGCCTGAATACCCGATACTGGATCAGCCCGATGAGTGTATAGGTGTGCATGCAGAAACGTTAGCTTATAAACGTCTTCAAACGCTCCAGCAAATGTCGGATGCCGACCTCCTATGGAAGCCCATACTATCATACACACTGAGCTATTTCTAGCACAGTATGTACAGATTCGCTGGGGGTTCACAGGGGGTCAAGCTGGGCACATACTTCTTGGCTGATTGGGAGCGTTTACTCGATTAGGCGAGTGATCGGGAAGGTGTCTACCCAGCTTATGAAAACCACCTCCCTGATTCTTCCACTGAACTGAAGTTACACATTTTCAATAAATAAATTAGAAATATTGATCAGGATTCAACTGTATAATAAATAGAGATGTGCACTTGAAATTTTTCGGGTTTTGTGTTTTGGTTTTGGGTTCGGTTCCGTGGCCGTGTTTTGGGTTCGACCGCGTTTTGGCAAAACCTCACCGAATTTTTTTTGTCGGATTCGGGTGTGTTTTGGATTCGGGTGTTTTTTTCAAAAAACACTAAAAAACAGCTTAAATTATAGAATTTGGGGGTCATTTTGATCCCAAAGTATTATTAACCTCAAAAACCATAATTTCCACTCATTTTCAGTCTATTCTGAACACCTCACAATATTATTTTTAGTCCTAAAATTTGCACCGAGGTCCCTGGATGACTAAGCTAAGCGACTCTAGTGGCCGACACAAACACCTGGCCCATCTAGGAGTGGGAAAAAACTAACAGAAATAGTTCCGCAACAGGTTATTGATACAGACAATAACCAAAATAGGTTCTTGGTCTGTGACCGACTTTAAACAAATAATGTACACTAAGTGTATTAATTACCAGTCGGTGGTGCTCCCAGAGTCAGTGAATTTCAAGCAAAAGAACGGAGAGGAGAAAGACTCTTTGTTGGGGCACTCTTTGTCAAATATTAGACATTTAAAACATAACTTTTAATAATTATATTAAAAATAAAGTGACACAATTATTAAAGATATGTTTGCAAATAGTGATACATATCAATTATGCTTATCTTAAAAAATTATTAATTAACAAATGTAAAGATAGTGAGCGCCTTGGTGAAAATTATTAGTAATCAATAAATAATTAATTTGAACTGGGAAAAGGTCTGTCTATAATATATGACAGATTATTTTTCTGATCCCAGAAAGAAAAGGATACCTTGGTTTAGTTACCTCCGTGTTTGTGAATGCTTACCATGAAAAGGAGAGTATGTGTGATATGGCAGATTTGAATGTTGCCTATGTGGGTTCTTGAACACCTTCTGCTCTATGTTTAGGCAGACGTGTACCCGGGAAGGCTTTTGCTTAATAAGTATAGTGTCATTCGGCTTTCTACTATGAATAGAAGTCTGAAAGTCCGAATAGTTACTGATTTGGTATGAAATTATACTGATCACACAAATCGTATAATAAGGTAAACAAAGAAGAAATTAATTGGGTATATGATATATGTGATTGTCACTACTGAATTTTTAAGATACAGAAAAGACAGAGTGAAGAAAAAGGTGGAATAATTTAAGGGGGTGTCTTACTTCTGCTGTTCAGCTGGGTTGTTTACTGCACCTGGTGTTCACTGCTGGTCCCCCACACAGTTACTGACCAGGCCTGCCACAGATTTGCTTCCAAGATCGACCGGGATCAGGCGTATCCTGTGGAGTATGGCCGTAATCTGCTGAATGAGAGAGTATGACTACCAAAGTGCTTCTGCTGTCCAGTTTAGTGGATGAGAGAGCATGAAATTTAAAGGCTGTGTATCAGAAGGAGCACATTGGCTGTATAACAGAAAGAACATATATCAGAAAGAGCATAGGACAATCTTCAATAATATTAGCCTATACAGGTTTGATACCAAAAAAAGGAGAAATCCTTGCTCCACCTTGTAAATAAGATTTTTTACTTTTTACTGAAAAAAGAGTTTTTTTCTCGTCCCTAGTGCAGAGCAACCTTCTGTGCACTGTTGTAACCAAATTTAAATATCAAATTAAATTGTAAAAAAAGTAACAGGAAATCAACAAAACAAACACACACTGATTTTCTATTTAAAAGAAACAGGATAAAGTATTATGTAAATTGCTGCTTTGAGAATAAAGACTGGTGATATGTTTAGATTGCATAGATATAACCATCACAGTTTTGCTCCTCTAACAAATTAAAGCACATGAACAAAAGGAGGTCCCTAGATAGAAAAAAAAAAAAAAAAAAAAAAAAAGGAAAATGGAATGATAATAAAAAAGATATGGTATATCTTGTTGCCCTAAATGGGCTCTTACTAAACCGTAGTATTCCTTCTCTGGGAGTGGGCTGCGCAGTCCCACTAGATCCCACTGAACCAAACGGACCGTTTCACCATAGAATAGGCTTGTTCACTGGTGATTAGCGTGGCTCATAATAAGGGCATATATAAGGTAAAACAAATTACCTAAGTGGCTGCCGGTGATTAGAGGGAACGCGCCGTGTGTAGCCGGCGGTTCCGGAAATGACGTTGAGGCTAGGACTGGAGTCATGGGAACGCAATGCGTTCCAGGGACGCTATGCAGGCCTGGTCAGTAACTGTGTGGGGGACCAGCAGTGAACACCAGGTGCAGTAAACAACCCAGCTGAACAGCAGAAGTAAGACACCCCCTTAAATTATTCCACCTTTTTCTTCACTCTGTCTTTTCTGTATCTTAAAAATTCAGTAGTGACAATCACATATATCATATACCCAATTAATTTCTTCTTTGTTTACCTTATTATACGATTTGTGTGATCAGTATAATTTCATACCAAATCAGTAACTATTCGGACTTTCAGACTTCTATTCATAGTAGAAAGCCGAATGACACTATACTTATTAAGCAAAAGCCTTCCCGGGTACACGTCTGCCTAAACATAGAGCAGAAGGTGTTCAAGAACCCACATAGGCAACATTCAAATCTGCCATATCACACATACTCTCCTTTTCATGGTAAGCATTCACAAACACGGAGGTAACTAAACCAAGGTATCCTTTTCTTTCTGGGATCAGAAAAATAATCTGTCATATATTATAGACAGACCTTTTCCCAGTTCAAATTAATTATTTATTGATTACTAATAATTTTCACCAAGGCGCTCACTATCTTTACATTTGTTAATTAATAATTTTTTAAGATAAGCATAATTGATATGTATCACTATTTGCAACCATCTAGGAGTGGCACTGCAGTGTCACGCAGGATGGCCCTTCCAAAAAACACTCCCCAAACAGCACATGACGCAAAGAAGAAAAAAAGAGGCGCAATGAGGTAGCTGTGTGAGTAAGATAAGCGACCCTAGTGGCCGACACAAACACCTGGCCCATCTAGGAGTGGCACTGCAGTGTCACGCAGGATGGCCCTTCCAAAAAACACTCCCCACACAGCACATGACGCAAAGAAAAATGAAAGAAAAAAGAGGTGCAAGATGGAATTGTCCTTGGGCCCTCCCACCCACCCTTATGTTGTATAAACAGGACATGCACACTTTAACCAACCCATCATTTCAGTGACAGGGTCTGCCACACGACTGTGACTGAAATGACGGGTTGGTTTGGACCCCCACCGAAAAAGAAGCAATTAATCTCTCCTTGCACAAACTGGCTCTACAGAGGCAAGATGTCCACCTCATCATCATCCTCCGATATATCACCGTGTACATCCCGCTCCTCACAGATTATCAATTCGTCCCCACTGGAATCCACCATCTCAGCTCCCTGTGTACTTTGTGGAGGCAATTGCTGCTGGTCAATGTCTCCACGGAGGAATTGATTATAATTCATTTTAATGAACATCATCTTCTCCACATTTTCTGGAAGTAACCTCGTACGCCGATTGCTGACAAGGTGAGCGGCGGCACTAAACACTCTTTCGGAGTACACACTTGTGGGAGGGCAACTTAGGTAGAATAAAGCCAGTTTGTGCAAGGGCCTCCAAATTGCCTCTTTTTCCTGCCAGTATAAGTACGGACTGTCTGACGTGCCTACTTGGATGCGGTCACTCATATAATCCTCCACCATTCTTTCAATGGGGAGAGAATCATATGCAGTGACAGTAGACGACATGTCCGTAATCGTTGTCAGGTCCTTCAGTCCGGACCAGATGTCAGCATCAGCAGTCGCTCCAGACTGCCCTGCATCACCGCCAGCGGGTGGGCTCAGAATTCTGAGCCTTTTCCTCGCACCCCCAGTTGCGGGAGAATGTGAAGGAGGAGATGTTGACAGGTCGCGTTCCGCTTGACTTGACAATTTTGTCACCAGCAGGTCTTTGAACCCCAGCAGACTTGTGTCTGCCGGAAAGAGAGATCCAAGGTAGGTTTTAAATCTAGGATCGAGCACGGTGGCCAAAATGTAGTGCTCTGATTTCAACAGATTGACCACCCGTGAATCCTTGTTAAGCGAATTAAGGGCTCCATCCACAAGTCCCACATGCCTAGCGGAATCGCTCCCTTTTAGCTCCTCCTTCAATGCCTCCAGCTTCTTCTGCAAAAGCCTGATGAGGGGAATGACCTGACTCAGGCTGGCAGTGTCTGAACTGACTTCACGTGTGGCAAGTTCAAAAGGTTGCAGAACCTTGCACAACGTTGAAATCATTCTCCACTGCGCTTGAGACAGGTACATTCCACCTCCTATATCGTGCTCAATTGTATAGGCTTGAATGGCCTTTTGCTGCTCCTCCAACCTCTGAAGCATATATAGGGTTGAATTCCACCTCGTTACCACTTCTTGCTTCAGATGATGGCAGGGCAGGTTCAGGCGTTTTTGGTGGTGCTCCAGTCTTCTGTACGTGGTGCCTGTACGCCGAAAGTGTCCCGCAATTCTTCTGGCCACCGACAGCATCTCTTGCACGCCCCTGTCGTTTTTTAAAAAATTCTGCACCACCAAATTCAAGGTATGTGCAAAACATGGGACGTGCTGGAATTTGCCCATATTTAATGCACACACAATATTGCTGGCGTTGTCCGATGCCACAAATCCACAGGAGAGTCCAATTGGGGTAAGCCATTCCGCGATGATCTTCCTCAGTTGCCGTAAGAGGTTTTCAGCTGTGTGCGTATTCTGGAAACCGGTGATACAAAGCGTAGCCTGCCTAGGAAAGAGTTGGCGTTTGCGAGATGCTGCTACTGGTGCCGCCGCTGCTGTTCTTGCGGCGGGAGTCCATACATCTACCCAGTGGGCTGTCACAGTCATATAGTCCTGACCCTGCCCTGCTCCACTTGTCCACATGTCCGTGGTTAAGTGGACATTGGGTACAATTGCATTTTTTAGGACACTGGTGAGTCTTTTTCTGACGTCCGTGTACATTCTCGGTATCGCCTGCCTAGAGAAGTGGAACCTAGATGGTATTTGGTAACGGGGGCACACTACCTCAAGAAATTGTCTAGTTCCCTGTGAACTAACGGCGGATACCGGACGCACGTCTAACACCAACATAGTTGTCAAGGCCTCAGTTATCCGCTTTGCAACAGGATGACTGCTGTGATATTTCATCTTCCTCGCAAAGGACTGTTGGACAGTCAATTGCTTGGTGGAAGTAGTAAAAGTGGGCTTACGACTTCCCCTCTGGGATGACCATCGACTCCCAGCAGCAACAACAGCAGCGCCAGCAGCAGTAGGCGTTACACGCAAGGATGCATCGGAGGAATCCCAGGCAGGAGAGGACTCGTCAGAATTGCCAGTGACATGGCCCACAGGACTATTGGCATTCCTGGGGAAGGAGGAAATTGACACTGAGGGAGTTGGTGGGGTGGTTTGCGTGAGCTTGGTTACAAGAGGAAGGGATTTACTGGTCAGTGGACTGCTTCCGCTGTCGCCCAAAGTTTTTGAACTTGTCACTGACTTATTATGAATGCGCTGCAGGTGACGTATAAGGGAGGATGTTCCGAGGTGGTTAACGTCCTTACCCCTACTTATTACAGCTTGACAAAGGCAACACACGGCTTGACAAATGTTGTCCGCATTTCTGGTGAAATACTTCCACACCGAAGAGCTGATTTTTTTGGTATTTTCACCAGGCATGTCAACGGCCCTATTCCTCCCACGGACAACAGGTGTCTCCCCGGGTGCCTGACTTAAACAAACCACCTCACCATCAGAATCCTCCTTGTCAATTTCCTCCCCAGCGCCAGCAACACCCATATCCTCCTCATCCTGGTGTACTTCAACACTGACATCTTCAATCTGACTATCAGGAACTGGACTGCGGGTGCTCCTTCCAGCACTTGCAGGGGGCGTGCAAATGGTGGAAGGCGCATGCTCTTCACGTCCAGTGTTGGGAAGGTCAGGCATCGCAACCGACACAATTGGACTCTCCTTGTGGATTTGGGATTTGGAAGAACGCACAGTTCTTTGCGGTGCTTTTGCCAGCTTGAGTCTTTTAATTTTTCAAGCGAGAGGCTGAGTGCTTCCATCCTCATGTGAAGCTGAACCACTAGCCATGAACATAGGCCAGGGCCTCAGCCATTCCTTGCCACTCCGTGTGGTAAATGGCATATTGGCAAGTTTACGCTTCTCCTCCGACAATTTTATTTTAGATTTTGGAGTCCTTTTTTTACTGATATTTGGTGTTTTGGATTTTACATGCTCTGTACTATGACATTGGGCATCGGCCTTTGCAGACGACGTTGCTGGCATTTCATCGTCTCGGCCATGACTAGTGGCAGCAGTTTCAGCACGAGGTGGAAGTGGATCTTGATCTTTCCCTAATTTTGGAACCTCAACATTTTTGTTCTCCATATTTTAATATGCACAACTAAAAGGCACCTCAGGTAAACAATGGAGATGGATGGATACTAGTATACTTATGGATGGACCAGCGACTGCCGACACAGAGGTAGCTACAGCCGTGGACTACCGTACTGTGTCTGCTGCTAATATAGACTGGATGATAATGAGATGAAATTAATATATATATATATATATAATATCACTAGTACTGCAGCCGGACAGGTATATATATTTATTATGTAATGACTGATGACGGACCTGCTGGACACTGTCAGCTCAGCAGCACCGCAGACTGCTACAGTAAGCTACTATAGTAGTATGTATCAAGAAGAAAGAGAAAAAAAAAACCACGGGTAGGTGGTATACAATTATGGATGGACCAGCGACTGCCGACACAGAGGTAGCTACAGCCGTGGACTACCGTACTGTGTCTGCTGCTAATATAGACTGGATGATAATGAGATGAAATTAATATATATATATATATATATATATATATATATATAATATCACTAGTACTGCAGCCGGACAGGTATATATATTTATTATGTAATGACTGATGACGGACCTGCTGGACACTGTCAGCTCAGCAGCACCGCAGACTGCTACAGTAAGCTACCATAGTAGTATGTATCAAGAAGAAAGAGGAAAAAAAAAACCACGGGTAGGTGGTATACAATTATGGATGGACCAGCGACTGCCAACACAGAGGTAGCTACAGCCGTGGACTACCGTACTGTGTCTGCTGCTAATATAGACTGGATGATAATGAGATGAAATTAATATATATATATATATAATATCACTAGTACTGCAGCCGGACAGGTATATATATTTATTATGTAATGACTGATGACGGACCTGCTGGACACTGTCAGCTCAGCAGCACCGCAGACTGCTACAGTAAGCTACTATAGTAGTATGTATCAAGAAGAAAGAGAAAAAAAAAACCACGGGTAGGTGGTATACAATTATGGATGGACCAGCGACTGCCGACACAGAGGTAGCTACAGCCGTGGACTACCGTACTGTGTCTGCTGCTAATATAGACTGGATGATAATGAGATGAAATTAATATATAGATATATATATAATATCACTAGTACTGCAGCCGGACAGGTATATATATTTATTATGTAATGACTGATGACGGACCTGCTGGACACTGTCAGCTCAGCAGCACCGCAGACTGCTACAGTAAGCTACTATAGTAGTATGTATCAAGAAGAAAGAGAAAAAAAAAACCACGGGTAGGTGGTATACAATTATGGATGGACCAGCGACTGCCGACACAGAGGTAGCTACAGCCGTGGACTACCGTACTGTGTCTGCTGCTAATATAGACTGGATGATAATGAGATGAAATTAATATATAAATATATATATATAATATCACTAGTACTGCAGCCGGACAGGTATATATATTTATTATGTAATGACTGATGACGGACCTGCTGGACACTGTCAGCTCAGCAGCACCGCAGACTGCTACAGTAAGCTACTATAGTAGTATGTATCAAGAAGAAAGAAAAAAAAAACACGGGTAGGTGCGGTATACATATACAATTATATATATATTATATACAATTATATATATATATATATATATATTAAACTGGTGGTGATTAATTAAACTGGTGGTCAGGTCACTGGTCACACTATCTGCAACTTGCAAGTAGTACTCCTAAGCAGACAATCACAATATATACTGGTGGTCAGTGTGGTCACAATGGCAGTGTGGCACTCTGGCAGCAGAGTGCCAGCAAAAGTGTGCACTGTACGTTAAAATATGTACTCCTGCTCTCAGACTCTAACTGCTCCCCACTGTCTCCCCCACAAGTCAGATATACAGTCACACTATCACTTCAGCAAGTAGTAGTACTCCTCCTAATGCTCCCCAAAATTACTAAAGTAAAATAATACTGTGTCTCTCTCTACTCTAGTCTCACTCTCTATAAACGGAGAGGACGCCAGCCACGTCCTCTCCCTATCAATCTCAATGCACGTGTGAAAATGGCGGCGACGCGCGGCTCCTTATATAGAATCCGAGTCTCGCGATAGAATCCGAGCCTCGCGAGAATCCGACAGCGGGATGATGACGTTCGGGCGCGCTCGGGTTAACCGAGCAAGGCGGGAAGATCCGAGTCGCTCGGACCCGTGTAAAAAAACCTGAAGTTCGGGCGGGTTCGGTTTCCGAGGAACCGAACCCGCTCATCTCTAATAATAAACAGCTGACAGTGTTCAATTACTGAACTTACCTACCTGCTGGATTCCAGTTTGATTCTAGGAATGTCACCACTGAATGTAAATATGACAGAGCTCTTGTCATGCAAATGTAGAGAATCAAAGGATGTGCACAATAAATATACAATGTAAGGCTTTTTACAGTAAATCCAGGACCCCCTAGGCTGTGCTCGCTTTGGCAAAGCTGATAGGAAGCTGCTGGTCCACACAGTCACTTTATCCTTTCCAAAATCCAGTTGAGATGTAGCCATAGAAGGATCTTGTACCTGCCCCACTCTCTCGCCTCAGCTCAGATAAACATATCGCCCTGCTAAATAAATACAATTCTACATGCAAATAATGAATATGTGTATTCAAGGCAGGATGTATCCCAACTGGTCATGTATGGAGATTTCTGTCTGTGGAAGTAGGTGGGGTATGTACTGACCCAGCAAAACAGACTAGCTCACCTGTACATGCCCATGGTTAAAGAAATCCACAAAACATGACCTGTTCATGGTGCTTGAGGACTGGAGTTGAGATCCCCTTTTCTAATGGTTCATGACAATAACAACTGTTTTTGATCTACTGTCTGAAAAAAAACACAACCCCCTGTCCAACGGAACTGTATTTGTATCCCTGATTTGTCCTGCTGTATCCCGATCATAAGTTATATAACAAAATACTCTACATAACATAGGGTATCATGTCATATTTTCATCCTTACTATTTATAGGACTAAGGGGGACATCTACTAAGCAGTGATAAGAGCGGAGAAGTGAGCCAGTGGAAAAGTTGCCCCATCAAACAATCAGCAGCTCTGTATAATTTTATAGTATGCAAATTATAGATGTTACTTCAGTGTTGATTGGTTGCCATGGGCACTTCTCCACTGGCTCACTTCTCCACTCTTATCACTGCTTAGTAAATGTCCCCCTTAGGGGGTAATGCAGACCTGATTGTAGCAGCAAATTTGTTAGCAGTTGTGCAAAACCATGTGCACTGCAGGGGGGGCAGATATAACATGTGCAAGAGAGTTATATTTGGGTCGGGTGTGTTCAAACTGAAATCTAAATTGCAGTGTAAAAATAAAGCAGCCAGTATTTACCCTGCACAGAAACAATATAACCCACCGAAATCTAACTCTCTCTGCACATGTTACATCTGCCCCCCTGCAGTGCACAACTGCTAACAAAGTTGCTGCTACGATCAGGTCTGAATTACCCCCTAAACCCTCAAGACTGATTGGTATCGGGACACATTTTGTCACTCAAAAAAAAAGAATGCAAATTATATATATTTACAAATGTGGTTTGAGATGTGACAAAATATGATCCAGTGCATCAAAATGCTGATTAAATGCACAAATGTACTGTCAATAGGATCCAAAATGAAACAAAATGCGATTTAAATATAACTATGATAAAACGTGGTTATAGACTTGTTTGTACCATTTATGCAAAATGAGGACAAGCGAATGTTAGAATGTTTGGTCGATAGAAGTAATTGACAGATTTGCAGCCTTCTGTATTCCACATGGATGTTTTCTGTCACCTTTGGCCAGAAAATAACCGAAACTTTATTGTATAGATCCGTATCCCAGCAAATATCAGCATATCAAATTGGCTATTTATACTAATGGTAACGACTGTAATTATTACAAAAGTCAGTAGAACAAAGCACAAAACTGAATCATAATATACACAATATTCTGTTTTAGGGTCATTATGCTGTGCTAATAAAACCAAATAAACTAATATTGAATAGAAAGAGGAAATTATCTCATTCTGATTAAAGGCTAATTCGGCCACTGAAAAATATTCTACCATAAATTCACTATTGACTGGAAAATCCCAAATTTTACCCTAACCCAAAAGTTTATTTAAATGTGCCCCCTTACAGGAACTTATTCTTTTAACATTTTCTGTTCTGTGTAAAAATATTATCTAACATCATTCTAAAGGTACTTACATGTTAACGACTTACTGAGAATATACCCAGCAAAATCCATATATTCAGAAATGTCGCAGTTTGTGCTTCATGAAAGTAAGAGATACGGTAAGAGTCAAAAATCATATACTGTACGTAGCGGTGATCAGTGAGGGTGATACCTGATCTACAACACCAGCCAGGCTTTATATTATGATGGGAGAAGGGGTAAAAGCTGATTAAAAAGCCTTAATTATCTGCTTGGATTACCAATCATCAATTTCACAAGAGATTAACAGGATTTGACAAATATTAGCAGCCTATCTGACTATGGACGGTCTTAAACCAGCAGAATTCATTACAGACATAGTAAATGCAACCTCCTTGTCGTCTGTAAAGAAGTAAGAGGGATCTTAGGGATCCATTCATGTAGCAATTAAAAGCCCTTTATCAGTGGTAACAGGGCTTTTTACTGCTTCCTCCAATTCAGATTTCTCCAGCAGTGCCCCTGATTAGTACAGATATCGCTTCCCCATACAGTAGTATGAGGGGGTTGGTTACGGGATATCGGTAGTGAGGATGCCGCAGTCAGAATACTGACACCAGCATCCTTACTGCCAACATCCCAACATGTGCGAGAAAATTCATTAACCCTACCCCTAACCCTCCCACAACATAACTCTAACTCTCCCCCTGCAGAGTAACCCTAACCCTTCCCCCACCACAGCCTAACCCTTACCTTCCCCCTGCAGCCTAACCCTAACCCTCCCACAGACTAACTCTAACTGTCCCCCTGCTGAGTAACCTTAACCCTTCCCGAACCACAGCCTAACCCTTACATTCCCCACACAGCCTAACCCTCCCACAGCCTAACTCTAACTCTCCCCCTGCAGAGTTACCCTAACCCTTCCCCCACCACAGCCTAACCCTTACTTTCCCCTCGCAGCCTACCCCTAACCCTCCCACAGACTAACTCTAACTGTCCCCCTGCTGAGTAACCCTAACCCTTCCCGAACCACAGCCTAACCCTTACATTCCCCCCACAGCCTAACCCTCCCACAGCTTAACTCTAACTCACCCCCTGCAGAGTAACCCTAACCCTTCCCCCACCACAGCCTAACCCTTACCTTCCCCCTGCAACCTAACCCTAACCCTCTGTGGCCGGAGAGACCCCCAGCCCACGTGGACAATGGCCGCTGCAGCACTGAAGGGGTTAACACCTAGTGCCCGGCGCCATGTTGCGGACAATAGGCGCTTGGCGTCACTGTTAAATGTACTTACGGCGCTGGGCGCAGACTGTTTAAAAATATGTTTAATGATGTGTCTTAACATGTCATATGTAGTGCTCTGTGCACAATTGCAGGAATGCATGTTTAAATGTATTTATATTTAAGATGTGGTCACACATTTTAAAGGAATAAGCATCTCTCATCCTCTGGAAATAGGAAGTGGCATGCTAATGGCCCTGTCCTAGCAGAGAGGTGTATGACAATACCTTTTGATGTGTAAGTTCCTTAGAGAAATATGCTAATCACGGGGGATCTCCTTATCCCATAGATAAAGTCTATGGGCTTGGAACCTGTTTGTTTCATGTAGCTGATTTAATTGATATACGAACCCTGAATGGCAGATGCAGGAAGGAAGACTGTTTGTTGTGTTTCCTGTTGTAATCCCAAACACTGGGATTGCCTGGAGATGTGACTGAGACAGAAACATTTGTATTTTGAAGCTATGTGATAAACTTATCAATAGTGAATGTTAATCTGATACCAAACGTTGTCTGTGTCACAGGAAGGAGGATATTGTTTTATTGCACTTATCTCCTTTTGTAATGTAATTTATTTACTTGTATTTTCTAGGTTATCCTGATTGGATAGAAAGGGCTCAGGGAGGACATGACCCCCTGTTGTACTGTGTGGAAATTTGACATAAAAAGGAGGCCTGCGTGCCTCCAGTGTATTGTATTGTACCATCTTTATTCTGCTGGAACATCTTGCTATATGCTGTTGCCCCTAGCAATAGGGAAGATTCTTTTTTAAGGCTATTATTGAGCAAATAAACATCTTATCTGCCTCAAGAAGATTGCTTATTCTTGTGACCTACAGGGTTATGCCAAACATAGCCCCGTCCTCCGGCTGTCCAGAGAAGCACCTAACGTCTCCAAGTTCCGCCTTCCGCCAGCTACCGGTAGAGGCCTAGCAAGTGGCTAGTGGGGATTCGTCAACACCACACAGGTGTGGTAAGGCAGTGCATCAGCACATACAGAGCAGAACCGTGGTTCCAAACGCCACGGCAGGTTAGGAGTTTGGTGGTGGCAGCATAAACCCGCCCACAGCGCAGTGGATGGAGTCAGTAACAGGCGGTTACTGACGGTAAGCGGGAATCCCCCTATGTGGCCAGGTCCCGTGTGACCTGACCTTCCATTCTGTGCACAGGAGACGGGACACGAAAGCGGTGAGTGCTTTCGTACGGAACCGTCCTGTCACAGAAAGTGGTGGCATAGCGGTGGGATAATCCCAGGCGGCTTTTCGGTCACCCGATTGGAGAAGCCGAGTTACTCAGGAGAGGAGTAACTGCAGCGCAGGAGAACGCACAAGATGACGGACTTCAGCGGAACGTCTAAGGGCGATATGGAGATCGTGTGCCAGGAGAAGGGTGTGGATATCCCTTTCAATGCGTCCAGAAGCGTCATGAAGGCGGCGCTCATGAGCTTCGTACGGAACCGTCCTGTCACACCCTCCCACAGACTATCTCTAACTCTCCCCCTGCTGAGTAACCTTAACCTTTCCCCCACCACATCCTAACCCTTACCTTCCCCCACCACAGCCTAACACTAACCCTCCCACAGACTAACTCTAACTCTCCCCCTGCTGAATAACCCTAACCCTCCCCGAACCACAGCCTAACCCTTACCTTCCCCCCGCAACCTAACCCTAACCCTCCCACAGACTAACTCTAACTCTTCCCCTGCTGAGTAACCCTAACCCTTCCCCCACCACAGCCTAACCCTTACCTTCCCCCCACAGCCTAACCCTAACTCTCCCACAGACTAACTCTAACTCTCCCCCTGCTGAGTAACCCTAACCCTCCCCGAACCACAGCCTAACCCTTACCTTCCCCGCGCAGCCTAACCCTAACTCTCCCCCCACATCCTAACCGTACCCGTAACCCTCCCTTCCCGCAGCCTAAACCTAACCCTGCAGTCTAACCCTCCCTTCCCACAGCCTAACCCTCACCTCGCAGGCTAACCCTAACCCTCCCCCTGCAGTCTAACCCTCACTCTCCCTGGCATACCTGCGTTAGGGATTCCGGCTGTTGGGATTCTGGCGTTGGCATTCTGACAAGTGTCGGGATTCCAGTGCTGATCTCCTGACCGCGGCGATCCCGACAGAAGGAATGACCAATACATCCCATATGGGGAGAACGATTCATAGAAGCACGGAAAGCTCTGCTTTCTCTTTCGAATTTCTAAAAGCATTCTCCTTCTCAGGATGGCATAAGGAGGCTGCTTAGGGGAGAAGAGCAGTCTGCTGTTTCCCCACCTCCTGCCTGTATTCTCCACCTTCTTAACTGAGGGGCAGATTTATTAAGCCTGGTGAAGTGATAAAGCGGAAGGAGATAAAGTATCAGCCAATCAGCTCCTAAGTTCCATGTTACAGGCTGGGTTTGAAAAATGACAGTTAGGAGCTGACTGGCTGGTGCTTTATCACCTTCCACTTTATTACTTCACCAGGCTTAATAAATCTGCCCCTAAGTCCAGACAATCAGCAGGGCCCCAGGAAGTGACTGATGTTAAATCATGCTGGGTCATGCAGTTACCCCACCTGTTGCCTGGTGTTAGTGGTTACAGTAGATAGAATAGGGGGAGGAGGGGGGCAGAGCCCACAGTACAGCATGCACTCACCTCCAGGGCTGGGCTCAACCTCCTGCCATAGGTGATCGGTCTAAGTGTTTCACTGTAGTACATGAGGTTGTGAGTTCAAGCCCCCTGCATGTCATACTGGGCATTTTGTGTTTTAAATACAGGGGGATTTGAATAAAAGTTATGTGAACATACATTATACCAGTACTCACAAGGTAAGTGTCTGGATAGGGAATAGGAGGTTTGATGTTCGATACTAATAAGCAGCATAAAGTAAGCAAAGATGATCATTTCCATAGTACAAACATGTACTACATAATTGCTGATAGCTCTCCAGCTAAATGTCTATGAGATATGTGTTTTGGAGTTTAAATCCCCTACAGGATGAGCTGTGATGTGTATATTTTAATTCAGAGAATGATGTACACTTGTATGTTGTTTTAATTATAATTGTATTGTAAGAGCATAGACTAGGAAGTATGAGGAGCAGTAATAGAAAGGGGAGGAGTCTATAGTAATTGTAAACAAACCCCTTTAAAAGAAAAGTCTAGATCTGCCGTGGGTCAGCAGAAAGAGTCTGAGCTGCTTAGATGCTTGGCAGTTCTGCTCCCCTGTGCGCTGCTCGACGGGATGGATGTAAGTCACGTTATGAAGTCACATCACACATAGGGGCCGATTTGTATCAATTATTGCACGCAGGGACAGAGCTTGCGAGAAAACCCCGTCCCTTCAATGCTACTCCGCCATCGGCATCGCCACATCACTGTCCCCCCCGTCGTGACTATGTCGCCCCCCCCCCCCCCTCCCGCTACTCCTCATCCTGCTGTAAATTCCGGTGCTGTAAAGTGAGATGCTGTGAGATCACTTTACTGTACCGAGGGTAATAGCGGCAGCAGGAGGATCTGATGACCGGCAGACCTTGGTGTAGGTATGATTATTTGTTTTTTACTTTTTTTTTTTAACACTGTTCCATAGGACACACAGGCTGATCACACTGGCCGGGTCCCTGCACAGCTTTCTCTGCCTGCGGTACACGATTCGTAGTGAGCCCTGTAGGAGCGCTATCTGAAGCATAATTATCACAGGGCTCACTGCGGTATTTGTTTACTTTTTTTTTTTGTTATCAGCTATCAACTTCCAGCTATCTCATGCCTTCACTGTTCCATGCCCACTATATACATCCTGTGCCCACTACCAGGGCTGTCAACAGGGGGTATAGCAGTAAGGTGCCTGGACAAGCTGGAGGTCTCACTGACCCCAGCATCAAGGGGAGAGGGGGATAACAAGATGCCCATCCCGATAAGCAAGATCTTCAAGGGGCTGGCAGCGGACCAGACTCAGTGCCTGCATGTGGGGGATGCCATCCAGTCTGTCAATGGCATGGACTTGAGGGTTTCCACCCATGAGTAGACTGTGGAGACACTGAAGAAGACTGGTAAGGAGCTGACACTGGAGGGTGAGTGCAGCCATGCTGTGGGGTTGTATGGGCAGCCAGGTCCCCTACTGCAGAGTCACCTGTTCTGGGGTGTCTCCTCTACTGCAGAGTCACCTGTTCTGGGGGGTCTCCTCTACTGCAGAGTCACCTGTTCTGGGGTGTCTCCTCTACTGCAGAGTCACCTGTTCTGGGGGGTCTCCTCTACTGCAGAGTCACCTGTTCTGGGGGGGGTTCTCCTCTACTGCAGAGTCACGTGTACTGCGGGGTCTCCTGTATTGTGGAGTATCCTGTACTACAGAGTTTCCTGTACAGCAGGGTTCTCTTGTACTGCGGGGCCTCCTGTACTGCAAAGTCTAATGTACTGGGGTTCCCCTGTACAAATTTCCTGTACTGGGGGTCTCCTCTTCTGCGCACAGTCCCCTGAACTGCAGAGTGCCTTGAACTGGGTGGTCTCCAGTAATACAGGATCATCTAACTACAGCTGCCTGTACTGCAGAATCTCCGGTACTGGGGTCTCCTGTTCTACAAAGTCTCTTCTGCTGTAGAGTCTGTAGTAAGAGAAGATGCTGCAGCAGCCTATGTCCTGTGGGTATGACTGGTCCTCTCAGTCACCAGCAGATAATAAGATGAGCTTTATAATCATATTTGCACCAATGATTATTTCCAGGGCTTTAATCAAATCATGAGGCTTTGTGACCATGCATGCTGAGTGTAGTTGTGAATATGGGGGGGCGCAATATTATTGTACCTATCCCCTTAATCCGTCTCTGGGGGCCGGGGAACCCGCCTGCCTGAAGGCTCTGATCGGGTGGCAGCTAACAGAGCAGCTCATACAGCAGCAACGCCAGAGCATGTGCTGAGATGCGGCGCTGCTGCCAGTAATAAACATGCAGAAGTCCGGGTGAGAGAGGCTACCTGCCACTTACTAATATGGCCGTGCTGGTCCTGGAGGAGAGCTGCTGTGCATGCCCAGCCACGGCAGCTTTTCCTCCCATGGGCCTTTGTGGAGTCTGACTCCGGGAAGTCTGCCAGCCACTACTCTCCTATCCCCAGCCCAAGGCAGGGATGGACTGACGGAGTACAGTGACAGATGCGTATTTATATTTTAAAACGTAAGTTTTATTAAAATTATTGGGTAAAGTAATTCAGGTTTTTAAAATGCTTTAAAAATAAAATAAAACAATGTGTGAATATATATATATATATATATATATATATATATATTTATATATATACACATACACACACGCAGGGTAATTCAAAAGTCGCAGTTCGCCCTTTTGTTTTAAAATCTGTGCAGGAAATGGAAAAACTGAATACTCCAATAAGGTATGGGTGAGGTGACTATCTTTTAGGGTATGTACTGAACATGGACGCCATCTTGAAATTGGCCATCTTGAATCTAAGTCAGTTTTTTTTAAATGGAAAGAGGGTTGTGTAACATGTCAAACAACATCAGAATTTGCTGAAAAGCGTATTGCTTCAAACAGATTTGAAATAGCAGTTATGGTTAAAATGTTACAACACTTGTGTTGTTGCAGGTAACTGAAGATGGCTTTGACAAAACAGGAGAGAATTGATGTCATTTTGATGTCTGGAGAACGAAGTTTCCGTGTCATAGCCGCAGATTCTAACAACCGGCACCCAGAAAGATTTCCAATTTCACATAACACTGTCAGGTGCCTAATTTCCAAATTCTGAGAAACTGGGACTGTGGCTGACAAGTCATGGAGTGGTCATCCAAAAAGTGCTACTGGTCTCTCTGGGTGCCGGTTGTTAGAATTTGCAGCAATGGCACGGAAACTTTGTTGTTTGACATGTTACACGACCCCCTTTCCATTTGAAAAAACTGACTTAGATTCAAGATGGCCGATTTCAAGATGGCGCCCATGTTCGGTAAATACCCTAAAAGATAGCCCACCTCACCCATACCGTACTGGAGTACTCAGTTTTCCCATTTCCTGCACAGTTTTTGAAACAAAAGGGTGTACTGCGACTTTTGAATCACCCCGTATGTATTGTATATAATATAGTGTGTGTGTGTGTGTATATATATATATATAAGTGTCCTTGTACCACCTGTGGGTTCTTTATTACGGGTAACACTTTTTGTCACCCGCATTTAGGGATTAAATATAAGATTCGTTTCCACTTGACCTGTGAAAGTTCCTATGTCATTTATCAATTGCTTTGCCCCTGCGGGCTCTCATATATTGGGAAAACGCAGAGGAAATTTAAAGAAAGGATGGGGGCACATCGCTCTTTCATACGCCTCGCCATCAATAATGGCTCTAGTGATCAGCCAGTGGCGCGGCATTTTTTAGCATCAAGACATTCTTTAAATAGCCTTAGATATAGGATGATAGATCATATCCCCCCGTTACGTAGGGGGGGGAGAGGGGGGCCGTAATGCTTTGTTGTTAAAGAGAGAGGCGGAATGGATTTTGCGTCTTGATGTTATTAGCCCTAAAGGTCTTAATGATGCTATAACTTTCTCTACGTTTGCTTAATACATTGTGCTAGCATTGTCCTCTCTGCTGTAACATGTGGCTTGATGTTTTTCTTATGCTATTGTGCATTTATTGGTGCATATGGTTCTTTTGATCATGTTTATGTTGTATATGCTGACACGGCACCGCGACTGGCAAGGCAACTATTTATTTGTGTTCTTACACGTTCATCCCGAGATCGGGACAGTAGTTATCTATTTTCACTTGTTGTTTACAGCCGCTGGGTTGCCATGGCAGCACCTGACGTGCGTCACGCTGATGCGCGATGACGTCATCATTCCACGCCAACGCTCGAGGGACGGATTCCCGCACCGGAGCGAGCGGTCATCCACCTGTGGGTCACTTATGAATGTGGGGATATAAGGTGAGATTTCTCTGTTTGTTTCATGTTTGTTCCTGACGAAAATCCCTAGAGGGTTGAAACGTTGACTACGCTCAAACCGGTGTCTGTGATTTTTTTGACAAGTGTTCGTGAGTGCCGCATCTTTGACTGTATATATATATATATATATATATATATATATATATATATACACACACACACACACACACACACACACACACACACACACACATAGTGTATGTACTGTTTATTGTGCATATGTACTGTATTTTTTGAAACGTTGACTACGCTCAAACCGGTGTCTGTGATTTTTTTGACAAGTGTTCGTGAGTGCCGCATCTTTGACTGTATATATATATATATATATATATATATACACACACACACACACACACACACACACACACACACACACATAGTGTATGTACTGTTTATTGTGCATATGTACTGTATTTTTACGCGGATAGTGACCAGGGCTGAACACGGGTTCAACCCATGTCACGGTGCAGTGTGAATAGGTAACCCGGGTCGATGTGACCCGGAACCCATTTGCAGCATCTCCAAGTTTCTTACGCTGGGACAATATTTACTCTTGTGTGTATTTTGTCTCACGTGAAGCCTATGGGGGATATTCAATTGTTTGAAAAGTCAGTTGGGTGTCTGTTTTTTTCCGATTTAATAGACAGGAAAAAACAAACACCCAACTGACTTTTCAAACATTTGAATTCCCCCCTATGTGTTTTATTACAGATGTGTTTTCCCTCATCGTTGCTATAGTCACATTAAGCAGCCTAGTCGTGAGTGCGTTTACTAATGCCTGACGTCTTTTTGTGCATTTTTCCCTGAAAATGTGTCTTTCTTGCATCACTATGGAATAAGAAACACAAGCAGACTCTGATGATTAAAATGATATGTGGCATACTTATATTCTATGTGCGATTGTGCCTGTATCTGCATACGAAATGCTATGTTGTAGTGTTTTTCCTTCCGCAGATGCACAGAAAATATACGCCTGATGTTAGAAGAGTTTCATGGGTGCTGCAGGCTCACTCACACAAGGCATCTTGCGGTGCGTGGCGTATTGAAGTTAGATGTATGAGGTCATGTCTGTATTTTCATGTTGGGTGTATGTTTGTGTTTTTTATTACTAAGGAGATTTAATGTGAATAAACTTGCACTAATGTGTGGTGTAATTTGAATTGAGGGTACTATACAGTGGGCACGCCCCTTCCCAGCAAGAACACGCCACCAGTGTGCACCGTACTTATTTCAAACATGGGAGGTGTGAAGGACAGTGTGGTCAAGGGCATCAAAATGAGGATTGCTATGGGTGAGGGGTGCTGGGTGTTGCTGGCTGCTGCTGTAATCTGTGCTGCTGAGCGATGAGTGCTGTGCTGGAAGAGGGGTGCTGGGTCAGAGGCAGAACTAGTGCCGGTGCTAGGGCACAACAGCCAAAATCTTGTCTAGGCATCTGGTTGATTAGGGGGGTATGGGTGGTTAGGTCGACCACTATTGGCCGACATGCATTAGGTCAACAGGGTCGTTAGGTCAACAGGTCAAAAGGTCGACATGCGTTGTTTTTTGTGTTGTTTTCTTCGTAAAGTGACGAGGAACCCCAATTAGGGCACCGTGTCCCCTCGCATGCTGCTACTGCTACCCTCGGCACAGGTACTATTCCCAATCGTAGTCCACGTGGATCGTAAAGTATGAAAAAGTCCAAAAAGTGAAAGAAAAAAATGTGGGAAAAACTCATGTCGACTGTTTGGCCTGTCAACCTAATGACCCTGTCGACCTAGTGACCCTGTTGACCTAATGCATGTCGACCAATAGTGGTCGACCTAATGACTGTCAACTTAAGTGATGTCGACCTAATGACCGCATCCAGGTTAGGGCCGTCTCTGCAGACACGGAAGCTTGTGCCACTGCTCTGGTAGACCAAAGAAAAATGTTAAAGATGTTTGTAGCCTGTCTTCTTGGAAGCTGGAGACATAATATCAGTTTAGTTTGAGAAGGTAGTTGAAGCTCTCACATATTCTTCAGTACAATAGAACTTGTCAGGCAGCCAAGACTAATGATAATATCGCAGCTCTCTGCTAGACAAACTTTAGTGCTGCAGGATACTCTTTACAAGCATAAGGGGAAGTAAAAATGAATATTAATGCTAGCAAATCGCCTTACGTGCTGCAGAATACAAATAGTATAAAAGATAAAACTCCATAAGTTCTTGCTGCAAAGCAAACACAACCCTGCTCAGAGGACATAGCACAGAGACATTACTGCCACATTAGCATTGATATGAACAATCGGCAAGCAGGAGAGGTCACTATTAGGAAATTCATTTACATGGTTCAATGGGAAACAGTATGACAACAGAATCCCAGAAGGCCATGCAGTGCTCTAAATACAAAGTGGGTAAGGCAATCTATCTATCTAAGGGGTTGGCAAACTTCCAGAAGTATTTAACTACTCAGGCATAGCCTGTGGTCATGCCAAATGGTTTTCAGGACCATATTCTGATTCGGTACAGTGCTAGGTGCATTATTTTACAGCAATGATCTAAGCATTTAAATCCGCTTAATGCTAATTAACTTTCATAGTTTAAGTGCAAATATAAACCCCCACTCGCTTCAACATTGTGGCCACTTTGGACTGACTCCAGCTTCTCTGCAGTATTGAATTTATTACTAATGCAGACTTAATAGTACATGTAATGTAATTGTTTGTAACCAAATAAACTTTGATTTTTCTACATTTCTTACATTTTTAGAATTTTTTTTAGCTGCATTTAAAGTAAACTCTTTAACGGGTTCCCTTTTTGCACGTAGAGCTACTTGTCTACAGTAACTGAGTCCCATCAGCCCAGCTTATACCAGGAGACGTGAGTCTAAGTGATGCTTTATTACACAGGAAATACTGACTGGTGTTCCAGAGGGGTGTGGATCATTAGACCGACAGTGTCTAGGTCGACCACTATAGGTCAACAGTCACTAGGTCGACAGGGTTGGAAAGTCAACAGGGTTTCTAGGTCGCCATGTGGTAGGTCGGCAGGTCAAAAGGCCGACATGAGTTTTTTTTTCTGGTGTCGTTTTCTCTGTACAGTGACCGGGAAGCCCAATTAGTGCACCATGTCCCCTCGCATGGCTCGCTTCGCTCCGCTGCCGCCTCGCTCGGCACAGATTACCGTTCCAATCGTAGTCTGCGTGGATCGTTAAGTATGAAAAATTTCATAAAAAAGAAAAATAATGTGAAAAACTCATGTCGACCTTTTGACCTGTCGACCTAGCACATGTCAACCTAGAAACCTGGTTGACATTTCAACCCTGTCGACCTATAGTGGTCGACATAAACATTGTCGACCTAGACAGTGTCGATCTTCAGACCGGAGAAAATAAGAATTTACTTACCGATAATTCTATTTCTCGGAGTCCGTAGTGGATGCTGGGGTTCCTGAAAGGACCAGGGGGGGATAGCGGCTCCGCAGGAGACAGGGCACAAAAAGTAAAGCTTTACGATCAGGTGGTGTGTACTGGCTCCTCCCCCTATGACCCTCCTCCAAGCCTCAGTTAGGTACTGTGCCCGGACGAGCGTACACAATAAGGAAGGATTTTGAATCCCGGGTAAGACTCATACCAGCCACACCAATCACACTGTACAACCTGTGATCTGAACCCAGTTAACAGTATGATAACAGCGGAGCCTCTGAAAAGATGGCTCACAACAATAATAACCCGATTTTTGTAACTATGTACAAGTATTGCAGACAATCCGCACTTGGGATGGGCGCCCAGCATCCACTACGGACTCCGAGAAATAGAATTATCGGTAAGTAAATTCTTATTTTCTCTATCGTCCTAGTGGATGCTGGGGTTCCTGAAAGGACCATGGGGATAATACCAAAGCTCCCAAACGGGCGGGAGAGTGCGGATGACTCTGCAGCACCGAATGAGAGAACTCCAGGTCCTCCTTAGCCAGGGTATCAAATTTGTAGGATTTTACAAACGTGTTTGCCCCTGACTAAATAACCGCTCGGCAAAGTTGTAAAGCCGAGACCCCTCGGGCAGCCGCCCAAGATGAGCCCACCTTCCTTGTGGAATGGGCATTTACATATTTTGGCTGTGGCAGGCCTGCCACAGAATGTGCAAGCTGAATTGTATTACACATCCAACTAGCAATAGTCTGCTTAGAAGCAAGAGCACCCAGTTTGTTGGGTGCATACAGGATAACAGCAAGTCAGTTTTCCTGACTCCAGCCGTCCTGGAACATATTTTCAGGGCCCTGACAACATCTAGCAACTTGGAGTCCTCCAAGTCCCTAGTAGGTGCAAGGCACCACAATAAGCTGGTTCAGGTGAAACACTGACACCACCTTAGGGAGAGAACTGGGGACGAGTCCGCAGCTCTGCCCTGTCCGAATGGACAAACAGATATGGGCTTTTTTGAGAAAAAAACACCAATTTGACACTCGCCTGGTCCAGGCCAGGGCCAAGAGCATGGTCACTTTTCATGTGAGATGCTTCAAATCCACAGATTTGACTGGTTTTAAACCAATGTGATTTGAGGAATCCCAGAACTACGTTGAGATCCCACAGTGCCACTGGAGGCACAAAAGGGGGTTGTATATGCAATACTCCCTTGACAAACTTCTGGACTTCAGGAACTGAAGCCAATTCTTTCTGGAAGAAAATCGACAGGGCCGAAATTTGAACCTTAATGGACCCCAATTTGCGGCCCATAGACACTCCTGTTTGCAGGAAATGCAGGAAACGACCGAGTTGAAATTTCTTTGTGGGGCCATCCTGGCCTCACACCACGCAACATATTTTCGCCACATGTGGTGATAATGTTGTGCGGTCACCTCCTTTCTGGCTTTGACCAGGGTAGGAATGACCTCTTCCGGAATGCCTTTTTCCCTTAGGATCCGGCGTTCCACCGCCATGCCGACAAACGCAGCTGCGGTAAGTCTTGGAACAGACATGGTACTTGCTGAAGCAAATCCCTTCTTAGCAGCAGAGGCCATAAGACCTCTGTAAGCATCTCTTGAAGTTCCGGGTACCAAGTCCTTCTTGGCCAATCCGGAGCCATGAGTATAGTTCTTACTCCTCTATGTCTTATAATTCTCAGCACCTTAGGTATGAGAAGCAGAGGAGGGAACACATACACCGACTGGTACACCCACGGTGTTACCAGAACGTCCACAGCTATTGCCTGAGGGTCTCTTGACCTGGCGCAATACCTGTCCCGTTTTTTGTTCAGACGGGACGCCATCATGTCCACCTTTGGTATTTCCCAACGGTTTACAATCATGTGGAAAAAACTTCCCGATGAAGTTTCCACTCTCCCGGGTGGAGGTCGTGCCTGCTGAGGAAGTCTGCTTCCCAGTTTCCATTCCCGGGATGAAACACTGCTGACAGTGCTATCACATGATTTTCCGCCCAGCGAAAAGTCCTTGCAGTTTTTGCCATTGCCCTCCTGCTTCTTGTGTCGCCCTGTCTGTTTACGTGGGCGACTGCCGTGATGTTTTTCCCACTGGATCAATACCGGCTGACCTTGAAGCAGAGGTCTTGCTAAGCTTAGAGCATTATAAATTTACCCTTAGCTCCAGTATATTTATGTGGAGAAAAGTCTCCAGACTTGATCACACTCCCTGGAAATTTTTTCCTTGTGTGACTGCTCCCCAGCCTCTCGGGCTGGGCTCCGTGGTCACCAGCATCCAATCCTGAATGCCGAATCTGCGGCCCTCTAGAAGATGAGCACTCTATAACCACCACAGGAGAGACACCCTTGTCCTTGGATATAGGGTTATCCGCTGATGCATCTGAAGATGCGATCCGGACCATTTGTCCAGCAGATCCCACTGAAAAGTTCTTGCGTGAAATCTGCCGAATGGAATTGCTTCGTAGGAAGCCACCATTTTTACCAGGACCCTTGTGCAATGATGCACTGTTTTTAGGAGGTTCCTGACTAGCTCGGATAACTCCCTGGCTTTCTCTTCCGGGAGAAACACCTTTTTCTGGACTGTGTCCAGAATCATCCCTAGGCACAGCAGACGTGTCGTCGGGATCAGCTGCGATTTTGGAATATTTAGAATCCACCCGTGCTGTTGTAGCAGTATCCGAGATAGTGCTACTCCGACCTCCAACTGTTCCCTGGACTATGCCCTTATCAGGAGATCGTCCAAGTAAGGGATAATTAAGACGCCTTTTCTTCGAAGAAGAATCATCATTTCGGCCATTACCTTGGTAAAGACCCGGGGTGCCGTGGACAATCCAAACGGCAGCGTCTGAAACTGATAGTGACAGTTCTGCACCACGAACCTGAGGTACCCTTAGTGAGAAGGGCAAATTTGGGACATAGAGGTAAGCATCCCTGATGTCCCGGGACACTATATAGTCCCCTTCTTCCTGGTTCGTTATCACTGCTCTGAGTGACTCCATCTTGATTTGAACCTTTGTAAGTGTTCAAAAATTTTTTAGAATAAGTCTCACCTAGCCTTCTGGCTTCAGTACCACAATATAGTGTGGAATAATACCCCTTTTCTTGTAGTAGGAGAGGTAATTTAATTATCACCTGCTGGGAATACAGCTTGTGAATTTTTTCCCATACTGCCTCCTTGTCGGAGGGAGACCTTGGTAAAGCAGACTTCAGGAGCCTGCGAAGGGGAAACGTCTCGACATTCCAATCTGTACCCCTGGGATACTACTTGTAGGATCCAGGGGTCCTGTACGGTCTCAGCGCCATGCTGAGAACTTGTCAGAAGCGGTGGAACGCTTCTGTTCCTGGGAATGGGCTGCCTGCTGCAGTCTTCTTCCCTTTCCTCTATCCCTGGGCAGATATGATCTTATAGGGACGAAAGGACTGAGGCTGAAAAGACGGTGTCTTTTTCTGCAGAGATGTGACTTAGGGTAAAAACGGTGGATTTTCCAGCAGTTGCCGTGGCCACCAGGTCCGATGGACCGACCCCAAATAACTCCTCTTCCTTTATACGGCAATACACCTTTGTGCCGTTTGGAATCTGCATCACCTGACCACTGTCGTGTCCATAACATCTTCTGGCAGATATGGACATCGCATTTACTCTTGATGCCAGAGTGCAAATATCCCTCTGTGCATCTCGCATATATAGAAATGCATCCTTTAAATGCTCTATAGTCAATAAAATACTGTCCCTGTCAAGGGTATCAATATTTTTAGTCAGGGAATCCGACCAAGCCACCCCAGCTCTGCACATCCAGGCTGAGGCGATCGCTGGTCGCAGTATAACACCAGTATGTGTGTATATACTTTTTATGATATTTTCCAGCCTCCTGTCAGCTGGTCCTTGAGGACGGCCCTATCTATAGACGGTACCGCCACTTGTTTTGATAAGCGTGTGAGCGCCTTAGCCACCCTAAGGGGTGTTTCCCAACGCGCCCTAACTTCTGGCGGGAAAGGGTATACCGCCCCTAATTTTCTATCGGGGGGAACCCACGCATCATCACACACTTTATTTAATTTATCTGATTCAGGAAAAACTACGGTAGTTTTTTCACATCCCACATAATACCCTCTTTTGTGGTACTTGTAGTATCAGAAATATGTAACACCTCCTTCATTGCCTTTAACGTGTGGCCCTAATAAGGAATACGTTTGTTTATTCACCGTCGACACTGGATTCAGTGTCCCTGTCTGTGTCTGTGTCGACCGACTAAAGTAAACGGGCGTTTTAAAACCCCTGACGGTGTTTTTGAGACGTCTGGACCGGTACTAATTGTTTGTCGGCCGTCTCATGTCGTCAACCGACCTTGCAGCGTGTTGACATTATCACGTAATTCCCTAAATAAGCCATCCATTCCGGTGTCGACTCCCTAGAGAGTGACATCACCATTACAGGCAATTGCTCCGCCTCCTCACCAACATCGTCCTCATACATGTCGACACACACGTACCGACACACAGCACACACACAGGGAATGCTCTGATAGAGGACAGGACCCACTAGCCCTTTGGAGAGACAGAGGGAGAGTTTGCCAGCACACACCAAAAACGCTATAATTATATAGGGACAACCTTATATAAGTGTTTTCCCTTATAGCATCTATATTTCTAACGCCAAATTAGTGCCCCCCCTCTCTGTTTTAACCCTGTTTCTGTAGTGCAGTGCAGGGGAGAGCCTGGGAGCCTTCCCTCCAGCCTTTCTGTGAGGGAAAATGGCGCTGTGTGCTGAGGAGATAGGCCCCGCCCCTTTTTCGGCGGCCTCGTCTCCCGCTCTTAACGGATTCTGGCAGGGGTTAAATATCTCCATATAGCCTCCGGAGGCTATATGTGAGGTATTTTTAGCCAAAATAGGTTTTCATTTGCCTCCCAGGGCGCCCCCCTCCCAGCGCCCTGCACCCTCAGTGACTGCCGTGTGAAGTGTGCTGAGAGGAAAATGGCACACAGCTGCAGTGCTGTGCGCTACCTTTAGAAGACTGAGGAGTCTTCTGCCGCCGATTCTGGACCTCTTCTTACTTCAGCATCTGCAAGGGGGCCGGCGGCAAGGCTCCGGTGACCATCCAGGCTGTACCTGTGATCGTCCCTCTGGAGCTGATGTCCAGTAGCCAAGAAGCCAATCCATCCTGCACGCAGGTGAGTTCACTTCTTCTCCCCTAAGTCCCTCGTTGCAGTGATCCTGTTGCCAGCAGGACTCACTGTAAAATAAAAAACCTAAGCTAAACTTTTCTAAGCAGCTCTTTAGGAGAGCCACCTAGATTGCACCCTTCTCGGCCGGGCACAAAAATCTAACTGAGGCTTGGAGGAGGGTCATAGGGGGAGGAGCCAGTACACACCACCTGATCGTAAAGCTTTACTTTTTGTGCCCTGTCTCCTGCGGAGCCGCTATCCCCCCCTGGTCCTTTCAGGAACCCCAGCATCCACTAGGACGATAGAGAAAAAGTAATATGGGTGCTTACTAGTACAATGAATATGCAGTCTGCTGTATGTGGGTATCTACAGTATGTGATTTGCTTACAGCATGGGTCTTCAACCTGCGGCCCTCCAGCTGCCGTGGAACTACACATCCCAGCATGCCCTGTCTCAATTTTAGCATGCCTAAATAGCAAAACTGTGGCAGGGCATGCTGGGGTGTGTAGTTCCACAGCAGCTGAAAGGCCGCAGGTTGAAGAACCATGGCTTACAATATTTAAGAAATGTCTGTACTTTGATATACTTTCTTAACTATACAGTACATAACATATCAATAAATCAATTATGTTGATTTTAAAGCTTTTGCCTGATTATTCCAATTTGGCAAGTTACTCACCACAAGCCTCAAGAAGCATTGAAGAGCGTCATCTACCACAGGAGCTAAGTCTTCTCCAAAGCAGGACAGATCACTGCGAGCGTGTAGCCTGTAAGGCAGCTGACTTTGCTAGAATTCTGCAGCAAGCATTTTAGGCAGGCCAGCAACCCACTCACTCCTCTTCCAATAGTGACTGGCACAGCATTTGTTATTGTGCCTCAGCAGTACAATGATTAGAATTTCGCACCTCCCGCGCAAGTCAGACTCCCGCACTGTGTGGCTCATCCAGATACTGTAAACACATGAGGGAATACAACATCTAGCCGATGACTCACAGGGCAAACAGCTACAGACAACATTTCATAAACAGAGGCACAAAAACGATTAAAGTTTATTGTATTCAAAAACGCTTTTAAATTAAAAATTATGACTAAAGATGGAGGGAAGAGACATCGGGCCTATAAGCAATAAGCGTTACAGCACCGTAGGTCATACGGAAACAGCGGTCTCCACCTGATTTTAGGACACCACAGTCCTCATATTTTTGAATGAGACTAATGGGCTTCTCCAATTTATCAAACTTCGGAAAATAAGCCTTTCCGTCACTGATCCCTTGACACCTTATGCCATCTTGAGATGGGGTCAGCCATTGTAGTCTGTAGACTACCATATCACATTTCTCTTCAGATTCCTCTCAGTAGCTGCTGCCTACTCAAGGCCGTAGAAAGCTGTCCCAGGCCTTGGTAATAAAATGGGGTGTGGCC
Organism: Pseudophryne corroboree; assembly: GCF_028390025.1. Classification (NCBI taxonomy): domain Eukaryota; kingdom Metazoa; phylum Chordata; class Amphibia; order Anura; family Myobatrachidae; genus Pseudophryne; species Pseudophryne corroboree. The sequence goes on along the minus strand of NC_086453.1, from coordinate 103,950,941 downwards.
TAATCACAGAGGTGTGGCCACGTTCCATTTAAAAAAATATTTTGGAAATGATTTGTTTAGGTGTCACAAAGCGGCACCAACATGCACAGCCAGGGTCAGGTCCAGGGAGGGGATGCTATCAATGCAATTGCTCCCACCCTGCAGACAGAGGAGACTGCTACACTCAGCGGCAGCATCCTCCCTGTATCTACTACTGCCCAGCACACAGGGGAAAGGGCTGCTGCTGACTGACAGGTAAGAGGGATGGGGGACACTCGGATCTGGACCCCTGCAAGCAGAGCCGGATTAAGGGAGCGCAGGTCGTCTGTCTGTGCGGTTGGCGGGGACGGGAGCGCAGGTCGATCGTTGGATAGTATGTGACCCCCCCCGTCCTCCTCCTCTCTTGAATAGGGGCCCCACTTTCTTAAGTACCCGGGGCCCCCCATGGACTTAATCTGGCTCTGCCTGCAAGGCTTCTTCAACAAGCCCGGATAATTTGTACACGCTCCCCCATTTCTCTCGGCGCCACTGTGCCTACTGCATATGTGGGTCCATGGTGCCATGTATGTACTATATGCTAGCCAGGTCTGATACTATCTTATGCTATCACTTTACAATTGACCCTATGCCAGGACAGGCATTCATCGGTGTTATCGTTGTGATAAGAGACAATGGATAAATAGCTTTGATACTTTGAGAGGGTGTAGAGTAGTCTGTGTAGTAACATTAAGGCTTTATGAGTGCAGTGTAAATGGGGCCTAATTCAGATCTGATCGCTCGCTAGCTAGTTTTTGCAGCGCTGCGATCAGATAGTCGCCGCCTGTAGGGGAGTGTATTTTCGCTTTGCAAGTGTGCGATCGCATGTGCAGCCGCCCTGTACAAAAACAGTTTGTGCAGTTTCTGAGTAGCTCTGACCTTACTCAGCCTCTGCGATCACTTCAGCCTATTCGAGTCCGGAATTGACGTCAGACACTCGCCCTGCAAACGCTTTGACACGCCTGCGTTTTTCCAACCACTGTCCCGCTGTCCCACCCACAGGCCGCAGTGTCCCACGGTGGGGGAAGGGGGGGGGGGGCAGTTGGGAGGCTCCTGCTCTTGCTGCTCTGTGGTGAATAGATGCTATGCGCAAGCGCACAGCATCTATTCAGTGGAGACAGAAGGAGAGGGGTCATGCCAGCACCTCACAGAGCGCTGGGCATGCCCCTTCAGTGACGAAAATGAGGCAGTGGCTTGCGATTGCGGGCCCTCTTATGAAGACACGCCCCCTTTCCCCATAGGTCACGCCTGTTTGAGCGGGTGCGCGCAGATGTCCCTCCTTGCCCGGCCATAAAGTTGGGAGGTATGAGAACACAATACATGAACACGCCCTGAGAATCAGAGTGTTTTTATTATCAACAAGTAGATCTTACTAACTGCTTTGGGGCTTATTTACCTATGGATGTAAAGGGGGGTACTCACGGAGCGATCGCTGCTTAAAATCTAAGCAATCTGACTAGATTTTAAGCAGCGATCACTCTGTGTTTACCCCTCACAGCGATAGCAATGCGCAGACCCGCGCATCGCTATCGCTGGTGCTAGATTGGCCTGCATGCAGACCAATCTAGCAGGTCACTCACTTCACCCGCTGGGTGAAATAAGCCCACCCCCGTCTCCCCCCGCACGCTCAGCACACATCGCTCTGTGCTGAGCAGGGGGAGAGATGTGTGCTGAGCGAACCGCTCAGCACACATTTCTCCCCAAATCGTGCCGTGAATACGGCCCTTAAGTCAGTTTTATGACACTGCTCTCAGATGTAGCAGTACACGTTCACTTTATCCCTGCACTCATATTTGTAGCTTTCACAATCTACATGAATGTATGGAATGGTGCCACGGGCAGTATGCATGGCTGAGGGGGCGCCAGTGCTGCATTTAATTGCCCCACCAGCACCTGCTCAGGGTTTCCTAGTGTTGCTTGCCTGCTCCACTCCTCCACCTTCAGCCTTTTACTTACCAAAAGGCTTTCCACTGCACTAACAGTGTCACTGGCACGGGGTGATGTTGAGACTAAGGGGGTAATTCAGACCTGATCACTGGGCTGCGTTTTCTGCTGCCCTGTGATCAGGTAGGGAAATTGCTGTGCTTGTGTGCGTTCGGATGTGTTAGAGAGACTGCACAAACTAATTCTGTGCAGTCTCTGCGCAGCCCAGGACTTTCTCTTCCAGTGCGATGATCGGGGCCGGAGCTGACGTCAGACACCCTCCCTCAAAAACGTTCAGTTGCCATCCACAAACGCCCTCTTCCTGTCAATCTCCTTGCATTCACCGATGCAATGGGATTTTTTTGCAACGTCCCATCGATGCCCAACGCTGCGGACTGTCGCGCCTACGCATTGCGGTGCATGCGCAGTTCAGATCTGATTACCCGCTGTGCGAAAACGCACAGCAGCTATCAGGTCTGAATCGGCCCATAAGGGCCTAATTCAGACCTGATCAAGACAGCAAATTTTTTCTCTAATGGGAAAAAACCATGGCCCTCATTCCGAGTTGATCGGTCGCAAGGCGAATTTAGCAGAGTTACACACGCTAAGCCGCCGCCTACTGGGAGTGAATCTTAGCTTCTTAAAATTGCGACCGATGTATGCGCAATATTGCGATTACTAACTACTTAGCAGTTTCAGAGTAGCTCCAGACTTACTCTGCCTGTGCGATCAGTTCAGTGCTTGTCGTTCCTGGTTGACGTCACAAACACACCCAGCGTTCGCCCAGGCACTCCCACCGTTTCTCCAGCCACTCCTGCGTTTTTTCCGGAAACGGTAGCGTTTTCAGCCACACGCCCCTGAAACGCCGTGTTTCCGCCCAGTAACACCCATTTCCTGTCAATCACATTACGATCGCCGGAGCGAAGAAAACGCCGTGAGTAAAAATACTTTCTTCATAGTAAAGTTACTTGGCGCAGTCGCAGTGCGAACTTTGCGCATGCGTACTAAGCGGATTTTCACTGCGATGCGATGAAAAATACCGAGCGAACAACTCGGAATGAGGGCCCATCTGCAGTGCAGGGGAGGCAGATATAACATGTGCAGAGAGAGTTAGATTTAGGTGGGGTGTGTTCTAACTGAAATCTAAAATGCAGTGTAAAAATAAAAGCAGCCAGTAATAGTATTTACCCTGCACAGAAACAAAATAACCCCCCCAAATCTAACTCTTTCTGCACATGTTATATCTGCCCCACCTGCAGTGCACATGGGGGGTAATTCCAAGTTAATCGCAGCAGGAATTTTTTTAGCAGTTGGGCAAAACCATGTGCACTGCAGGGGGGGGCAGATATAACATTTGCAGAGAGAGTTAGATTTGGGTAGGTTATTTTGTTTCTATGCAGGGTAAATACTGGCTGCTTTATTATTACACTGCAATTTAGATCGCAGATTGAACTCACCCCACCCAAATCTAACTCTCTCTGCACATGTTATATCTGCCCCACCTGCAGTGCACATGGTTTTTCCCAACTGCTAACTAAGGGGGTAATTCCAAGTTGATCGCAGCAGGATTTTTTTTTTTGTAGCAGTTGGGCAAAACCATGTGCACTGCAAGGGGGGGGGGGGGGGCAGATATAACATTTGCAGAGAGCGTTAGATTTGGGTGAGTTATTTTGTTTCTGTGCAGGGTAAATACTGGCTGCTTTATTTTTACACTGCAATTTAGGTTGCAGATTGAACTCACCACACCCAAATCTATCTCTCTCTGCACATGTTATATCTGCCCCCACTGCAGTGCACATGGTTTTGCCCAACTGCTAAAAAATTTCCTGCTGCGATCAACTTGGATTTACCCCCTAAGTTCCTGCTGCGATCAACTCAGAATTACCCCCATGATTTTGCTCAACTGCTAACAAAATTCCTGCTGCAATCAACTTGGAATTAACCCCCACGTGCACTGCATGGGGGGCAGATATAACGTGCAGAGAGAGTTAGATTTGGGTCGGTTATTTTGTTTCTGTGCAGGGTAAATACTGGCTGCTTTATTTTTGCACTCCAAATTAGATTTCACTTTGAACACACCACACCCAAATCTAACTCTCTCTGCACATGTTACATCTGCCCCCTTCCCTGCCGTGCACATGGTTTTGCCCATTAGCTAACACATTTGCTGCTGCAATCAGATCTGAATTAGGCCCGCAGTGTAAAAATAAAGCAGCCAATATTTACCCTGCACAGAAATCAGGTCTGAATTAGGCCCTAGGTGCAGGAGAGAATGATTGTGAGGGCATTGTTAAATCCAGGTATAACTTTTCTATGTATATTTAAGCTTTATGGATTCACTAGTTCACTGATCCCCAGAAGCGTCCACCTGGCTGTAAACAGACTTATTTCAGGTTCAGTTTTGCTCATATCAGCTTTCCGTATTATATAGTTGCCAGGGATAAAGTCAGGACTGGCATTACCGTTATGTGAACCGAGGTTTGTAGCTTATGTGCCAATGGTTAAGAGACACCTACAATGATGTGTGTCTCAATGTCAGTCATCCAGTGTTTTCAATGCCCCAGTGACGTAGCACAGCACTTCTGCACCCTGGTCCTGCCATGTTGCCCCCAGCATATGTGGCAGCGGCATAGGAGTCCTGGACTAGGAAGCTGAGAGCCAAGCAGGGAAAAAGTGGGTGTCCTCACCAAAGGGTGTATATCCTAAAAGTCGATTTTGAAAGATTTTTGGGCCTAATTGAGCATGGATCGCTATTCAGAGAAATTGCAGTTGTCTGCGAGTAGAAAGGCGCCACCCTGACAGGAAGAAAAAACCCCGGAACATCGAAGAGTCTTTGCCGTCTGAGCAAATGTGAGTAGATCTGAGGCTGCCACTGATCTGTGACTGAGATGAACTGGAAGTGGTCTGCGCTGACGTCAGAGACCCTCCCCAAAAATGTCTGGGCAAGCCCGCGGTTTTTCTGGCACACCCAAAAAACGTCAGGTTTCTGCCCAGAAACGCTGGCTTCCTGTCAGTCAAACAGCGGCTACATTGTGATTACGATCTGTATGAATTTTCTGTCGCTATTACCCCTCACATGTGCACAACGTGAACACTACGCATGCGCAGTCGTTCGATAAACCGCAGGTCGGCAATGATCCATGCTGTCGGCAGTGCATGCATGCTCAATCTGGACTGTTGTCCAGGAGCTGCATGCACGGCCAGCCACTGCGTGACGTCACTGAGCGATATGAACGGTCATATTGCTCAGTGTGCACGCGCCGCCACCCGGCCCAGGAGGGGAAACACTAGACAATGTCACTCATAGAGCGACGTCCTCTAGTGTGAATGCACCTTAAATCACTCATTTACTAGCAGATAATTTTTTACATCATTTAAAAAAAAAATTACAAAAATCATTGGTGATTAAATGTGGAATTTAGACCCTGAAATACAAAATGGACAACACATCGACCAAATATCAACCTAGATTGACTTTTAATAAATATACCCCTAAATCCCACAATTACTCACAGATTATTTTTTACATATGTTTTTTTAAAGGGCGTCAAATATCTGTTAGTAAACGTGTGATTCAGACTCTGAGGGGGTAATTCTGAGTTGATCTCAGCAGGAATTTTGTTAGCTAATGGGCAAAACCATGTGCACTGCAGTGGGGGCAGATATAACATGTGCAGAGAGAGTTAGATTTGGGTGGGGTGTATTCAAACTGAAATCTAAATTGCAGTGTAAAAATAAAGCAGCCAGTATTTACCCTGTACAGAAACAAAATAACCCACCCAAATCTAAAGGGCCCTACTCACTGGCCGATCCGCCGCCGAGCTGCCCGACGGCGGATACGGCCGACGAGCGACCCGGCGGCGGGGGGGGCAGTGACGGGGGGAGTGAAGTTTCTTCACTCCCCCCGTCACGCGGCTGCATTGAAGTGCAGGCAAATATGGACGAGATCGTCCATATTGGCCTGCATGCACAGCCGACGGGAGACCAGCGATGAACGAGCGCGGGGACGCGCATCGTTCATCGCTTAAGTCTCCACACTGAAAGATATGAACGAGTTCTCGTTCATTTATGAACGAGATCGTTCATATCTTTCAAAATATCGGCCAGTGTGTAGGGCCTATAACTCTCTCTGCAAATGTTATATCTGCCCCCCCTGCAGTGCACATAGTTTTGCCCAACTGCTAAAAAATTTCCTGCTGCGATCAATTTAGAATTACCCCCTGAGACACAAAATCAATCAAAAATCTAAACAAAAACAAAAAAATCCCCAGATCAAAATCGACCCAAATCGACTTTTATGAAATATCGAAGGGGGACACCTACTAAGCAGTGATAAACGTGGAGAAGTGAGCCAGTGGAGAAGTTGCCTATGGCAACCAATCAGCTGCTCTGTATGTGTTTATAGTATGCAAATTATAAATGTTACGTCAATGCTGATTGGTTGCCATGGGAAACTTCTCCACTGGCTCACTTCTCCACTTTTATCACTGCTTAGTGCATGTCCCCCTTAATATCTAAACCCCAGAAGGATGAAGGGTGGGGGGTGCAAAAAGGATGTACAGAAAAAAAATATTTGTATCCTCTGAGAATTAGGAACAAAGTATAACTAGGAAAATGATTTGTTTATCTCTGTCAAAATAGAAGTAAAATCACATTTTATAATCATTTGCAATTAAGTGAACACAAAAAAAAGAAACAATATTTACATGGATTATAAAACTGCACCAGTTTTTTTTATTATTATTATTATTTAATTTCAACTCCTACTTGTATTACAGTGTGTTGCAATGTGTCATGCAGTATGTGATACGATGAAAGGTTCTCTCAGTATGCAAACACTGTGACAGAATGTAGCATCTATGATGTGTAGCTGGTTGGAGATACTGGTGACTCACTGCTCCCTCTGGAATTTGTACAATGCTGATTTTATTTTCCATGTCAGAAAGCTGCTACTAATCTAAGATTCAAACTATTTATGCATGCATTGCTAACAAGAAGAAATAAAATCTGGTAGAGAAACGCACTTCAGTATTTAATTACAACGATATACTGGACGCAATCGGCGATGCTTCTGTGTGCTCTTATAATGCGTCCGTGTTGCACTGCGCATTCGTCCCGCTATGGACAGCGGTCAGAGGGGGTAATTCAGAGTTGATCGCAGCAACAAATTTGTTAGCAGTTGGGCAAAACCATGTGCACTGCAGGGGGGGGGGGGGGGGCAGATATAACATGTGCAGAGAGAGTTAGATTTGGGTGGGGTGTGTCCAAACTGAAATCTAAATTGCAGTGTAAAAATAAAGCAGCCAGTATTTACCCTGCACAGAAACAAAATAACCCACCCAAATCTAACTCTCTCTGCAAATGTGATATCTGCCCCCCCTGCAGTGCACATGGGCCCTCATTCCGAGTTGTTCGCTCGCAAGCTGCTTTTAGCAGCTTTGCACACGCTAAGCCGCCGCCTACTGGGAGTAAATCTTAGCTTATCAAAATTGCGAATGAAAGATTAGCAAAATTGCGAATAGACACTTCTTAGCAGTTTCTGAGTAGCTCCAGACTTACTCGGCATCTGCGATCAGTTCAGTCAGTTTCATTCCTGGTTTGACGTCACAAACACACCCAGCGTTCGGCCAGACACTCCTCCGTTTCTCCAGCCACTCCCGCGTTTTTCCCAGAAACGGTAGCGTTTTTTCGCACACACCCATAAAACGGCCAGTTTCCGCCCAGAAACACCCACTTCCTGTCAATCACATTACGATCACCAGAACGAAGAAAAAACCTTGTAATGCCTTGAGTAAAATACCTAACTGCATAGCAAATTTACTTGGCGCAGTCGCACTGCGGACATTGCGCATGCGCATTAGCAACTAATCACTCTGTTGCGACAAAAAAAATAACGAGCGAACAACTCGGAATGACCCCCATGGTTTTGCCCAATTGCTAACAAATTTGCTATTGCGATCAACTCTGAATTACCCCCAGAGTCCACAACAAATTTGGACACAAGAGCTATGGATATCAATGGGCAGTCTGGGGAAGTAACGGGGGGGGGGGGGGGGGTGAGGGGGGCTAACGGAGTGCAGGCGTGTTGCTGACAGCAGCAACACGCCTGCACTGGACGCTATGTTCAGATGGAGAAATTATATCTGCATAGGGTTGGTGCAAGCTTTGATGTTGCAAATGTTGGTGCACTTAAATATGCGCATGCGGCGTGATGTAATGGAGTCGTTTTTTTAAAGGGGCAAACACTTAAAAGGCAAAACCATGCCTTGTAAGTAATTGCCCTTTTAAAAAAACATCCAAGATCGGCTGGCATCCCGCCATGAGAAAGAATAGCGCTGCTGTATATGGGTGTCTCAGTAGCTTCAGGACAGGTTGCAGCATTTGCATAAAGGTGAAGGCAAAAAATGCAGCCATGTCTGCATGCAGCTCTGAATCAGGTCCTGTATGTGTCAGGTAACCTACATGGGAGCTTGCACTAGCTCTATGGCATATACAATCTAAGTCCTCACCCACCCACCTGAGTTTCCAGCACTACATTTACATGCTCCTGCATGTCCCTTCCTTTCCCAAGTCTCATTTGCTACAGATTTACAATGCTCTGTATTTTGAATGTCATATTTAGAATGTTTGGAATTTATCTCTTTTGGAATTATGTGTTATCCTAAATGTAATCAAATTACCTAACGAAGAACAAGGACGTTAATAATACTCCTTTCACACAGAAACTGAAATTACCGGGTGAAGAGTTCTAGGCGGTAATTTCATGATAAACACGGGTCCTTTTTCTGGGTGAAAGGGTCAGCCTGGGTTGAAATTCTCGGGACTTCGATCCTGGAATTGACCAGGGTCAGAGATATGGGAATTTCAGCCTGGGTTGACCCTTTCACACAGACAAAATACCCACGTTATTCTGCATATTACCGGGTCGAAATTCTCAACCTGGTAATTTGCTTGTCTGTGTGAAAGGGGGGGGGGGGGGGGGGGTCATGCTGGGTAATTGACAGGACAGCAGACTTTTCTGTCTGAAAGTGGTATAAGAGAAGTTTTGTGGGAAAACAGTAAGAGAGGAGTCTATAATGCAATATCAGGATAGTCTGATTCTAAAATGAATACCAAAAGTTAGTTTGAGAAGCGCAGTCTCTTTTAAAAGAGTAAATGATTTAATTCTGGAAGGTATACTGTACACATGAGTACAAGGTTACTTAATTTTATGTTTTAAATTAGAATCTTCAACATTACTGGAACAAGATTTCTGCTTGAAATCACCTATAAAGTCTAAAGGCCCGTACACACTGGCCGATATATCGGCCATTCTCTTGAACGGCCGATATATTGCGGGTCCGTCGGCCAGTGTGTACGGCCGATACGTCTGTGAACTCTGTCGTTCACAGACGTATCGCGTCGGCCCCGCAGCACAGCCGATGGCCAATATATCTACCGATATATTGGCGCGTCGCTGTGTGTGTACGGCGGTCGGCCGACCGCCCGTACACATGCTGCGCAGGCCGGCGGTGATTGACAGCTGAACTGGGCGGGCAGTGTGTATGCTCAACACACTGCCCGATCCGTCCATAGATATATCTGCAGATCAATTGATCTGCAGATATATCTACTAGTCTGTACCCACCTTAAGAAACACACTATTATTGCAAATTGGTAGATTATTTATAAATAACTGATTATATTGCAACACTTGTTACAATGGAACCAAATTGGACTGCAGTGATCGTCTTGCTCCTGCAAACAGTGGCGCAGAGGGGGGTGGGGGTGGGGGACGGTTGCATGTACTAATTACCCGGGCTGCTGGAGGGGCCCTAGTCCGGTGCTCCCGAAATCTAATTTGCAGTGTAAAAATAAAGCAGCCAGTATTTACCCTGCACAGAAACAAAATAACCGACCCAAATCTAACTCTCTCTGCACATGTTATATCTGCCCCCCCTGCAGTGCACGTGGGGGGTAATTCCAAGTTGATTGCAGCAGGAATTTTGTTAGCAGTTGGGCAAAACCATGTGCAGTGCAGGGGGGGGGGGGGGGGGGGCAGATATAACATGTGCAGAGAGAGATAGATTTGGGTGGGGTGTGTTCTAACTGAAATCTAAAATGCAGTGTAAAACTAAAGCAGCCAGTATTTACCCTGCACAGAAACAAAATAACCCACCCAAATCTAACTCTTTCTGCACATGTTATATCTGCCCCCCTGCAGTGCACATGGTTTTGCCCAACTGCTAACAAAATTCCTGCTGCAATCAACTTGGAATTACCCCCCACGTGCACTGCAGGGGGGGCAGATATAACATGTGCAGAGAGAGTTAGATTTGGGTCGGTTATTTTGTTTCTGTGCAGGGTAAATACTGGCTGCTTTATTTTTACACTGCAAATTAGATTTCACTTTGAACACACCACACCCAAATCTAACTCTCTCTGCACATGTTACATCTGTCCCCTCCCCTGCAGTGCACATGGTTTTGCCCATTAGCTAACACATTTGCTGCTGCAATAAGATCTGAATTAGGCCCGCAGTGTAAAAATAAAGCAGCCAATATTTACCCTGCACAGAAATCAGGTCTGAATTAGGCCCTAGGTGCAGGAGAGAATGATTGTGAGGGCATTGTTAAATCCAGGTATAACTTTTCTATGTATATTTAAGCTTTATGGATTCACTAGTTCACTGATCCCCAGAAGCGTCCACCTGGCTGTAAACAGACTTATTTCAGGTTCAGTTTTGCTCATATCAGCTTTCCGTATTATATAGTTGCCAGGGATAAAGTCAGGACTGGCATTACCGTTATGTGAACCGAGGTTTGTAGCTTATGTGCCAATGGTTAAGAGACACCTACAATGATGTGTGTCTCAATGTCAGTCATCCAGTGTTTTCAATGCCCCAGTGACGTAGCACAGCACTTCTGCACCCTGGTCCTGCCATGTTGCCCCCAGCATATGTGGCTGCGGCATAGGAGTCCTGGACTAGGAAGCTGAGAGCCAAGCAGGGAAAAAGTGGGTGTCCTCACCAAAGGGTGTATATCCTAAAAGTCGATTTTGAAAGATTTTTGGGCCTAATTGAGCATGGATCGCTATTCAGAGAATTTGCAGTTGTCTGCGAGTAGAAAGGCGCCACCCTGACAGGAAGAAAAAACCCCGGAACATCGAAGAGTCTTTGCCGTCTGAGCAAATGTGAGTAGGTCTGAGGCTGTCACTGATCTGTGACTGAGATGAACTGGAAGTGGTCTGCACTGACGTCAGAGACCCTCCCCAAAAATGTCTGGGCAAGCCCGCGTTTTTTCTGGCACACCCAAAAAACGTCAGGTTTCCGCCCAGAAACGCTGGCTTCCTGTCAGTCAAATAGCGGCTACATTGTGATTACGATCTGTATGAATTTTCTGTCGCTATTACCCCTCACACGTGCACAATGTGAACACTACGCATGCGCAGTCGTTCGATAAACCGCAGGTCGGCAATGATCCTTGCTGTCGGCAGTGCATGCATGCTCAATCTGGACTGTTGTCCAGGAGCTGCATGCACGGCCAGCCACTGCGTGACGTCACTGAGCGATATGAACAGTCATATTGCTCAGTGTGCACGCGCCGCCACCCGGCCCAGGAGGGGAAACACTAGACAATGTCACTCATAGAGCGACGTCCTCTAGTGTGAATGCACCTTAAATCACTCATTTACTAACAGATCATTTTTTACATCATTTAAAAAAAAAAATGACAAAAATCATCGGTGATTAAATGTGGAATTTAGACCCTGAAATACAAAATGGACAACACATCGACCAAATATCAACCTAGATTGACTTTTAATAAATATACCCCTAAATCCCTCAATTACTCACAGATTATTTTTTACATATGTTTTTTTAAAGGACGTCAAATATCTGTTAGTAAACATGTGATTCAGACTCTGAGGGGGTAATTCTGAGTTGATCTCAGCATGAATTTTGTTAGCTAATGGGCAAAACCATGTGCACTGCAGTGGGGGCAGGTATAACATGTGCAGAGAGAGTTAGATTTGGGTGGGGTGTATTCAAACTGAAATCTAAATTGCAGTGTAAAAATAAAGCAGCCAGTATTTACCCTGTACAGAAACAAAATAACCCACCCAAATCTAACTCTCTTTGCAAATGTTATATCTGCCCCCCCTGCAGTGCACATGGTTTTGCCCAACTGCTAAAAAAAAATTCTGCTGCGATCAACTTGGAATTGCCCCCTGAGACACACAATCAATCAAAAATCTAAACAAAAAACAAAAATCCCCAGATCAAAATTGACCCAAATCGACTTTTATGAAGTATCGAAGGGGGACACCTACTAAGCAGTGATAAACGTGGAGAAGTGTGCCAGTGGAGAAGTTGCCCATGGCAACCAATCAGCTGCTCTGTATGTGTTTATAGTATGCAAATTATAAATGGTACGTCAATGCTGATTGGTTGCCATGGGAAACTTCTCCACTGGCTCACTTCTCCACTTTTATCACTGCTTAGTGCATGTCCCCCTTAATATCTAAACCCCAGAAGGATGAAGGGTGGGGGGTGCAAAAAGGATGTACAGAAAAAAAATATTTGTATCCTCTGAGAATTAGGAACAAAGTATAACTAGGAAAATGATTTGTTTATCTCTGTCAAAATATAAGTAAAATCACGTTTTATAATCATTTGCAATTAAGTGAACACAAAAAAAGAAACAATATTTACATGGATTATAAAACTGCACCAGTTTTTTTTATTATTATTATTTAATTTCAACTCCTACTTGTATTACAGTGTGTTGCAATGTGTCATGCAGTATGTGATACGATGAAAGGTTCTCTCAGTATGCAAACACTGACAGAATGTAGCATCTATGATGTGTAGCTGGTTGGAGATACTGGTGACTCACTGCTCCCTCTGGAATTTGTACAACGCTGATTTTATTTTCCATGTCAGAAAGCTGCTACTAATCTAAAGGTGCATACACACGGTGAGATTCGGACTTATCCGATTCTCACCGTGCGACAGGGGGCCGGGTCGGCACTTAGCCAGTATCGCAAGCACATAATGAGTGTGCTTGCGATGCTGGCTATGTGCGATGTCAATCCTGACTATCTCTTCTATAGAGATAGCCAGGATTGACTTGCCTGCACAGCCTATTTTTTCTGCCGATGCCGACCGCGCGGGGCCGCGCATCGGCATCGGATCGGGATCGCAAGGTGACTGTCACCTTGCGATCTGCACTATCTTTTCTTCCGATTCTGACTATATAGTCAGAATCGGAAGAAAATATCTTACCGTGTGTACACACCTTTAGATTCAAACTATTTATGCATGCATTGCTAACAAGAAGAAATAAAATCTGGTAGAGAAACGCACTTCAGTATTTAATTACAACGATATACTGGACGCAATTGGCGATGCTTCTGTGTGCTCTTATAATGCGTCCGTGTTGCACTGCGCATTCGTCCCGCTATGGACAGCGGTCAGAGGGGTAATTCAGAGTTGATCGCAGCAACAAATTTGTTAGCAGTTGGGCAAAACCATGTGCACTGTAGGGGGGAGGGGGCAGATATCACATGTGCTAGATTTGGGTGGGGTGTGTCCAAACTGAAATCTAAAGTGCAGTGTAAAAATAAAGCAGCCAGTATTTACCCTGCACAGAAACAAAATAATCCACCCAAATCTAACTCTCTCTGCAAATGTGATATCTGCCCCCCCTGCAGTGCACATGGGCCCTCATTCCGAGTTGTTCGCTCGCAAGCTGCTTTTAGCAGCTTTGCACACGCTAAGCCGCCGCCTACTGAGAGTGAATCTTAGCTTATCAAAATTGCGAACGAAAGATTAGCAAAATTGCGAATAGACACTTCTTAGCAGTTTCTGAGTAGCTCCACACTTACTCGGCATCTGCGATCTGTTCAGTCAGTTTCATTCCTGCTTTGACGTCACAAACACACCAAGCGTTCGGCCAGACACTCCTCCGTTTCTCCGGCCACTCCCGCGTTTTTCCCAGAAACAGTAGCGTTTTTTCGCACACACCCATAAAACGGCCTGTTTCCGCCCAGAAACACCCACTTCCTGTCAATCACATTACAATCACCAGAACGAAGAAAAAACCTCGTAATGCCTTGAGTAAAATACCTAACTGCATAGCAAATTTACTTGGCGCAGTCGCACTGCGGACATTGCGCATGCGCATTAGCAACTAATCGCTCCGTTGCGACAAAAAAAATAACGAGCGAACAACTGGGAATGACCCCCATGGTTTTGCCCAATTGCTAACAAATTTGCTGTTGCGATCAACTCTGAATTACCCCCAGAGTCCACAACAAATTTGGACACAAGAGCTATGGATATCAATGGGCAGTCTGGGGAAGTAACGGGGGGGGGGGGTGAGGGGGGCTAACCGAGTGCAGGCGTGTTGCTGACAGCAGCAACACGCCTGCACTGGACGCTATGTTCAGATGGAGAAATTATATCTACATAGGGTTGGTGCAAGCTTTGATGTTGCAAATGTTTGTGCACTTAAATATGCGCATGCGGCGTGATGTAATGGAGTCGTTTTTTTAAAGGGGCAAACACTTAAAAGGCAAAACCATGCCTTGTAAGTAATTGCCCTTTTAAAAAAACATCCAAGATCGGCTGGCATCCCGCCATGAGAAAGAATAGCGCTGCTGTATATGGGTGTCTCAGTAGCTTCAGGACAGGTTGTAGCCTTTGCATAAAGGTGAAGGCAAAAAATGCAGCCATGTCTGCATGCAGCTCTGAATCAGGTCCTGTATGTGTCAGGTAACCTACATGGGAGCTTGCACTAGCTCTATGGCATATACAATCTAAGTCCTCACCCACCCACCTGAGTTTCCAGCACTACATTTACATGCTCCTGCATGTCCCTTCCTTTCCCAAGTCTCATTTGCTACAGATTTACAATGCTCGGTATTTTGAATGTCATATTTAGAATGTTTGGAATTTATCTCTTTTGGAATTATGTGTTATCCTAAATGTAATCAAATTACCTAACGAAGAACAAGGACGTTAGTAATACTCCTTTCACACAGAAACTGAAATTACCGGGTGAAGAGTTCTAGGCGGTCATTTCATGATAAACACGGGTCCTTTTTCTGGGTGAAAGGGTCAGCCTGGGTTGAAATTCTCTGGACTTCGATCCTGGAATTGACCAGGGTCAGAGATATGGGAATTTCAGCCTGTGTTGACCCTTTCACACAGACAAAATACCCACGTTATTCTGCATATTACCGGGTCGAAATTCTCAACCTGGTAATTTGCTTGTCTGTGTGAAAGGGGGGGAGGTCATGCTGGGTAATTGACAGGACTGCAGACTTTTCTGTCTGAAAGTGGTATAAGAGAGGTTTTGTGGGAAAGCAGTAAGAGAGGAGTCTGTAATGCAATATCAGGATAGTCTGATTCTAAAATGAATACCAAAAGTTAGTTTGAGAAGCGCAGTCTCTTTTAAAAGAGTAAATTATTCAATTCTGGAAGGTATACTGTACACATGAGTACAAGGTTACTTAATTTTATGTTTATAAATTAGAATCTTCAACATTACTGGAACAAGATTTCTGCTTGAAATCACCTATAAAGTCTAAAGGGCCGTACACACGGGCCGATATATCGGCCATTCTCTTGAACGGCCGATACATTGCGGGTCCGTCGGCCAGTGTGTACGGCCGATACGTCTGTGAACTCCGTCATTCACAGACGTATCGCGTCGGCCCCGCAGCACAGCCGATGGCCAATATATCTACCGATATATTGGCGCGTCGCTGTGTGTGTACGGCGGTTGGCCGGCCGCCCGTACACATGCTGCGGCGGTCGGCGGTGATTGACAGCTGAACTGGGCGGGCAGTGTGTATGCTCAACACAATGCCCGATCCATCCATAGATATATCTGCAGATCAATTGATCTGCAGCTATATCTACTAGTCTGTACCTACTTTAAGAAACACACTATTATTGCAAATTGGCAGATTATTTATAAATAACTGATCATATTGCAACACCTGTTACAATGGAACCAAATTGGACTGCAGTGATCGTCTTGCTCCTGCAAACAGTGGCGCAGAGGGGGGTGGGGGACGATTGCATGTACTAATTACCTGGGCTGCTGGAGGGACCCTAGTCCGGTGCTCCCCCCCCCCCCCCCTCCTTACTACCTCCCTAGTATAACTTTACAGGCCAGCACCAGTGATATCTTAGGGAAGTTTGCACCTGCGCATTGAACACAAAGTCTTTGGCACCAGGGCCGTCCATTTGTATGGGCTCAATGGGCTCTTACCCAGGGGTCCCAGGGGTATAAGGGCCCTAAGCCGATAGCTGAGGGTCCCCTCTTTCCAGGGGTACAAGATTTGTAATAATCACCCCTGGGGAACCGGAGATATCTGACTTCAAAGCAGTGGTCCCCATCTAAGCCTGTTTATTGCTCTTCCCAGCCAGATATCTCAGGTTCTGTCTGACTAATGGGCCCTACACACTGATAGATCCGCCGCCGAGCTGCCCGACGGCGGGTACGCCAACAAGCGACCCGGCAGGGAAGGCAGTGACGGGGGGAGTGAAGTTTCTTCACTCCACCCGGCTCCATAGCAGTGCAGGCAAATATGGACGATCTCATCCATATTGGCCTGCATGCACAAGCGACGGGGCACCAGCGATGAATGAGTGCGGGGCCGTGCATCGTTCATCGCTGGTGCCTCTACACTGAAAGATATGAACGTTATCTCATTTATTAATGAACAAGATCGTTCATATCTTTCAGTATTATCTGCCAATGTGTAGGGCCCTTTAGAATTTTTCCGCGTATAATCCAAAATTGGTATAATCCAAAAGCTGTGACTCTCCCCTTTAGTGGACACTGGCAGCTTGTCTCTACTGTGCCCAGAACCAGAGATATCAGCCGTCCAGCAGCTGGTCCCTGCTCCAGTTCCACACGCTTAATATGCAGTTTTATATTTTCATTGGTGAATTGCTCTGGCTCCTGAACTCTGGTCCCCAGTATCTCCTGTAAGGTGGGACTCGCTCGTTTTTTATATCCCATTCAAAGCTAAAAAATATATTTTCAGGAACTTGAGATATCTGCAGTCAAGCAAGCTGTCCTCCCACCAGAAATTGATAAAAAATTAAGCCCACTCCTCTATCCACCCCTCCCCTACGTACTAAACACCCCCTACCACCTTGGAAGTCATGTACCAGGGCTTCTTTATTCAGCCCAATGCCTCCTCTACAGCTTAGCCCCATCTGTGCAGTAAAGGAGTAATTAGCAGAAATTACTGCTCCAGGTGCCACATGCTGAGCGGAAGATAGAACACCCCCTACCGCCCGTGGGACATCAAAGCTGCCGCTGATAGCACCCCCCACCCCTACCGCTGGAGGATGGGTAGGGGGCCCAGGGGCCTACACTACTGTTAAGACAGCACTGTCTGGCACATTCACCATCTTCCCAAATATCACTGGGAAGATGGTTCCGGCCAAGGAGGAAGAACCCACTTCCCGCAAGCAAGGCAGGAAGCAGGTGCCGCTGCATTAGAATGGCATCCCCTGTGGAGCGACTGCAATTATTATTATATTTATTCTCTCTACGCCCCTGCCTGTAAGTAGGGTTTCTTATACACAACATTTTTTAAAATATCAGGGCTTGTTCTTTAGTGGAAAAAGCCCAACATATTGAGAAAAAATCATTTTTCACTGGTGTTACACTTTAAGACGAGTTCAGAACAGCATTTAGAAATACCAGAGATAAATCTGGGGAAGAAATCAGTTCTTTGTACCTAGCGCCTATAGGGCAGGGATTGGGAACGTCCTGCTATAGGGGATAATTATATTCAAAGGGTCGAATTCAAATGTTTGAAAAGTCGGTTGGGTGTCTGTTTTTTCCCTGTCTATTAGATAGGAAAAAACAGACACCCAACTGACTTTTCAAACATTTGAATCTCCCCCATTGAATGAGATTGCCTTCATAACATTGGTTGGTTTAACACTTGTACAGTATCTATTTTTTCCCATATTATATTATACATGACTTTCATAAATAAAGACTACGTCGGTTCCCTACTTTTTCAGAATGTGTATTTCTTTCTTGTGTGCAGAAGAGATTATTGATGTTCCTGGTCTGAATTTTAACAATGCACATGTCCATAGGCGTGCGCAGACCATTTTATTAGGGGGTGCACCGTCGGAGGGGTGACGGTCAATGCAATATAAAATATCCACCCTTGTACCAATCCTAATAAAGCAGATACATTGTCAGATGTAGTGGTGTACTCCAAACAAACACCCCTGATGGCACTCACAGCAATTACACTGCTCCTCCTCAGCCTGGTCTTGCTCCCCCTCTCTTTCCCCTGCAAGCTGCAGCAACTTACTTACAAGTCAGTCACTCACTGACACTGACAGTCGCAAACTAGTACAGCTGCTGCTGGAAAAACGAGTGACATGTCAATGTTGCTGCCGACCGCCTGCCAGTATTGAATTTGTCTTCCTAAGAGGAACGCTGGCCGCATGCTGATCCTCATCAGTGGCTGGCACTGGCATAGCATAGAAGGAGAGAGGTGGGCATGTGGCGGGTGGGCGTGCGAGCAGCATGACGTAATCACATCACGCTGTTTTTGTACATGGAGGTGGAGGCGGGAGTTTGAAAGCCGCTGGCAGTGGCACCCTTGATTAACCCAGGTGTCCGGTGAGTAATACAGTCCTGACAGGGTGCAGCGCAGAGGGGGCAGTAATCAGCTTGCTCGGCAATCGCTGCATCAGGCATGTGAGTTCGGGGTGCCAGACATTAGGAGTTACCTGGGCGCACCAGGCACCCCCCCTGCGCACACCTATGTATATACTAGCCCAGATCTGTGACTTGTGCCTGTGTGTATAATGCTGGGCGTGGCTAGGAGCTCTCATTGGGTTAGTGGCAGGTCTATCACACCCAGTCCACAGCTGATTGGGGGAGAAATGCCCTCCCACACAGGTTACATCCAATGGGAGACTCTGCCCTTTGGCTGCTGTGTTTTCCCAGAGCAGGATTAACAATGGGACTGATGGAGCTGCAGCTTCAGCCCCACAACCCAAAATAGGCCCACTGCATCTGCAGCAACATACACTCCAACAATTTACACACATATATTTATACAAATTCGAAAAGGGGGCGTGGCCACGGGTACAGCGACGTGGCCACGCCACTTTTCCTATACTATTAATGGAAGTTTGAAGATGAAAAATCGGTACAGACCATAAAAAAAAGGTACTATACCTGCCAAAAAGGTACGGCTGTAGGGTATGCCACTGCATCTGCAGCAAGTCTGCTGTAGATAGGGGGAAAAAATAGGATTTTGGTTACCTACCGGTAAATCCTTTTCTCGTAGTCCGTAGAGGTTGCTGGGGTCCACATTAGCACCATGGAGTATAGACGGGTCCACCAGGAGCCATTGGCACTTTAAGAGTTTGACAGTGTGGGCTGGCTCCTCCCTCTATGACCCTCCTACCTGACTTAGTCTAGAAACTGTGCCCAAGGAGACGGACATCTTCGAGAGAAGGATTTAACACAGATAGTGGTGAGATTCATACCAGCTCACACATACAAGGCACATCAAGCTAACTTAGCTTGAAAACTCAGCAACCGCTGAAACAATTAATAATGCAGTACTCAACTAAAACGAAGTAGTACTGAACCAAATAACGCTAGCAGGAAAACAAAGCACTGGGTGGGCACCCAGCATCCTCTTTGGACTACGAGAAAAGGATTTACCGGTAGGTAACCAAAATCCTATTTTCTCTTACGTCCTAGAGGATGCTGGGGTCCACATTAGTACCATGGGGATGTACCAAAGCTCCCAGAACAGGAGGGAGAGCGCGGAGGCTTCTGCAGAACTGATTGACTAAACTTAAGATCATCAGAGGCCAAAGTACCAAACTTGTAGAACTTTGCAAACGTGTACGACCCAGTTGCAGCTCGGCAAAGTTGTAAAGCCGAGACACCTCAGGCAGCCACCCTGGAAGAACCCACCTTACGAGTAGAGTGGGCCTTAACAGATGTAGGACACGGCAATCCTGCTGTAGAATACGCATGCTGGATAGCGAACCTGATCCAGCGAGAGATAGTCTGCTTAGAAGCAGGACACCCAAGTTTCTTGGGATCATACAGGACAAACAAAGAGTCCGATTTTCTGTGACGAGCAGTCCTCTTCACATAGATTTTAAGAGCCCTTACAACATCCAAGGACTTTGACGAAACTGAGGCGTCAGTAGCCACTGGCACCACAATAGGTTGGCTGATATTAAATGCTGACACAACTTTCGGAAGGAACTACTGACGTGTCCGGAGCTCAGCTCTATCTTCATGGAAGATCAAGTATGGGCTTTTACATGACAAAGCCCCCAACTCCGACACACGTCTAGCAGACACTAAGGCCAACAAAGTGACAGCCTTCCATGTGAGAAACTTGACCTCAACCTCCGTTAGAGGCTTGAACCAATCCGATTGGAGGAAGTGTAACACCAGGGTGCCGTAGGTTGGATGTGCAGAACTCCCTTCAAAAAAGTATGAACCTCAGGGAGGGCAGCCAACAGTTTCTGGAAGAAATGGATAGGGCCGACATCTGGACCTTTACGGATCCCAACTTGAGGCCCATATTCACACCTGCTTGCAGGAAGAGGAGAAAACATCCCAGTTGAAACTCCACCATAGGAAATTTCTTAGATTCACACTAAGATACATATTTTTTCCAAATACGATGGTAATGTTTAGACGTTACTCCATTCTTAGCCTGTATCAGGGTAGGAATAACCTTGTTCGGAATGCCCTTCAGGCGTTCAACCTCCATGCCGTCAAACGTAGCCGCAGTAAGTCTTGATAGGCGAACGGCCCCTGCTGCAGCAGGTCCTCCCAAAGAGGAAGAGGCCTCGGCTCTTCTTGCAGTAGATTCAGAAGGTCCACGTACCAAGCCCCTCTTGGCCAGTCTGGGGCAATGAGGATCACTTGAACCCTTGTTCTCCTTAGCTTTAGGATTCTTGGGATGAGTGGTGGAAACACGTACACTGACTGGAACACCCACGAAGACACCAGGATGTCCACTGCCACTGCCTATGGGTCCCTCGACCAGGAACAATAACGTTGAAGCTTCTTGTTGAGACGAGAGGCCATCATCTCTATTTGGGGTAAAGCCCAAAGATCTGTTATTTCCTTGAACACCTCCGGATGAAGTCCCCACTCTCCTGGATGGAGATCGTGTCTGCTGAGGTAGTCTGCTTCCCAGTTGTCTACTCCCGGAATGAAGATGGCTGACAGCACTAATGCGTGCTATTCTGTCCAGAAGAGTAGTCTTGTCACCTCTGACATTGCCGCTCTGCTCTTCGTTTCGCCTTGTCGGGTTGTGTAAGCCACTGTTGTTAAGTTGTCCGACTGCACTTGAATGGCTCAATTTCTCAGAAGAGGGGCCGCCTGAAGAAGACCGTTGTAGATGGCTCTTAGTTCCAGGATGTTGATGGGCAGGCCGGCTTCCAGGCTTGACAACCGTTCTTGTAAGGTTACTCCTTGAGTGACTGCTCCCCAGCCCTGAAGGCTCACATCCGTGGTTAGAAGGACCCAGCCCTGAATCCCGAACCTGCATTCCTCCAGAAGGTGAAGCAATTGGAGCCACCAGAGGAGTGAAATCCTGGCCTTTGGCGACAGACTAATTCTCTGGTGCATGTGGAGGTGAGATCCCGACCACTTGTCCAGGAGATCCAGTTGGAAGGTCCGAGCGTGGACCTCCCATACTGGAGAACCTCGTAAGAGGCCACCATTTTTCCTAATAGGCAAATGCATTGATGAACCGACACCCAAGGTGGCTTCAGGACATCCCGGACCATGGCTTGTATCACCAACGCCTTTTCCTGCGCAAGAAACACCCTCTGCACTTCCGCATCCAGGATCATTCCCAGAAATGACAACCTCTGGGTTGGTTCCAAATGTGACTTTGGAAGGTCCAGAATCCAACTGTGACTCTGGAGCAGTCACGTTGTGAGGACAATGGACTGCCGCAGCCTCTCCTGGGACGATGCCTTTATCAGCAGGTCGTCCAAATATGGAAGGATGTTCACACTCTGCTTGCGGAGGAGAATCATAATTTCCGCTATCTCCTTGGTAAACACCCTCTGTGTTGTGGAGAGGCTAAATGGCAGTGCCTGGAACTGGAAATGACAGTTCAGCAATGCGAAGCGGAAATCAGCCAAATGCGGCAGCCAGATCGGAATGTGGAGGTACGCATCCTTGATATCCAGGGATACCAGGAATTCCCCTTCTTCCAGACCTGATATCACCACCCTGAGAAACTCCATCTTGAACTTGAATTCCTTTAGAAAGGGGTTCAACGATTTTAGGTTCAGAATGGGCCTGACCGAACCTTCCGGTTTTGGTACCACAAAAAGGCGTGAATAGTAACCATTGTTCAGCATGTGAGGTGGTACTGGCACAATGGCCTGTGCCTCTACCAGCTTTTGGACAGCGTCTTGTAGTACAGTGCTGTCCTCCAACAGAGTTGGCAAGCCTGACTTGAAAAAAAGATGAGGAGGGAGACTTGGAAATTCCAGACCTTATCCCTGAGGCACAACATCTACCACCCAGCGATCCAGGCCGGACGATACCCTGACATGACTGAAGTGTCTGAGTCTCGCTACCACTGGCCCCACCACTGGGGCGTGCAGTCCACCATCATGCGGAGGACTTTGGCGTACCCGAAGCAGGCTTTTGTTCCTGGGAACCTGCAGTGGCAGGTTTCTTGGACTTAACCTGACCTCCCCTAAAGAAGGTATTGGAAGTTCTGGCCTATTTAGGCTTGGTAGGCCGAAAGGATTGTGTTGCAGATGGAGAGAGAGATTTCTTCGGAGCAGGGGCTGCTGAGGAATGAAACGGAGACTTACCCGCTGTAGCGGTGGATATCCACGCATCTAGAGCTTCCCCAAAGAGAGCCTGACCTGTATAGGGTAGGGACTCCACACTTCATCTGGATTCCGCGTTGACCGACCACTGGCGCAGCCACAGTCCCCGACGAGCTGAAACAGACATGGAAGACATTCCCACAACCATGGAACCCAGGCCTTTCATGGATTCTACCATAAAACCTGTATCCAAATCCTCAAGTAAGGTACCCAACCACTTTACTATTGCCTTTGCAATCCATGCAGTAGCAATAGTGGGATGTAACATGGCTCTTGAAGCAGTATACATTGATTTAAGCGTGTTATCAATTTTCCTATCAGCCGGCTCCTTTAAGGCGGTAGATCCTGGAACAGGTCAAACCACCTTCTTTGAGAGTCTGGACACAGAGGCATCAACAATTAGCGGGTTTTCCCATTTTTTCCTATCCTCCTCAGGGAAAGGAAATGCCACCCGGACCCTTTTAGGGATCTGGAATTTTTTCTCAGTGTTAACCCATGCTTTTTCAAATATAGCATTCAATTCCTTTGACGCATGGAAGGTTAGCAAGGCTTTTTTATTTTCAGTGAAAAAAGCCTCCTCAACCTGCTCAGGTGTGGTATCATTAACATTTAACACATCCCTGATAGCCTCTATTAACAATTGCACCCCCATTGCAAGAGATGTGGACCCCCGCAACACATCCCCAACACCATCTGTAGTGTCAGAATCGGTATCGATGTCGTCTTGTGCGACATGCACAAGCGCACGTTTGTGGGGGTATATAACGGGGCGTCCTGAGGTACCAGAACCAGGCCATACTGCCATAGAGCTCTATAATACCTCGGTTGCAGATTCATTGCTTGCAACCCTGTCAGAAATCTGAGAAATCCAAGATTTGCTAGAGGAAAACCACTCTGGTTCCCTTGCTGGTATCTGTGCTAAACCAGTGCTATCCTGATTACATGGAATGGGATCATCCTGGGAGGATAAATCCTCTGCAGCATATGGCACAGTGTCCCTGGACATAGCTAAAGGAGACCATCAAACACTCCACACACACAGGTGGGGGCAGACAGAGTTTACCCCCCAAGAATGGCAAGAGAGACACAGAGATCGGAGCCAACCCACACACAGCGCTTTCAGCAAAGGGAGGCCCCTTGTCAGCGCAGACTGTGTCCCTTAATAGGAGACACAGGGGCAGATGTATTAACGTGGAGACGGCATAAGCAAGTGATAAACCAGTGAGAAATGCCATGTGATAAACACACCAGCCAATCAGCTCCAATATGTAAATTAACAGTTAGGAGCTGATTGGCTAGTGCGTGTATCGCCTTGCATTTATCACTGGTTTATCACTTCCTTATGCCTTCTCCAGGTTAATACATCTGCCCCACAGTCGGTTTACAGCTTCCCCTCCCCCTTCTACAGCCCCCTGGTACCGTGTACTGACAGTTGGAGCTGACAGAGCTGCTGTGGAGGGACCTGTTGTTCCATCCAGCACTGTGCAGGCAGGAAAATGGCGCTGCTGAGTCGTCATAGATTATACTGGCCTGAGGTAAAACTTGCTGGCTGAGATCTGTGGACCCCGACAGACTTGTGGACCAGTGTGGGGGTAAGCGCTGGCTCAGGGCGCCCCTCACAGGGCCGCACCATGTGCCTCTGAACCTTCACAGGAGCGCAGTTAATACTGCTCTCCCTCCCCGTTGCCGCCGTATTCTCACCGGCCCCCTGCTTGCTAGGGGGGTCGGTGACTCACTCACCACTTCTTCTGCTCTGTAAGGGGTTGGTGGCATGCTGCTGGGGCGAGCGGTCCCCTGTGGCGGAGACCGATCAGACCCCTCTGGAGCTCAGTATCCAGTCAGCAGAGACAATGGCTCAGACCCCGCAGGGCGGACACTGCTACCCCCCTTAGTCCCTCGCTGCAGGCAGGCTGTTGCCAATAGCCTCCTGTAAAATTAAAACTCTAAAAATAACTTTTACTAGAAAAGCTCTGTAGAGCTCCCCTAGCTGTGACCGGCTCCTCCGGGCACATTTTCTAAACTGAGTCTGGTGGGAGGGGCATAGACGGAGGAGCCAGCCCACACTCTCAAACTCTTAAAGTGCCAATGGCTCCTGGTGGACCCGTCTATACCCCGTGGTACTAATGTGGACCCCAGCAGCCTCTAGGACGTAAGAGAAACATTTATTCTGTACACACAACAGAAAGGAATTTGAAAATAACACAGTGTAACAATGGTCTAGCCTTTTATAATCACATACATTTGTATACTACTTTATTTTTTACATGCACTTATATTTAGCTGGCTTTTATTTAATAAATAAAGGTTATATTATAATATGAGTGGTCACCTATCAGACAGGTATGTGACTTGAAGTGGTAACAGTACCAACAATAAAGAGTCCGTCCGTTCCTGCATACACTCAGATCTGTAGCAGTGCACAGTGTGAGAATATGCAAGGTCCACAAAATGGACTTTATGCTGAACTCTGCATAAGGGATGTAGTTATGTAACCAGCGGTCAGGAGAGACTGCCGGTCACGTTACCTCACCCTACATCCCACACCCTCACAATCCAGGCGGTCGGCATGCTGACCAACAGGAATTATTCCCAATCGTGGGACACCCATAGAGTACTGAGCCCGTAGTCTGTTATACATAAGGTGGAATTATAACTGTAGATTTTCTTGGAGAATTTGCGAGATTTAGACTAAAAAGATGTGACGGGCTCCACCAACAGGGGATGACTGACAGCTGCAGAATGGCCAGTTTTCCCAGACATCACAGCATGCCCTGGCTTCCCTGGTTTCAATCATAAGGCATTTGTTAGGTTCAGCGTTTGATTTGGGCTCTGGATTAGGACCACTGGGTCATGCTGATCACAACTGGAGGAAATGAAGTTCAGAGGTTTCATTTATTTCCTCATTTAATGCTACCTTCTGGATAGATACTGAACTAAATCTATCTATCTATCTCACTCACTGACTGGTCACTAACACTTACTTCCTGATATGTCAGGAAGCTGAAAAGTAACATAGGTATTCTTCAGGTGGGAAATAGGAACCTACGTAATTAGAATTTTAATAAACCTCTCCTAAGGGGATGAAAAGGGGGTTTTCATAATGACGTCATTACCAATGCACGACTTGCGTTGCATGAACAATAACGCCCTAATGGACAATTGGATCAAAGTTTGGATTACACCTCCAGTGTGTAGAATTTAGTAAACTACACAAATGGTTCTGTCCTGTTTTCACTGTATCTGCTACGGATGCTCCTCGGGTAACGCCAAGAAACATGGATTAATATTTACTTACATGAAGACGTCTTAAATTTACATCTCTATAGATTTCCCAAATTTGTAACAATAATTTATAAGTACAACCGTGAAAATCAGAAATTTCCGTCGGAAGAACGGGTAGAACAGCTAGTAGAAATAATAAGCTGCAAAAAAATTTGTTTTATTGAAAGATGTAAAATAAATCACATCAAAGCCTAAATAACAACATTAATGTTAGAATGTATTAAAACATGGTTGATCAAAGTTTCTAACACATGATTCAATCATTTTTTTTATTACATCAATAAAAAAAACATGGTTTAAACAAAACAAAAAAACGGTCTGAAAAAAATACACCTTTTTTTAAACTATTTTTCCTCAACCCTGCTTTCTCTATATCTTAAACAGTATAGAATTTGTAGAGCGTGAAACTTTCATATACATCAACTGCCATAATGTAGGTGACCTTTAGGACTAAGCTCAGCTGCACTATTGTGACATCATAGACACTGATGACATCACAGACACTGCTGACATTCCGCAGCTACTTATACAGCTGCTGATGCCCCTGAACTTCACACAGCAGACGCATCTTGTGATTGCTGGTTTGTTTTTTCTCTCAGCCCTATTCTTGTCGTTGGACATAACATGGGAACTACTAGGAGAAAGAAAGCTAAACAGAAAATACGTAGATACAAAGGCAAGCAGGTAAAGAAGAGCAGGAAACAGAGCAAAAGAGCAAAAAAGCAGGCAGCTAAGAGAAAGGTGAGGAAAAATGCATTGGCTGAACGTATACAAAAAGGCTGGGTCCGATTTTCGGGATTGCTGAAAAAGAAGAAAGATCAGTTCCTACATTTATGTAGCAGATTTCCCAGATTTTGGCACAGGAGAAACATGGACATTGCTCAAGATCCAGCGGAAGGATGCAGCCATTCAGACATCCGACCGGGTAAGCAAATTGCACAAGAGAGTGGCACTATGCCCACCAGCCACTACAGCACAGCCACTGCCCCCTTAACAGTTGAAACATTTACTTTCCACTCGCTACTTGGAAAGGGAGGTTTTGGCAAAGTGATGCTCGCAACAGATGCTATTCGTAATGAAAGAGTGGCAGTTAAAATCTTAAAGAAGAGAGCATTACTACAAGCCCTAAAAAAGAGGCCATTAATAAAACATGAAGACATTTTGGTCGAGAGTCGAGTCCTTCAGTTGGCAAATGAAAGCAGTTTCCTAATCCATGGAAATGCGGCCTTCCACACAGAGAACTATCTATACTGTGTAATGGAACTAGCTGACGGAGGGGACCTATTCCATTTTTATGATGAGAACTTTCTGGAGCCAACCACAATAACGTTTATAGCGGCAGAACTGGTCTGTGGCTTGCAGTTCATGCATTCCAGAGGAATAATACACAGAGACCTAAAATTGGGTAATGTTTTGCTGACCACAGATGGGCATGTAAAGATCACAGACTTTGGTCTTTCCCTCCTGAATACACGTGGAAAAACCAATGCCACAGTACTTGGTGGAACACCTGCCTATATGGCTCCAGAAATTCTAACTCAAAAGTCATACAGTGCAGCTGTAGACTGGTTCGCATTTGGTGTTATGATACATTTACTCGCTTTACGAGAGTACCCTTTTCCGGGAGAGAATCATGCAGAGATAATGAAGAATATCCTCACACAAGAACCACCAAATTTGTGGCTTACTGATGATGTAACAGGGGACTTTATATCCAAACTCCTTTGCAAGAACCAGTCCCGCCGGCTCGGGGTAAAGGGCAATGTGCGAAAACACCGCTTCTTCTCTTCAATTAACTGGAAGATGATAGAAACTGGAAAAGCAACATCCCCAGTAAAACCAGACAAGACCTCCATGTATACAGGTAAAAAACATCAAATTCCTGCGCCCGACAGTGAAGCATTCAAAGAGCCAATTGCTTTAACGGACCAAAGCATTTTTGATAACATTCAATTTGTTTGCCCTAAATGGGGTGATACATATCATAATGTGCCAATGGAAGTAGATCCTGTATCACCAGAGTATTACGACCTACTCGCTGCCTGCCTCGACGTCTACTACTAAATCTCCCGAGAGGCACAGCTCTGCCATCTGCTCCGGGCTACCTCCCTGGAGGCGCGCCACCTGCTACTTCTACCTACCACCACCTGCTTGTCGCATCCTCGGCTGAGGATGCACTATGAGAGCTGGGGATTAGGGCTACTGGCGACACCCCAAGTAAAAAAAAAACGACATTAGGCAGCCACCTCATGGGTGTGTTGGAAGAGCTGCTAAGCTGATAATTACTTTTTCAAATGTTGACAGTTACATCCAACTCATTGATAACTTAAGTACTTGAAAATGTAAACCCAGGCAACGCCGGGTACTTCAGCTGTAATAGATAAACAAACTGGTGTCCTGCCCTGCACTGTATCAACACTAACGGAGGCCTTAAACACAAGTAGTGCCAATTGTAAGTAATGCACCTTTCACATCGCCAAAATAACCTGGGTTTGTGATGTGAAAGCGTATACGTGTCTCACAGAGGTATGCATAGAATTAATAGGAGAAATATAGCACACAATGGGGTAAATGTATTACCCTCCGATATGGGGAAGAACAGTATCTGTCGCTTCTCCCCCATGTAAGACACAGATAACAGGCCGATATGTGCAGGTAATGTATGAACAGTCAGCATCACTGACCGTTCCGACACCTGCAGCTGACAATTTCGACTGCTGCAGGTGGCGATGCCCATAGACCACAGCAGGGACAGAGCTGCGGCCGGCTCCGGAGTGCACAGGAGATCTCGCGTGAGTAGCGAGTTTCCGCGCATGCGCACAAGAGCCGGCCGGGCAGGGAGAGAACGCGTATCAGCACTGAGATGACGCGCTGTGTGCTCAGGGGGACATTGCTGGAGGGGCAGACAAAATGTTAATACATCTTGTTGATGTGCCTTCCTGCTTCACTCAGTAACCTGTGAAAAGACAATATAAAGTGTAATTAAGACCTTGGGATAAGAGCATGTAATATACGAGTTATAATAAACATAACATAAATGGATAAGATATTAATAAATTCACTAATTTTATTAAAGATATCTATTGGTACCCATAACACATGAACACATTCATGTCTGTCAAAAATACAGATGTGTATAGGACTAAATAATAGGGCAATAAATAGGTGTTGGGCAAACACCTATGAGCACTCAATCATTATAATTCACCTTTGCCACAACACCACACACAGGGGTAAATGTATGAAAAAAGTCCTAACGGATGTTATGTGCCTGGGGGCGTATCACCACATTATCGTGGTTATACGCCCGCACCCGCCACCACAATGTATGATATGTGTGCATGCCGATGTGGGAGGGCGTTATCTCACCTGTCCCGCGATAGCGCTTCTCCCACATCGGCTAGCTGTTATCGGCGTTGCAGTTGTGTGCATGCGCCCTTCTCCCCTGCTTCCAGACTGCGCCGCTGGCGGCCCCCGGGTGCATGCGCAATTAGGCTGTGTGGGACATCTGAATAATGTCCACGTTCAATAACGTTTTGTTAAAATAAAAAAAAGTAGACTAAGCGAGCGCACATTTTGTACACATCGCCAGGCTGGGGGAGGCGAACAGGAGCATCGCGGTTAAGAGGCGAAGACTGCCAACAGAGGCAATCATACATTGCCTCTGCCCTTCGTATGTCATTCACTACTGCGGGGAAGCGGTAAGCGACGGGGGGGCGCAGCTGTCACTGCACACGGCATTACCACGCCGTTCATACATTATTGGGAGGCGCTAAATGCAGCCTTTAGGTGCGCTGTGGTCATCAGAAACCACAGCGCACTTTCATACATCACCCCCAGTTACTTATATCCCAATGTGGGAAGAGAGTAACAGGAAATAATATGGATACCATATATAATTAAAACTCTATAACAACGAGTATCTATAAGCTCTGGGAGGAATGTCTACATCCTCCTAATATAGGGAATGAAATAAGGATCCATATGTTTATACATGCATAATTTATATAAAGGGATGGGCAATAATAATCATATACCTGATACAACTGAATTAAATAAAATAGATAATCAATAATAATCAACCTTGCCCCATGTAAGTATAAATCTATGGATCATTTTGTGGATAAATATAAAGTGTCACACAGCTCTTTCTCAGAATAATATTAGCAGTAGCTTGAATTAATCTCAATTTCCAACCCATCGGACTACTAAAAGCAGGAGAGATAGAAGAAAAATTGTAATTGGCGGAAGAGAATGTCACTCAAAAGTGATAACGAATGATTGACTGATGACGGCTATATAGCTCCCCTGAGACCGACATCTGGGTTTCCTATGATAAAGCAGAAATGCGAAACGATTGTTAATGTGTCCATGTTTTTATATTGCTACCCACTGTTGTTACAGGCGATAGCCCTAAATGTGTGTACATTGGAAAGTTGTAGTAACCAGATGCTGAGCTAGACTGTTAGTGTGTGAGGCGGCACAACGGCAATTGCCGCTGTAGAAGCGCACACAGTGCCAGGGACGGCAATTTAACAGCCGCCTCCGGACAGACATGAACGCCAGAGACGGCTAAGTAATAACATCCGTTGCCGCACACGTGTTTAAGTGATCCTGAACGGGACCTAGGGGTCTATTCATGAAGCAGTGAAAAGTGCGGAGAAGTGAGCCTGTGGAGAAGTTGCCCATGGCAACCAATCAGCTGCTTTGTACAATTGTATAGTATGCAAATTATAAATGTTACCTTAACACTGGCTCACTTCTCCACACTTTTCACTGTTTCATGAATAGACCCCCTAATCAGATTAGTGACAGCGATACTAGGCGCATACTATCAGAGGCGGATTCAGACCTCATGGGGCCCTAAGCAAGACACTAATTTGGGGCCCCCTTCCACAAACTGATTGTATCATGCACATCGACGTCCATTACTCACATTACAGCACATAGCGACATCCGTTACTCACATTACAGCGCACAGTAGCATCTGTTACTACATTACACCGCCCATCGACATTCGTTACTCACATTACACCGCCCAGCAGCATCCGTTACTCACATTACACCGCTCAGCAGCATCCGTTACTACATTACAGCGCACAGTGGCGTCAAGTGCTGCCTGTTAGTGTGACAGGCGCAGCAGCCAGCAGCAGCAGAGGGGACAGGGCGGTGCAGCAGCGGGGATGCAAAGCAGGGAGAGCGACTCTCCAGCCTGGCGCCTCCCTGCTTTGCATCCCTTTGCTGAGCGGGTTGCGTCGGGCCTGGGTCTAGGGTCAAGTTTAGAGTTGGAATTAGGGTTTAGGGTTAGTGTTTAGGATTAGGGTTTACAGTTTAAGGTTACGGTTTGGTGGTTAATGTTTAGGGTTTAGAGTTATGGTTTAGGGTTAGAGTTGGGTATAGGGTGAGTGGTTAGGGCTGTATTTAGAGTTAATATTAGCATGCTTGCTGTGTGTGTCGCAGCCACGCACCATACTCGCTCCCCCCTACCCCAATCGGTGTATGCCACTGCTGCTGCACACCAACCCAATCCCGCCCGATCAGTTTAAGAAAATGCTGCCCCATCAGCACTTACCACTACGAGCCCGCACCCTCTTCACTCCACTGGCGCGTATCCCTGGCCGGCTCCTCTCTCTGTGCTTGTGCCATCAAGACAGGTCACACGCCCAGCACAACACTGACTGACACAGCATGCTGAGGCATACTTGCCTACTTCAGAGATTATAGATTACACTGTAATGCGCCGTGTGGATCGTTGTTGCGGTAGCAGAGCTACACACTGACATCACACCTACATCATTATACACATACAGTATATGTGACACACACACATACAATATATGTGTCAGTAATCTGGTCCTGTTGGCTACTACTACTTTGAAGTTTAAACTTTAATGTTCTTAATAATTTTTTATACCGGCCACCTTAGGGGTGAGAGAAGGCCACTGCTGACTCTCCCGCCGCTACCGAGACACAGTCTAGCCAAGTGAGACCTTGCCCAATGTGCTAGCGCTACTGTGCCAGGCGTCCACCGCTATTCTCGATCCTGCAGAGGTGTTAGTGGCCAGCCTTTACACAACACGGCATCTCCCCTGCCGGGGGGGAGGGGGGGGGGTTAATTGGGATTCTGGGAGCTGCAATTCAATTTGCGAGGCGGGGGGGGGGGGGGGGGGGAGATTCAGGCAAAAAAATGGGACCCTCCCACATGGGAAGTCTGCTCCAAATAGGTGTACATTATTGGCTCTATTGAATTAAATCCATTCAGCTGTCGGCAGCACTTCCCGCTAACACTGTGCTGCTCAATAGGATTGACATTACTCAGTAGGGTGCTGCTGATATGTCTCCTATATAATCATAGGCGTGCGCAGACCATTTTATTAGGGGGTGCACTGTCGGAGGGGTGTGTCTAGCACCACCTTTTGGGCGTGTCTAGCACCCTCTATTGACGGTCAATGCAATATAAAATATCCACCCTTGTACCAATCCTAATAAAGCAGATACATTGTCAGAGGTAGTGGTGTGCTCCAAACAAACACCCCTGATGGCACTCACTGCAATTACACTGCTCCTCCTCAGCCTGGTCTGGCTCCCCCTCTCTTTCCCCTGCAAGCTGCAGCAACTTACTTACATGTCAGTCACTCACTGACACTGACAGTCGCAGACTAGTACTGCTGCTGCTGGAAAAACGAGTGACATGTCAATGTTGCTGCCAACCGCCTGCCAGTATTGAATTTGTCTTCCTAAGAGGAACGCTGGTCGCATGCTGATCCTCATCAGTGGCTGGCACTGGCATAGCATAGAAGGAGAAAGGTGGGCATGTGGCGGGTGGGCGTGCGAGCAGCATGACGTAATCACATCACGCTGTTTTTGTACATGGAGGTGGGAGTTTGAAAGCCGGTGGCAGTGGCACCCTTGATTAAACCAGGTGTCCGGTCAGTAATACAGTACTGACAGGGTGCAGCGCAGAGGGGGCAGTAATCAGCTTGCTCGGCAATCGCTGCATCAGGCATGTGAGTTCGGGGTGCCAGACATTAGGGGGTGCCTGTGCGCACCAGGCACCCCCCCTGCGCACACCTATGCACATGTCCTAATGTAATAATCTACTTTCCCGAACTGTAGGGTCTCCCAGCAAACATACAGCTGCTAAGCAATGGCCACAGCAACAGCCAGGATTAGTATACGTCACTTGGTGTAACTAAGTAGTTATGTCATATATTTTCCCCTGCAAGTTTTCTGTCTGCCATCAGTAATAACCTTCAGCTGATTTAGCACGCCTTACATGAAGTGCGTCAGTAGAAGGTTATTGTTGATGGGACAGAAGAAGGATGCTTGCGATAACCTTACATGAATGAAAGGCGCGTCACTACTTGAGAGTTAATCACATATAAATAGCAGGATTCTGCTCAGAAAAAGAGCTCTGCCACAGGCAATAATCTAATGGTTTGCTGCTGAAATTAATAATTGAACTCTGTGACTCATTATTTTCACCCTGCTTTGGGGTTTGAATCAATTAATTACACAGCTGCTGTATTATCTGGACTCTGGAGTTCCGTGAAGGGTTTTAGATATTTTTGTTAAGAACAGCCCTTATACCATACCTTCTAACCAGTAGCGGATCTTGCCACAGGCAAGCAGGACTTTTGCCCGGGACGCCGCATTCCAGAGGGCGCCGGCGCCATCCGGAGGGCGCCGCACCATGGCAAGATCCGCTGCTGCTGTGGTGCCCCCCGCTGCCCGCTGTCCGCGTCTAGTTTCCCTTCGTGGGCTGCCCGCTGTGAAGGGAAACTAGACGCTACGCGTCTAGTTTCCCTTCCTGGAGAGGACCTTAACTGTAATGATGTGCGGTGCGCGTTGACGTAATCACGCACCGCACAGCAAAGGTCCTCTCCATGAAGGGAACTAGACGCTTAGCGTCTAGTTTTCTTTCGTGGAGAGGACCTTTGCTGTGCGGTGCGCGATGACATCATCGAGCACCGCACATCCTACTACAGTACAGGGGGCGTAACTGACCATGCCCCCTGTACGAAGCCACGCCCCCTAATGCCGCCCGGGGCGCAAGAAGCCCCGGAACCGGCCCTGCTTCTAACATGACCCTCTCCAGGAGGGACAGAATGCTCTGCTCCTGGACTTCCCTCTTAATATATAATTGCCATCACCCCGTGCTGAAACACCTTTCTTATCCATTACCCTGTTCAAAACAGGTGCCGGCAATCATACATTAAGAGGGAAGTCCAAAAGCAGAGCATTCTGTCCCTCCTGGAGAGGGTCATGTTGGGAGGTATGCTTATACTAAGGTAGGCTGACCATATTATCCGTTTTACCTGGGACGCTCATGGATTACACAAGTTCTGTGGCTGACTTTAAACCAGCTGAAATGTAAGCTTGAAGTCAGCCAGCCACAGAACCTGTGTAATCCATGAGCGTCCCAGGTGAAAGCAGTGTCGAAAGTTTGGCCCAGGCGCCCAGAGGCAAGATAAATGTTTGGACCCCCTATAGATTACTAGATAGACAAAAAATAAGGGGGGGGGGTGAGGGAGAGAGAGGAGGAGAAAGGGGAGAATGAAAGCGAGATGAGGTATCAAGGTAGAGAGATAAACAAGAGGGAGAAAGAGGGTGTCAGAGAGAGAGAGACAGGGGGGTCAGAGAATGTGGGGGAAGAAGAGAGGGGGAGATAGCGAGACAGTGTCAGGGATAGAGATGGGGTAAGAGAGAGGGTGTCAGGAGGAGAGACAGAGAGAGGCACGCAAGAGAGAGCGTGTCAGGGAAAGTGAGGGAATGAGAGAAAGAGAAGGGAGAGCGAGAGAGTATCAGGGATAGAGAGAGAGGGGTGTCAGGAAGAGAGAGACCAAGAGAGGAGCGAGAAAGAAAGAAGGTATCAGGGAAAGTGAGAGAATAAGAGATGGCAGAGCGAGAGGGTGTCAGGGATGGAAAGAGAAGATAAGCGCCCTCACTGACTTGTAGGTGGGGGTAGGTTGATCTTGAACACACAAGGGTGGAGACCAGGGGGGGTGGGCTTAATAATCCATACATATTTTCAGGAGGGGGGTGGTCACTTCTGCGGGGGATAGCTCCGCAGCCTGGGGGGTCTAAAATTTCGATTTCACCAGTTCCTGAATAAGAGAGACTCAGCTATCGTATGGTACCGCTGTTTCCAGAGATATCAGGGGTCAAAGGTCAAACAAATGCTACCAAGGTAACTGGACATATCTCTAGTGTGGAGCTGGCGCTAGGACCCGGTCCTTGAAGCAGGATATCTCCGGTTCTATTAGGGGTAGAAACTTGGAATTTCGAGTGTCTCAAGCAAATTCTAAGTTTTAGAGAACCGGAGGTTTCCAGCCAAGACGAGGAATAAACGTTCCACTAACAGAGAGCTCATTTAATTTCTCCATAGATAATGCATGGTCCCGCCCACTTTGCAGCCAGATATCTCCGCGACCCCTGGTCCTATCAAAAATCAGGGACTCTCCTCTTTCAGGGGACACCCGGGTCGCCAGGATCGGACTGGAAATGGCGGAATGGGAAGAGACCGACATGAGGGTCCCCCTGGAAAAAATGCGGTTTTATAGTTTTGCAGGCAGATATCTCCGCGGCCATGGGTCTATCAACAAGCTGACAACGGTTCCCAAAAGCTGGAAATCTCACCTTTCAAGGGACACCCGGATATTCGGGATCGAACAGGATCATCCAAAATGGCTGGCTTTCAGGATAGGGGATATCTACAGTCCTATGCCGGTCACTGATATGCATCCTGTACCCCCTTCACAGCAGGAGCCCCATTGTCTCTGGCATTTCTGTCTCTGATCGGCGTTGTTTGTCCAGAAGGGGGAAGTGGGAAAGGTGACAATGTCCGTGGCTGGAGAAGGTATGTATGAGCAGCAGCGGGCGGCGGGTGAGCTGGCTGACACTGCTGGCGGGCGTTACACTGGGGAGCATTAGCGAATTTACTCCTAGACAATTAAGCACTGGCCGGGCCCCCTGGAGCTGTCAGGCCCTAGGCAGCTGCTTTGGTTGCTTAGCTGTAAATCCGCTCCTGGGTGGGAGGCAATGGAGGAGTGCCCCCTGCAGGTCAGGAGCCCGGCGGCAGCCGACTCCATTGCCTCCCACAGATCCGCCACTGGCTGAAAGGGATAATATGGTCATCCTAACTCATACTTGCCTACCTGACCCTCTCCATGACGGAGAAAATGCTCTGTTCCTGGACTTTCCTGGTAATGTATGATTGCCATCACCTGTGGTGAAACGCCTTTCTTATCAATTAACTAGCTTACCACAGGTGATGGCAATCATACATTACCAGGAAAGTCAGGTCAGGTAGGCAAGTATGCCCTAACTAAGGGACTGGTAGAGGTTGTAATGGAGAATGGTGTACTGAGGTTTGAGGCACCATATGAATAAGGTACAGACACAGGACCTAATTCAGAGTTGGTCGCAATCTGATAAGTTATGTTAATGTAGCAGACACAGATCCACTGCCTGTGTCCGAAGATGCAGCAAAGGATCAGCATTGCAACAAACGTCAGACCTTTTTCCAACCCTAAAGGTGTGTACACACGGTAAGATATTTTCTTCCGATTCTGACTATATAGTCAGAATCGGAAGAAAAGATAGTGCAGATCGCAAGGTGACAGTCACCTTGCAATCCCGATCCGATGCCGATGCGCGGCCCCGCGCGGTCGGCATCGGCAGAAAAAATAGGCTGTGCAGGCAAGTCAATCCTGGCTATCTCTATAGAAGAGATAGTCAGGATTGACATCGCACATAGCCAGCATCGCAAGCACACTCATTATGTGCTTGCGATACTGGCTAAGTGCCGACCCGGCCCCCTGTCGCACGGTGAGGATCGGATAAGTCCGAATCTCACCGTGTGTATGCACCCTAAGGTTGCTCAGAATGTTCATTGCAACTAATAACCCTTTTCCACTGTAGCACGGGTCGCAGCCGTGTCGCCTGACATGGCTGCGACCCGTGCTACAGCCCCCTTTCACACAGCGCTCACCAACCCAGCATATTGCAAGCTACCTGGGTAGGATTCCCGGATCACTTGATCCGGGAATTTGCCGGGGGACCCTTTTCCACTAGGGAAAAACACGGGTAAATGCGCGCCCCCGCCGCGGACGGTGAATCTGTATCTGAGGACGCAGTTTCTGGCTTTGGCACGCCCCAGAAACACCCTGTTCCTGCCCCCAAACACCTACAGCCTGTTAATCAGGCTGTGCCTTCCACCACGCTGTGACCAGAGCCCTGGCACCATCGCTACACATTAGTAGTAAAGAAACCATTGGACAGCTACGACCAATTCGGCCCAGCGTTCAGGCCCACAGAGCTTAATCAGTGTAATAGCAGGATGTTCTAAATATGCCTGTAGGCACAGAGATACACCAAGTACATCATTTCCACTATGATATATTGAGGTGTGAGACACTGGAATGATGAGGCACAAAAGTAGAGAACAGGAAATAGTGTAGTTGATGTGATGAGAGATATTAATATAGGATTTAGATGTGTACAGGACCATATGCAGGAATAATAAGAGCAGAGCTACAAGTACATAGCTGAAAGCAATAAGTGAAATGCAGATACTAGACTGACGCACCACTGAGGTACAGAGTTCCACTTGACACAGATGAATTGGTGTAATTTCCGCACAAAGATTGAATCAATGTGGAGGGAGATGAGTAATGATTATGGCAGTTCTGATACTTGAGCATGGATAGGCATTAGCATGGAAAGTTGTGCAGAGTATGGAGCGGTTATCCTTAGCTGTAGTAATTAGGGATGCCAATCCCGGGCCGGTTTTTCAATCCCGGGATTGGGTTGTCAATGTTCCTGCTGCCCAGCCTCCACCCCACCCTATCCCACCATAAATGACTGTACCATCCTCTAATGCATGCGGCTGATTTGAGGCAGCCCAGCGTGATCTCTGACATCATGTCACGCTGCGCAGTGCCGGGCAGCGTCTGAGTCTGCTGAAGACGCTCAACGTTGCCCAGCATTGAAAATAAAAGGGGGCTGGCTAATCCCGAAATCCCCAGCTTTAGTAGACAGGAGAGGCAGCGTGCATTAGCAGAGCGGAGAGGGCGGGTGGGAGTGTAAAGGGAGAGTCAACATATTAATAATAATAAACTACATATATAGTCACACATGGGAAGGGTGGTGACTTAACTGGAACCCATTAACACTTGGGATGGGGGCTCTGCCTGGGGATCTATTACTACCGGGCGTGAAGTGGGGGAGGTAATGTAGAGGATCTTATGCTACTAGGGGGAATATTTCTGAAAGGGTGATGGGAAGTAAAATTACAATAGGGACCTATGGGCAGGGGTGCAAAAAACACCCCCTAGGTATATACTTTTTTTTAAGTAAAATGGTTAAATAAATTTTTTTAAATCTATTTAGATTTTTTAAATGTTCAAAGTTTATTAAAATAATACGCCTGAAGTAAGTGCGGCCTTCTCGAGAAGCCATGTCCCTTCCTGTGAGACCACGCCCTTTTTGGGGAGTTTATTTAACGCACCGGGTATCCCATTGCCCCCACTGAACTCTCCAGAGCTACAAGCAGGCCCTGGTTGAAAGAGCTTACTGGTACTTTTAGTTCCACAACAGCAGCAATGCCGAAGTGTAAGCACTCAGGGACATGGACCTGCAGTAGGCAATATAACAAATGGAATCATCCCTCAATACAAATATATTCACTGCCTGTAGTGGGCCGGATGGTGAGTGGGGGTGGTGCTGACAAGAGGGGGAGGACCAGAGGAGTAGAGGTGGGCCCACCTATCGTAAGTGCCCTGGGCCAGAGGATGGCTTATTCCGGCCCTGGCTAGAATCATTTTGGTTCTATGGAAAAAGCTTCACTTATCCTCTTTTAGAAGATTTAATAAATATCCTCCGTAGTGTGTTGGATGAGTCAGGAACCAGGGTTATTTAGGACTTATCCACCTTCTATTTCTGAAGAGTGTTAAAAACTGTTTAGCCAAAATGGATTAAATTAATTTCATTGCCAATAAATGTGAAGAGGCGTACCCAGTGGCGTAACTAGGGCGGGGAGAGCAGGGCACATGCCCTGGGTGTCGTGGCAGTCCCAGCAGAGGGGCAGTATACCCACAACGCGCTGGCCCACCCACCACCATTGCGCCATAGCCTCCCAACCGTTACAATTGCCAGCGTCATTCTCCCTGAGCTTCAGCCTGCTGCCTGGCCCCACCGCCCCCGCTGGTTCCTGGATCCCGACTGAAGGTGAGGAGGAAGGGGGAGACACACAGAGAGGCATAGAATAAGGGGGGGGGGGGGGAAGGACTGCGAGGCATATAAAAAAGGGGGCAAACAGACGGGCATAGAATGAGGGGGGCACAGACAGGCAAAGAAGGAAGGGAGGAAGGGACACAGAGAGACATAGAATGAAGGGGAGACAATGCCGGGGGGGAGTGGGGGCGGGGGAGGTGATCGCTTTGTGATGAGAGACAACCCAGGGGGAGATAATGGTGTGACTGAGAGATGATGCAGGGGTTGGTGATGGTGTGCTGAGAGACGACGCAGGGGGAGGTGGTGGTATGCTGAGACATGACGCGGTGGTGAGATGATGGTGTGCTGAGAGATGCAGGGGGGAGATGGTGTGGCTGAGAGACACGGGGGAAATAGTGTGGCCGAGAGACGCAGGAGCCAGGAAGTGACACGGGGGCACGAGTCTGGTTGAACCACTATTGTATGATGATGGTCGCCTTAATATTCCTACATATACAGGCATCCTCCGGACGATGTCACCTACATGAATAGTGAATGCTGACTGACGACGCCGTCTTCCCAGGGAGGAAGCATTTCTTCAGAGGTTCAATAGTGTGAGAAACCATCATATATGTAAGGTGCACAAGCAATGGAATGTTCCCAGAGTGACTAGAAACGAGTGGCGTGTCATGTTGGCACACCCCATTTTCACTGACCACGCCCATTCCGGTATATGACCGCGCCTACTTTTCAGTGCGCGCCGAATGCCCTAGTAACACCTCTGGGCGTACCTATTCTAACAATGCGTCATCAACATGTGGCTGGGTTAGTTTGTGGGATTTTGTGGAGCATGCAGGGACATCTGTACCGACTGTGTTACAATTTTATTCTGCATTTTAACAACCAACAGACTCACGGAGCAGGAATGAATTAACTGAAAAATGTTCAGCTAATGCAACTCCTCTAATAGATTTCCCGTCTTCTGCCCATCCTTGTGTATATATTACAAGATAATTAAATGCGCTTTCAACAATAATTTGATAAATGCCAGAGATGCAGTGCTTGGGAATGAAACAGCAGAACACAGCAATGCGAAGTAAAGTAATATGATCCAGTTTAGCTGAAAAAGGAAATGTTTTATTTGCCCTTCAGACACAGGATTCGTTGAGTATTATAGAACTAGGTGATTCATCGCGCCCTACGGGCGCTCTTCACACCGTCGTAAGGGGCTACGCCCCCTTAACCCTTGCACACCCTTGTGGCGTGCAATATTTTTATTATATGGAGTATTACATCCAATCATAATTGTGTGAGTGGCTAAATATTGCACGGACAAAGGGCGTGCAATGGTTAAGGGGTGGAAGCCCCTGGCAACGGCGTGAACAGAGCACGCAGGGCCTGGTGAATCACCTAGTAGGTGCTGTGGTTGGGGGAGTGGCGGGTGCGGGGAAGAGGCGGATGGGATCCTGGGGTGCCACGGGAGCGGCGGTTGCGGTGGTGCCGCAGGTGGGGGAGGGTGCGTGGGTGCCGCGGGTGGTGGTCTGGAGCCGCTGCGGGTGGGGGAGGAGCAGTTGCGGGGTTGCCGCGGGTGGGGGAGGGGCGGATGCGGTGGGAAGTACTGGTGCGGGGTTGCTGCGGGTGGGGGAGGGGGTCCGGAGCTATCGCGGTTGCTGGAGGGGGTGTGTGGGGGTCGCCGCGGATTAGGCTCGGAGGTAATGTGAGTGGGTGAGGGGCAGGTGATACTTATCCTGCTTCTCCTCCTGTCAGCAGCTAAGCTGCTGTCCTCCCTTTGGCAGTGGCTCTCCCAGAGACCCGCACAGCAGGCAGTCACTAATGTTTGCGCCGGTCTCTCAATGCGCCGCATTACAGGGAAGAAGATGTACGCAATAAACTACAGCTCC
The DNA here is from genome assembly GCF_028390025.1 of Pseudophryne corroboree. Classification (NCBI taxonomy): domain Eukaryota; kingdom Metazoa; phylum Chordata; class Amphibia; order Anura; family Myobatrachidae; genus Pseudophryne; species Pseudophryne corroboree. Next base: position 103,909,718 of record NC_086453.1, on the reverse strand, counting down.
CAGCAGACCTAAGGGGTAGAATGCTTCGGTGGTAAGGGCTGCTGGGAGCTGTAGTTTATGTAGTGCGTCTACTTCCCTATAATGCGGTGCGTTGGGACACTGGTGCTAACAATAGAGACTGGCTGGCAGAACTGTGTGACTGGCTGAATCAATGTAAAAGGTGAGAGTGCTGTGCAGTGTCAGTTGACACTGCACACAGGGCCGGCGCTAGCCGCTCAGCAAAGGGATGCAGTGCAGGGAGGCACCAGGAAGGATAGATGTTCTCCCTGCTCTGCATCCCTGTGCTGAGCTTCTGCTGCTATCCCTGCTGCTGCCGGCTGCTGTCACACATGCAGCGGCGCCGGAAGCATAAAACCTTTTCTCCACCTCCGCGCCGGCAGCACAAAGCCTCCTCTCCCCCTCGGCGCCGTCAGCACAAAACCTCCTCTCCCCCCTCCCCTCCCCTGTGTGACATTCAGTGAACGGGAGGGAGGCAAAGTGGGCGGAGCTAGATGGGAGTAAGGGGCGGAGCTACACGGGACCATGCTGCAGCAGGAGGATGAGCTGCTACAGCTTTGGCCAGCCAGACTTCATTAGATAAGTGTCTGGAAAGAGTGTGTGTATATACAGTGTCTGTGTATACTGTATATATGTGTGACTGGGTATGTGTGTAATGTATGTACAGTGGGGGTAATTCTGAGTTGATCGCAGCAGGAACTTTGTTAGCAGTTGGGCAAAAAAATGTGCACTGCAGGGGAGGCAGATATAACATGTGCAGAGAGAGCTAGATGTGGGTGGGGTGTGTTCAAGCTGAAATCTAAATTGCAGTGTAAAAATAAAGCAGCCAGTATTTACCCTGCACAGAAACAAAATAACCCACCCAAATCTAACTCTCTCTGCACATGTTATATCTGCCTCCCCCTGCAGTGCACATGGTTTTGCCCAACTGTTAACAAAGCTCCTGCTGCGATCAACTTAGAATTACCCCCAGTATGTATGTGTGTGTTTGTATATTTATGTGTCTGTTGCGTGTGTGTATGTGTGACTGCTGCATAATGTGTGTAAGCGTCACTGGTGCAGGGGGCGTTACGTGTGTAAGCAGCACTGGTGCAGGGGGCGTTACGTGTGTAAGCGGCACTGGTACAGAGGGCGTTACGTGTGTAAGCAGCACTGGTGCAGGGGGCGTTACGTGTGTAAGCAGCACTGGTGCAGGGGGCGTTACGTGTGTAAGCAGCACTGGTGCAGGGGGCGTTACGTGTGTAAGCGCCACTGCGACAGGGGGCGTTATGTGTGTAAGCAGCACTGGTACAGAGGGCGTTATGTGTGTAAGCGGCACTGGTACAGAGGGCGTTACGTGTGTAAGCGGCACTGGTACAGAGGGCGTTACGTGTGTAAGCGGCACTGGTACAGAGGGCGTTACGTGTGTAAGCAGCACTGGTACAGAGGGCGTTACGTGTGTAAGCAGCACTGGTGCAGGGGGCGTTACGTGTGTAAGCAGCACTGGTACAGAGGGCGTTACGTGTGTAAGCAGCACTGGTACAGAGATCGTTACGTGTGTAAGCAACACTGGTACAGAGGGCGTTACGTGTGTAAGCAGCACTGGTACAGAGGGCGTTACGTGTGTAAGCAGCACTGGTGCAGGGGGCGTTACGTGTGTAAGCAGCACTGGTACAGAGGGCGTTACGTGTGTAAGCAGCACTGGTACAGAGGGCGTTACGTGTGTAAGCAGCACTGGTACAGAGGGCGTTACGTGTGTAAGCAGCACTGGTACAGAGGGCGTTACGTGTGTAAGCAGCACTGGTACAGAGGGCGTTACGTGTGTAAGCAGCACTGGTACAGAGGGCGTTACGTGTGTAAGCAGCACTGGTACAGAGGGCGTTACGTGTGTAAGCAGCACTGGTGCAGGGGGCGTTACGTGTGTAAGCAGCACTGGTGCAGGGGGCGTTACGTGTGTAAGCAGCACTGGTACAGAGGGCGTTACGTGTGTAAGCAGCACTGGTGCAGGGGGCGTTACGTGTGTAAGCAGCACTGGTGCAGGGGGCGTTACGTGTGTAAGCAGCACTGGTACAGAGGGCGTTACGTGTGTAAGCAGCACTGGTGCAGGGGGCGTTACGTGTGTAAGCAGCACTGGTGCAGGGGGCGTTACGTGTGTAAGCGCCACTGCGACAGGGGGCGTTATGTGTGTAAGCAGCACTGGTACAGAGGGCGTTATGTGTGTAAGCGGTACTGGTAGAGGGGGCATTATGTGTGTAAGCGTCACTGGTACAGGCGGCGTTACGTGTCTAAGCGGCACTGGTACAGAGGGCGTTACGTGTGTAAGCGTCACTGCTACAGGGGGCATTACGTGTGTAAGCGTCACTGCTACAAGGGGTGTTACTTGTGTAAGCGTCACTGGTACGGGGGGGCGTGACATGTGTAAGCGTCTCTGGTACAGAGGGCATTACATGTGTAAGTGGTTCTACTACAGGGGTCATTATGTGCGCTGTGCGTTTGTAAAGTATGTGAGGGTGCAAATTTATAGTTTGCAGGAGGATGCGGAACACTCTAGCACCGGCCCTGACTGCACACCCACTGCACTGCCACCTTTTACATTGATTCAGGGTCCATACATTACCCTCCGGGATATCACCATCTCTATCCGCTACATTAACCATCTTGGGGCTTCCAGGCCGGCAAGCCAGGTGCTGTGTTGCGGAGTCAGGGCCTCTGGGGATCTGGGTGCGGCTGTGGTGGGGAGGCACTTCTGTGACATCACACGCAGAGCAGGTTCCGGGACTCAGAGAGTATGCGGCGCAGGGAGGCCTATGAAAGCCTTCCGCTGCGCCGCTTTCATACACATCTATGCCGGTGGCCGCAGCAGGTTTTGTTCCACCTGCGGCGCGACTAGGGAGTGGGGATTGTTGATGCCGGAGGGTACAGGTGTTCTGGCAGCAAGACATTGGTGGTCATTCCGAGTTGATCGCTCGCTAGCAGTTTTTAGCAGCCGTGCAAACGCTATGCCGCCGCCCACTGGGAGTGTATTTTAGCTTAGCAGAAGTAGGAACGAAGGGATCGGAGAGCTGGTTCATAAAAAAAATTGTGCAGTTTCAGAGTAGCTTCAGACCTACTCGGCGCCTGCGATCACTTCAGACCATTCAGTTCCTGATTTGACGTCATGAACATGCCCTGCGTTCGCCCAGCCACGCCTGCGTTTTTCCGAACACTCCCTGAAAACAGTCAGTTGACACCCAAAAACGCCCTCTTCCTGTCAATCACTCTGCGACTGCCTGTGCGACTGAAAAGCATCGCTAGACCCTGTGTAAAACTACATCGTTCGTTGTAATAGTACGCTGCACGCTGCATACGCATGCGCAGAAGTGCCGAGTTTTTGCCTGATCGCTGCACAGCGAACGAATGCAGCTAGCGATCAACTTGGAATGACCCCCATAGGACGCTGCAGTAAAAGGATGTTTTTTCCCTATCTTCAGCGCAGAGACTTGCTGCAGATGCAGTGGCATACCCTCCAGCTGCACCTTTTTGGCAGGTACAGGACCTTTTTTTTATGGTCTGTACCGTTTTTTGACTCTGCAAGCTTCCATTGAAAGTATAGGAAAAGGGGCGTGGCCACGCCGCTGTACCCGTGGCCAAGCCCCCTTTTTGAATTTGCATCAATGTTTATGTGTAAAGTGTTGGAGGGCATGATGCTGCAGATGCAGTGGGGACTATTTTGAGGTGAGGGGCTGGAGCTGCAGCTCCATCAGTCCCATTGCTAATCCTGCTCTGTGAAAACACAGCAGGCAAAGGGCAGAGCCTCCCATTGGATGTAACCTGTGTGGGAGGACGTTTCTCGCCCAATCAGCTGTGGACTGGGTGCGATAGACCTGCCACTAACCCAATGAGAGCTCCTAGCTACGCCCAGTGTTAGAGACCCAGGCACAGAATCACAGGGCTATTATATAGAAGATATATATATATATATATATATATATATATATATATATAGTGCTTCATTATATGAATCTATAGTGCACTAAACAACTGTGCCCCCCCTCGTTTTACACTGTTAGTGTTCAACAGTGTTTTTGGCGGGGCCAGCGTCTCTTTGAGGAGAAAATGGCGCTGTATAGAGTTGTGAGGGCTAAGCCACGCCCCCTTCTCGGCGCGCTTTAGTCCCGCTATTTTTTTTACCTTTTTATACTGGCGGGGGTCGGTATACAGTGCCTATGCACTGTATACCTCTTTGCCAGGCATGTATGTGAGGTATTTTTGCTGCCCAGGGCGCCCCCCCTGCGCCCTGCACCCTTGAAGTGCCGCTTGTGTGCGAGCGATGGCACGCAGCGCGGTACCTCAGAGACCCTTAAGTCTTCTGCCATCACTGACGTCTTCTGTTCTTCCTTTACTCTCCCGGCTTCTTTCTTCTGGCTTTGTGAGGGAGGTGACGGCGCGGCTCCGGGAACGAGCAGCTAGGCGAACCAAGTGATCAGACCCTCTGGAGCTAATGGTGTCCAGTAGCCTAAGAAGCAGAGCCCTTGAACTCAGAAGGAGTAGGTCTGCTTCTCTCCCCTCACTCCCACGATGCAGGTCTCCCTAAAAATAATAAACCTAACATAAACTCCGGAGAGCTCCCCTAGTGTGTGTCCAGTCTCTCTGGGCACAGAGTCTAACTGGAGTCTGGAGGAGGGGCATATAGGGAGGAGCCAGTTCACACCCATTCAAAGTCTTATAGTGTGCCCATGTCTCCTGCGGATCCCGTCTATAACCCATGGTCCTTTTAGAGTCCCCAGCATCCTCTAGGACGTATAAGAAACAGGTGTAATTCATACCCTCCAACATTTTACACAGAAAAATTGGTACAAATTAGGAAAGGGGGTGTGGCCACAGGATTAGGGACGCCCCTTTTCCTATACTTGCAATGGAAGTTTGAAGAGACAAACATCGGTACAGACCATAACAAAAAGGTACTGTACCTGCTAAAAAGGTACAGTTGGGGGGTATGGTAATTACGCCTACGCACAGCTCTACATAGCCTGCACAGTCTATCAACATGCCCTCAACACGCCTTCACTAAACTTTGAACATGTGAAAAAGCCCAATTCTCACCCTTTAGCCACAAGCAGGGCTCCGACAGGGGCAGTATGGGTGGGTACTGATTACCCGGGCCCACGCTTGTTGGAGGGGCCAATCGGGAGCCCGGGTCAGTTGCTGGCAGGGGTAAATGTACAGCCACAAAACTTATCTTCAACTCAACGCTTTTCTCATCTGGAAAGAGGAGGTCGCACACTAAGGCAAACATACTACACAATCTAGTGCATTTGTGAGTTTAAGAAATGGCAATGGGTTGGTGTTTTGGAATCTGCACTGGAACGGATTGTGAATGAGCGTTGAACAATTTTTAAACCATGAAAAACATCTGTAATGACCAACATATAGCTACCGATTATACCGATTGGGTTTTTGCGGTAGAGCTGGGTTGGTGGTGCTCCCGGACTTTAGTTCAGAACAAACTATTATAGGGTTTTTTTTTCTTTCACGAAGAGGCAAAAGAAAAAAAAGGGCTGTTGTGTTGTCTCACTGGGCCACAGTTTAAAACTTAACTTTTATTAATTTTTTTATTCAGACGATACTGTTGTTGTTTATATCAACAACAGGTGATTAAAGCAGAATTAAACAATGGTATGTTACTCACTTATTATAGGGTAGGTGGCAGGTTACTGGTCTGCACAGAGGGTATATTCTTACCAATAAATATAGGTCAATATCACTGAATATGCATGTGCAATAACCATTCAATATCTTAAGTACTATTATCAAACCACGCCCACAATTCTTTTCCATCCAGAAGGAGTCGGCAGTTGAGAAGCCGGTTTTCTTGTTCCTCTCTTATGAATATACAAACAATATATCATAAGTTGATAGAGAGAACAAGAAATTCCATATTTTTTTCGCTCTGATGAACGTCAAATATTAACACTCACTTCTAATTCAGTGGGTGTGCAGACCACTAACCTGCCACCTACCCTATAATAAGTGAGTAACATACCATTGTTTAATTCTGTTTTAATCAACTGTTGTTGATATAAACAACAACAGTATCGTCTGAATGAAATTTTTTTAATAAAAGTTAAGTTTTAAACTTATATTTATTTTGTTTTTCACATGCATATAACATATGTACATATATTAAAAATAAAGTGTGCCCCAGTGAGACAACACGACAGCCCTTTTTTTTCTTTTGCCTCTTCGTGAAAGAAAAAAACCCCTATAAGAGTTTAAGAAATGATAAGTAGTGGTTGTTTTGCACAGCAGATACATTTTATCACATCGGTAATAAGCAACAATAAGTCTTTTCCATTAGATTTAATTATTTCTCATACGTCCTAGAGGATGCTGGGGTCCACTTCAGTACCATGGGGTATAGATTGTTCCGCAGGAGCCATGGGCACTTTAAGACTTTTCAAGGGTGTGAACTGGCTCCTCCTTCTATGCCCCTCCTCCAGACCTCACTTTAGAAATGTGCCCAGGCAGACTGGATGCACTCCAGAGGAGCTCTACTGAGTTTCTCTGAAAAGACTTATGTTAGGTTTTTTATTTTCAGGGAGAACTGCTGGCCACAGTCTCCCTGCTTCGTGGGGCTGAGGGGGCAGAAGTAGGAACCAACTTCCTAAAGAGTTTCATGGCTCTGCTTCTGGCTGACAGGACACCATTAGCTCCTGAAGGGAACTGAACGCTAGCCGTGCCTAGATGCTCACTCCCACAGCACGCCGTCACCCCCCTCACAGAGCCAGAAGTCAGAAGACAGGTGAGTGTTAGAAGATAGATCTTCAATCAAGAAAGTGACTGCGGGAGCACAGCGCGCCATGTTGCCCACACATACACAGGCACTGCAGGGCGCTGGGGGGGGGGGGGTGCCCTGGGCAGCATGAAACCTATGGAAACTGGCATAAATAAGGGGCATAAGTTGCTAAGGCACAGTCCTACCCCCGCCAGTATAAAAAATTACCTCATAAAAGCTGAGGAGAAACACACCATTGAAGAGTGGAGCTTCCTCCTCAGTCAGCCAGCACACTGCTCAACGCCATTTTCTCTCTCTCCTCAGGCTGCAGAGACAATGCTGGTTCTCCTCCACTACTGAACAAGTATCAGGGTGCAAAACAGGGGGGGCCACAGTGAATTTGGTGCTATATAATTGTGAGATTAACATTATAAAAGCACTGCATGTCAGTAGGCATTTTGTGTTCACAGACATTGTCTTACTGGCGCTGGGTTGTGAACTGGCAAATCCTATCTGTGTCCCTCTGACAGATTTTACTGTGGGTCTGTCCCCTATAAGTCCTGGAGTGTCTGTGGTGTGGTTGTGCACGTGTGTGACATGTCTGTGGCAGGGAGCTCTTCCTGTGTGGGAGCCATGTTAGAGACACAGAGGTGTAATATGACACCATGAGCCTGACTGGGTGAAAGGTTGGACTGAATCTCATACAGAAAACTGAATAATCTGTGGAAGGTGTGATTTTTAATAGTTTTGCCTTTCATCCACAGGGACCCCTCTGGGTCACATACAAACAAGTAGTACAAACTGATACTGACACGGACTCTGATTCCTGTGTCGACACTAGTTTTGCTATAACCCCATGGTACTGAAGTGGATCCCAGCATCCTCTAGGACGTATGAGAAAATAGGAATTTAATACCTACCGGTAAATCCTTTTCTCCTAGTCTGTAGAGGATGCTGGGCACCCGACCCAGTGCGTACTTTACCTGCACAAGTTGTGTTTCATTTGTTTTCAGCATGTTGCTGTAAATGGTTCATGCCTGTTGACGTGTGTCATGTTGAATGCCATGTTGTGCGGCATGGTTGAGGTGTGAGCTGGTATGAATCTCACCATTAGTATAAAAGTAAATCCTTTACTCGAAATGTCCGTCTCCCTGGGCACAGCTCCCATAACTGAGGTCTGGAGGAGGGGCATAGAGGGAGGAGCCAGTTCACACCCTTGAAAAGTCTTAAAGTGCCCATGGCCCATGTTGTGCGGCATGGATGAGGTGTGAGCTGGTATGAATCTCACCATTAGTATAAAAGTAAATCCTTTACTCGAAATGTCCGTCTCCCTGGGCACAGCTCCCATAACTGAGGTCTGGAGGAGGGGCATAGAGGGAGGAGCCAGTTCACACCCTTGAAAAGTCTTAAAGTGCCCATGGCTCCTGCGGAACTGTCTATACCCCATGGTACTGAAGTGGACCCCAGCATCCTCTACGGACTAGGAGAAAAGGATTTACCGGTAGGTATTAAAATCCTATTTTTTTTGCTGCTATAAAACACACTCTCACAGTGCACTTGGTCTATCTGGAGGGGCCTATAGTAATGAGACAGAAGCCATGTAGGCATAGAGACTTAGAGGTTTATTTACTAAACAGCACATGTTCACAACCACTGATCATCAGCTCTATTTTCCCACACGACTTAAAGCAGCAATAATATTAGGGGCAAAACACACCTGGTCTGGTACTTAATAGTATTGCTGTCTTAAATTCTAGCAGACTAAAAGGACAATAATCAAAAATCCACCATGTAATAAATAAACTCCTAAGTTTTATAGGGCTTAAACAGTCAGTGAGCTATAACGTGACATCCTGCCACCGTCTGGAGAGAAGGGAGCCCAGACAGAGATTACACACAGATCCCCCCCTGTGTAGCCGGTGGCACAATGCCGTGCATACAGATGTGACCAGCTCTGTTGTTGCGTACATGGGACTCGCGCCTTTCACTGTTGTGAGTGTACGTACACACACGTCTGCCATACACTATACAAGGGGGGTGGGAGGGACAGTGCAGCATACAGCGATACGTAGTGCTAGGAAACGTCCAGATCCACAACAACAGCGGATCTGGACACATTTGTACAGAGTCGGACTGGCCCACAGGGGAACAGGGAAAACCGCCGGTAGGCCCCACTGCCTGTGGGCCCTCCTCCTCCTCTGGGGATCAGGTTCCAGACTATCCTAGTGCACATGAAATATGCATTATACATATGTTACATTATACTTCATAAGAACATAGTTTATTATATATTTACCAAGGGGCACAGAACATGTACTCTGTAATGGTTAGCCAAACCTCTGTGGTGGCTGGCCACACCCTTAAGCATGGGCACCTGCAACAGCATCTCCCCCCCCGGTGGGCCCTTCATTCCCCAGTCCGACACTGCATCTGTATGCAGGTCTCCATTAAATGGTGCAGTGCCCCTTTTCCCGTACATATTTCTACGGGTGTGGATCATCAAATCGACAGTGTCTAGGTTGACAATGTTTAGGTCGACCACTATAAGTTGACAGGGTTGGAAGGTCGACAGGGGTTCTAGGTCGACATGTGCTAGGTCGACAGGTCAACATGAGTTTTTTTTTTGCCGTTTTCTGCGTACAGTGACCGGGAAGCCGAATTAGTGCACAGTGTCCCCACGCATGGCTCGCTTCGCTCGCCATGCTTCGGGCAAGGTGCCTCTCTCCACTACCGCTTCGCTCGGTACAGGTTAACGTTCCAAACGTAGTGCGTGTGGATCGTTAAGTATGAAAAAGTTCAAAAAAAGAAAAAAAAATGTGGAAAAACTCATGTCGACCCTTTGACCTGTCGACCTAGCATGTGTCGACCTGGAAACCCTGTCGACATTCCAACCCTGTCGACCTAGTAACTGTCGACCTAAACATTGTCGACCTAGATAGTGTCGATCTTCAGACCGGATCCCATTTCTACTGCTGCTGCTGCCAATGTAGGACTCTAGAGAGGTAAGTGCTGAAGAACATATGTGTAGGGTTCGCAGTGTGTTACCCCCTGGGCCGCACACCCTGCACCGATTATAGATATGACACTGCATGCAGTGTGTTATTATAACAACATGTGAATCTTCAGTTTTACATCTAAAAATATAAAGGACTTCTTGGACTATGGGAACAATCCTTGTGATTTAAGCTTTCTAAGCTGCTCTAACCCTGGTCCTGCAGTGCTGCAGCACCACTGTGTCTGAGGGGTGACCTCTTTCCCCTCCACCAGCATTCACAGCACAACAATTAAGCACTGGCAGAACCCTGCTCGGTGCCGACCATCCAATCAATGTGATCATGGCATTACATTACATGGCACTACAAACAACAACAGTGCACCAGCATAAGCCTGAGATCCATCTTTATGCCATGTGTCTACTAGTATTAGTGCAAAATTGTAGACAATGTTTAATTAAAACCAAATGCAAATATTATTGTACAACAAAGACATCTACACACGGTTGTACAGCTGTGATTTACTTATTGATGTGACAGCACAGTGACTGTACTCACAGCAACTGTTGTTGTACCTACAGCAAGAGGGATCATGGTCGCAGTACTTCTAGGGACTGCTGTGAGTGTGTGGGGGTGATTCAGACCTGTGGCACTTGTTTGGGGGTGGCACTTGGATGCTTGTGTTGGTACTGCCAGCCAAAAAGTGGCAGTAACTGCAAAATATTCCACTGTACAGTACCATACACCATCATAAGTTGAGTGTAAACGGGTAGGACATGCACATATTGCCCCTGTACCCTGCCCTACTTAGTAAATATGTATACATGATTAAAATGCCATAGCTAGTGGCTTCTTTTATTCCATTATATTGGCTATCATCAAATGAGGGCTTCTTTCCAATCAATAAAAATAATAAAATTAGGCAGGTGGGGGGCAGCCGTTACTGTTGTGCCTAGTGGCAACCCTCACCTCTAAATTCGCCCCTGGCCCAACTGGGGAGTGGAAATTCGCCCGTGCAAGCGTGCGATCACACAGGGCCGAAACTAGGGGGGGGGGGGGGCTAGGGGGGCATGTGACCCGGGCGCTGGACTTACTGGGGCGCTGTCCTGCACAGTCCATAATTGCCGAGACTGAATCGCGGAGCTCATTGTGTGCACAGCGTGTTTCACAACCATGCCCCCAGGCTCACTGAAAAAGGAGGTACTGCAGAGACTGCAGCAGTGCTTTTCACAAAGAGGGATGGGCTGGTGTTACCAGAGGACTCCATTGGGCAGGAGATGTCACACAGTGATATCCGCTCACACTCTTCCTCGCCCCCTTCTCCTCTTCCCCCGCAGCAGCCACTGGAGGTGGTGGTGGCGGTAATCCCCACCCTCCTGTCTCTCCTCATTGCTCGCCCATTTCTGTTTCTCTCTTCTCTGTTGGCGGGGTGGGAAGCTGTAGTTGCCCCCTTCCCCCTCATACTCCCTCCCCATCATCCCGGCCTGTGATCAGGGCTGATCATCTGGGGACCCCATGCGGCGGCGTCTCACGGAAGTGCGGCTCCCGTCCCAGCTTGTGTGCCAGCCGCAGTACTGTCTTTGTGTGTTGCGCAGAGGACACAACAACAGCAATGCCGGAGAACCAGGCGGGAGGATTCCTGAAGAAGAGACAGGTAATGTGTGACCCTACCACACACACAGACGCAGGTCCCTGCTACTGTACCTTCACAAAGGGGGGTGTGGGGGGGAGCCGCTGCCCTCTATGTGGACAGACACTGCTGCCAGCACACCCACTCTGACTGCACACTGAGGGCAGGCTCTAGAAACCTGTTCTCCCTGCCCTGGGACTCACCAGATATGTTGCTATGTTATAAGTTTGCACCATCCATTAGTCCTGTGCACTGTCAGCCTCCCTGCTGAGACATTGTGCTGCACCTTATGCGGGCTGGAGTCCAACACACAAAATATTTTTTCAAAGAGCTTAATTGTTGTATTTATATGGAAACTACTAGGTGGTCCAATGTGAATCAGAGGCACTACGTTTGGTGTAATGTGAACAAGATTGTTTTTACTGTGTGGCATAATTGCAATTGGGGGTACTATTGTATGGCCTTCAGCATGTTCTGTCCCTTTATTAAGTATGTGAGGTAGGGGGGATGGATATAAAATTTCTGAAATGGATTGGGGGGAGCCAAATGACTACCATGCCCCGGGCGCCAAAAATCCTAGTTTCGGCCCTGGATCACATGCAGGCAGCTGCAAATCCGTTCACACCTCACTCAGTGTGTGCAGTCTCTGCGCAGCCCAGGACTTACTCCTACACTGCGATCACAACAGACTGATCAGGGCCGGAGCTGACGTCAGACACCCTCCCTGAAAACGCTTGGACACGCCTGCGTTTTTCCGGACACTCCCAGTAAATGGTCAGTTACCACCCACAAACGGCCTCTTCCTGTCAATCACCTTGCGATCACCCGTGCAAATGAAATTTTCGCACCATCCTGTCGCTGACCGGCGATGCCCGTTGTTGTTGCCCGATGCGTGCGTGTATTGCGGTGCACACGCATGCGCAGTTATGACCTGATCGCACGCTGTGCGAAAACGCACAGCAGCGATCAGGTCTGAATCAGGCCCATGGTTCAGTCAGTAAGTTGTCAAGTACTGATGCTGTGTCCACCTGCCCATGAGACCAGCACAGAATAACCCTCCACAGGTGGATCTACCACTGGCTATATGAGTACACAACCCAAGTCTGTACACAATAGACATAATATCTTTATACCGTATTTTACCTGTGATCAGGCCCACTATCAGGAGAGGACTGCCAGGACTGAAGTCCTGGGCCCGTACAGGGAGGGGAGCCTGCCCCTGGCTCCTACTGCTGATACCTGGATAGCTGCACCAGGCTGAGAAACAACAGTGGGCCGATGCGCAGGGAGCCTTTCTTGTGCATCTGCCCTCTGTGAATCGTTCCTGCATGTCTATAGCACTCCACCTATATTTGATGTCATGACGTGTGATGTCACATAGGGATGGAGTGCCCTGGCCCAGCGGAATACTGCGCCCTAGAGCACCAAGTGAGCAAAGAGTGCATTGCATTGCAGAGGAGTGGTCAGAAAGAAGAAGGTATGCCAAAGAAGGCGGGAGGGAGGGAACTGGGCCCCACAACTTCTGATGGCAGCCCTACCTGTTGTTGTAATAATTGTGTTAAATATCTCAAATAATTAGCAAAAGACAATGGTCCTGAGTTACTGTTAGCGTCAAAGTCCCAGGCCTGCATGGGAGCTATACTAACATTCCCATAATGTGGTCTCATCCCATGAGGGTACTACATATCCACAAAAAGGCAGGGCCACACCCCAGCAAGCTTCAACCACGCCCGCCTGAGGCCAAATATTTTTTCTTGGCGTCCCTTGTCTGCTTCTGGTAACACTGCAATTTAGAGTAAAGGGCCCAATACACTTAGACAACATGACGATCCGTCATGTCGTCTAGGATTTCCCTTCAACCTTCCGGCAGCTTCCCAGGCGGCAGGATAGTAAAAGATACATCGTATGCAGTACTTTTGTATACGATGTATCTTTTACTATCCCAGCCATTCCTGCGGGATCCGACTTATAACGAGTGCAGCACTTGTGATATGTCGGATCTAGGGTGATCCGATCCGATGCTCACGGGAACGCGCATTTGATCGGATTGGGTGTAAAGCACAACGAAAATGCCCGATTTCAGCCAATATATTGTCCCGAATGCCCGAATTGAGCTGAAATTGGGCATTATCGTTCTAGAGTATGGCGCCCTTTACACTCTAGATCTGTCCACACATTTTACATTTGTTGCCTTAGGTGGTTTCACCACGTTGCAAAACTGCACTTTCCTTTTGGATTATTCTAACTCTAAATGAGGATTGGTGGGCAAACAGATTCCACCCACACTTACTGCATCTATAAGCCTGTACATTTCAGGAGCTCAGATCCTCTGTGCAGAGAGTGTACACTTTACTTTGCTTACAAGGAGTGTTACTTTTTTGTTTACTCACACTAACATTTTTATTACGCTCTAAAACATAGCCTGTGTAATAATCCATGCATTTTGTATAACGATGCTTCCTATGAGATGCATCAGCACTCCGAAAAATAACTTCTCAGAAAAAGAAAACATTTACTCTGAGAAACTTAAGAGAACATTAAACCTTGTTTGTAACCAGTACATTATTATATCTTTATGTCCTTTTCTTATTGCTATAGACACGGCTGGAAAATGCCACTTGCTGTAACTAGGAAGAATTAGCCAGCACACAAAGGAGAATGTTGCAGGAACAATAGCCGACGGCAAAATAACTTTATTGCATTGTTGTGTCACTCTATGGGATGCACGAACACTTACAGTCAGAAAAATAAAATAATATTGCAGCATCATATTAAACACTCCAGTTCTATTTATTACACCTGCAATTACACTATTAGAACGTTAACACCGTCATTACATGTGCTGAAGGATACAGCTATATTAAAGATTGGGAATTAGAACTGACATTGATCTCAGATGTAAACAACAGGAAGAGTCCAACATATCAACAGGCTAGGTGATATCACACAGCAGCCGCAGCAGCATCCCACTCCTATACAGGTAACCTTGTTGCCTGAATGATCAGTACAAGGCCTCTTCCTCTATTATCCACCTAGGGGCAGTATAACTTTTGGAGCCTATACTGAAGCACAACAAAGCAACCTTAATTATCACGTGCCTTCCTTAGCATACCTGTTACACTTACGTAAAAAGCATACTTACATAGTCTAACCTTGTGAAGCAGGATCTCTGGCATGTATGAGCAAATCATCACATCCTTGGTCCCTTTGTTTTCATTGAAATCTATTTTGAGATTTTACGATTACCCCAATATCAAGGAAGGAGAGAATCTGGCCATTTTTTATCCAGTTAGCACTCAGCTGGTGCACTGCAGAACAGTATGATGAATTGTTGGCTACATGGGATGTGAATGTCCTTTTATGAGGAAATGCTGCCACCACATGGCAACTCTTGGAAATACAGTGCGAGTTATATTTCTCTAAAGGTCCTTGTTTATTATAAAACAAAACAAAAAAAACAAAAAAACTACAGTAACTTGCAAATATGTTGTTTCTCTATCATCCATAAGGGATGCTGGGGACACTTATTACAATGGGGTATAGATGGGGTCCGAAGGAGCCGATGCACTTTAAATTTCTTCCACAGGGTGTGCTGGCTCCTCCCCTCTGGGAGGGAGGACCGACACCAGCCTCCTGGAGGTGCTGAGTTGGATCATGCTGATAAGACAACGGTCCTGAGCGTTAGTGTCCCGCTGGCATTGCGCTCTCGTGCACACACCCGCAGCACGCCTCACACCAAAGGACAGTTGTGTGGTGAGGAACAAGATTTGCTTCTCTTTGGCCACATATTTTATGACTGACAGCCACCAGCTCTGGTTTTGCCTATTACACTGACCATGAATAATTTGAATTGGTCCTGGACCACCAACCCAGGGCACCCCTGCAAGTGTCCCGAGGCACCCCAGGGAGCCACAGCACACAGTTTGGGAACCTCTGACCTAGGAACATCCTCCCTTATACGTCACCTGGAGCGCATTCATCAGAAGTCATTGTCAAGTTCAAAAACGTTGGGTGACAGCGGAATCAGTCCACTGACAAGTAAATCCCTTCTTCCTCTTGTACCCAAGCTCCTGCAAACCACACCACCATCTCCCTCAATGTCGATTTCCTCCTTAGACAGGAACGCCAATAGTCCTGCAGGCCATGTCACTGGCAAAGAAGATGTATACCAATAGGTAAAAGATCGGGCGCTGAAGGTTGCCGCACCTCTAATGCTGCTGCTAATTTTAATGGGGTAGTCACACCCAAAATATAACAAAACACAAACAAACAGTAGCAGCGCTAATTGAATTACTAACACATGAAGGATTGAGTAATAAAACTTTCTATTTAATAAAATGGCAATCTGTAGCCACAATTAGACAACACATATACACAGCTCATAAACTAAATAATTAAAATGGGTCTCAACTTATAATTGCCTCTGGTAAGCAGTCCGTTCCTATTTGGTGAACTGGATAAGCAGATGAAATGACTTAAGTGTGAAAAGAAGACTGACTGCGCAGTCTAAACATCCAACTTTACCAATGCCGCTAGAGGTGAAGTCCCTTGGAAATCTTTGAAAAAGCTGTAGTGCTTACAGCGAAACGCGCCAGGAATCTTTTGGGTCATCATCTGCCACTTTATATTGCTCATATCCGGACCAGAACTGGACGTTCACTGTTGCAGACAGATTGTGGAAATAATCTCCAACACCAAACAACTTACCACCTTAAGGAGAAGGACACCGCAAAATATTGAGGAACCCGTTTGGACGTTCATATACATCAAAGATTTCCACGTGCAAATTTCTCCAACCCTTTGAACTCGCCACACGTGAAGTCAGTTCAGACACTGCCAGCCTAGGTCAGGTCATTCCCCTCATCAGGCTTTTGCAGAAGCAGCTGGAGAGATTGAAGGAGGAGCTAAAACGGAGCGATTCCGCTAGACATGTGGGACTTGATTCACTTAACCAGGATTCACGGGTGGTCAATCTGTTGAAATCAAAGCACTACATCGTGCTCGATCCTATGTTTAAAGCCTACGTTGTATCTCTCTTTCCGGCAGACACAAGTCTGCAGATGTTCAAAGACCTGCTGGTGAGACACTTGTCAAGTCAAGCGGAAACGTGACCCGCCAATAGCTCCTCCTTCATTTTCTACCACCACTGGAGCTGCCAGGAAAAGGATAACATTTCCAAAACCACCCGCTGGCGGTGATGCAGGGCAGTCAGGAGCGAGAGCTGACATCTGGTCCGGACTGAAGGACCTGCCAACGATTACTGACATGTCGTCTACTGTCACTGCATATGATTCTGTCATCATTGAAAGAATGGTCGAGGATTATATGAGTGACAGCATCCAAGTAGGCATGTCAGACAGTCCGTACGTATACTGGCAGGAAAAAGAGGCAATTTGGAGGCCCTTGCACAAACTGGCTTTATTTTACCTAAATTGCCCCCCCCCCCCCCTCCAGTGTGTACTCCGAAAATAAGATTTTACTTACCGGTAAATCTATTTCTCGTAGTCCGTAGTGGATGCTGGGGACTCCGTAAGGACAATGGGGAATAGACGGGCTCCGCAGGAGACATGGGCACTTTAAGAAAGAATTTAGATTCTGGTGTGCTCTGGCTCTTCCCTCTATATCCCTCCTCCAGACCTCAGTTAGAGAAACTGTGCCCGGAAGAGCTGACAGTACAAGGAAAGGATTTTGGTAATCCAGGGCAAGATTCATACCAGCCACACCAATCACACCGTATAACATGAGTTTATAACAACCAGTCAACAGTATGACAACAACAGAGCATCAGGTCCAACCCTGATGCAACCATAACATAACCCTTATTGAAGCAATAACTATAAACAAGCATTGCACAATAAGTCCGCACGTGGGACGGGCGCCCAGCATCCACTACGGACTACGAGAAATAGATTTACCGGTAAGTAAAATCTTATTTTCTCTAACGTCCTAGTGGATGCTGGGGACTCCGTAAGGACCATGATGATTATACCAAAGCTCCCAAACGGGCGGGAGAGTGCGGATGACTCTGCAGCACCGAATGAGCAAACACAAGGTCCTCCTCAGCCAGGGTATCAAACTTGTAGAATTTTGCAAAAGTGTTTGAACCTGACCAAGTAGCCGCTCGGCAAAGCTGTAATGCCGAGACCCCTCGGGCAGCCGCCCAAGAAGAGCCCACCTTCCTCGTGGAATGGGCCTTAACTGATTTAGGCAGCGGCAATCCAGCCGCAGAATGAGCTTGCTGAATCGTGTTACAGATCCAGCGAGCAATAGTTTGCTTTGAAGCAGGAGCACCAAGCTTGTTGGAAGCATACAGGATAAACAAAGATTCTGTTTTCCTGACCCTAGCCGTTCTGGCTACATAAACCTTCAAAGCCCTGACCACATCAAGTAACTCGGAATCCTCCAAGTCAGTAGTAGCCACAGGCACCACAATAGGCTGGTTTATATGAAAGGATGAAACCAGTTTCGGCAGAAATTGTGGACGGGTCCGCAATTCTGCTCTATCCGCATGGAAAACCAGATAGGGGCTTTTATGTGACAAAGCCTCCAACTCTGACACACGCCTAGCCGAAGCCAAGGCTAATAGCAAGACCACCTTCCACGTGAGATATTTCAACTCCACCGTTTTGAGTGGTCCAAACCATTGGGATTTCAGGAAACTCAACATCACGTTAAGATCCCAAGGTGCCACTGGAGGCACAAAAGGGGGCTGAATATGCAACACTCCCTTTACAACGTCTGAACTTCAGGTAGAGAAGTCAACTCCTTTTGAAAGAAAATGGATAGGGCCGAAATCTGGACCTTAATGGAACCCAATTTTAAGCCCAAATTTACTCCTGACTGTAGGAAGTAAAGGAACGGCCCAGCTGGAATTCCTCCGTAGGGGCATTCCTGGCCTCACACCCAGCAACATATTTTCGCCATATACGGTGATAATGTTGAGCTGTTACGTCCTTCCTAGTCTTTATCAGCGTAGGAATGACCTCATCCGGAATACCTTTCTCCGCTAGGATCCAGCGTTCAACCGCCATGCCGTCAAACGCAGCCGCGGTAAGTTTTGGAACAGACAGGGCCCCTGCTGTCCTGTCTTAGAGGAAGAGGCCACGGTCCTCTGTGAGCATTTCTTGCAGATCTGGATACCAAGTCCTTCTTGGCCAATCTGGAACAATGAGTATTGTTCTCACTCCTCTTTTTCTTATTATTCTCAGCACCTTGTGTATGAGAGGAAAAGGAGGAAATACATAGACCGACTGGAACACCCACGGTGTCACCAGGGCATCTACAGCTATCGCCTGAGGGTCTCTTGACCTGGCGCAAAACCTCTGTAGCTCTTTGTTGAGGCGGGATGCCGTCATGTCCACCTGTGGCAGTACCCACCGACTTGCAGTCTGTGCGAAGACTTCCTGATGAAGTCCCCACTCTCCCGGGTGAAGGACGTGTCTGCCGAGGAAGTGTGCTTCCCAGTTGTCCACTCCCGGGATGAACACTGTTGACAGTGCGCTTACGTGATTTTCTGCCCAGCGAAGAACTCTGGTGGCTTCCGCATTCGCTACCCTGCTCCTTGTGCCACCTTGTCGGTTCACATGAGCCACTGCGGTGATGGTGTCTGACTGAATCAGAACCGGTTGGTCGCGAAGCAGGGTCTCCGCTTGACGTAGGGCGTTGTATACGGCCCTTAGTTCCAGGATGTTGATGTGAAGGCAAGTCTCCTGACTTGACCACAGACCTTGGAATATCTTCCCTGTGTGACTGCTCCCCACCCTCGGTGGCTTGCATCCGTGGTCACCAGGACCCAGTCCTGAATGCCGAATCTGCGGCCCTCGAGAAGGTGAGCACTCTGCAGCCACCACAGGAGAGACACCCTGGCCCTGAGGGATAGGGTGATTAACCGATGCATCTGAAGATGTAATCCGGACCACTTGTCCAGTAAGTCCCATTGAAAGGTCCTCACATGGAACCTGCCGAAGGGAATGGCCTCATATGATGCCACCATCCTTCCCAGCACTCGAGTGCAGTGATGCACTGACACCTGTTTTGGTTTCAATTAGAGATGAGCGGGTTCGGTTCCTCGGAATCCGAACCCCCCCGAACTTCAGCCTTTTTACACGGGTCCGAGGCAGACTCGGATCTTCCCGCCTTGCTCGGCTAACCCGAGCGCGCCCGAACGTCATCATCCCGCTGTCGGATTCTCACGAGGCTCGTATTCTATCGCGAGACTCGGATTCTATATAAGGAGCCGCGCGTCGCCGCCATTTTCACACGTGCATTGAGATTGATAGGGAGAGGACGTGGCTGGCGTCCTCTCCATTAGAATAGATAGAGACACTTGAGTTGATTACTTAGTAATTTTGGGGAGCATTAGGAGTACTCAGAGTGCAGAGTTTTGCTGATAGTTACTAGTGACTGACCACCACCAGTTTTATTTATTATTTAATATAATCCGTTCTCTGCCTGAAAAAAAACGATACACAGTCACATACCATATCTGTGCTCAGCCTCAGTGTGCTGCATGATAATATCATCTATATGTATATCTGACTGTGCTGAGTGCTCACTGCTCACACAGCTGAATTGTGGGGGAGACTGGGGTGCAGTTATAGCAGGAGTACAGTGGACACTTTTGCTGCCAGTGTGACTGACCAGTGACCACCAGTATATTGTCTGCCTGAAAAAGTTAAACACTCCTGTGGTGTTTTTTTTTTTTATTCTATAAACGCATTCTGCTGACAGTGTCCAGCAGGTCCGTCATTCATTATATTATATAAATATTTACCTGCAGTAGTGTTATATTTTTTTTGTTCATCTCTATCATCTTTATCATCTCTATATTAGCAGACGCAGTACGGTAGTCCACGGCTGTGGCTACCTCTGTGTCGTCAGTGCTCGTCCATAATTGTATACCTACCTGTGGTGGGTTTTTTTTTCCTATCTTCTTCATACTAGTAGTTTAGGAGTCTGCTGACAGTGTCCAGCAGGTCCGTCATTATATTATATATACCTGCAGTAGTGATATATATATATTTTTTATATCATTATCATCTCTATACTAGCAGACGCAGTACGGTAGTCCACGGCTGTAGCTACCTCTGTGTCGTCAGTGCTCGTCCATAATTGTATACCTACCTGTGGTGGTTTTTTTTTTCTATCTTCTTCATACTAGTAGTTTAGGAGTCTGCTGACAGTGTCCAGCAGGTCCGTCATTATATTATATATACCTGCAGTAGTGATATATATATATATTTTTATATCATTATCATCTCTATACTAGCAGACGCAGTACGGTAGTCCACGGCTGTAGCTACCTCTGTGTCGTCAGTGCTCGTCCATAATTGTATACCTACCTGTGGTGGGTTTTTTTTTCTATCTTCTTCATACTAGTAGTTTAGGAGTCTGCTGAGTGTCCAGCAGGTCCGTCATTATATTATATTACTGCAGTAGTGATATATATATATTTTTATATCATTATCATCTCTATACTAGCAGACGCAGTACGGTAGTCCACGGCTGTAGCTACCTCTGTGTCGTCAGTGCTCGTCCATAATTGTATACCTACCTGTGGTGGGGTTTTTGTTTCTATCTTCTTCATACTAGTAGTTTAGGAGTCTGCTGACAGTGTCCAGCAGGTCCGTCATTATATTATATATACCTGCAGTAGTGATATATATATTTTTTTTATATCATTATCATCTCTATACTAGCAGACGCAGTACGGTAGTCCACGGCTGTAGCTACCTCTGTGTCGTCAGTGCTCGTCCATAATTGTATACCTACCTGTGGTGGGTTTTTTTTTTCTATCTTCTTCATACTAGTAGTTTAGGAGTCTGCTGACAGTGTCCAGC
Organism: Pseudophryne corroboree; assembly: GCF_028390025.1. Classification (NCBI taxonomy): domain Eukaryota; kingdom Metazoa; phylum Chordata; class Amphibia; order Anura; family Myobatrachidae; genus Pseudophryne; species Pseudophryne corroboree. The sequence goes on along the minus strand of NC_086453.1, from coordinate 103,888,526 downwards.
AGGTCCGTCATTATATTATATATACCTGCAGTAGTGATATATATATTTTTTATATCATTATCATCTCTATACTAGCAGACGCAGTACGGTAGTCCACGGCTGTAGCTACCTCTGTGTCGTCAGTGCTCGTCCATAATTGTATACCTACCTGTGGTGGGTTTTTTTTTCTATCTTCTTCATACTAGTAGTTTAGGAGTCTGCTGACAGTGTCCAGCAGGTCCGTCATTATATTATATATACCTGCAGTAGTGATATATATATATATTTTATATCATTATCATCTCTATACTAGCAGACGCAGTACGGTAGTCCACGGCTGTAGCTACCTCTGTGTCGTCAGTGCTCGTCCATAATTGTATACCTACCTGTGGTGGGTTTTTTTTTTCTATCTTCTTCATACTAGTAGTTTAGGAGTCTGCTGACAGTGTCCAGCAGGTCCGTCATTATATTATATATACCTGCAGTAGTGATATATATATATTTTTTATATCATTATCATCTCTATACTAGCAGACGCAGTACGGTAGTCCACGGCTGTAGCTACCTCTGTGTCGTCAGTGCTCGTCCATAATTGTATACCTACCTGTGGTGGTTTTTTTTTTCTATCTTCTTCATACTAGTAGTTTAGGAGTCTGCTGACAGTGTCCAGCAGGTCCGTCATTATATTATATATACCTGCAGTAGTGATATATATATATTTTTTATATCATTATCATCTCTATACTAGCAGACGCAGTACGGTAGTCCACGGCTGTAGCTACCTCTGTGTCGTCAGTGCTCGTCCATAATTGTATACCTACCTGTGGTGGGGTTTTTTTTTCTATCTTCTTCATACTAGTAGTTTAGGAGTCTGTTGACAGTGTCCAGCAGGTCCGTCATTATATTATATATACCTGCAGTAGTGATATATATATATTTTTTATATCATTATCATCTCTATACTAGCAGACGCAGTACGGTAGTCCACGGCTGTAGCTACCTCTGTGTCGTCAGTGCTCGTCCATAATTGTATACCTACCTGTGGTGGGGTTTTTTTTTCTATCTTCTTCATACTAGTAGTTTAGGAGTCTGCTGACAGTGTCCAGCAGGTCCGTCATTATATTATATATACCTGCAGTAGTGATATATATATATTTTTTATATCATTATCATCTCTATACTAGCAGACGCAGTACGGTAGTCCACGGCTGTAGCTACCTCTGTGTCGTCAGTGCTCATCCATAATTGTATACCTACCTGTGGTGGTTTTTTTTTTTTCTATCTTCTTCATACTAGTAGTTTAGGAGTCTGCTGACAGTGTCCAGCAGGTCCGTCATTATATTATATATACCTGCAGTAGTGATATATATATATTTTTTATATCATTATCATCTCTATACTAGCAGACGCAGTACGGTAGTCAACGGCTGTAGCTACCTCTGTGTCGTCAGTCACTCGTCATCCATAAGTATACTAGTATCCATCCATCTCCATTGTTTACCTGAGGTGCCTTTTAGTTGTGCCTATTAAAATATGGAGAACAAAAATGTTGAGGTTCCAAAAATAGGGAAAGATCAAGATCCACTTCCACCTCGTGCTGAAGCTGCTGCCACTAGTCATGGCCGAGACGATGAAATGCCAGCAACGTCGTCTGCCAAGGCTGATGCCCAATGTCATAGTACAGAGCATGTAAAATCCAAAACACAAAATATCAGTAAAAAAAGGACTCAAAAATCTAAAATAAAATCGTCGGAGAAGCGTAAACTTGCCAATATGCCATTTACCACACGGAGTGGCAAGGAACGGCTGAGGCCCTGGCCTATGTTCATGGCTAGTGGTTCAGCTTCACATGAGGATGGAAGCACTCAGCCTCTCGCTAGAAAAATGAAAAGACTTAAGCTGGCAAAAGCACAGCAAAGAACTGTGCGTTCTTCGAAATCACAAATCCACAAGGAGAGTCCAATTGTGTCGGTTGCGATGCCTGACCTTCCCAACACTGGACGTGAAGAGCATGCGCCTTCCACCATTTGCACGCCCCCTGCAAGTGCTGGAAGGAGCACCCGCAGTCCAGTTCCTGATAGTCAGATTGAAGATGTCAGTGTTGAAGTACACCAGGATGAGGAGGATATGGGTGTTGCTGGCGCTGGGGAGGAAATTGACAAGGAGGATTCTGATGGTGAGGTGGTTTGTTTAAGTCAGGCACCCGGGGAGACACCTGTTGTCCGTGGGAGGAATATGGGCATTGACATGCCTGGTGAAAATACCAAAAAAATCAGCTCTTCGGTGTGGAAGTATTTCAACAGAAATGCGGAACAGGTGTCAAGCCGTGTGTTGCCTTTGTCAAGCTGTAATAAGTAGGGGTAAGGACGTTAACCACCTCGGAACATCCTCCCTTATACGTCACCTGCAGCGCATTCATCATAAGTCAGTGACAAGTTCAAAAACTTTGGGCGACAGCGGAAGCAGTCCACTGACCAGTAAATCCCTTCCTCTTGTAACCAAGCTCACGCAAACCACCCCACCAACTCCCTCAGTGTCAATTTCCTCCTTCCCCAGGAATGCCAATAGTCCTGCAGGCCATGTCACTGGCAATTCTGACGAGTCCTCTCCTGCCTGGGATTCCTCCGATGCATCCTTGCGTGTAACGCCTACTGCTGCTGGCGCTGCTGTTGTTGCTGCTGGGAGTCGATGGTCATCCCAGAGGGGAAGTCGTAAGACGACTTTTACTACTTCCACCAAGCAATTGACTGTCCAACAGTCCTTTGCGAGGAAGATGAAATATCACAGCAGTCATCATGCTGCAAAGCGGATAACTGAGGCCTTGGCATCCTGGGCGGTGAGAAACGTGGTTCCGGTATCCATCATTACTGCAGAGCCAACTATAGACTTGATTGAGGTACTGTGTCCCCGGTACCAAATACCATCTAGGTTCCATTTCTCTAGGCAGGCGATACCGAAAATGTACACAGACCTCAGAAAAAGACTCACCAGTGTCCTAAAAAATGCAGTTGTACCCAATGTCCACTTAACCACGGACATGTGGACAAGTGGAGCAGGGCAGACTCAGGACTATATGACTGTGACAGCCCACTGGGTATTGACTCCCGCCGCAAGAACAGCAGAGGCGGCACCAGTAGCAGCATCTCGCAAACGCCAACTCTTTCCTAGGCAGGCTACGCTTTGTATCACCGCTTTCCAGAATACGCACACAGCTGAAAACCTCTTACGGCAACTGAGGAAGATCATCGCAGAATGGCTTACCCCAATTGGACTCTCCTGTGGATTTGTGGCATCGGACAACGCCAGCAATATTGTGTGTGCATTAAATATGGGCAAATTCCAGCACGTCCCATGTTTTGCACATACCTTGAATTTGGTGGTGCAGAATTATTTAAAAAACGAGAGGGGCGTGCAAGAGATGCTGTCGGTGGCCAGAAGAATTGCGAGACACTTTCGGCGTACAGGCACCACGTACAGAAGACTGGAGCAACACCAAAAACGCCTGAACCTGCCCTGCCATCATCTGAAGCAAGAAGTGGTAACGAGGTGGAATTCAACCCTCTATATGCTTCAGAGGTTGGAGGAGCAGCAAAAGGCCATTCAAGCCTATACAACTGACCACGATATAGGAGGTGGAATGCACCTGTCTCAAGCGCAGTGGAGAATGATTTCAACGTTGTGGAAGGTTCTGCAACCTTTTGAACTTGCCACACGTGAAGTCAGTTCAGACACTGCCAGCCTGAGTCAGGTCATTCCCCTCATCAGGCTTTTGCAGAAGAAGCTGGAGACATTGAAGGAGGAGCTAACACTGAGCGATTCCGCTAGGCATGTGGGACTTGTGGATGGAGCCCTTAATTCGCTTAACAAGGATTCACGGGTGGTCAATCTGTTGAAATCAGAGCACTACATTTTGGCCACCGTGCTCGATCCTAGATTTAAAACCTACCTTGGATCTCTCTTTCCGGCAGACACAAGTCTGCAGGGGTTCAAAGAACTGCTGGTGAGAAAATTGTCAAGTCAAGCGGAACGCGACCTGTCAACATCTCCTCCTTCACATTCTCCCGCAACTGGGGGTGCGAGGAAAAGGCTCAGAATTCCGAGCCCACCCGCTGGCGGTGATGCAGGGCAGTCTGGAGCGACTGCTGATGCTGACATCTGGTCCGGACTGAAGGACCTGACAACGATTACGGACATGTCGTCTACTGTCACTGCATATGATTCTCTCACCATTGAAAGAATGGTGGAGGATTATATGAGTGACCGCATCCAAGTAGGCACGTCAGACAGTCCGTACGTATACTGGCAGGAAAAAGAGGCAATTTGGAGGCCCTTGCACAAACTGGCTTTATTCTACCTAAGTTGCCCTCCCACAAGTGTGTACTCCGAAAGAGTGTTTAGTGCCGCCGCTCACCTTGTCAGCAATCGGCGTACGAGGTTACTTCCAGAAAATGTGGAGAAGATGATGTTCATTAAAATGAATTATAATCAATTCCTCCATGGAGACATTCACCAGCAGCAATTGCCTCCACAAAGTACACAGGGAGCTGTGATGGTGGATTCCAGTGGGGACGAATTGATAATCTGTGAGGAGGGGGATGTACATGGTGATGAATCGGAGGATGATGATGAGGTGGACATCTTGCCTCTGTAGAGCCAGTTTGTGCAAGGAGAGATTAATTGCTTCTTTTTTGATGGGGGTCCAAACCAACCCGTCATTTCAGTCACAGTCGTGTGGCAGACCCTGACACTAAAATGATGGGTTGGTTAAAGTGTGCATGTCCTGTTTATACAACATAAGGGTGGGTGGGAGGGCCCAAGGACAATTCCATCTTGCACCTCTTTTTTCTTTCATTTTTCTTTGCGTCATGTGCTGTTTGGGGAGTGTTTTTTGGAAGGGCCATCCTGCGTGACACTGCAGTGCCACTCCTAGATGGGCCAGGTGTTTGTGTCGGCCACTAGGGTCGCTTATCTTAGTCACACAGCTACCTCATTGCGCCTCTTTTTTTTCTTCTTTGCGTCATGTGCTGTTTGGGGAGTATTTTTTGGAAGGGCCATCCGGCCTGACACTGCAGTGCCACTCCTAGATGGGCCAGGTGTTTGTGTCGGCCACTAGGGTCGCTTAGCTTACTCACACAGCTACCTCATTGCGCCTCTTTTTTTCTTTGCGTCATGTGCTGTTTGGGGAGTGTTTTTTGGAAGGGCCATCCTGCGTGACACTGCAGTGACACTCCTAGATGGGCCAGGTGTTTGTGTCGGCCACTTGGGTCGCTGAGCTTAGTCACACAGCTACCTCATTGCGCCTCTTTTTTTCTTTGCGTCATGTGCTGTTTGGGGAGTGTTTTTTGGAAGGGCCATCCTGCGTGACACTGCAGTGCCACTCCTAGATGGGCCAGGTGTTTGTGTCGGCCACTTGGGTCGCTGAGCTTAGTCATCCAGCGACCTCGGTGCAAATTTTAGGACTAAAAATAATATTGTGAGGTGTGAGGTGTTCAGAATAGACTGAAAATGAGTGGAAATTATGGTTATTGAGGTTAATAATACTTTGGGATCAAAATGACCCCCAAATTCTATGATTTAAGCTGTTTTTTAGTGTTTTTTGAAAAAAACACCCGAATCCAAAACACACCCGAATCCGACAAAAAAAATTCGGTGAGGTTTTGCCAAAACGCGTTCGAACCCAAAACACGGCCACGGAACCGAACCCAAAACCAAAACACAAAACCCGAAAAATTTCCGGTGCACATCTCTAGTTTCAATAGGTTCCTGACCAGTGTCATGAGCTCCTGAGCTCTCTCTATTGGGAGATAAACCCTTTTCTGGTCTGTGTCTAGAATCATGCCTAGGAAAGGCAGATGAGCCGTAGGAACCAACTGCAACTTTGGAATATTTAGAATCCAGCCGTGTTGCCGTTACACTTCCAGAGAAAGTGCTACGCTGATCAGCAACTGCTCTCTTGATCCTGCTTTTATGAGGAGATTGTCCAAGTATGGGATAATTGCGACCCCTTGCTTCCGCAGGAGTACCATCATTTCCGTCATTACCTTGGTAAATATTCTCGGTGCCGTGGAGAGACCAAACGGCAACGTCTGAAATTGGAAATGACATTCCTGTACCACAAATCTGAGGTACGCCTGATGAGGTGGATAAATGGGGACATGAAGGTATGCATCCTTTATGTTCAGATACACCATAAAATCCCCCCCTTCCAGGCTTGCGACGACCGCTCTTAGCGATTCCATCTTGAACTTGAACCTTTTCAGGTATATGTTCAGGGATTTTAAAGTCAATATGGGTCTGACCGAACCATCCGGTTTCGGGACTACAACATGGTCGAATAATAACCCCCTCCTTGTTGAAGGAGGGGAACCTTGACTACCACCTGTTGAAGATACAATTTGTGAATTGCAGTTAACACTATTTCCCTCTCGTGGGGGGAAGCCGGCAGGGCCGTCGGTGAGGGGGCATCTCCACGAAGTCTAGCTTGTATCCCTGAGACACAATATCTATTGCCGAGGGATCCAACAGGGAGTGAACCCACTTGTGGCTAAAATTTCGAAGACGTGCCCCCACCGGGCCTAGCTCCGCCTGTGGAGCCCCAGCGACATGCAGTGGATTTTGTAGAGGCCGGGGAGGACTTCTGTTCCTGGGAAATAGCTGTGTTGTGCAGCTTCTTTCCTCTGCCCCTGCCTCTGGCAAGAAAAGACGCACCTCAGACTTTTTTGTTTCTTTGTGATCGAAAGGACTACATTTGATAATGTCGTGCTTTCCTAGGCTGTGCTGGAATATAAGGCAAAAGATCAGAATTACCAGCTATAGCTGTGGAGACCAGGTCCGAGATCCCTTCTCCACACAATCCTCAGCCTTGTAAGGTAAACCTTCCATATGCCTCTTAAGTCGGCATCACCTGTCGATTGCATGTTCCACAGGACACGTCAAGCAGAAATCGGCATAGCGTTGACTCTAGAACCCAGTAGACTAATGTCTCTTTGGGCATGTTTTATATATCTCCTATATAATAGCCCAGATCTGTGACTTTGTGATTCATTTGCTAACGCTGGGCGGAGTCACAACACTGGGCGGAGTTAGTCAAATGAGTCACAGATCTGGCCAAATCTACAGGAGACTAGGAGCAGAAGCAGATAGTATGGGCATGACACAGCCAGGGGTGCATACCTCCTAGCTTTCTGCAGGAGCTTTCTTCAGGCAGAAGGAGGGACACACACTCGGCGAAAAGGGGGCATGGCTTCTAGAGATGAGCGGGTTCGGTTTCTCTGAATCCGAACCCGCCGAACTTCAGCTTTTTTTACACGGGGCCGAGCAGGCTCGGATCCTCCCGCCTTGCTCGGTTAACCCGAGCGCGCCCGAACGTCATCATCCCGCTGTCGGATTCTCGCGAGGCTCGGATTCTATCGCGAGACTCGGATTCTATATAAGGAGCCACGCGTCGCCGCCATTTTTCACACGTGCATTGAGATTGATAGGGAGAGGACGTGGCTGGCATCCTCTCCGTTTAGAGTGACTAATAGTACTAGAGAGAGAGAGACACAAATTTTGGGGAGCATAATATAGGAGGAGTACTACTTGCTGCTGATAGTGTGACCAGTGGCAGTGACCAGTGCCACCAGTTTAATGAATCCGTTCTCTGCCTGAAAAAAAACGATACACAGTGTGACACAGTCACACATACCATATCTGTGCTCAGCCCAGTGTGCTGCATCATATACTGTATATCATTATCTAACTGCTGAGTGCTCACTGCAGTGCTCACACAGCTTAATTGTGGGGGAGACTGGGGAGCAGTTATAGCAGGAGTACATATTTTAAGTACAGTGCACACTTTTGCTGCCAGAGTGCCACTGCCAGTGTGACTGACCAGTGACCACTGACCACCAGTATTGTGATTGTCTGCTGACCACCAGTATATTGTGATTGTCTGCCTGAAAAAGTAAAACACTCGTCGTGTGGTGTTTTTATAAACGCATTCTGCAGACAGTGTCCAGCAGGTCCGTCATTACATAATATATACCTGTCCGGCTGCAGTACTAGTGTGATATATATATATATATATATATATATATATTTTAATTTTATCTCATTATCATCCAGTCTATATTAGCAGCAGACACAGTACGGTAGTCCACGGCTGTAGCTACCTCTGTGTCGGCAGTCGCTCGTCCATCCATAATTGTATACCACCTACCCGTGGTTTATTTTTTTTTCTATCTTCTTGATACTAGTAGCTTACTTTAGGAGTCTGCAGTGCTGACAGACAGTGTCCAGCAGGTCCGTCATTACATAATATATACCTGTCCGGCTGCAGTACTAGTGTGATATATATATATATATATATATATATTTTAATTTTATCTCATTATCATCCAGTCTATATTAGCAGCAGACACAGTACGGTAGTCCACGGCTGTAGCTACCTCTGTGTCGGGACTCGGCAGTCGCTCGTCCATCCATAATTGTATATCACCTACCCGTGGTTTATTTTTTTTTCTATCTTCTTGATACTAGTAGCTTACTTTAGGAGTCTGCAGTGCTGACAGACAGTGTCCAGCAGGTCCGTCATTACATAATATATACCTGTCCGGCTGCAGTACTAGTGTGATATATATATATATATATATTTTAATTTTATCTCATTATCATCCAGTCTATATTAGCAGCAGACACAGTACGGTAGTCCACGGCTGTAGCTACCTCTGTGTCGGCAGTTGCTCGTCCATCCATAATTGTATACCACCTACCCGTGGTTTATTTTTTTTTTCTATCTTCTTGATACTAGTAGCTTACTTTAGGAGTCTGCAGTGCTGACAGACAGTGTCCAGCAGGTCCGTCATTACATAATATATACCTGTCCGGCTGCAGTACTAGTGTGATATATATATATATATATTTTAATTTTATCTCATTATCATCCAGTCTATATTAGCAGCAGACACAGTACGGTAGTCCATGGCTGTAGCTACCTCTGTGTCAGGACTCGGCAGTCGCTCGTCCATCCATAATTGTATACCACCTACCCGTGGTTTTTTTTTTTCTATCTTCTTGATACTAGTAGCTTACTTTAGGAGTCTACAGTGCTGACAGACAGTGTCCAGCAGGTCCGTCATTACATAATATATACCTGTCCGGCTGCAGTACTAGTGTGATATATATATATATATTTTAATTTTATCTCATTATCATCCAGTCTATATTAGCAGCAGACACAGTACGGTAGTCCACGGCTGTAGCTACCTCTGTGTCGGCAGTCGCTCGTCCATCCATAATTGTATACCACCTACCCGTGGTTTATTTATTTTTTCTATCTTCTTGATACTAGTAGCTTACTTTAGGAGTCTGCAGTGCTGACAGACAGTGTCCAGCAGGTCCGTCATTACATAATATATACCTGTCCGGCTGCAGTACTAGTGTGATATATATATATATATTTTAATTTTATCTCATTATCATCCAGTCTATATTAGCAGCAGACACAGTACGGTAGTCCATGGCTGTAGCTACCTCTGTGTCGGCAGTCGCTCGTCCATCCATAAGTATACTAGTATCCATCCATCTCCATTGTTTACCTGAGGTGCCTTTTAGTTGTGCCTATTAAAATATGGAGAACAAAAATGTTGAGGTTCCAAAATTAGGGAAAGATCAAGATCGACTTCCACCTCGTGCTGAAGCTGCTGCCACTAGTCATGGCCGAGACGATGAAATGCCAGCAACGTCGTCTGCCAAGGCCGATGCCCAATGTCATAGTACAGAGCATGTAAAATCCAAAACACCAAATATCAGTAAAAAAAGGACTCAAAAATCTAAAATAAAATTGTCGGAGGAGAAGCGTAAACTTGCCAATATGCCATTTACCACACGGAGTGGCAAGGAACGGCTGAGGCCCTGGCCTATGTTCATGGCTAGTGGTTCAGCTTCACATGAGGATGGAAGCACTCAGCCTCTCGCTAGAAAAATGAAAAGACTCAAGCTGGCAAAAGCACCGCAAAGAACTGTGCGTTCTTCGAAATCACAAATCCACAAGGAGAGTCCAATTGTGTCGGTTGCGATGCCTGACCTTCCCAACACTGGACGTGAAGAGCATGCGCCTTCCACCATTTGCACGCCCCCTGCAAGTGCTGGAAGGAGCACCCGCAGTCCAGTTCCTGATAGTCAGATTGAAGATGTCAGTGTTGAAGTACACCAGGATGAGGAGGATATGGGTGTTGCTGGCGCTGGGGAGGAAATTGACAAGGAGGATTCTGATGGTGAGGTGGTTTGTTTAAGTCAGGCACCCGGGGAGACACCTGTTGTCCGTGGGAGGAATATGGCCGATGACATGCCTGGTGAAAATACCAAAAAAATCAGCTCTTCGGTGTGGAAGTATTTCAACAGAAATGCGGACAACATTTGTCAAGCCGTGTGTTGCCTTTGTCAAGCTGTAATAAGTAGGGGTAAGGACGTTAACCACCTCGGAACATCCTTCCTTATACGTCACCTGCAGCGCATTCATAATAAGTCAGTGACAAGTTCAAAAACTTTGGGCGACAGCGGAAGCAGTCCACTGACCAGTAAATCCCTTCCTCTTGTAACCAAGCTCACGCAAACCCCCCCACCAACTCCCTCAGTGTCAATTTCCTCCTTCCCCAGGAATGCCAATAGTCCTGCAGGCCATGTCACTGGCAATTCTGACGAGTCCTCTCCTGCCTGGGATTCCTCCGATGCATCCTTGCGTGTAACGCCTACTGCTGCTGGCGCTGCTGTTGTTGCTGCTGGGAGTCGATGGTCATCCCAGAGGGGAAGTCGTAAGCCCACTTTTACTACTTCCACCAAGCAATTGACTGTCCAACAGTCCTTTGCGAGGAAGATGAAATATCACAGCAGTCATCCTGTTGCAAAGCGGATAACTGAGGCCTTGACAACTATGTTGGTGTTAGACGTGCATCCGGTATCCGCCGTTAGTTCACAGGGAACTAGACAATTTCTTGAGGTAGTGTGCCCCCGTTACCAAATACCATCTAGGTTCCACTTCTCTAGGCAGGCGATACCGAGAATGTACACGGACGTCAGAAAAAGACTCACCAGTGTCCTAAAAAATGCAGTTGTACCCAATGTCCACTTAACCATGGACATGTGGACAAGTGGAGCAGGGCAGGGTCAGGACTATATGACTGTGACAGCCCACTGGGTAGATGTATGGACTCCCGCCGCGAGAACAGCAGCGGCAGCACCAGTAGCAGCATCTCGCAAACGCCAACTCTTTCCTAGGCAGGCTACGCTTTGTATCACCGGTTTCCAGAATACGCACACAGCTGAAAACCTCTTACGGCAACTGAGGAAGATCATCGCGGAATGGCTTACCCCAATTGGACTCTCCTGTGGATTTGTGGCATCGGACAACGCCAGCAATATTGTGTGTGCATTAAATATGGGCAAATTCCAGCACGTCCCATGTTTTGCACATACCTTGAATTTGGTGGTGCGGAATTTGTAAAAAAACGACAGGGGCGTGCAAGAGATGCTGTCGGTGGCCAGAAGAATTGCGGGACACTTTCGGCGTACAGGCACCACGTACAAAAGACTGGAGCAACACCAAAAACGCCTGAACCTGCCCTGCCATCATCTGAAGCAAGAAGTGGTAACGAGGTGGAATTCAACCCTATATATGCTTCAGAGGTTGGAGGAGCAGCAAAAGGCCATTCAAGCCTATACAATTCAGCACGATATAGGAGGTGGAATGCACCTGTCTCAAGCGCAGTGGAGAATGATTTCAACGTTGTGCAAGGTTCTGCTGCCCTTTGAACTTGCCACACGTGAAGTCAGTTCAGACACTGCCAGCCTGAGTCAGGTCATTCCCCTCATCAGGCTTTTGCAGAAGAAGCTGGAGACATTGAAGGAGGAGCTAACACGGAGCGATTCCGCTAGGCATGTGGGACTTGTGGATGGAGCCCTTAATTCGCTTAACAAGGATTCACGGGTGGTCAATCTGTTGAAATCAGATCACTACATTTTGGCCACCGTGCTCGATCCTAGATTTAAAACCTACCTTGGATCTCTCTTTCCGGCAGACACAAGTCTGCTGGGGTTCAAAGACCTGCTGGTGAGAAAATTGTCAAATCAAGCGGAACGCGACCTGTCAACATCTCCTCCTTCACATTCTCCCGCAACTGGGGGTGCGAGGAAAAGGCTCAGAATTCCGAGCCCACCCGCTGGCGGTGATGCAGGGCAGTCTGGAGCGACTGCTGATGCTGACATCTGGTCCGGACTGAAGGACCTGACAACGATTACGGACATGTCGTCTACTGTCACTGCATATGATTCTCTCCCCATTGAAAGAATGGTGGAGGATTATATGAGTGACCGCATCCAAGTAGGCACGTCAGACAGTCCGTACTTATACTGGCAGGAAAAAGAGGCAATTTGGAGGCCCTTGCACAAACTGGCTTTATTCTACCTAAGTTGCCCTCCCACAAGTGTGTACTCCGAAAGAGTGTTTAGTGCCGCCGCTCACCTTGTCAGCAATCGGCGTACGAAGTTACTTCCAGAAAATGTGGAGAAGATGATGTTCATTAAAATGAATTATAATCAATTCCTCCGTGGAGACATTGACCAGCAGCAATTGCCTCCACAAAGTACACAGGGAGCTGAGATGGTGGATTCCAGTGGAGACGAATTGATAATCTGTGAGGAGGGGGATGTACACGGTGATATATCGGAGGATGATGATGAGGTGGACATCTTGCCTCTGTAGAGCCAGTTTGTGTAAGGAGAGATTAATTGCTTCTTTTTTGGTGGGGGTCCAAACCAACCCGTCATTTCAGTCACAGTCGTGTGGCAGACCCTGTCACTGAAATGATGGGTTGGTTAAAGTGTGCATGTCCTGTTTATACAACATAAGGGTGGGTGGGAGGGCCCAAGGACAATTCCATCTTGCACCTCTTTTTTCTTTCATTTTTCTTCTTTGCGTCATGTTCTGTTTTGGGAGTGTTTTTTGGAAGGGCCATCCTGCGTGACACTGCAGTGCCACTCCTAGATGGGCCAGGTGTTTGTGTCGGCCACTAGGGTCGCTTAGCTTACTCACACAGCTACCTCATTGCGCCTCTTTTTTTCTTTGCGTCATGTGCTGTTTGGGGAGTGTTTTTTGGAAGGGCCATCCTGCATGACACTGCAGTGCCACTCCTAGATGGGCCAGGTGTTTGTGTCGGCCACTAGGGACGCTTAGCTTACTCACACAGCTACCTCATTGCGCCTCTTTTTTTCTTTGCGTCATGTGCTGTTTGGGGAGTGTTTTTTGGAAGGGCCATCCTGCGTGACACTGCAGTGCCACTCCTAGATGGGCCAGGTGTTTGTGTCGGCCACTAGGGTCGCTTAGCTTACTCACACAGCTACCTCATTGCGCCTCTTTTTTTCTTTGCGTCATGTGCTGTTTGGGGAGTGTTTTTTGGAAGGGCCATCCTGCGTGACACTGCAGTGCCACTCCTAGATGGGCCAGGTGTTTGTGTCGGCCACTAGGGTCGCTTAGCTTAGTCATCCAGCGACCTCGGTGCAAATTTTAGGACTAAAAATAATATTGTGAGGTGTGAGGTATTCAGAATAGACTGAAAATGAGTGGAAATTATGGTTTTTGAGGTTAATAATACTTTGGGATCAAAATGACCCCCAAATTCTATGATTTAAGCTGTTTTTTAGTGTTTTTTGAAAAAAACACCCGAATCCAAAACACACCCGAATCCGACAAAAAAAATTCGGTGAGGTTTTGCCAAAACGCGGTCGAACCCAAAACACGGCCGCGGAACCGAACCCAAAACCAAAACACAAAACCCGAAAAATTTCAAGTGCACATCTCTAGACTGGCTTCACAGGAGGGCTCCCGTTTTTGTCAGTGAGGGGGCATGCCCAGCACTCTGTGAGCTGTTGGCATGCCCCCGGGGGCTGATTATGAGTCCGGGGGGCCCAGGGCACTTGAGACAGGGGAGCCCTATCTCATTGCTGTGCCTGCTGTGGGGATGGGGGCGTGGCCTAATCGTGCCCGCGCGACCACGCCCCCTTATGCAAATTCCGATTATTTTTTTTTAAATGGAATTTTGGCCCCTCAGCTAGGGCTAAATCCAGAGGAGGTGGTCGCTCCCCCCTACACACCCGCACAGGCAGAAGACAGCAGGGAGACTGCTGCCTCCCTGCAACACCACAGAACATCCAATATGCAGCAACGTGCTGACTGTAGCACAATGCTGCCGCTGTTGCTGGCAGGACGGGGGGGGGGGGGGGCTTCTGAGCTGGGACAGAGCTACTTCAGCCGGGGGCCCCCCTAAAACTGCGGGGCCAATGGTTCGTACCCCCTGCCCCCCCCCCTTAATCCGGCTCTGCTGCTGGAACCCCCCCCTTAATCCGTACCCCCTGATACCCCCTCTCCCTCTGTCTCCACTATTCACCGCTGCTCTGCTAAGCAGAACAGCGAGTACAGGAGCTTTCCAACTGCCCCCCACCCCCACCGCGGGACACTGCGACCCGCGGGTGGGACAGCGGGACAGACCCCCAAAAATGGGACTGTCTCGCGAAAATCGGGACATTTGGGAGGTATGGGGGTGTGTGAGGGGTATGTCATACAGACAGACGGGCACCGGCTCACTGTGTACTTGACCCCCCACATCAGCATACTCAGCAGGGTCTCTCTGGCGTGGAGGAGCGTCACCTTCTGGCACACTCCACGCTTCTTAGCTGCAGTTTTGTGGGGCACCTGCCGCTGTGCAGGTTCCGTACTGCCTCTGTTATCTCCAGCCTCGGCAACCCCACCGCTAGCTGCAGCGCTGCCACCCGCAGTGAGGTGCGCCCTGCTCATTCACACACTTTAGCTGGCGGGTAGCGCTGCAGAAATCCGAGCTGCTTGCAGGCTCCGACCCCCTCCTCCCTCCAGCCGCAGCGTCTCCTGGGAGCTAATCAGTCACTGCCAGTCTCCCCTTACCACAGTGCCCGGCAGCCGCGAGGTCCGCGCCACGTGCATGCTATGACCCCCTCCTCCCTCCAGCCGCAGCATCTCCTGGGGGCTAACCAGTCATTTCCAGTCTCCCCTTACCACAGTGCCCGGCAGCTGCGCGAGGTCTGCGGTGTGTGACTGAGGAGGGGGGGAGGGTTGCGGACGGGCAGAGGAAGCAGGACTCCAGCCTGAGAGAGTCAGCCATGCCAGGTCTCCACCAGCAGCAGATCCCAACAGGTTGGAGTGGAATAGCAGCAGCCAGCAGCAGTGACTCCGGTAAGACATATCTGTCTGTCACCACTGTTTTGTCCCTAATACCAATCTCTACCGTGCCCTGTGTTCTGTCATGTCCCTGTCACCCCTGGCCTTGCCCTGCCACCCTTATCCTGGCCTTCACTCTTATCCTGGCCCTTTCACCCTTATCCTGGCCCTGTCACCCTTATCCTGGCCCTGTTACCCCTATCCTGGCCCTGTCACCCCTGTGCTTGCCCTGTCAACCCTATACTGGCCCCGTCACCCCTGTCCTGGTCCTGCCGCCCCTACCCTGGCCCTGTCACCCCTATCCTGTCCCTGTCATTTCTGTCCTGGCCCCGTCGCCCCTGTCCTGGCCCCGTCACCCCTGTCCTGGCACCGTCACCCCTGTTCTGACCCTGTCACCCCTGTCCTGGCCCCGTCAACCCTGTTCTGACCCTGTCACCCCTGTCCTGGCCCTGTTACTGCATACCCTCCAACTACCTTTTTGGCAGGTACAGTACCCGCAGCGCCTCCAGACCTCTCCCCAATGCACCACACCTCCGCACCTTCCCCTCCACCACATGCGGCACTCCACCCCTCCCCCACATGCTGTGCCTCCAGACCCCCTACACCACCCGTGGCTCCCACTCCTCTGCCCCTTCACCACCCACAGCACCTCCAGGCCCCCTCCACCATTCACCCCCCTTATATGTCTCCCCCCACACCTGCCCCCGTCCACCCGCAGCATCTGCAGACACTCTCCTCCATCCGCGGTCCCCCCCTCACCCACCCCTCCCTCACCAATGGCACCCCCGCACCTGCCCCTCCACCACCTGCAGCACCTCCGGACCTCCTTCCCCATCCACCGCACCACCCGTACCTGCCCCTACCCTACCCATGGTGCCTGCGGTCCCCTACCCCAACCCCGGCACTCCCGTCCCTTCCCATCCCACAGCACCTCCGGAACCCTTCACCCATCCACAACATCCCCACACCTGCCCCTCTCCCACCCGTGGCACCCCTGCCCCTCCCCCACCTGCAGTGCCTCCGGACCCCTCCCCCATCTGCATCCTCCACTCCTCTGCCCCTCCCCCACCCGCAGCACCTCCCGAACCTTCCCCATCCGGGCCCCACCCCCACTTCTGCCCCCTCTCCACCTGCAGCATCTACAGACACCACCTGCAGTCCCCCCCGCACCCGCTACATTCTGTACATCGTGCCCTGCAGGTGCTGTTCACGCCGTCGCAAGGGGCTGCGCCTCCTTCACCATCGCACGCCCTTTCATTGTGCAATATTTAACCACTAACAAAGGAATGCAGGTAATACTCCATATAATACAAATATTAAACCCCAGAAAGGCATGCAAGGGTAAAGGGGGAGTAGACCCTTGCGACGGTGTGAAGAGCAACGGTAGGGCGCAATGAAGCACCTAGTATATATATATCTAAGACAGCATCTTTTATATATCTATCTATATATATACATATACACACAGAGTAAAAACCACAGCACTCACCGCACCAGAAGCGGGGCACAGCTATGCACTTACCACTCACAGGGTGGGGTGCATGTAACACTGCACTCTCCACCACAGAAGCGGGGTACACAGCTGTACTTACCACTCACAGGGCGGGGTGCATGTAGCCCATGACCACATCGCTCTAATAAATACAAACAGAGAACCCAGCACTCACCAAAGTAAACTCACTTATCCTCAACAATTCAATAAATAAATGATGGGGGTTTAGTTGGTGGATTGGCCAATGCACGGAAGCCTGTATACCGATTCAAGGTACCCCACCTTCATACAGGTCCTACACTATCACAGAGTCTTAAAACCTGACTACCACACTGCTGCATCATCTGCCTGCTAGATGTAATGTGTACCTGCCACAGACTTTATGGCTTTTAAAGGCACACTAGTCACCTATTGCACTGGCTCAAAGATGATTGCTAAAAAACAGCTGAGACAGGTTCAGGATAATGAAGTCCACACAGGGGTGCATGAGAAAGCTAGTGGCCACGGTTAATAAGAGCTAACCATAGATTAACCCCTTCATATACACACAGAGTAAAAACCACAGCACTCACCGCACCAGAAGCGGGGCACAGCTATGCACTTACCACTCACAGGGTGGGGTGCATGTAACACTGCACTCTCCACCACAGAAGCGGGGTACACAGCTGTACTTACCACTCACAGGGCGGGGTGCATGTAGCCCATGACCACATCGCTCTAATAAATACAAACAGAGAACCCAGCACTCACCAAAGTAAACTCACTTATCCTCAACAATTCAATAAATAAATGATGGGGGTTTAGTTGGTGGATTGGCCAATGCACGGAAGCCTGTATACCGATTCAAGGTACCCCACCTTCATACAGGTCCTACACTATCACAGAGTCTTAAAACCTGACTACCACACTGCTGCATCATCTGCCTGCTAGATGTAATGTGTACCTGCCACAGACTTTATGGCTTTTAAAGGCACACTAGTCACCTATTGCACTGGCTCAAAGATGATTGCTAAAAAACAGCTGAGACAGGTTCAGGATAATGAAGTCCACACAGGGGTGCATGAGAAAGCTAGTGGCCACGGTTAATAAGAGCTAACCATAGATTAACCCCTTCATATACACACAGAGTAAAAACCACAGCACTCACCGCACCAGAAGCGGGGCACAGCTATGCACTTACCACTCACAGGGTGGGGTGCATGTAACACTGCACTCTCCACCACAGAAGCGGGGTACACAGCTGTACTTACCACTCACAGGGCGGGGTGCATGTAGCCCATGACCACATCGCTCTAATAAATACAAACAGAGAACCCAGCACTCACCAAAGTAAACTCACTTATCCTCAACAATTCAATAAATAAATGATGGGGGTTTAGTTGGTGGATTGGCCAATGCACGGAAGCCTGTATACCGATTCAAGGTACCCCACCTTCATACAGGTCCTACACTATCACAGAGTCTTAAAACCTGACTACCACACTGCTGCATCATCTGCCTGCTAGATGTAATGTGTACCTGCCACAGACTTTATGGCTTTTAAAGGCACACTAGTCACCTATTGCACTGGCTCAAAGATGATTGCTAAAAAACAGCTGAGACAGGTTCAGGATAATGAAGTCCACACAGGGGTGCATGAGAAAGCTAGTGGCCACGGTTAATAAGAGCTAACCATAGATTAACCCCTTCATATACACACAGAGTAAAAACCACAGCACTCACTAGCTTTCTCATGCACCCCTGTGTGGACTTCATTATCCTGAACCTGTCTCAGCTGTTTTTTAGCAATCATCTTTGAGCCAGTGCAATAGGTGACTAGTGTGCCTTTAAAAGCCATAAAGTCTGTGGCAGGTACACATTACATCTAGCAGGCAGATGATGCAGCAGTGTGGTAGTCAGGTTTTAAGACTCTGTGATAGTGTAGGACCTGTATGAAGGTGGGGTACCTTGAATCGGTATACAGGCTTCCGTGCATTGGCCAATCCACCAACTAAACCCCCATCATTTATTTATTGAATTGTTGAGGATAAGTGAGTTTACTTTGGTGAGTGCTGGGTTCTCTGTTTGTATATATATATACATATATATGTACATACTAGGGTCTCAATCTCTGCTGACAAGGTATCTGTCCACGCTGCTACAGCACTTAAAACCCATGCCGACACAATCGCCGGTCTGAGTAGTGTACCAGAATGTGTGTAAATGGACTTCAAAGTACTTTTACTGCATACTATCTGCAGGATCCCTGAGGCTAGCTGTGAAGTCAGCGCTACCTGTTGGGCAAACGTGACACCCTAGGGGAAGATTCCCATCGTATCCTGGCCCTAGTAGGGAAAGGATACTCCCTGAGAATTCTTTGTGGGAAACTGCAGTCTCTTGTCTGGAGATTCCCGCTCTTTTTCTTCATGAGAGGAGGGAAATTTACCTCAGCTTTCTTCCCCTTAAACATGTGTACCCTTGTGTCAGGGACAGATGAGTCAACAGTGATATGCAAAACATTTTTTATTACAATAATCATATATTGAATACTTTCCTGCCATATTGGCTGTAACTTTGCATTATCGTCGTCGACACTGGAGTCAGACTCCGTGTCGATATCAGTGTCTATTATTTTGGATAGTGAGCATTGAGAGACTCTGAAGGTCTCTGCGACATAGGGACAGACATGGGTAGATTCCCTGTCTGTTCTCTAATCTTTTGTGCAATAAGTTTACCTTAGCACTTAATTACACATATCCAAACAGGTGTCGGCGTTGTCGACGGAGACACCACTCACACACACATTTGCTCCATCTCCTCCTAGGGGAGCCTTTTACCTCAGACATGTCGACTCGAAACACACGTACCGACACACCACACACTCAGGGCATGCTCATCTGAAGACAATTCCCCCACAAGGCCCTTTGGAGAGACAGAGAGAGAGTATGCCAGCACACACCCCAGCGCTATAAACCCAGGAATAACACAGTAACTTAATGTTAACCCAGTAGCTGCTGTTTACATAGATTTTTGCGCCTAATTATGTGCCGCCCCCCCCTCTCTTTTTACCCTCTTCTACCGTATATCTGCAGGGGTGAGCCTGGGGAGCTTCCTCTCAGTGGAGCTGTGGAGAAAAAATGGCGCAGGGGAGTGCTGAGGAAGAAGCCCCGCCCCCTCGACGGCGGGCTTCTGTCCCGCTTAAATATACATTTTCTTGGCGGGGGCTCATACATATATACAGTGCCCAACTGTATATATGTGTACTTTTGCCAAAAGAGGTCCATATGCTGCCCAGGGCACCCCCCCCCCCCTGCACCCTGCACCCTTACAGTGACTGGAGTATGTGAGGTGTGTTTGGAGCAACGGCGCCCAGCTGCAGTGCTGTGCGTTACCTCAGTGAAGAACGGAGTCTTCTGCCGCCGATTTCGAAGTCTTCTTGCTTCTCATACTCACCCAGCTTCTGTCTTCTGGCTCTGCGAGGGGGACGGCGGCGCGACTCTGGGATCGGATGACGAGGGTGAGATCCTGTGTACGATCCCTCTGGAGCTAATGGTGTCCAGTAGCCTAAGAAGCAGGACCTAGCTTCAGAGAGTAGGGCAGCTTCTCTCCCCTCTGTCCCACGATGCAGGGAGTCTGTTGCCAGCAGAGCTCCCTGAAAATAAAAAACCTAACAAAATACTTTCTCACAGCAAGCTCAGGAGAGCTCACTGAACAGCACCCAGCTCGTCCGGGCACAGTCTCAAACTGAGGTCTGGAGGAGGGAGGAGCCAGAGCACACCAGAATCTAAACTCTTTCTTAAAGTGCCCATGTCTCCTGCGGAGCCCGTCTATTCCCCATGGTCCTTACGGAGTCCCCAGCATCCACTAGGACATTAGAGAAAGAGTGTTTAGTGCAGCCGGTAACCTTCTCAGCGATCGGCGTAGGAGGTTACTTCCAGAAAATGTGGAGAAGATGATGTTCATCAAAATGAATTATAATCAATTCCTCCGTAGAGACATGTACCAGCAATTGCCTCCAGAAAGTACACAGGGACCTGTCATGGTGGATTCCAATGAGGACGAATTAATACTCTGTGGGGAGAGGGATGTACACAGTGAAAGGGGTGAGGAATCGGACGATGAGGAGGAGGTGGACATCTTGCCTCTGTAGAGCCAGTTTGTGCAATGAGAGATTGATTGCTTCTTTTTTGGTGGGGGCCCAAACCAACCAATCATTTCAGCCACAGTCGTGTGGCAGACCCTGTCGCTGAAATAATGGGTTTGTTAAAGTGTGCATGTCCTGTTTATACAACATAAGGGTGGGTGGGCCCAAGGACAATTCCATTTTGCACCTCTTTTTTTTTTACATTTATCTTTGCATCATGTGCTGTTTGGGAACTATTTTTTTGAAGTGCCATCCTGCCTGACATTGCAGTGCCACTCCTAGATGGGCCAGGTGTTTGTGCTGTCCACTTGGGTCGCTTAGCTTAGTCATCCAGCGACCTTGGTGCAAATTTTAGGACTAAAAATAATATTGTGAGGCGTGAGGTGTTCAGAATAGACTGGAAATGAGTGAAAATTATGGTTATTGAGGTTAATAATACTATAAGATCAAAATTACCCCCAAATTCTATGATTTAAGCTGTTTCTGAGGGGTTTTTGAAAAAAAAACACCTGAATCCAAAACACACCCGAATCCGACAAAAATTCGAAAGGGAGGTTTTGCCAAAACGCGTCCGAATCCAAAACTCGACCGCGGAATCGAATCCAAAACCAAAACACAAAACACAAAAAATGCCCGCTGCCCATCTCTATTTCCTTTATAGATGCACTATAAGTGTATATACAGTATGTAAATATGTCTATATATATTGTATGCATATACATTGAATACCTGCAACTGATGCAGGAATGTTACAGACCTCATTCATTTGTTCATCATCAGGTGAAGCTGCAGAGTAATTTTGCATCTGTCTTGGCCGCCATATTTACCTTGGAAGGAATTGGCCGCACTGTGGATCCTGAGATTGACATTCTGGAGGCAGCCCGGCCATTCCTACTGGAGAATGCCACATTGCCGGTATAAGAAACACAGAGACATCATGGCCCTCATTCCGAGTTGATCGCTAGCTGCCGTTGTTCGCTGCGTAGCGATCACTTAAAAAAATTGCAAAACTGTGCATGCGTATGCACAGCAATGTGGCATTAAACATGACACACGCCAACAGGCATGAACCATTTACAGCAACATGCTGAAAACAAATGAAACACAACTTGTGTAACTATAAAGAACAAACTGCAGGTAAAGTACGCACTGGGTCGGGTGCAGAGCCGGCCCTAACCAATATGATGCACTTTTAGCTGGTGCCCCCTAGCACCACCGCTGGTTCCGCCTCTGACCTTGCACCTCTTTCCCAGCACCATCACCCCTCACCCATAGCAGTCCTTATTTTGGTGTTTGTACCCCCTATATAATTTAAATAGGAACAGCTCGCATATTTGACGCACAGCCCAAAAAGTGGTGTGTTTTTGCTGGCAAGGGGCATGGTTACACAATAGTAACCCCAATTCCAATTACGCCACACAGTACTGCAACTTTATTTACATTTGATCATGCGATAGTGTCCATAATTTATATTACATCCCACAGTAGTATCACTTTACCTTATAAATGTTACTCCTCACAGTAGAGCCCCTTATTCACATTACATCACACCAAATTGCTCGTAATTCACATTACACCACACCCTATTGTTCTTTATTCACAGACGACACAGTAGTGCCCTTTCTATATGCAACGCCACATAGTAGAGCACCTTATACACATAATGCCACACATTAGTAATGCATTTATACACATAATTCCACACAGTAATGCCCCTTACACATATGAGACACCTTATTAATGTCCTTATAAACATAATGCGCCTTACACATTATGACAACCTTTATTAATGCTCTTTTACACATAATGTCCCTTACACATATGCCACACATTATTAATGCCCTTATACACATAATGACACACATAGTGCCACCTACACATTTACTGCACATTATTAGTGCCCCTTTACACATAATGACACACATACAGTAGTACCCTGTTACACATATGCCGCACATTATTAATGCCCTTATACACATAATGACACACATAGTGCCCCTTACACATATGTTGCACATTATTAATGCATTTTTACATGACACACATAATGCTCCTTACACATATTCTGAACACTACTGCACAACCAACCCATTCACATGCACACAGCACGCACACTGCTACTAACACTGTGACCTCTGCCTCTGCTTGGCTACAGATGTGCCCTCATAAATCTTGCCTCAATGCTAATGTCAGGCACATTTTTTTAATGAAAATGCATCTTATTTGCATTGCTATGTGGCTAGGATGCACAAGTAGCTTTTGCTGATTAAAATGATATGCAGCATACTGTGTGAGACTGTGGTTGTATCTGCATATGAAATGCTACACACAGAATATAGGCATGCCGCATATCATTTTAATCAGCAGAAGCTGCTGATGCCCCTAGGCATATCAAATGCCCTAGGCAATTGCCTAGTTTGCCTATGCCTATAGCCGGCTCTGGTCGGGTGCCCAGCATCCTCTATGGACTAGGAGAAAAGGATTTACCGGTAGGTATTAAAATCCTATTTTCTCATACGTCCTAGAGGATGCTGGGGTCCACTTTAGTACCATGGGGTTATACCAAAGCTCCAGTACGGGCCGGAAAGTGCGGATGACACTGCAGCACCGATTGACCAAACTTGAGGTCCTTATTGGCCAAAGTGTCAAACTTATAAAATTTTAGCAAATGTGTTTGACCCTGACCAAGTAGCTGCTCAGCAAAGTTGTAAAGCCGAGACGCCCCGGGCAGCCAACCAGGATGAGCCCACTTTCCTAGTAGAATGGTCCTTCACCGACTTCGGTACCGGCAAGTCTGCTGTAGAATGAGCGTGCTGAATTGTCCCTCTGATCCAGGGCGCAATAGTCTGCTTAGATGCAGGACACCCAATCTTGCTGGGAGCATACAGGACAAACAGAGCCTCTGTTTTCCGTAACCGAGCTGTTCTTGCGACATAAATCTTCAAAGCTCTAACCACATCTAGAGACTGTGACTCAGTGAAAGTGTCAGTAGCTACTGGCACCATAATAGGTTGGTTTATGTGGAAGGACGAAACCACCTTTGGAAGAAATTGTTGACGAGTTCTTAACTCTGCCCTATCTTCTTGGAAGATCAGGTAAGGGCTCCTGTGAGACAAGACCCCCCAACTCAGACACCCGCCTTGCGGATGCCAAGGCCAAAAGCATCACCACTTTCCAAGTGAGAAACTTCAATTCTATCTCCTGCAGAGGTTCAAACCAATCTGGTTGAAGGATTTGCAACACCACATTAAGGTCCCATGGTGTCACTGGAGGCACAAATGGAGGCTGGACATGCAGAACCCCTTTCACGAACTTCTGGAAAGGAGGCCAATTGTTTTTGAAAGAAAACTGATAAGGCCGAAATCTGGACCTTGATTGACCCCAATCTAAGGCCCGCATCCACACCAGCCTGCAGAAAATGGAGAAAACGTCCCAACTCAAACTCTTCCGTAGGAGCCTTCTTGGATTCACACCAAGACACATATTTTCTCCAAATACAGTGATAATGTTTAGACGTTACTCCGTTCCTGGCCTGAATAAGAGCGCTCAACAGCGATGCTGTCAAACGTAGCCGCGGTAAGTCTTGATACACACATGGCCCCTGCTGTAGTAGGTCCTCTCGGGGAGGAAGAGGCCGAGGATCTTCTATGAGCAAACCCTGAAGATCTGAATACCAAGCCCTCCTTGGCCTGTGGGGCAATGAAGATTGCTCGAACTCTTGTTCTTCTTATTATTTTGAGAACTTTTGGAATCAGTGGAAATGGAGGGAAACCATATACCGACCAAAACACCCACTGGGTCACCAGTGCATCCACTGCTATTTCTTGAGGGTCTCTCGACCTGGAACAATATCTCTGAAGCTTCTTGTTTAGACAAGATGTCATCATGTCTACTTGAGGAACTCTCCAAAGACTTGTCACCTCTGCGAAGACTTCTTGGTGGAGGCCCCACTCTCCTGGATGGAGATCGTGTCTGCTGAGGAAGTTTGCTTCCCAGTTGTCCACTCCCGGAATGAAAATTGCTGACAGAGCTCTTACTTGTCTTTCTGCCCAGAGGAGAATCCTTGTCACCTCTGCCATTGCCGCTCTGCTTTTCGTTCTGCCTTGCCTGTTTATGTATGCGACTGCTGTTACATTGTCCGACTGGATCTGCACGGGATGATCTTGAAGAAGATGTACCGCTTGTAGAAGGCCGTTGTAAATGGCTCTCAATTCCAGAATGTTTATGTGAAGGCAGGCTTCCTGGCTTGACCATTTTCCTTGGAAACTTTCCTCCTGTGTGACAGCTCGCCAGCCTCGGAGACTTGCATCCGTGGTTATTAGGACCCAGTCGTGAATCCCAAACCTGCGTCCCTCTAGTAGGTGAGAACTGTGTAGCCACCACAGGAGCGAAATCCTGGCTTTGGGGGACAGGATTATTCCGGTGCATGTGTAGGTGGGATCCGGACCACTTGTCTAGCAGGTCCCACTGGAATACTCTGGCATGAAATTGGGCAAACTGTATGGCCTCGTAGGCCACTACCATTTTCCCCAACAACCGAATGCATTGATGGATCGACACGCTTGTTGGTTTCAATATTTGTTTGACCATTTTCTGGATTTGCAGAGCCTTTTCCACTGGAAGAAATACTCTCCGTACTTCTGTGTCCAGAATCATCCCTAAAAAGGACAATCTTGTCGTCGGTTCCAACTGCGACTTTGGAAAATTCATGGTCCAACCGTGTTGTTGGAGTATTGACAGGGAGAGTGCGATGTACTGCACCAACTGTTCCCTGGATCTCGCTTTTATCAGGAGATCATCCAGATAAGGAATTATATTGACTCCTTTTTGACGAAGGAGGGCCATCATCTCCGCCATCACCTTGGTGAATGCCCTCGGTGCCGTGGAGAGTCTGAACGGCAACGTCTGGAACTGGTAATGGCAATCCTGTACTGCGAATCTCAGATAAGCTTGGTGAGGAGGATAAATGGGAACATGCAATTAAGCATCCTTTATGTCTACTGACACCATGAAGTCCCCCTCCTCCAGACTGGAAATCACTACCCTCAGGGATTCCATCTTGAACTTGAACCTTTTCAGGTAGAGATTCAGATTTTTCAGGTTTAAAATCGGTCTGACTGAGCCATCCGGCTTTGGAACTACGAAGAGGCTTGAATAAAACCTTCTCCTTGCTGTGACAAGGGTACCAGGTCAATGACCTGATCCTGACATAATTTTTGAATTGCCGTTGTTACTGCCTCTCTTTCTGGAAGAGAAGCTGGCAAGGTCGATTTGAAAAATCGCCATGGGGGGACGTCTTGAAACTCTAGTTTGTACCCATGGGACACTATTTGTAAGACCCATGGGTCCAGGCCAGATTGAATCCAGATTTAACTAAAAAATTTCAGACGTGCTCCCACCCAAGTGGACTCCTGCAAGGGAGCCCCAGCGTCATGCTGCAGATTTGGCAGAAGCAGGGGTGGACTTCTGCTCCTGCAATCCGGGAGACGCTGCGGATTTCTTTCCTTTTCCCCTTCCTCTACCTGCAAAAAAAGGGGGACCCTTTGGCCTTTTTGTATTTGTTGGGCCGAAAGGACTGCATGTGAGAGTGATGTCTCTTTTTCGCCGGTGTAGGAGCATAAGGCAAGAATGCCGACTTACCTGCGGTAGCCGCCGAGACTAACGCATCCAGCCCATCACCAAACAAGGCCTCACCTTTATACGGGAGAGCCTCCATATTTCTTTTGGAATCTGCATCAGCATTCCACTGGCGAATCCACAACGCCCTCCGAACTGATACTGCCATGGTAGCGGTTCTTGATCCCAAGAGACCAATATATTTCATGGTTTCTAGTACGTACGCAGCAGCGTCTTTGATATGACCTAACGTTAGGAGTATCTCGTCTCTATCTATTGTGTCAATGTCTAATGACAAGTTTTCTGACCACTTCTCAATAGCACTACTTACCCACGCACAGACAATGGTAGGTCTGAGTAGTGTCCCATTGGCCACATCAATAGATCACCTCACTCACTTGCGCCTGTCGGCTCCTTAAGTGAAGCCATTCCAGGCGCAGGAAGAAACATCTTTTCTCTTTTATGACAGGGCCCTGTCTAAAATGCGGGGTGACTCCCACCTTTTGGAAAAAGGTAAGCTGCCTGAATTCCTTTTGGGAAATTTCTTTTCAGGTTAAATCAGACTCCCTCCAAGAGACTGTTCAACTCCTGAGGTGGAGGGAAAATTACATTACTTCTTAACTAAAGTAAACCCTCTCCTTGTGATAAAAGAGGGGGCTTCGTAACTTCTAACACCACCTTTATAGCTAAAACATGTTTTGAATGCGAGTACGTGTCGTTATCAGTTTGTACTACTTGTGCAAATTTGTATGTGACCCAGAGGGGTCCCTGTGGATGAAAGGCAGAACTATTAAAAATCACATCTTCAACAGATTATTTTCTGTATGAGATTCAGTCCAACCTCTTACTGATATGATTTACACTATCATGTAACCTTTCACCCAGTCAGGCTCTTGGTGTCATATTACACCTCTGTGTCCCTAACATGTTTCCCACAGAGGAAGAGTTCCCTGACAGACATGTCACACACATGCACAACCACACCACAGACACTCCGGGACTTATAGGGGACAGACCCACATTAAAATCTGTCAGAGGGACACAGATAGGATTTGCTAGTTCACAACCCAGCGCCAGTAACACAATGTCTGTGAACACAAAATGCCCACTGACATGCAGCGCTTTTATAATGTTAATCACAAAATTATATAGCACCAAATTCACTGTGGCCCCCCCTGTTTTGCACCCTGATACTTGTTCAGCTGTGGAGGAGGACCAGCGTTCTTCTCTGCAGTCTGGAAGAGAGAAAATGGCGTTGAGCAGTGTGCTGGCTGACTGAGGAGGAAGCTCCACTCTTCAATGGCGTGTTTCTCCTCAGCTTTTATGAGGTGATTTTTTAATACTGGCGGGGGTAGGACTGTGCCTCAGCAACTTATGCCCCTTATTTATGCCAGTTTCCATAGATTTCATGCTGCCCAGGGTGCCCCCCCCCCCCCCGCGCCCTGCACCCTGCAGTGCCTGTGTATGTGTGGGCAACATGGCGCGCTGCACTCCCGCCAGCCGCGTGGTACCTTTATGTCAGGTTCTGTCTAGTTTGTGTTCCCGGAAGGGACGCTAGTGGGTCAGTGGAGACAGGATGGAGAAAACGAGGAGGCCGGATAGGATTCCTGCGCATGTGTGCTAAGTTGTTTATTAAACAGTTTTAACAGATAGTATGGCAGCAGGAATACTTGATGGTAACAGAGGATATGCAATAATGAATAAGTAGTAAAGAAGTTGAAAGTCTTATGGCAAAGTCTGTATGGTATGTAACAATCGATCAAGGGATCGATGTATCAGTTTGGAAGCCAATGGTTCCTGGATCATGGAACACAGCAGGGATGATGGTGAGAACAGCAAGCCAGGTAACAGTTACAGGAGACAAGTGTTGAAATCCTCAGTGCAGGTTGAATAACACTGGCAGCTTGCAGGCTGATGAGCAGATGTAGATAGCGAGATGCACCTGGAGGAAAGTCTCTACTGCAGAGGGCTGGTAAAGGTATGAAGCTTGATCACAGTTACCCGGGTTGCTGGTGCTTGTAGTTCCACAGCAGTACAGGATCAGACTGGAATGTAGAGTAGATTCACAGAGGAACTGAAGAGGCTTAATCACAAGCACCCAGGTTGCTGGTGCTTGTGGTTCCACGGCAATGCAGGTTCAGACTGGAAGGCAGAGTAGGAACTCAGAGGAACTGGAGAACGGAGCCAGTGACACAGGTCAGAGGAATGACACGAAGTCCAAGGCAAGGACTGACTCTCCATGCTGCTCCTGATATACCCCCCGGTCTGCAGGTATTGGCTGGAAATGAATGGGGAGGTGCGGCCAAGCTCCGGATTGGTCGATGCGAAGAAGCTGATGGGAACTGTCATGGCGGAGCCCATGCCGCGGCCCGGCGGGAACGCGGCGTGCATGCACGCCTGCTGACAACAGGAGTGTCCTTAGGTCCAGGATGACATTTGGCGACAAGGTGACCAGTGGCAGCGAGACATGGGAGCCCCAGACGGAGACCGCACCGGCGGACAGATGCAGCTGCAGTAAGTCGATTCCTGACACTTTAGCCGTCACTTTCTTGATTGAAGATCTGTCTTCTAACACTCACCTGTCTTCTGACTTCTGGCTCTGTGAGGGGGATGACGGCGTGCTGTGGGAGTGAGCATCTAGGCACGGCTAGCATTCAGTTCCCTTCAGGAGCTAATGGCGTCCTGTAGCCAAAGAAGCAGAGCCTTTAAACTCACAGAAGTAGGTCTGACTTCTCTCCCCTAAGTCCCACGAAGCAGGGAGACTGTTGCCAGCAGTTCTCCCTGAAAATAAAAAACCTAACATAAGTCTTTTCAGAGAAACTCAGTAGAGCTCCTCAGAGTGCATCCAGTCTGCCTGGGCACATTTCTAAAACTGAGGTCTGGAGGAGGGGCATAGAGGGAGGAGCCAGTTCACACCCTTGAAAAGTCTTAAAGTGCCCATGGCTCCTGCGGAACCATCTGTACCCCATGGTACTGAAGTGGACCCCAGCATCCTCTAGGACGTATGAGAAATGTTTGTGATTTATGTTTTTATTAATAGTTATTGTATGTTGCATTTAAGTCATGCAATGCAGCCATGTACAGTATTCCTATTTCCTAATCACAACATAAAAATGATCACATAAATGGATTTAATCAGTCTGGGAAGTACATGTGACAGATGCAACACAGGGATCAACTTTCTACCATGAGTAACAGACACTGCAGAGTTAGTGACACATATGGGGTGTGGGGCTCTGCGTAGTCTCTATCTTCTGTCACATATGCAGCAAAGTGTGCAGAAGACAGGAAAGAAGATCTGGGCGCAGTGTTCGGCTTTAGTTTAATTTAATATGTGACCTTTATTAGTTGAAGTTTTGGTTAAATAAGTTGAATAAAATGAATGTGTGCTTTTATTCTCTGACCAATATTTATTGTGTACTAAGAACTCTGGACTGAAGGTAATGTTCTAATTCTACATACAAGGAATCACTTCTGCAACCACATCATCAGACAACCCTCAGGAAGTGGTAAGTGGGCTGTGCTGGAAGGCATGGCTACATGGGAGTCTGGCTATGCCACACACACCCCTGAAGGAGACCCTGCAAATGCCTATGCTAGATCGGGAAGCAGCCAACTTCCCCACGGATGGGATACAGGCGCTTGAAATACCAACACCGGAATCCCATCTGTTGCAGAAACACAGGCGTGTAAATCCCAACAGGACTCGGGATTCTGGCGTCTAAATACCGACACCCAGAATCCCAATCCTTCTTTCAGCGGGACGTGCTTGTGTGTGTGTGGGGAGGGGGGGCTAGATTTACCCATTAAAAGGGAGGTTAGGGTTCAGGGATGGGAAGGTTAGGGTTAGGTACCGGGGAGGGAGGGGAAGGGTTAGTCACTTAGCAGGGAGGGTTAGGTTTAGGCAGTGGGGATGGGAGGGTTAGGCTGGGAGGGTTAGGCAGGGGCTGGCAACTTTCAGCCTGGGGGCCAGACTCAAGCAAGTGGCCCAGCTTTACACAGGGAATGGAATGCAAAAATGGCCCTGGTACACTTCAATTGCACTGGCCCGTGGGGCAAATGGCACCCTGCCCAGCCAACCCCTGGGGTTAGGGTTAGGCACCCACCAAGGACCAAATGTCAATGAAGTGGAAGGGTGCACAGGAGTAGAAAATGGTCCACGGTGTTTGGAGAGAGGTAGAGACTCAGCCGACACTTGGTTAATGGTGGTAAAAAATTACGTAATGGGTGTTGTTCCAAGACATTCCATACATGCTTGATTAGGTATCTGATGAAAGATCTAGATTGTTGTCACAATTTGGCAGCTGCCTATGGCACCAGTGGTTAGGGCTTCCTAAAACACTAATATTATAATGACTCCCAAATAGTGTTTTTATTGTCACCCTCCTCCCTGTATGCCCAGATTGCCAACTGCTGAGGTGAATGTAAAACTGCTGCTACTCCCTGCCAGTGTTATGCTGAGAGTGTGGCTGTCATGTTTAAATACAGAAAGGAGGATCACAAATTATATGTGATCTAAGGTGTGGTGATTACCTGCAGGAATAATCACCAATAATGTTTTCAAGTGACTGTATATATATAATTTTGTATTCTTTCAGCTTAGATGTGACTAAATGGCTGACAGGCAATGTCCTGCTTTTAACCTTCATGCATATAGGTCCTGGCAGATTTACAGATCATAAAAGTGGGATGAAAGCAATGTCCCATATGCAGTGACCAGACTGGAAGTTATAAATACTGATAAGAGGGAGATGTCAGGGAAATCACAATTTCTCCTGTGAGCTGACCTCAGAATTATATATTGTCCAAAATATAAATGATCTGTGGCCTGGTACCCTGACATGAAGTTGTAAAAGGGGATTGCATTTCTACATCAAAAGCATATATTGCCAAGCTCTGGACATTGAGTTCTGATAAGCCCAATTCGTTTGTTATGACAACAGGGAGGGCTCTGTAAACAGACCAGGGAAGTGTAACCAAAATGTCCTGATTGGAATGTTCAGGAATCCTATTTCCTGGCTAATGTCGTAAACTTCTAAAACTTCAAATCCACAACTGCAGGCTTAGGAAGATGTGACACCCAAAGCCCAGACCTCACTCTCTTTGAAAGAGATTCATACAGTATGCCTTTGGGCTACACCCCCTCTCCCCTGCCTGTTGCCAAGCACCAAGTATATAACAATGGTGCATGTTTAGTGTCCAGCAGGGAAGTAGTTAAAAATCCCAAGGGAGGGGGCCTGCTGGAGCTGAGGACTATATCTGTCTCTCGCATTGGGACACAAAGTGCATCTCTTGGGGACTCAACTTATATGTTGGAGATGACCTGAGTTATTTTGTGAAACTCCCCCACACCAGAATCACCTAATTTCGTTTGAGTAAATTAGTTAGCCCTTAAAGGAACCATTGTGCCAATTGAATGGTTTTATTGATGTTTTCTATTTTGGTGCAGAAATTTCCCTCTTTCTGAATTACTCTCTGTTTTGGAGGATGTATACAAACTCCACACAGAGAGTTTAATTATCAAACCCAATTATCAATTGCATGGTGGTTGAGGGGAGAGCTATAGAGAAGACTAATCTCTCAAAGTATTATAATGAGGTAATATACCTCTGAGAGTTTATTGACTAATATTGTACTTTAATACAGCATATTTTTCGCTATGATATAATAAACAGCAATATTAGTCTGTTGATTGTTATATTTTCTTTATATTTTATTGAATGAATTTGTCGCCATGTCGCTTTGTGAGATCATTAATTTTTAACTAGGAACATTAAAAGTTATATTTTATATTAATTATTTGAATACAGTGTGCCCCAGGATACACTTATAGTCCCCTTTTCTTCTTTACATCTATGTAAAGATCTTTATATATACAAGGCAAAACAATGCCTTGTACAATAGTGCCACTTTAAAAAAAGTCAGAGTTCGGCCAGGAATCCGCAGTCTCCGGCCAACTCGGACTTCATTGCATCCGGCCCATAGTGTATGTGCCAAGGCAGTTTCTTAGCCTGATTTCTGTCTTTATTTATTGATCACCTTGGTTGATGCCAATCCTGGGCTATGCAGCCAAATGCACACTGTACTGTGCATGCCTTATTAAAGGCCTCAAAGAAACTTTTTATTCTTAAATCAATATACAGCTCCTGTTAATGAGTGTAATGTAAATCGCAGAGCAACTGTGCAGCTAAAATTCTGGGCAATGGATTCCAGAGGCAAGTGGAAATGGGGGGGTTAAGGGGCTTATTTATCAAACAATATTTGTGGTATATTCCCTAAAAAAACAGCTGTTTTCGGAGGATACCGAATTATCTTCTGAATGTACCATAGAGGGGCGGCAGCACATCCATATCTGCTGTGGTCCTTTCAATTTGCAACAGCAGCCGCAGCCCCTATTGATTATAACAGTATCTGGATTATAGATCTACACTAAAAAGGTCTACAGTCAATAGGTCAACCACTAATGGCAGACATGCATTAGGTCTATTGGGTCAAAAGGTCGACAGGGACAAAAGGTCGACCTGTAAAAGGTAGACAGCTCAACAGGTCGACAGGGTTAAAAGGTCGACAGGGTCAAAAGGTCAACACGCCAATGGTCGGCACTCATATGGTAGACACAAGTTTGTTTTTGTTTTTGTTTCAACTTTTTCATACTTTATCATCCACGTGGACTATGACTGGGAATAGTAACCGGTGCCTAGTGCAGCAGTAGCAGAGCAAGACACCTTGCCCGAAGCATGGCGAGCGAAGCGAAGGGACACAGTGCACTAAAGGGGCTTGTTTGTGGCAAAAAGACAAAACACCCCAAAAAACAAAAAAAGTGTGTCTACTTTTTTTTGTGTTGACCATTTCCATGTCGACCTCTTGACCCATGTCGACCATTCCTACTGTCTACCTATTCTATGTTGACTTTTTGACCCTGTCAACCTAATGCATGTCTACTATTAGTGGTAGACCTATTGACTGTAGACCTTTTTAGTGTAGATCTAATAATCCACAACCGGTTATAATGCAGGCTGTAATGCTGTCAGAGTTACCATGCTGTATTCTGGAGTTTGGCCCCTGCAGCTAACGCCATCTGAATATGGCATTAGCCCATTGTAGCTTATGGCTTACACTGCACACAAGTTACCAGGCTGCCACACCTATACCAATAGAGGAGTGAAGAGTACGGTGATGTGGTTACTTCACTCTGAACACATGGCAGGGATGGGCCCTGTCCCTGCGAGTGTATAATTATATATTTGGGCAGTATATAATGTTTCTCTTTCATCCACTAGGGGATACTGGAACACTTCAGACAGCTGGGGTGTGAAGTATGCAGACCGGAGGTGGCACAATCTAAATAAAAAAATGTATGCACAGCCGGCTCCTCCCCTTCACGCCCCCCAATCCCTCAGTTTGAAAACATTTTTTATATAAAAATCTTATTGGGCTGAGTCAACCTATGGAAAAGGGGAACGAAAGTTACAAAATATAGAAGAGACAAAGATCGGCATCTCTTTCAGGAGGTTGAACAGCAGAGAGCACAGTGAGTACTCAGCATAAGCGGAGACAGCAATTAGGTGCAGGGCAGCAGAGCGACCACCACCCCCACTGCTTGTCAGTTTCTCCCCACAGCAGACATAGTAAGCAGGGAACCACTGGGGTCGCTGCCGAAAGAGTGGAGACCCGGCAGCTTGGCAGCGCACACACAGGTCACAAAACTGTTGACTTGCACCTCTGAGGGGCTATGACGTGCACAAATTTTTTTAGTTGCGTCCATGTTTGTTTTAGTTTAGGCATGCAGCTTCAGGTCAATCCTCAGGAGGTGGGCTTTCCTCTCTGAGGAGACAGAGTACGGTCACAGAAGGGGAAGTAGTGAGTAGTATATAGAATAGGATAAGCACTGAGGCTCCATTACAGAAACTCTACTGCTGAGATCTCTATGAATAAAAGTTATCTAAACTTTATGTTTTTATCTTCCAAAGGACACTGCTGACAGGTCCTGCAGAGGTGGAACAACAGAAATACCAACCCAGTCAACTCACGCTTAGATACGGTACATCTGAAAGTGTTTCTTCCAAAAGACAAGATACGAGACATTAAGGAAATGGTAAGCCAGGTTCTGCAAAACCAGACGGTCTCTCTGCATCTTTGTGTAAAGCTTCTTGGAAAGATGGTGGCATCCTTCGAATCGATCCAATATGGCAGGCTCCATTACAGATTTTTTCAGATGAATCTGATTGCTCAGGGGGCAGGCATGCAATGGCTTCTCCACCGAAGAATTCGCTTGTCATCCCAGGTCAGGACCTCGTTAATTTGGTGGTCGCTCCACAAGAACCTAGAGGCAGGAAAGAGATTTGGAATCTGGGATTGGAAGATTCTGACTACAGATGCCAGTCTAAGAGGATGGGGAGCAGTGCTGGAAGATCATAAGTTTCAGGGAAGATGGTCACTGCAAGAGAGCAGTCTTCCAGTACATATTCTGGAACTAAGAGCAATCTACAATGTTCTTCTTCTGACAGAGGACCTAGTGAGGGCTCAACATGTGAGAATACAGTCGGACAATGTGACGGCAGCAGCTTACATAAACCATCAGGGAGGAACAAAGAGTCGCATGGCTTTAAGAGAGGCCACAAGGATCCTGTCTTTGACAGAAAAACACAACATATTCCTGTCAGCAGTCTTCATACCGGGAGTAGAAAATTGGGAAGCAGACTATCTAAGTCGTCAGGATATGCATACAGGGGAGTGGTGTCAACACCCACAGATTTTCGAGACAGTAGTACGACGGTGGGGTCTACCGCAAATAGACCTAATGGCCTCTCGAAACAACCATCAGTTACCGAGGTATGTATCTAGGACACGGGATCCATCAGCAGAGGCGGTGGACGCTCTGACGATCCCCTGGCCATACAATCTGGTGTACATCTTTCCGCCATTACCCCTGTTACTGAGAGTGTTAAAGCAGGTGAAAAGGGAAAGAGCGTCGGTAATTTTAATAGCACCAGACTGGCCTCGCAGAAGTTGGTACTCGGACCTGAGGGGGCTCATGGCAGAGGATCCTTGGAGGCTGCCGCAGAGGGAGGACCTCTTGTCACAAGGCCATTCATTCACCCAGACCTGAACCAGCTACGTTTGACAGAGTGGTTCCAGATTCTAAGAGACAGGGGAATTCCAAAATCGTCTATCCCCACCATGTTGGCCGCTAGGAAGCCAGTCCCTGGGGCACATTACTATAGAATTTGGAAGAGGTATATAGACTGGTGTCGGTCTAATGGTTGGAATTTCAGAGAGTTCCGCCTCAATAGACTTTTGAAATTTCTTCAAAATGGTTTAGATGGGGGGTTGAGGTTAGGATCCTTGGAGGTACAAGTCTCTGCCCTCTCTATTCTTTTCCAACAACGTCTGGCATCCTTACAGGAGGTCTGAACTTTTTTACAGGGTGTGTTGAGAATACAACCGCCTTTTCGTCCTCCCACGGCCCCATGGGATCTAAATTTAGTACTTGAAATCGTCAGTTTTCGAGCCTTTGGAGAAGGCAGATCTAAAATACATATCCTGGAAGGTTACCCTGCTCCTAGCTTTGGCATCAACAAGAAGGGTCTCAGAGTTAGGGGCTCTGTCGTTTAAGAGTCCTTTCCTAGTTTTTCATGAGAACAGAGCGGAGATCCGTACAAAGGCGGAATTCCTCCCTAAAGTGGTTTCAGGTTTCCACATTAACCAGCCCATTGTGATCCCCTCCTTCCAGGGAGTTGCGGAGGGGGACTTGTCTTTAGATGTGGTCAGAGACTTAAGAATCTATGTACAGGCTACAACCTCTATTAGGAGGTTTGACACTGTTTGTTCTATATGCTGGGCCCAAAAGGGTTGGCCGGCTTCAAAGCAGACTCTAGCCAGGTGGATACAATTTACTATCAAGCAGGCATATATCTCTAGAGGTAAGAGGGTCCCTTTTCGGGTAGGTACTCATGCTACCAGATCAGTGGTGGCTTTATGGACTGCAGCTAGAGGAGCCTCTACTACCCAACTT
This sequence comes from Pseudophryne corroboree, assembly GCF_028390025.1. Lineage (NCBI taxonomy): Eukaryota > Metazoa > Chordata > Amphibia > Anura > Myobatrachidae > Pseudophryne > Pseudophryne corroboree. The sequence goes on along the minus strand of NC_086453.1, from coordinate 103,852,078 downwards.
TGCAGAGCTGCAACGTGGTCATCAGCACACACGTTCACTCGATTCTACAGGTTTGGTACGTTTGTATCTAGGGATACCAGGTTTGGAAGTTTGGTTCTACAGGCTTCTGACAACACTCCTGCCCATGGGAGTATCTTTGGGACGTCCCCAGCTGTCTGAAGTGTTCCAGTGTCCCCTAGTGGATGAAAGAGAAAAGAGGATTTTGGTACTTACCGATAAATCCATTTTTCTGAGTCCACTCAGGGACAGTGGACGCCCAGCTCAGTGCTGTCAGCCTCCGTGTTCTGGTAAAATTGAATTCAAACGGTTTTCATTATTATGTTAATGGTTCTTGGTTTCTGTTTGACTTGTTACTACGGGTGGTTCCTTTCCATAGGGCTTTTGTTTTCATGTTCCCTCTTCTCTCCGTAAAATTTTCAAACTGAGGGATTGGGGGGCGTGAAGGGGGAGGAGGCGGCTGTGTATAATTTTTTAAATTTAGATTGTGCCCCCTCCGGTCTGCATACTTCACACCCCAGCTGTCTGAAGTGTTCCACTGTCCCTGAGTGGATTCAGAAAAATGGATTTATCGGTAAGTACCAAAATCCTCTTTTTTGCCATAAAAACTTGGTAAGTGAGTGCCTAAAAGTAATGGGCACCATACACTAGAACGATAATGCCCGATTTCATCCAATTTCGGGCCGATATATCGGGTGAAATTGGGCATTTTGGATGAGTTTCCGATCTGATCCGATGCGCATTCCCTTAAGTGTCACGTCGGGTCCCCTAGGTCGCTAGTGCTGCACTCATGATATATCGTAATCGTATGGAATCGTATGGGGAAAAAAAGGTGTGTTTTTTGTGTCTGCGACATATCGCTCTGGTACTATCCCATGCTGGAGTTTGTCCTGGACCAGGAGCCTACCCGGACAGGTTTCACCTCCCTCCCTCGGACTGCCACATCAGAGCCTGAAGACTGTGACCTATCTTTTGTCTGCATCTGTAAGTATATTTCTTTGAATACGTTAAGTTTTTGCAAATTCCATCATCAGTCCAACACAGTACACTTAAATGTGGTCCTCCTGCCAATCGACTGCACCCACCCCGTTAAAAAGGGCCAGGTACCCGTAGACTCGCCCTAGAATGTAGTTGAGGTGGTTCCACAGTGGGAAATGGTGAAGTCTTCTGTGGGTCTCCTGGCGCTGCTCTGGGCAGTGTCCTATGCTGGGTGGTTTTGCTGCGCAAATAGTTATGCAGAACACAGCACGCAGTCACCACCCAATCTATCTTCTCCACCTGCAAATTGATAGCCATTAGGAATATACGGAAGCTGCTAGACAGAATGCCAAAAGTGTTCTCTACTATTCGCCATGCCCGGGATAGCCTAAGATTGTACATGCGCTTCTCCCTTGTCAGGTGCCTATGGGGGTATGGCTTCATAATGTTCTCGTGGAGTGCGAATGCCTCATCAGCCACGAAAACAAAATTGAGGCCGTGCTTGGTTTGCTCCCTAGATGGCAAGTTCAGGATCTTTGTGGTGACCCGCTCGTAGAAGGTGGTATTCTTCAGCGACCCACCGTCTGATGCACGTCCGTTTTTGCCAACGTCAATGAAGATGAATTCATAGTTGGCATTCACCACTGCCATCAGCACGATGCTGAAATACCCTTTATAAGTAAAATAAAGGGATCCGCTGTTTGCAGTAGGGTTGAGGTGGACGTGCTTGCCATCCAGTGGAGCACCCACGGGGGGTTTCCGAGCACCCAGAAACCCCCCGCCACTAAAAAAAATATATATATATATATATATTTTTTTTTTTAGCTGCATAAGTATTATTAAAGGCTGTCTAGCGTCCTCTGCAGCCTGCTGTCTTCCTGGTGGCACTTGTAAGTGCAATAAAAGTTTACTTTATTTTAATTATAGTACATATATATCCATGTGCATACATATACACACACACACACACACACACACACACACACACACACACACACACACACACACACACACACACACTATATATATATATATATATATATATATACACATGTGTATATATATGTGTACTGTAAGTGTGTGTACACATATATATATATATATATATGTGTATGCATGTTTAATATGCTATGTATATGTGTATATGTATGTGTGTGTATGTATATATATATATGTGTGTAGATATATGTATGTTTATTTTGGTGAGTGCTGAACTTTCTGTTTCTATATTTTTGAGTAGGTGGCCATGGGCTACATGCACCCCACCCCTCTAGTGGCGAGTGCGGACACTGCACCCCACTTCTGGGGTGGCGAGTGCTGTGATTTTCTATTTGTTTGTATATATATTCATATATATATATGTATGCATGTTTAATATGCTATGTATATGTGTTTATGTATGTGTGTGTATTTATATATATATATATATGTGTAGATATATGTATGTATATATACACACACACACACACACACACACACACACACACACACACACACTAGTTTTACGGACCCAGCATATACTGGGTCACCTCAGTCCCCACCCCCGTGATTGGCTCCGCCCAGTTCTGGAAACCCCCCCATGCAAATCCTGCATTTGCCACTGTTGCCATCTATCGCTCCCCCACAGTTAGAGAATTGCCAGGTGGTGTCAAACTCCTCTGCCACGGCTTGCTATTCAGATGTACTTGCAGGGAGCTATAAAAAAATAAAAATAAAAATCTAAAACATGTATTTCAAACAGTCTAATTTTTTGATCTACTACAGAGTGAAAGTGTGGAGATTCCCACCACCCCAGACCTCAGCCTCATCCAGGATATGGAGGAATCCCAGCTCCAAGTTCATACCCCTGAAACACCAGCTAACCCTGATACCTTTGCATCACCAGCTTCTCCGGCGCGCCCCTGGAAGAGAACACTTGAAAAAATAAAACACAGACCAGGAGGGCGAAGACATTATATTTCAAGAGATCAAGGCAGGACTTGCCCAGCCACCCCCCTACCCCATCCCCAACCACTACTCAAAATGTGGGGAATTTATGGCCTCTGCAATGCGTAACCTACCCCTGGGTCAAGCGGAGCAAATTCAGCGTCTCAATTTAAAGATGCTGAACAAAGCCTGAAAAGCCAAACTCCACGACAATGTCGTAGTGTTCGGCCGCCGTCCTACACTCTTCCTCCCACCAAATCGCATCCTATTCCGCCCACCCAACCCCATCTCATTCCGCCCACCTAACTGCAGCCTACTCCCCCACCCACCTGCTCCTCAGCCATATACTCTGGAAGCAGAGGAGGACATGCCCCAGTTTGAAATTATGAAGGCATCTTATAATTCCCAATAAATGTGGTGCGGTATAGGCTATATGGTGTTTTGGGGGCAGATTTTTTGGGGAGGATACACGCATGCTGCAGATACATAATAATGGGGACGGGCCCATTCATTCTACACTTTACAGCATGTGTGTATTCTCCCAATCAAATCTGTGCCCAGAACACCATATAGCCCATAGCCCTCCACTTTAGGAGTGAAAGTACCGCCCCATATTTATTGGGAATATGAACATTGTTAAGGGTCTTGTTTTAAAGTTAGTCATTCCCAATAAATATGGTGCGGTATAGGCTATATGATGTTTTGGGGCCAGATTTTTGGGGTAGGATACACGCATGCTGTAGGTGCATAATAGTGGTGGTGGGCCCATTCATTCTGCACTTTACAGCATGTGTGTATTTTCCCAATCAATACCATCTTGAAAGACCTCTTACCGCCCAAACCCCGGTTTATTTTTAAAAGGAACCGATCTTTGGGCTCCTATTTGGCTCCCAGTTGTATAAAAAAACCTTCTTCGAATATACAACTGACACCTAAAAATATGAGTTCCTGGTTTCCAAAACAAATAGGATTTTATAAATGCTGTAAAAACAAATGCATTACTTGCAAACATGCACTAAATAAAACTACAAAACTGCCCAAAACGATCACGGAGAGAGATATTAACATTACCAGCTTTATCACATGTGATACAAGCTGGGTAATATATGTATTAATCTGTGGATGTAATCTAGTATATGTGGGCAGGACCACAAGGTCATTAAAAACTCGCTTCACCGAACATAGGAGAAATATCCTCAATAAATTAACTAATCATAGCATCCCAAGACATTTTACTAAACATCATCAGGGAAATCCGGAGAGTCTAAAAATCATTGGTCTTGAGCACATTCCTATCACCAAAAGAGGAGGAGATAGATTTGGAAAACTCTGTAAACAAGAGATATTCTGGACCTTCCAATTAAACTCCTTACACCCTGAAGGTTTAAATGAAGCACTAGAACTTAATACTATATTATGAACTGTCTCCCTTTTATCACTTTTTATGACTGTGATACCTTTGAACTATACGTCACATATACTTATGGTTTATGATAGTGAACCTGATCTACTTGGATAGACCACTTAGCCATCTATTGCGAGTTAAATCCTCTCCCTTGCCTGATCATCTGATCTATTAAACCTCAATATAGGAAATTAATGAGCACATGATTAATGTTAGAATATATGTTCCTTGATATTCCTCTGTTGTGTACTTACTCATTAATATATAAATAAATCAAAGTAGCTTGGAAGTAATTGGGATTATACTTTTCTAAACAGTATTATAGGTTTATACTCCAACCTATTAGTTACCTAGTGACCGCTTTCGGTTTATTGTTTATTATTTAACTGTTCTGATTGTGATTTATTCCACGTGATTCCAGTCACGTGACCGGCGGAGTCCGATCACGTGACGCTGACGCGATACCCTTGACATAGTGATAGTTGCCTTGGTCTAAATATTTTTACTTAGCTACGTTATGTATAGTGTTTAAACAACGCGAGATCATAGTCACGTGATCGGCAATCGTCCCATCACGTGACCGGAACAATATGTGTTCCTAAACCATATTGTCACGCTATGTGCAGCGTCTAATAACGCGACAGTACAGTCACGTTATCAGCAAGTGTGATAGCTTCCTCGGTCCAAATATTTTCACTCAGCTACACTATGTACAGTGTCTAAACAACGTGAGATCACAGTCACGTGACCGGCAATCGCCCGATCACGTGACCGGAACAATACACGTTCCTAACCATATTGTTACGCTATGTGCAGCGTCTATTAACGCGAGAGCAGAGTCACGTGATCGGCAATTGTCCGATCACGTGACCGGAACTATATACGTTCCTAATCACAGTGTAAATCCTGTTTTAAAGTCCCCATAACAAGCCTCCCCCACCTAGTCACCACGTGATACCTCCACATGACAAATAAACAACCTTCTATTGGTTGCTGTCCGATCAGAGATCACATGATCGGAACTTAAATAAATAATTAAATAATAAAACTAACTTTCTTCTCGTCTCCAGCCTCGTTTTTATTAATAATTTATTTATTATGATTTATGGATATCAACATTAAACATTAGATCTGTTTTTGCATTATTTTAAGAATGTGTTTAGCATAGCAATTAAACACCAGCTGTCTCCAACAATCACATCACTTCCCCTATAAAAGGGTCATCAGTCTCAATGCCACATTACCTTTGACAAAGCTGCCTGGAGCAGTGAAACGCGTTAGGTTGTGACCTGTGTGGACCTTGCCAACCAGCACCATCACGACGCCACCACTTACAGTCAGGACCTAGCATTTGCCCACCTCCGTGAACCAGGACTCCCATTGGCATTGCCATCTGCCCAATACATCTGGAGGAGAACCTAATTTATGGAACACGGAGCTCCGAGTGAACTGTGAACCAGGACCCCAACAACTGTTGCCGTTGCCACACGGACTTGCACTTTACGGGAGCCGCTCTAAACGGAACACAGACTCGGTAACCACATCCAATTGGATGAACTATAACACCTTGGTCCGTATATATGACTGTACATATGCTGGTTTTAATTATGATGATGGGTGCCTAATATACTAGCTGGTGGCAATATTACGAACCTTTTAGTCCACTTTAAGTTATCAGTGAGATAATTTATATCTTAGATTGCATGTTTTTTAATTGTATAGGTCTTTCTTAATCTATTATTAAATATTCACTTATTTAGATCTTACTGTGTCAATAGCGCTGTATACTCTTTTCTATTTCTTATGTTTTTAAAGGGTTTGACTAGCCCTTATTGATTCAGCTGCTAGGAAAAGCACGCTCATCACAGCGCCTGCCTATATACTTGATATATATAACCTTTCATTTTCCCAATCAAATCTGTGCCCAAAACACCATATAGCCCTCCATCTTTTAGGTGTGAAAGTACCGCCCCATATTTATTGGGAATTAAAAGTAAAATAAACTATTATTTAATCCTTTTAATTATTTCATTTTACACACACACACACACACACACACACACACACACACACACACACACACACACACACACACACATACAAATTGTGATATGATGTTTTTTTACATTTCTATGTGCCATATTGGCTAATAATTGCATAAAGTTCTATGTGCCATGTTGGCAAATAATAGCATAAATTTGCACAGTTGTTTAAAAGAAAAAAGTTTAAATGTAACTAAACAGGTGTGGTGTGTATTTTATTTACCTTTACATACTGGTCCTGCAGCACCTTGACAATGGCCTTGCAGGTGTCAGGGATGATCCGACCCAAAACCTGGGGGGTGGATGAGGGTCCCGAACTTCAGGTCCTCCAATGACCGCCCTGTTGCCAGGAACATCAGCGTAGCAGGCAGCCTCTCCTCAGCAGGGATGGCCCTCCGCATCTTGGTGTGATGTAGGGAGTCTTAAGGCCCAGCAACTCCTGGAAGGTATCTTCATCCAATCGCAGGTAGTTGAGATAATCTTCAGGGTTATTATCCTTAATCTTGGTCAGGAGCGACATGTGAGAGAGAGTCCTCCTCTTCAACAGCCAGTTGTCCTTGCTCCAAACAGACCTCACCCTCTTCCGTTTCAGATCTCTGTCACGTTTAAGCTTCATATAGCCATAGGCCAACAGAAGTTGATACCTGTAGGAAACCACCACAGAACAGGGTAAAGAGAACTTTGTTCAGGAAAACCAAACAAAGCAAAGCACAGTAGCAATGTGGAATGCTCAGAAGGTATAAACCAGCCTCACTATTCACAGAGCAGCAGTGTGCACGTGGCTAAAATGGCTGCTGTGATTTATATGCCTATTTGGCCCACCCACCAAGCACCCTAATCCAGCCAATCAGATATTCACATAGCAGCAGTGTGCACAGGGCTAATGGCTCCTGCTATTTATATGTATATTTGGCCCAGCCCCCCTAGCACCCTAATCCAGCCCATCAGATATATCTTATGATACATGTGAATGCATTGTGATACATCGCATGGGATATGTCGCCGCGTCACACATGTACCAAATCGTATGGAACCACTCCCGGGAAGCTCCAGGGAGAGTTCAAGGGAAATCGCCTCTGACTTCAGCCTCAGACATGTCGCTGTAGTATATGGGGCCCTTACAAACTGCAGCACGCTATTGGAAGACTGCAGCCTTGCCCTCCCTCTCCTTTATAAAGGAAGCTATTTAAGGATCACCTATACCATGGAGCTCTTCACAAGTATTCTGTCAAGGCTGTGGTTATTTGTGAATCCGGTCTTGGTCTGGGGTCTGGGTCTGGACTTGAGAGTTGTGGACAGAATTGCACAGGCTTAGGATACAATCTCCTCATGCAGACGTGGCAGTTGGCTGAGGAACGTAGGAGAGGAAGTGACCAGCTATTTGGGTACTGAAACACTGGTGGCGTGAACCACCAGTGCAATAGGTAGCTGGATGGTCACTGAGAACGGAAAGTCTATGAAGACTAGCAGTAGGAATGCTTTGAGTCACCAGCAAACAGATTTGCAAAAAGCTGGGTGGAACCACCACGGCAGGTTTTCCAGATGTTGGACAGAACCAGCAGAGTAGATTTGCAGAGGGCTGGGCAGATCCAGCACAGCAGGTTTTCCAGATGCTGGATGGAGCCAGCAAAGTAGATTTGCAGAAGGCTGGGCGGAACCAGCACAGCAGGTTTTCCAGTAGTTGGGATTGGCTTTCCGACAAAGCAGGTTTTCCAGATGTCGGGATTGGCTTTCCGACAAGGCAGGATTTCAGAATGCTGGATGGAACCAGCAAGGTAGGAGTTCAGAATGCTGGATCGAACCAGCAAGGCAGCTTTTCTGGAATGCTGGATGAAGACAGCAATGTAGGTTTTCTGGAGTGCTGGACGGAACCAGTAGAGCAGGTTTGCTGTGAATGCTGAGTGGAGTCAGCAATGCAGGTTTTCTGGATGTTGGTCGGAACCAAAAAGGTAGGAGTTCAGAATGCTGAACGGAACCAGCAAGGTAGGTGTTCTGAATTTTCGGCAAAACCAACAAGGTAGTTGTTCAGAAAGCTGGATGAAACCAGCAAGGCATAAATGCTGTGATGGAATGCAGAACAGTCTTTAGGTTCACTTGGATGGCACACCAGTGCACTTGGACACACTGTGATGGAAATAGTGGTATGGCCCTTTAATATCAGTCAGAGAGTCAGGTGGTGCTGGGATGGTAATAGCACTCTGTCTAATACAGCTGGAGATGCAGGAGCTCATGTCAAAGTCGAAAAATATCATGATTCACTATTGCCTTGTACTAACCCCAATGCACGTGCCAGCTGCTCGTGCACCGACTCCCCCGTGCGTACGCACCCCCTCAGGTTGCGTAGGGGACGCTCTGACGTCGCCTGCGCATGGAGATGGGTATTTACGGCGGTGTTTGTGTGCGACTAGCGAGCGACTCGATCGCTAGTTATTTAACCAATATAATGCGTTTTATAGGTAATATTCCCCTTAATCATATCTGCGAGTATGTTTAGTGTAAATGGTTCAGGGACTTGGGAATTCCTCTTTTCATGATATGAAGGGTCTGACAAAGGCTGAACAGTGGTGTCTGGTACCCAACGGAAGAGTATTTTATCAGGAATATTCCGGTGTTGGTTAGGAAGAGATTAATCGCTCCTGCGTATAGTTATGTTTAAAAGAAGTTCATGGACATTTACTGTATTTGCAGTTCATTATCCATGCGGTGGGAATCCTGAGGATACCTCCCACCTTAGCAGTTTGAAATAGTCACAGCCCACCTGTTCAAATCCACCTATGACTTTTTGTTATGATGCAGAGAGACATTCCTGTGTCCAATGAACAATAAGATTGTAGGGCCCTTTGTAGTGTACTGTATGTTGTGCATATAAGGCAGCCAGCCTGGGCCAGCTCACTCACTTCTCTCTACAAAGGTTTTCATCATTGACTAACTGAGAGCTGGTTTCCAGGACTGCGCAGCGATCATTCCCACGTGTGTAAGTTTCTCTGTGACCATCTTGTCCTCCTTCTGTGTTTTTGCCATTTACTCTCTCTCTCTCACTGTTATTGTTTATGATTATGCCGCTATTGTATATTCATGTCTAGTTATTCTGTTTAGGTATTAATGTTAGTTTTGTAGTGTATAAGCTGTAACTGTTTTCCCCTTTTTGCATACTAATTATCGTCAGTAAAGGTTTTGGAACCTTAGCAAGGAGTCTGTGTTTCATTAGTTAGTACAAAGGGTATAATGAGCGTCTCAGTCGCTCAAGCAGCTTTTATATTAACAAGGTTAAGAAGCGTTATATCATTACAGTATTTCAGTAGTAAGGTTTACAGTATAAGCTTAGCCTTTCAGTGTGTTGCATACAAGGTTTACTGTGTGTCATCCTGTGAGCGTCTGCGCCGCTCGTGTTCCTCTCGTGGGCACAGCGTCCGCTACGCTAGTAGCGTAGCATTACGGTAGTCGGCCGCCTATAGCGTGCTCGATACCAAGCGTAAGCCATGAGCGAACGTGCCGCTCGTGCGTCTCGACCACGGCCTAGCGTCTGCTACGCTAAGTGCGTACCATTACGGCACCTCGTGCGCCTATTGCGTACATTGTCTTCAATAAGTATATAGCTTAGGTTCAAAGTATAGAATTGACTCTATCAATTGAGGGCTCCACATATCCGCACTAGCGAACACAAGCAGACTTTATCTGTCAGCAAAGGGCGGGAAGGTAGTATCCCTTTGTATCCGTGTTGGTGGTGGGGGATACGGTAGTGCTGATCAGATAAGCGTCTGCTTCGCTTAGGTGTAGGAGTGCTGGTGGAATCCGGAACCGGAAGGTAAGAACAGTACGCTATTGTCTTTTAAAAAACTGTTTATTTCTGTTTGATACACATTGCGTACGCAACACACGCACACACCTGCATTTTCATTTGTATACTTTCACATCTCACTTTCCTGTTTGCCATTTATCATTGATAACGTGCTGAGAAAGATTTGTTGCTATTGGTAGTTAAAAGTAAAATTAATACGTAAGGGAGTAATTTGTAAAACACGCACACGGCTTTGCCTAAAATACAAGGGAGATCTGTGTGGTGCTCGGTAAATGATTACAGTTAAATATCATTTGCATTGATAGAAACGTGTTACTTGTGTTACTGTGGACGTGTCTGGCCTGTGTACACGTGTCCCTAACAAAGGGCGGGACAAGCGTACGCGACGCAAGGGTCGACGCACGTAGCGTATATTACGCAACGAAGCGTACGGGTACGCCCACTTGATACAAATCACACGATAGTATTGTTTTAGTAGGCGATACGGAGGCAACGCGATAATAGCACAAGTTAATCTCAGTGTCCTAAATTTTAGCGTAATAGAGCCTTCTCTAGTTGCAACTCCTCTGGGACTAGCCTGTGTTACTGCATAAAAGGAATTTCTATACAGAAAAGAAAGTAAAGAGTATATGAGGTGAAAGAGTGTGTGTATATATATAAGTTTCTCATTTTGGTTGGAACCTAGGAAATCGAGTTCTCGTAGAGGTACATCCGTGCGAGTGATAGCACGTGGTGGCTTGGGAGGCATCCCTTGTTAGTCTTGTAATAAGAGCATTAGAGTATAGCAGATTAGGAGGTCTACTGTAGACACAGACCAGGAGGTCACAGACCAGGAGGTCACAGACAAACCAGAAGGTCACAGACCAGGAGGTCCAGAGAGACAGACCAGGAGGTCTAGGTACAGCAGACTAGGAAGTCCGCTATAGATAGAGTATACCCATATAGGCCATCAAGCTCAAGCTGAAAGGAATTCGCAGCCGCAATTATCGATTCCGCTGGTCGTAAGGCGTATAAATAATAGTTATTTATACACAGTGCGACTGTACCGCATGTAATTGTGTGCATTAGTTTGTAACTTGACCCAGTACCATTTGCGTACGCTAGTGGGGTCATAAACGCTATTTGTACATTCTAACGTGATTTGTGTAATTTTTTTATTTTAAGGGAGGTTTGCTGGTCACTCAGAAATTCTCCAGCAACTGATATTTACTGGGAAGGGTAAGTGCTCTGCGGATCACACCCACACGTTCCAGTAAATAGAGGTTCAGGTTGCAGGGGCCCTAGGTTGAGTACGCCAGCGCTAAGGCAGCGTGTGGGCATATTGGTCGACGTGGGCGAGTGTGTGAAGGTACTCGGTAAACTTTCACCGTCGGCCTACCCCGGGCAACTTGGTTTTTGTAAGGGTTCGCTGAAGACCCTGATTTGAAGGTCAGAGGTAGTGAAAGCAACACCTGCAAAGATGAGGGCCAGTTGTTCAGGTAGGGGGCGATCAACCCTGTTTCAAGTTCATTTAGTAAGCCGGCCAATAGGGTCGGCAAGGTATATCATGTGTGAAAAATACGGGTCACACACAGAGGTTTTGTGCGATGAATGGGAAAGAATGACTGTGCATGACGGGGAAAAGTTCCCACGAGTAGGCAGTTTTAGTCCTGAGGTGTTACAAAATCTAAGGAGAAGGATATGTCTAATTAAATCTGCGAAGAGACGGATCAGACATTATGATTATTTACAATTATGGCAACAGGAGGGTGAAATACAAAGAGGATTGGCTCAAGCGGCTGGTTCAAACCCTATCAGGAAACTGATAGCCACCGCACCACCCCCACCATACATAACAGGAGAGAAAGTGGTTACAGAGAATGGCACACTGGTGTATGATAAACATGCACTTAGTAAATGTATTGATGTTAAGAGTAACATAAATAAGGTTATTGATGCTAATGTTAACCCGTGCAAGCTGTACCCTGTTTTAAACTTTCCCCAGGATTGCGACCAGGAGGATGAGCCCACCACAATATCGGCACTCTCTCTAGCAGCCACCATACAAGAGACTACAGTGGGCACGGCCCAACCAGTAAGATTAGTATCAAAGGCCCCTAGTGGAGGGACAGGTGAGGTCGTATCAACTGGTAAGTACGGCACTGTACACTATGCAGAAACCATTACACCACATGTTGTAGAATCTACTCAGAATGACGTTATTGAACTTAATCCTGTCAGGGTAATTGCGGTACCAAATGGGAAAACTGACGCTTTGGGAGCCACTCCCGTCAGGAACATCGCCATGCACTGCCCTTTTCCCCGAACAGAATTAAGATCAATGATGTCTGAATTCCCTGATCCTAGGAAAGATCTAGTTGCAAGCCAGAGATACATTAGAGAGCTAGGTAATTCTGCAGAGCCCAATAACAAAGATTGGCGGACATTGCTGAGGGTATGTTTACCCTCCAATGTCGACTCAGTGAAATTTATCGCTGACTGTAAATTAGATGAAGAGGTACCCTTACGGATGAGTACAACCAAGATAATGTAAAAAGAATCAATCTGCAGTTAGGAGTATATTTCCCAGCTGTTGTCAAGTGGAACAAAATTTTCTCCATCAAGCAAAAAGAGGGAGAAATAGCTGCTGATTATTTTCATCGGGCACTGCAGGAAATGGCTAAGTATACAGGGATAGAAGACATTAAGACAAATGTGAATCATAGAGAAGTAGCAGTTTCTGTGTTAATGGATGGTTTAAAGGAAGTATTGAGGACGAGGGTACAGACCACCCAACCATGTTGGCGAGGTTTGTCGGTGGCTACTTTGAGAGAGGCCGCTATTGATCATGATCGGAACATCACCAGACACAGGGAGTCGCAGAGTGATAAGCTGATGGCCGTAAGTATACAGGCCCTTACCACAAGGCCAACTCAGCATAAGTCTCAGACCCCTGTGGGTAAGTCAAATGTGGTAGTTTGTTATCATTGTCACAAAGAGGGACATTTTGCACGGGAATGTAGATCAAGAAATACACAAAAATCATATCAAACCCCTAGACAACGACATGACATACGAGATTGGGATCAAGGACCGCAGAGACTGAGTTATGAGCCACATGCAGGGGAAACAAGAAGGTATCCCCCAAGAAGAGACTGGCAAATCACTGATAGTTCCCATTTACCCCCTTCACAGGTAATAGCTGCCAGTGCGATGCAGGGAGGTCACCACACACCATAGGGGTGGGGCCACACCTGTAATCTGCAGCCAGTGAAATTAATTGCGAGCCTTGGAAGTGAACCCGAGGTCACAATTGATGTAGCTGGTAGATCTCTAAATTTCCTTGTAGATACGGGGGCGGCCAAGTCAGTGATAAATTCGACCATGGGCATGAGAACCACTGGTAAAACAATTCCAGCCATGGGAGTAACAGGAGTAGTACAACACTATCCTTTAAGCAAACCTGCAGAGATTACGATAGGGCCTTTGCATACCAAGCATTCTTTTCTGCTGGCCGCATCGGCTCCGACTAATCTCCTAGGGAGAGATTTACTGTGCAAAATGGGATGTGTCATATATTGTACTCATGAAGGTGTGTTCTTGGACATACCCGAGAACCACGCTCAGGAAGTGCAGGATATGCTAGATTCCCCAACAAGATTAATGTCACACACTGTTGTTGTAAATAGGTGTCCGTCCAAGGTAGAGGAAATGATTTCCCAGATACCGGAATCACTTTGGACCAAGGATGGACAAGACACTGGATTGATGGCAAATGTAGCTCCTGTAGTAGTACAAGTAAAAGATGGTAGGATAGCTCCAAAAATCCCACAATACCCTCTGAAGCAAGAGGTGGAGTTAGGAGTTTACCCTGTAATAGAGCGCTTGCTACAACAGGGCATTCTGGTAAGGATGTCCAGCACTGCCAATAGTCCCATCTTCCCTGTTAAAAAGAGTGGGGGGAGGGGTTACAGACTAGTGCAGGATCTTAAGGGCCCTACTCACTGGCCGACCCGCCGCCGAGCTGCCCGACGGCGGATACGGCCGACGAGCGACCCGGCGGCGCGGGGGGGGGGGGGGGCAGTGACGGGGGGAGTGAAGTTTCTTCACTCCACCCGTCACGCGGCTGCATTGAAGTGCAGGCAAATATGGACGAGATCGTCCATATTGGCCTGCATGCACAGCCGACGGGAGACCAGCGATGAACGAGCGCGGGGACGCGCATTGTTCATCGCTGGAGTGTCCACACTGAAAGATATGAACGAGTTCTCGTTCATTTATGAACGAGATCGTTCATATCTTTCCGAAAATCGGCCAGTGTGTAGGGCCCTTAAGAGGGATCAACAAAATAGTTGAGAGTCAATTCCCCGTAGTGCCAAATCCAGCTGTCATCCTTATGCAGATCCCTCCCACTGCCAAATTTTTCACTGTGATTGACCTCTGCTCCGCCTTCTTCACGGTACCTCTGCACCCTGACAGTCAATACTTATTCGCATTCACATACAGAGGAGTTCAGTACACCTGGACTCGTTTACCACAAGGTTTCATTGACAGTCCAAGTATTTTCTCACAGGCCTTGCATGATTGTTTACAGTCTTTTCAACCTGAGAGCGGATCAATATTAATACAGTACGTAGATGACCTACTGCTGTGTTCGGATTCGCTCGAATCGTCCCTTAGAGATACGAAACAACTCCTGTTTCATCTTTCAGACACCGGACACAAGGTTTCCAAAGATAAGTTACAATTATGCCAGACCAGGGTGAAGTATTTGGGACACTGTCTGATTCAAGGACTGAGACACCTCACCACTGATAGAATTCAAGCAATTCATGACATGACTCTGCCACAAACCCAGCAACAGATTAGAACGTTTCTAGGAATGTGTGGGTATTGCCGTAACTGGATCCCAGGGTTTTCCATACTAGCCCTACCTTTGCAGGAGATGGTCTCCTCAAACAAACCAGATAGGATTACGCACACAGATGAGTCTGAACGGGCGTTTCAGAAACTTAAACAGTGCCTAACACAGGCACCAGCATTAGGTATGCCAGATTATGGGAAACCCTTTGAGCTGTACGGAACAGAAAATGCTGGGTGTGCGGCAGGTGTCTTAACCCAGAAGCATGGTGATGCCAGCAGGCCGGTAGCCTACTACAGCGCTCAGCTAGACACGGTAGCGCGATCTCTCCCCACATGCTTGCGAAGTGTTGCAGCGATAGCATTGCTAGTAAGTAAAAGCGAAGATGTAGTGCTAGGACACAACCTCACAATTCATACACGGTCACCACATGCAGTGTCAGCTTTACTGAATTCTGCCCAAACCAGACACGTCTCATCAGCGCGGTTTACAAGATGGGAATTGGCGTTAATGGCCCCGGTAAACATCACCATAAGGAAATGCAGCGCATTAAATCCTGCAACATATCTCCCAGGTGTGCCTGGACAGGCACAAAGGGTGGAGGATGAGAGTGATGGTGAAGGAGGATTTAGTACAGGAGATGACACACATGATTGTATGGAATATTTGACCCAAAATTTCACGGCAAGGCCTGACATCAGTGACAACCCACTGGAAGATGTAGATTTTACTTTCTACACTGACGGTAGTTGTCACAGACAGACGGACTCGGGAGACTTGTGTACTGGATACGCAGTCGTAGATGACCAAGGTACCATAGAAGCGGAACCCCTAGGCCCACCACACTCAGCACAAGTTGCTGAGCTGGTTTCCCTAACCAGAGCATGCGAATTGGCTAAAGGCAAGTCAGCCAATATCTACACGGATTCTAGGTACGCCTTCGGAGTAGTCCATGATTTCGGGGCCCTATGGCGCCTCAGAAATTTCATGACGGCAGCTGGCACACCCGTAGCGCATGCAGCCCACATCAAAAGACTTCTAACAGCGATACAGGAACCCGACAGAGTGGCTGTTATCAAGTGTAAAGCTCACACGTATAGCCAAGACCCGGTATCACTTGGTAACAGCCGAGCAGACGAAGCTGCTAAATTAGCAGCCGGTACCCCCATACAGACAGATATCACACAATTGATGGTATTCAATACTGTCAACACACAGAAATTGTGTGAAATGCAACATTTGTGTTCACCACAAGAAAAGGCAGTCTGGAGGTCAAAAGGATATGACCAGGAGTCCTCAGGACTCTGGACAGATGGACAGGGTAAGCCAGTAGCACCCAGAGCATACCTTCCAAGTCTAGCGGAAGCGGCACATGGG
Source organism: Pseudophryne corroboree (assembly GCF_028390025.1). Lineage (NCBI taxonomy): Eukaryota > Metazoa > Chordata > Amphibia > Anura > Myobatrachidae > Pseudophryne > Pseudophryne corroboree. The sequence continues at coordinate 103,835,714 of NC_086453.1, read as the reverse complement.
CTGACTCATCTGGGCAAAGAAGGAATGTGTAAGTTGGTAAGAGCTTATTGGTGCGCCCCAGGATTTTCTTCCCATGCGGGTAAAAGAGCGATGACATGTCTCACCTGCTTGAGGAAGAATATCGGAAAGGCCATACCAACAGAGCCATCCCATATCCCTCCTACAGATGGTCCTTTCCAGGTAATACAAATCGATTTCATACAATTGCCACCTTGTAGAAATTTAAAGTATGTATTGGTTTGTATTGACGTGTTCTCAAATTGGGTTGAAGCATTTCCCGTGGCCACAAATACTGCTGTGTTTACTGCAAAGAAAATTGTGCAGGAATTTGTGTGCAGGTATGGTATCCCTAGAATCATTGAAAGTGATAGGGGTACCCATTTTACAGGTGAAGTTTTTCAAGCAATGTGTAAGTTAATGGGAATTAATAGTAAGCTGCATACTCCGTACCGCCCCCAGGCGAGTGCGAAGGTGGAAAGAGTAAACAGCACTATTAAAAACAAATTAAGCAAGGTAATGGCTGAAACAGGATTGTTGTGGCCCGAAGCTTTGCCAATCGTATTATACAGCATCAGAACCACTCCCAGGTCCCCTCTTAATCTGTCTCCTTTTGAAATTCTGTTTGGTCGACAACCCCATGTTATGATTAACCCCCAGGATGATTTGAAGTGTAACAATGAAGTAACCGTAAAGTATTTGGTTAAGATGAGTAGGCAATTGAGGAATCAGAATGATAATCTAAAGTTGGTGATTCCTGATCTGCCAGACAGTAATTGTCATGACATTGAACCTGGGGATTATGTAATGATACAGAATTTTCTATGCTCAGGTTGCCTTATTGACAGATGGGAAGGACCATATCAAGTCTTATTGACCAGCACAACAGCATTGAAGGTTGCCGAGAGGGAGACTTGGGTCCATTCGTCTCATTGTAAAAAGATTGCTGACCCAGGGAGGTCTCGTGATAAAGAACAGACGGTAGAGGTTGTATCACTGGAGTGTCTTTTCCGGGAAGGTTGAGACGACCAGTGGCAAATGCAGGATTTGCATGGGGGGGGTTTCCAGAACTGGGCGGAGCCAATCACAGGGGTGGGGACTGAGGTGACCCAGTATATGCTGGGTCTGTAAAACTAGTGTGTCTGTGTGTGTGTGTGTGTGTGTATATATATATATATATATATACATATATCTACACACACACATATATATATATATATATATATACATACACACACATACATATACACATATACATAGCATATTAAACATGCATATATATATATATGTACACACACATACAGTACACATATATATATACACATGTATATATATATCATATGTGTGTGTGTGTGTTTATATGTATGTATGTATGTACATACATGTGTATATATGTATGCACATGGATATATATGTACTATAATTAAAATAAAGTAAACTTTTATTGCACTTACAAGTGCCACCAGGAAGACAGCAGGCTGCAGAGGACGCTAGACAGTCATTAATAATACTCATGCAGCTAAAAAAAAAAAAATAAATAAAAATTTTTAAGTGGAGGGGGGTTTCTGGGTACTCGGAAACCCCCCCTGGGTGCGCCACTGACGACACCTGAGCACTGAGAATAATAAGATCGGAGGCGGTTGTCGAGCTAGATTTCTTTTTCCCTATTGTTATTTTCTCCACTTCCCATCTCCCTCATTTTCTACCTCCCCCCTTCTCATTCTTCTCCTTTTCCTCCTATAAGATGGACTTGTCCCAAGAGACTGTGATCCGGATCTTCCTGTTGACCTTATTGTTGACCAGAGCAGTCTGTTTCGGTGAGAGTACCATGGAGGTCGAGAAAGGATCTGGAATGGGTTCTGATGACCAGGATGGAGGCGTAGATTTCCAAGAACAACACAATCACAGAGTAAAGGCGAGTATCAGAAAACGATCTGGTAGCATTGACAATAGAAGGAATTGTGAAGGATTGTTAGCTGAAGAGAACTGCATCTGTAGGCATTGTGACAACATAGTTGAGGATGGGTGCATCAAGAAATGTCAGTCCAGTTTTAATATCCACATGGACCGGCATCCATTGAGTGACTATCACTCATTAGTGGGTAAAGTGTTAAACCAGACAGACTGTTGGGTGTGCTCTCAAGTACCTCAAGGTCATAGCAAATCAGGACTAGTACCATTCCCTTTAACGATAGGAGAGGTACTTGAGTTAAGTGGTGGGAGGCCGGTGGACAAGAGGTTTAATATCTCTAGTCCTCCTAGTTTGAAGCTCCACCAATATCATGTGGATAAGTCCTTAGTATGCTTTAACATTTCCAATTCCCGAAAGCCGGGAAATTGGGAAGTGTCATGGAGTAATCAAACCATGACATTTTCACATAGAGCCGACAGAATGCCCATAGATACAGAACTTATACGCCAGATAGCCAACAGTGGAAGATATTTCCGGTATAGATACACTCTAGGAAGTAGGACCATGCGAGTTGGAGAAGTATCACCAGTATACTGTGCACATATCATACAACCGGATACGTGTACTAGACAGATGGGAGAATTAGGGTTAGGAGATTTCACATGGAAAGTTTGTAACATGGTTATGTCATACTCCGTCCCATATTTTATCCCCGATGATGCATATTTCATATGCGGGAGGAAGGCATATAAGTGGCTTGCCCCAAACTCAGAGGGATTGTGTTACATTGGAAAAGTACTGCCTGAAGTAATGACTGTATCCCATAACAAAATGAAAGACATTCACCGCGGTGCCCAAGCTCCTTATACTCACACTCATTACGAGCACGTCGTTAAAAGGCACCTGATAGAGAGGACAGAGCATCCGGCCTCTGATCTGATCCATGAATCCACCGGGATTCAATTCCTACTCGCGTTAGATATCACTTGTACCGCCAGAGGAGTGATAAATTATAGGTATATATCTGCGCTAGCAAACTTGTTAGACAATATCACTGAAATGTATGACGACACGTTCAGGTATACTGGGAGAGAGTTACAAGCCTACAAAACAGAACTGGTTCAGCATAGGATGATTCTCAATTACCTCACAGCAGTGACAGGCGGGTATTGTGTTACCCTAGCAACTCAGTATGGTGTAAAGTGCTGCACGTATATTACAAACAGCACTGAGGACCCGGCCGAGGTCATAGACCAAAAGATGGATGACATTTTGCAATTGAAGTGGGAGTTTCGAAGGAGGCATAATCTCACTCTCGCTGCTGTGGGTAATGAGCTGATCGGTTGGGTGTCATGGTTGAACCCACGAAATTGGTTCTCTGGTTTAGGAGAATGGGCCCAAGGCATTATAATGGATGTAGGGAAATTTCTCTTGTGTATTCTGGGAGTCGTCATATTGATTGGTCTGATATTTAGATGCGTTCGGACTTTAACAAAGTGTAAACATAGTACCAGAGTGATGAGTCTGAGGAGCGAGGACACTGTAATAACAACAACTAATTTAATTTATGACCCAACGATAGAGACAATGTTGTGATGAAAATGTGATTCCACGGTCCGTTTCTTTCACCCGTTTCTCCTTTGTTTTCCTCCAAGGTACAAAGACATCCGCTTGGAAGAAGAATTTGACAACCTCTTTTATGCAGACCATTGATGAACTGTGTCACAGACACCCAATACTTTTAGTGACTTTAACTATCTACAGGAAACCCAATACTTTAGAGACTGTAATATGGACACTGGAACAGCTTTTGTTCGCCACTTACAGCAAAAGCACCGAGAGACATCAGACAACATGTACATCAAGACAAGACATCAACAAGACCCCAATCGGCGACTGTCTATTAAAACTCACATAGTTTTATGACTGCATTTATAAGGATTGTTTCTTATCTTCATCTCTACAACCTCCAGGTAGTATCTCACATAGTCGACAGGTGATTCTCACATATTAGCATCCACATATTCTCCCCCTTCATGTATCATCAACTAATGTGCACCCCATTTGTTACAACCAAAAGCCGATAAGAGCTCGGTAGAGTTTGACAGCCCATCCACAGACCCTTAATACGGGATAAGAAGGATTCAAATGTATACTTCGCAATACCTCGAAGCTTGATTTAAAACACGTACGGCACGATGATACATGACCCCTCAGACATGGATTCATACACACATGCTTCTACTATCTCACTAGGTCATATCTTTCCCACCTTTTCCTCTCCTCCTTTTACCCAATCATAAAAAGGTATTTACATGATGACATATATTTTTCTGTTTGAATTGTTTAGGAAGTGGCAGTTATTGATGACTGCCAAAGGGTGGACTGTCAAAGTCGAAAAATATCATGATTCACTATTGCCTTGTACTAACCCCAATGCACGTGCCCGCTGCTCGTGCACCGACTCCCCCGTGCGTACGCACCCCCTCAGGTTGCATAGGGGACGCTCTGACGTCGCCTGCGCATGGAGATGGGTATTTACGGCGGTGTTTGTGTGCGACTAGCGAGCGACTCGATTGCTAGTTATTTAACCAATATAATGCGTTTTATAGGTAATATTCCCCTTAATCATATCTGCGAGTATGTTTAGTGTAAATGGTTCAGGGACTAGGGAATTCCTCTTTTCATGATACGAAGGGTCTGACAAAGGCTGAACAGTGGTGTCTGGTACCCAACGGAAGAGTATTTTATCAGGAATATTCTGGTGTTGGTTAGGAAGAGATTAATCGCTCCTGCGTATAGTTATGTTTAAAAGTAGTTCATGGACATTTACTGTATTTGCAGTTCATTATCCATGCGGTGGGAATCCTGAGGTTACCTCCCACCTTAGCAGTTTGAAATAGTCACAGCCCACCTGTTCAAATCCACCTATGACCTTTTGTTATGATGCAGAGAGACATTCCTGTGTCCAATGAACAATAAGATTGTAGGGCCCTTTGTAGTGTACTGTATGTTGTGTATATAAGGCAGCCAGCCTGGGCCAGCTCACTCACTTCTCTCTACAAAGGTTTTCATCATTGACTAACTGAGAGCTGGTTTCCAGGACTGCGCAGCGATCATTCCCACGTGTGTAAGTTTCTCTGTGACCATCTTGTCCTCCTTCTGTGTTTTTGCCATTTACTCTCTCTCTCACTGTTATTGTTTATGATTATGCCGCTATTGTATATTCATGTCTAGTTATTCTGTTTAGGTATTAATGTTAGTTTTGTAGTGTATAAGCTGTAACTGTTTTCCCCTTTTTGCATACTAATTATCGTCAGTAAAGGTTTTGGAACCTTAGCAAGGAGTCTGTGCTTCACTAGTTAGTACAAAGGGTATACTGAGCGTCTCAGTCGCTCAAGCAGCTTTTATATTAACAAGGTTAAGAAGCGTTATATCATTACAGTATTTCAGTAGTAAGGTTTACAGTATAAGCTTAGCCTTTCAGTGTGTTGCATACAAGGTTTACTGTGTGTCATCCTGTGAGCGTCTGCGCCGCTCGTGTTCCTCTCGTGGGCACAGCATCCGCTACGCTAGTAGCGTAGCATTACGGTTAGTCGGCCGCCTAAAGCGTGCTCGATACCAAGCGTAAGCCATGAGCGAACGTGCCGCTCGTGCGTCTCGACCACGGCCTAGCGTCTGCTACGCTAAGTGCGTACCATTACGGCACCTCGTGCGCCTATTGCGTACATTGTCTTCAATAAGTATATAGCTTAGGTTCAAAGTATAGAATTGACTCTATCACTCACTACAGACTAAGAGACAATAAAGCACTGACAGCTTGCCAGTGCTGGGATTTGGAATTTATACCTCTTGCTCACTGCTGACTGGATAAGGGAGTCACATGACGAGGAAGTGATTCTGGATCGTGCCCAGGAAGGTCAGCTGACCAGGAACTGTCATGGCGACGTCCATAGCTAGTTTTGTAGGGAACTCTGACTTGGTGTAGTTTGCAGAGATAGACAGTAATGGCCACAGACACTTAAAAACCACTAATAATGTCTGGCGCTTTTGAATATATATATATATAATTGCGGATGGGTGCCCGTATCCACAGTCACCTCCACTCCGCACAAGTATCTAGGATATAATCTAATATTATTATCTCTTATACCTCGTGAAATCTATCCAGCAGCAACAAAGGTGAAATGGCCTGTGGATATGGCCAACACAATCCACCCGATTAAAATCGGGTGTAAACTAAAACAAACTATAAAACCCCTTGCACTGTGGTCACTATTAGTTATATGATCCACCTCTTATGCTCAATTAGTAGTCTTATTATTATTATTTCATTAATGTTATAGTTTTATTTATATGCGCATATTCATTATTTCATTTGTTGATGAACTATTTCTGTGTTCACATTTGATTGATTTTATAGATAATAAAATTATCTTATAATTATTTTATTGAGTTTATTCATGTCCTGTTGCCTCTAGTTAAGTCTAAATAGTGCAAGGGGTTTTATAGTTTGTTTTAGTAATGGCCACAGGCCTAAGAGCACAGGGAGTTGTATCTGGTGACCACTGGACTTGTGGTTGCTGGCACGGAAACATAGGACAGCATGAAGAGACTTGCTGAATTTAGCATTCACACAGAAGGTTAATCAACACAAGTGCAGCTCGTTAGCAAGTCTCACTTTCCAGATAGAGAACTCAGCACTCAGGGAACTCATGGTACTGATGAGCTATTTATCCCAGCCAGCAGAAGACACACAGAATACAGGACAGATGGCAGAGGTGAGCCACCAAATGATATAATTTTAGTCAGGATTGTGACAGCACCCCCCCTCCGCCCTTTATGGGTGGACTCCGGACACCCTTATAGGGACTTGAAGAATAACCTGCACACGGCAATTCAGAAAAGTGGAAACCAGGGGAATTTGAAACAAAGTGAGTGAATTGGAGAATGGCGCCCTTCTATCTCTATATAAAATGTGATCTTTATAGGTAATAAAGAGTGAGTGAACAATATACGTTCCTTTATGTGGCTTGTATCATCAGCGTATAATATATCAGGCTCTTCTTCTATCCACACAGCATTCTTTCTTTTGTTCAATTTTCTCTCCAAATACCCAAGGAATAGAGGGAAATGGACAGACAATAGTATAATACTGTTTTATTTATTTAAAAAGACATCAAAGTTCCAATTTAAGTAAAATGACACACAGGTGACAAGGAAAATCCCAAAAAGTGGAGGTAATGTAATTACCGGATAGTAGGAGAACCGATCAAAGTTCTCAAACTCGCATGATGTAATAGCAATCTCAGGTAGCCACCCGGGTTAACAGCTCCCTGGAACCGGCAATCACCCTCGTCCACAGTCGTCTGGATAGTCCTTATCCCAGCACCAACGCGTTTCAGGTCTGTTCCAGACCCTTTTTCAAGGTAAGTGTGTCTGCATTCATTTCCTGTATCTATTTATCTAGGCATCCCCCAATCAGAATAGGTGTACAATTTCCCAATAAACATCACCTGTTACAAAGATGGCAGCTCTCATACAGTTTACATGCGTAACCATGGAAATCGTCTTCAGCCCCCAATCATATGCAGCCTCATGGTCATGTGGCATAATCATGTGACATTTAAATCATGTGACCCACAACATAATATCCTAATGTCAATCTTACAGTGTGGGCACTTCCGCCCTTAATTGCCGTCACTTCCGCCCTTGGAGGAAAAAAGAGATGAACCTATATTCTTCACTATTGTCAGTGAAATGATCTTCTATGTTCCCTTAGAGGCTTATCCATCCAGCAGCATAACCTCCTACAGCTGCCGATCGTCAGTTAGAGACTGTTCCGTTCACGGCACTTCCGCCCTTACTGGTCCGCGGTCCATGCGTCATATCCGCTTCCGTCATCCAGCTGTATGGTTCATTTACGGCGGAGGACTAGGCACTTCCGCCCTTACCAGCGCATGTTATGTCGGACATTCCTAATCTCCTCTTGACCTTGTGGAGACGACGGAGTTAGTACTTCCGCCCTCACTTACTCCGCTGTTGTATTCTATATCCGCCCTCAATTAATCGCAGCATCAGGACAAATCGACACAATAAAGGCATGGCAGCATCCATAGATCTTTGGGCGATCTCTTGTCATCCACATGATGTTTCACACATTTATCTTAAGTCCCCATTTTGGTGACAACATATCTTGATGGTTTTAACTACAATATAAATAATAAAATAATTTTTAAAAGTTATGAATAATTGATTTCACAAGATCCCAATAAAAAGGGATCAGAATAAACAAAAGGACATTACATCATATATAATACAATAAATAATTTACCATAAAAATCCCCCACTAGTAAGATGGGATATGAAAATACCGATTAAAAATCTATAAAAGTGATTGATATCTATATGACAGAAAACATCCTACAAAAACCACTTCAACTCGAAGTCCGAGTTTAATCCATGAGGTATCAATGTATTGTATTTGTATATTAATTCCATCTCAGTTTTCGCCAGGCATTTTGCCAGGTCTTTATGTCTACGGCCACTCTCCACCCTCTTGATGCCCACAAATCTCACGATTTGTTTGGGGTCACAGTTGTGATGCTTTTTAAAGTGACTAGATAATGCATGGGTATCCAGTCCCCTCCTGATGTTCCTAAGGTGCTCTCCTACCCGTATCTTAACCTGTCTCGAGGTTCGCCCGATATAGAAGAGGTGGCAGGAGCATTCGATGGCGTAAACCACATTTTTCACGTTACACGTGATGAAATCTCGTATTTCATGGATGGTCCCATTAATATCTAGATTTTCTAATTTCTTCCCGCTGTCAGTGGTAATTTCTCTGCATCCTACACAAGACCCACATCTGTGGAACCCTTTAGTGCTTCTAATGCCCTCTTTTTTAATTGGGGGCAAATCACTTCTCACCAGTGTATTTTTCAGGTTGGGGGCTTTTTTATAGATGAACAAAGGTTGTTCTGGTAATACACTTCTTAAAACAGGGTCTTTCTTAAGTACCCCCCAATGTTTTCTAAAGGATTTCTCTATCATTTTATGTTGAACGCTATATTGTGTGATAAAGGCGTATTCGAACTTGTTAGATGTTTCTGTTCTGTGTTTATTTTCCAATAGAGTTTCACGTTTCAAATGAGTGACACTCTCCTTAACCTTTTCCAACGAAGCTGCCTCATACCCACTATTTCTAAATCTATCTTCTAGTTGTTCTAATTGTTCCCTACAGACAACTTCATCGGAGCAGTTCCGTCTAATTCGTTTGAATTGGCTATTGGGGATGGAATTAAGCCAATTCCCATGATGGCAGCTATTTTTGTCAATATAAATCTGTGAGTCGGTGGGTTTTGTAAATGTCTTAGTGCACAAGATGCCATCCTTAATATAGAGGCTGATATCTAAAAAATTGACCTCAATATTGCTCACATTGAAAGTAAATTCAATATGACAAGGATTGTCATTGAGATAGATACAAAATTTATCAAGATCTTCTCTTTCTCCCTTCCACAGAAAGAGGACATCGTCGATATAACGTCTCCATGACACCAGGCTCGCCCCAAATGGGTGGGAACCCCATACAAAGTCGGTCTCCCATTTCCCCATAAAGATGTTAGCATAACTTGGGGCGAACCTGGTGCCCATGGCCGTGCCCACCTTCTGTGTAAAAAAATCTCCATTGAACATGAAGTAGTTGTTCTCCAGAATGAAACGAACACTTTCAATAATGAACTCCTGAGTCTTCACTTCTATATTACTTCTACTCAGAGAGTCTGCCACAGCCATAAGGCCAATCTGATGGTCGATGATGGTGTAAAGGGACTTCACATCAGCCGTCACCATATACATATCACTTTCCCATGTTAGTGTCTGTAACCAATTCAAAAGATCTTTCGTGTCTCGTAAATGCGATTTATTCTTCATTACCAGAGGTTGTAAATGGAAATCAATCATTTCCGAGAGATTTGCAGATATTGATCCAATCCCGGAGACAATAGGTCTACCGGGGGGATGCTGTGCGTCCTTATGTACTTTCGGCAGAAGGTAGATCACCGGGACTATCGGATCTTTATTCACAATAAACTCCTGCTCCTTTTTCGTGAGTACATTTATATCCCCATATTTTTTACTCAAATCTTCTAATTTCGCTAGAATTTTTGCCGTGGGGTCCGTCCTTAACTTTTGATAGGTTTCTCTATCACTCAGATGTTTCTCAACTTCAGAGACATACCAACTTCTGTCCATCACCACTATCCCTCCCCCTTTATCTGCAGGTTTGATAACCAGTTCCTGATTGTTTTTAAGTTGTTTTAGTGCTTCTCTCTCCTTTATTGTAAGGTTACATTTGACTCCTTGGTTGTTAATACCCTTTAAGTCATCCTGTACCAGTGTGGAGAAGGTCTCAACGAAATTTCCTTTCATATGTTGTGGAAAAAAGATGGATCTTAGTTTAAAGGGGGTGGTAGCCTCTACATTGTTCGTGTCTATATCCGGTGTGCATTCTTTTGTTATGAAGAATTTTTTAAGACATAATTTCCGGATAAATTTATGTATGTCAACGAACGTGGAAAATTTGTTAATGGAGGTAGTGGGGGCATATTTCATTCCCTTCTCAAGAACTTTCGTCTCATATATAGACAAATTGTGAGAGCTGATATTAAAGATTTTAATGCCCTCTTTCTTCTGTCGATTTATACCCTCCATATTGGGGGTGTCAGAAGCAGGAATTGTTTCCGTTTCCTGGTGTGTGTTAATGATATCCTTCTTCCTTTTAATTTTCTTTTTTGGTCTCTTCTTCCCCCCCCTTTTGCCTCTTGTTTTCTTATTCTTAGAGATTAGTGGGGGTTGTGTTCCCTCCTCCCTCTCTCTAAAAAATGATCCTCCCTAAATTCTCTTTCTAATGGAGAAAATCTGTTATTGTGATCGAATGATGGATTAATTCTGTAATCCGGATGGCCCCTTTTTTCTCGATTGTACCCTCTATTTTGCATTCTCTCATTTCGATGATCATAATGTTCCCTCCTCATTGGTGCTCTACCATAGTCCTCCCGTCTTCTCCTGTCCCAGAATTTAGTCTGACCCGGGTTTCTGTTCTGCTGTCTAGATCTATTTTGTGTGGGGATGAAAGTATTGCCTCTATAATGATCGTTGGAAGGATTTGATTTTCTCATTCTATTATCCTGTCCCTGCCTTCTATTTCTTTCTACAGGGGAATAGTCGGTTTGTATCTCAAAGGATAATTCAGGGTCCTCTTCCTGTCTAATTCTCTCTTGCTTTTCTTTTTTATCCCTGATAAATTTCCTTATTTTTCTGTCTACCAGTATTTTCTCTGTTTTTTTCAGATTAGCCTCTATTCTTTGTTCTAGTTCTTTGTATTCACTATTACCTACAAAGGGGCTAATGAGGTCCCTATAAACCTTGATTTGCTCGTCCAGTTTTTCTAATTCTTTCTTTCTTTCTTTAATAATCAAGTTCATCAAAGATATTGAGCAATCATTCATGATGCTTTCCCACTCTTCCTTGAATACACTAGATGAATTATCAAAAGAAACCTTTTTCTCAATCTGTAGGCCCCTTGGTATAATATTATTAATAACATATTTCTCTAGGGTCACCATTTCCCACCAAGATTTATTCTCTCTGATGAGGGTGTTTTCAAGTTTCCTCATGATGGTTTCTAAGCTTTCATCTAGTAATTCAATATGCTCCCCATCTTCTCTAAATAAATTTTCCAACATAGAACGTCTATGATCTCTAAATTTGAACATCCTAAATGCAGCACTAAGTTGGTAGTCAGGAAGGGAAAAGTGCAAATAATTCTAATACAGAAGATCTGGCTTCCAGGTAAGTGCGCAAAATACCATAAGGAGCAACCTAAATCCAAAACACAGCAGGGGTATTCCCTCCACCCCCAACAATAGGTGCAACAATAAAAAGTGAGTGAATTGGAGAATGGCGCCCTTCTATCTCTATATAAAATGTGATCTTTATAGGTAATAAAGAGTGAGTGAACAATATACGTTCCTTTATGTGGAAGTTGGTATGTCTCTGAAGTTGAGAAACATCTGAGTGATAGAGAAACCTATCAAAAGTTAAGGACGGACCCCACGGCAAAAATTCTAGCGAAATTAGAAGATTTGAGTAAAAAATATGGGGATATAAATGTACTCACGAAAAAAAGGAGCAGGAGTTTATTGTGAATAAAGATCCGATAGTCCCGGTGATCTACCTTCTGCCGAAAGTACATAAGGACGCACAGCATCCCCCCGGTAGACCTATTGTCTCCGGGATTGGATCAATATCTGCAAATCTCTCGGAAATGATTGATTTCCATTTACAACCTCTGGTAATGAAGAATAAATCGCATTTACGAGACACGAAAGATCTTTTGAATTGGTTACAGACACTAACATGGGAAAGTGATATGTATATGGTGACGGCTGATGTGAAGTCCCTTTACACCATCATCGACCATCAGATTGGCCTTATGGCTGTGGCAGACTCTCTGAGTAGAAGTAATATAGAAGTGAAGACTCAGGAGTTCATTATTGAAAGTGTTCGTTTCATTCTGGAGAACAACTACTTCATGTTCAATGGAGATTTTTTTGCACAGAAGGTGGGCACGGCCATGGGCACCAGGTTCGCCCCAAGTTATGCTAACATCTTTATGGGGAAATGGGAGACCGACTTTGTATGGGGTTCCCACCCATTTGGGGCGAGCCTGGTGTCATGGAGACGTTATATCGACGATGTCCTCTTTCTGTGGAAGGGAGAAAGAGAAGATCTTGATAAATTTTGTATCTATCTCAATGACAATCCTTGTCATATTGAATTTACTTTCAATGTGAGCAATATTGAGGTCAATTTTTTAGATATCAGCCTCTATATTAAGGATGGCATCTTGTGCACTAAGACATTTACAAAACCCACCGACTCACAGACTTATATTGACAAAAATAGCTGCCATCATGGGAATTGGCTTAATTCCATCCCCAATAGCCAATTCAAACGAATTAGACGGAACTGCTCCGATGAAGTTGTCTGTAGGGAACAATTAGAACAACTAGAAGATAGATTTAGAAATAGTGGGTATGAGGCAGCTTCGTTGGAAAAGGTTAAGGAGAGTGTCACTCATTTGAAACGTGAAACTCTATTGGAAAATAAACACAGAACAGAAACATCTAACAAGTTCGAATACGCCTTTATCACACAATATAGCGTTCAACATAAAATGATAGAGAAATCCTTTAGAAAACATTGGGGGGTACTTAAGAAAGACCCTGTTTTAAGAAGTGTATTACCAGAACAACCTTTGTTCATCTATAAAAAAGCCCCCAACCTGAAAAATACACTGGTGAGAAGTGATTTGCCCCCAATTAAAAAAGAGGGCATTAGAAGCACTAAAGGGTTCCACAGATGTGGGTCTTGTGTAGGATGCAGAGAAATTACCACTGACAGCGGGAAGAAATTAGAAAATCTAGATATTAATGGGACCATCCATGAAATACGAGATTTCATCACGTGTAACGTGAAAAATGTGGTTTACGCCATCGAATGCTCCTGCCACCTCTTCTATATCGGGCGAACCTCGAGACAGGTTAAGATACGGGTAGGAGAGCACCTTAGGAACATCAGGAGGGGACTGGATACCCATGCATTATCTAGTCACTTTAAAAAGCATCACAACTGTGACCCCAAACAAATCGTGAGATTTGTGGGCATCAAGAGGGTGGAGAGTGGCCGTAGACATAAAGACCTGGCAAAATGCCTGGCGAAAACTGAGATGGAATTAATATACAAATACAATACATTGATACCTCATGGATTAAACTCGGACTTCGAGTTGAAGTGGTTTTTGTAGGATGTTTTCTGTCATATAGATATCAATCACTTTTATAGATTTTTAATCGGTATTTTCATATCCCATCTTACTAGTGGGGGATTTTTATGGTAAATTATTTATTGTATTATATATGATGTAATGTCCTTTTGTTTATTCTGATCCCTTTTTATTGGGATCTTGTGAAATCAATTATTCATAACTTTTAAAAATTATTTTATTATTTATATTGTAGTTAAAACCATCAAGATATGTTGTCACCAAAATGGGGACTTAAGATAAATGTGTGAAACATCATGTGGATGACAAGAGATCGCCCAAAGATCTATGGATGCTGCCATGCCTTTATTGTGTCGATTTGTCCTGATGCTGCGATTAATTGAGGGCGGATATAGAATACAACAGCGGAGTAAGTGAGGGCGGAAGTACTAACTCCGTCGTCTCCACAAGGTCAAGAGGAGATTAGGAATGTCCGACATAACATGCGCTGGTAAGGGCGGAAGTGCCTAGTCCTCCGCCGTAAATGAACCATACAGCTGGATGACGGAAGCGGATATGACGCATGGACCGCGGACCAGTAAGGGCGGAAGTGCCGTGAACGGAACAGTCTCTAACTGACGATCGGCAGCTGTAGGAGGTTATGCTGCTGGATGGATAAGCCTCTAAGGGAACATAGAAGATCATTTCACTGACAATAGTGAAGAATATAGGTTCATCTCTTTTTTTCTCCAAGGGCGGAAGTGACGGCAATTAAGGGCGGAAGTGCCCACACTGTAAGATTGACATTAGGATATTATGTTGTGGGTCACATGATTTAAATGTCACATGATTATGCCACATGACCATGAGGCTGCATATGATTGGGGGCTGAAGACGATTTCCATGGTTACGCATGTAAACTGTATGAGAGCTGCCATCTTTGTAACAGGTGATGTTTATTGGGAAATTGTACACCTATTCTGATTGGGGGATGCCTAGATAAATAGATACAGGAAATGAATGCAGACACACTTACCTTGAAAAAGGGTCTGGAACAGACCTGAAACGCGTTGGTGCTGGGATAAGGACTATCCAGACGACTGTGGACGAGGGTGATTGCCGGTTCCAGGGAGCTGTTAACCCGGGTGGCTACCTGAGATTGCTATTACATCATGCGAGTTTGAGAACTTTGATCGGTTCTCCTACTATCCGGTAATTACATTACCTCCACTTTTTGGGATTTTCCTTGTCACCTGTGTGTCATTTTACTTAAATTGGAACTTTGATGTCTTTTTAAATAAATAAAACAGTATTATACTATTGTCTGTCCATTTCCCTCTATTCCTTGGGTATTTGGAGAGAAAATTGAACAAAAGAAAGAATGCTGTGTGGATAGAAGAAGAGCCTGATATATTATACGCTGATGATACAAGCCACATAAAGGAACGTATATTGTTCACTCACTCTTTATTACCTATAAAGATCACATTTTATATAGAGATAGAAGGGCGCCATTCTCCAATTCACTCACTTTTTATTGTTGCACCTATTGTTGGGGGTGGAGGGAATACCCCTGCTGTGTTTTGGATTTAGGCTGCTCCTTATGGTATTTTGCGCACTTACCTGGAAGCCAGATCTTCTGTATTAGAATTTGAAACAAAATCTAAACTGGATTCCTTAGAAAAAAACAAGAATGTGAGACAGCGCTAATTGCTTTGACGTTTTTTATATAGTTAAAACACAATTTCACAATAACACATATAAATACCGGCCAGTATTGTTTAAAATATACATATAATCTAAATGACTACTAAAAAAATCAATATAGCTTATCCCTTTAAGGAGCTGCTGAATATAATACTGCAGTGTTATATTGCAGAGATATCACTCTATCCTTTCTGGAGGCAAATGGATCAATGAAATTTGCAAATTAAAGTCCCACTGTAGATATTTCCAACACAGTTCTTTATGGGTACAGCATGCACCTCTACCAATCAATTTCAAAGATGGTATGCAGTTCTTATTGCGTGCCAAACTGGGGTAGGGTATTAGCCATGTTGATAAAAAGCAAATCCTCCCAGCACTTGAATGACACCAAATAGGCTGTTGGTAGGTATAAAAACAGTTCTTTTAGGTGCACCATGCAAAGCACCAATTACCTCTCACAGCTGCTCCTCTCACTTGTGGCTCTGCCTGTGTTCTCAGGCTGCAGTGTGGAGTCCGTTGTATTCCCCCTTAGCACTGGGGTGTTGTATTGAATGTGCGCCGGCCGGCTGGCAGACAATGCTGCAAATGTGGCAGTGTATCTCTCCCGGATGTCTTGCTCGTGACAACCGCGTTTCTCCGCCTCCTAATTAGCATCGGCGGCTTCCTCAGTGTCAGTAGGGGGGAATTGGAACTTAATCCCCGAGACTAGCTGCTAATACTTTGTGGACGGTGGCGCCAGGTGTATACAGTTTTTGTAACGCTTGGATTCCTTAGAAGTCTTCCTGATCTTCATCTTTTGAACAGTTAGACCATCCATCATTGACAAAATCAGAATCTCCTTCATCAGGAAGGACTGAGGAACAAACTGCAGAGGGATCCTTTCATGGATCTGAGCTGCGAGAAGATTGGGCTTTCGAAGCTAGCACTCCACTAAGGCTTAAATTAAATCTTGTCCTGAAGCGAGGTCCTTTCATACAGAGGCCTGTAGACCCTGTTGGTAATTCTGGAACGTCCGCATGCGAAAAAGCGTAACTGGAAAGAACAGGACCTACCATAACATAATCTGAGTTATCATGAAATTCACTATCAGAGTCAGAGTCCAAGTCTATCTTCTGTTTAGGAATAATGACATCTGAGGCATACGATGAGTCAGGGAACTTGGAGCTATGCGAGGATTCAGTAGAGTCGAAGGATGCATAACCAATTTTTAAATCAATAGCCTGATGTCTCTGAACTGTCTTTGAAGTCCTCCAATTCTTTAAATCCTTGATGTATTGCTCCAACAAGGCTTGATCTTGCTTAGAGTGCGATGGATCGGAGAACTGATCAATGGACGAATTTTCTGTAACCTGAGTGATTGATGGAACTAAGGTATGGGTACTTACAGAAGAGCTGCAGTTAGATGGAGACAGAGTAGAATATGCAATTCTCAAATCTGAGGTCAGAGAGTCCTGTTCAAGCAGTGATGCCGAAGGGGACATAGCTGTAAGCAGATCCCTGGTTGATTGAAGGAAATATTTGGATGATCCCAAGCGGACTGACTTTGAAGCAAATCCTTGTTGAACTGCATCTAGGAAAGCAGGAAGTCGTTTAATATTGGATCTTTGGACTCTATAAGAGGATTAGCCCATTCCAAAAGCTTTGCCTCTAAAGAAGAGTAAAAAATCATTAATTGCATTAGTAAGAGTTATAATTATCAAAGATGCTGACTTAGTCTCAGTGAGGTATTGACGTGCTAATGCACGGAACTGAGCATAATCGCCATCAAAGTAAACGGGTGCTGGAGTATCAAGTGAGCAGATTGACAGGAGTCCATTACTTGAATCACTAGATTGAACCGGACTGGTTTAGGGGAAACTGGAATCGGTATGAACTGAAGGAGACTTTGGGCAGATGGATGGAACCGGGGCTTGTCCAGGTATACTTGAATCGGCTGCAACCAAAGGAATCTTTGGACCGACAGATGAGACCAGATGAGACCAGATGGGGTCCACAGATACTTGGATCAGTAAAAGTACATTCTAGGTGTTCAGGCAGCCCACCTTGAAGCTTGACCGTTCTGGATGCACTTTTAGAAGATGATGGACCGAAGGTCATGTCTATATCTGGGGCCCTACAATTCCCACCTGGGATCTTGGCCCTGAATACCTCCCTTGGGGCTGAAATACTGGGAATCTCCCTTGGAACATGCAAATCCAGTGCCCCTCCTGGGGTTAACAGACTAGACGCTTCTCTTGAAGTAGAAACTCCGTTACCACTGCTTGAGCGTGAACAATGGATACCCCACCAGGGGACTGCAGAATGGATACTTCTTCTGAAGCTACGGGGTTGGACTCCCCTCCGGGGCTAATGCATGGAACACCCCTTCTGGGGTTATAATATCAGATGCCTCTCTTGAGGCTATAGAGTCTATCACCCTTCCGGGTGCAGACATTTCAGATGTTCCTTCTTGAGCTGTAGCAACAGACGCCCGTTCATGGGCTGCAGGAACAGATGCCCCACTTAGTGAGAAGAATTTTTAATGATTTCCTTCAGTGCCCGTATTGAAAATTGGGTCTTCCTGTCCTAGGACCCCAATTATAGATTTGAGCCTCTTTACGGATGTCTTTCTTAAAACCACTGTCCAGAACGGAGGACACTGTAGACGAAGAGAGCACTTGAGGTGATTTGTGGACATGGACACAGCGAGACTGGGATGTGACCTCTTTCTTAGGCTTGCGGAGAGAACAGTCTCTAATGAAATATGTATATACAGTATTTTGTGTGTCCTGATTACTGGGGTAAATGCCCTGAAACAGGAGTGACACCTCTGTTTCTATGGAACAGGTAACCAAATTGCGCTATCACCCAATAAAAACCAGTTAGGATATATTAGTCCTTGGGGGAGTTAGCTGCTTAATATATATATATATATATATATATATATATATATATATATATATAAAATCACTGCTGGTGCGGCACTCGGCTTAAGAAAAATTCCAGTAGACTGGCGTGTATATCAACGTTTCAGTGCTCCTTTTATTGCACTATCATCAGGTTAAAAACAAGATAACACATACATACCTTTTATATGATCAACACCCATGTGAGACACCGGTTCGGAAAACCCGCCCAGGGTCCCGTTCCGGAAACAATAACGTGTGACGTCAGCGCGTTTGCGCTCACCAACCATCACCATGACAACACATCAACAAAAAGAACAGACCTGCATCGGAAAAGAGTTCATATTACTTTAGGAAACAATGCAATTATAGATTCATAAATAAAACAGAAACTGACTTACATCAGAAAAAGTTTATGGTATTATAAGAAACAATGCCATTATATACTCATAAATGAGTTATATACAAAAACTGACTAATTGAAACAAGCAAAGCTTATATATTCATTAAGACCACGAGGTGATAATACATCAAGCCGATGTATCCATTGTGTCTCTCTCTGAAGTAATAATCTATTACGGTCACCTCCTCTGATAGGTTTCTGTACATAATCTATCATTCTATATCTCAGACTTGAGATGCTATGTCTGAGTTCCGCAAAATGGCGAGCCACCGGGTGTTCAGATTTTTTATCGGACAATAAAGCAGCTCTAATAGATGAACGATGCATTGACATGCGATCTTTAAACCTACATTGGGTCTTGCCTATGTATGAGAGGCCGCAAGGACAAATAATTTGGTAAATTACATAGGTAGAATTACATGTAAGGTGATGTTTAATGTAATACTTTTTGCCAGTATGAGGATGAAAAAATGTATCTCCAGCAATCAAAAAGGAACATGTGGTACAGCCACATTTAAAACATCCATTTTTCTTTTTAGATAAAAGAGTCTATTTTGGCAACTGTAGGCTTAAGTGACCAACCTGAAATAGCGTCTAATGATATCTTATTTAAGGAATTGCTAAAGATGAAAAAGAGAGAAGTCGATTATCAATTTCATGCCATTTCTCTTAGTGACCATTTTCGAGCAAAAATCATTCCGAGGGGATTGAGGATGAAAAATGGCCCTACAGTTGGTAAATACGATCCACAATTCTGTAAAAAGTGGATCGGTATCATGAACAAATGTTCATTTGATCTAATGTTATTAATCATTGATTTCTCCAAAAAGGAACAGTCCATCATGAAGGAGAAAATTACTACATTTGAATCTCTACATATGGCTGCTTTATCTACGGACCCCGAGGGGGACTGGTTGTCTAAATTAAATAACCAAATAGCACTTTACCGTCGTGATCTGCTAAGGTTCAAAAAAAGACAAATTCGCTAAAGTCCAGTCGGACTATGACCAACATACAGTGTACCAATGGATCTCTGGGAATAGAGGCGGAGAGAATCGACGTCCGTTCTTCCGCCGCACATATCCCAATAAAACACAGAAGGGATTCTCATCCCAAGATAATTCAAGTACCAACAGCGATTCTGAACCTTCTTCTACACAAGGCGCACCGTCCGGAACACAGACACGTGCAAGATTGGCTTCAAAAAACGCCAATTCACCCGGCGGGGGGGCCAAAGCAAAAGGAACGGCCCCTGGCAAATAACCTCCTGTGAAAAAAGTGAAGTAATATTTAATCTTTCGTCATATGATCTATCTCCTTCAGAGATATCAGTGCTATCAAAGGGGTTATCGTTCATACCTGTACTTGCGTGGGTTTCCTCCGGGTTCTCCGGTTTCCTCCCACAATCCAAAAATATACTGGTAGGTTAATTGGCTCCCAACACAAATTAACCCTAGTGTGAATTTGTCTGCATGTACATGTGATAGGGAATATAGATTGTAAGCTCCACTGGGGCAGGGACTGATGTGAATGGGCAAATATTCTCTCTGTGAAGCGCTACGGAATATGTGTGCGCTATATAAATAACTGGTAATAAATAAATAAATAAATAAATAAATAAATACCTACTGTCTACTTTGATGAATTTAAATGGCTACAAGAAAAACACAATTTATTTAGGAATCTGAAATTAAAAGAGTTTTTCAGTAAAACGGAATCAATACCAAGTAATGAATCCAGGCAAATCATTCCTGATCAGTTGAAAAAGATCTTACCTAAGTCTCATTTTGAGCCTAATACTAATAACCCCAGTCTCAAGACTTACATGCGTACTGTGGACGAGGAGGTTAAAACTACTGTTCAAAATTCTAGCCAAGGACACTCCAATTTAACCCCTGGTGAAAGACTTGCCATTAAGAATCTGTCAGATAATAGCAACCTGATTATTAGGCCAGCAGATAAGGGGGGAGGGATTGTTCTACAGGACCGTCAGGATTATCGTGAGGAAATCTTACGGCAGCTGTCGGACACTAGAACATACCGTGAATTACCTAAAGATCCCACTGAACTGTTCCAGAAAGAACTACGGGACATACTTAATACAGCAGTTGATCAGGGTGTTATTGAGCATAAATTGATGGAGGCGTTATTACCTAAATACCCCATCACACCTTTGCTATATACTTTGCCCAAAATACATAAAGGCATCAATCCACCCCCCGGTCGCCCCATTGTGTCCTCTCGAGGCTCCCTTAGTCAACCGGCTGCTATTTATCTTGACTCTATCTTTCAACCGTTAGTCCAAAGACACAAGAACTTCCTTTTAGATACTACCATGTTTCTAAATAAATTATCCTCAGTCCAGGGTGTTACAGATGAGTCCTTAATGATTTGTGCTGATGTTGTTAGCTTATACACTGTGATACCGCACAATGAGGGCATGCATGCTGTTAAGGAATTTTTGATTCAATGCAATATGTATGATATGAAATTTATTGAGTTTTGCTTACTACTGTTGGAATTTATTCTTACCAGAAATTATTTTCTGTTCGACAAGAAATACTATATCCAATTGAGCGGTTGCTCAATGGGATCATCGGCAGCACCGGCATTTGCCAATATATTCATGTTTTATGTCGAACAGAGGATATTTTTCTCAGATCCGGTAGTCTCATCAAAGATGTTATTGTACACAAGATTTATTGATGATCTGTTTATCCTGTGGGGAGGTAGTAAGGAGGAATTTTGTTCATTGATTGAACTACATAATAAATCGGAATGTCCAATTAAATTTACGTTAAGAATCAGTGATCAACAGATTGATTTTCTTGATGTGGATATTAGGAAGTGTGGAGGGCAGTTCTCCACGTCAGTGTTTAGTAAGACTACTGATCGTAATACATTATTACAATACAGTAGTTGTCATCCTACCAGCCTCAAAAAATCCTTACCTTATTCACAGATGTTGCGTGTCCGCAGAATCAACACAGATTCTGAGATGGCTAATACTCAAATTGATGATCTGATAATTAAATTGATTCAACGAGGATATTCTAAATTAGATCTCCTTATTACAAAGAACCGTGTTATGGGTATGAATAGGGAAGCCCTGTTATATAAACAAAGGAATCCTACTACTCCTAAAATAATCCCAATGGTTAATCAATTTAACACCCAGTCAATTAAAGTTAATAAAGCAGTCAAAAAACATTGGAACATCTTACAGACTGATAAGAATCTGCCTTTTCAAAATTTTCATTTAATGCCCTGTTATAGCAGGGGCCGCAATTTAAGAGACATACTCGTAAAAGCTGACATTGGTAATTACTCTATAGAATCTACCCCACATTTTTTATCTAAAAAGAAAAATGGATGTTTTAAATGTGGCTGTACCACATGTTCCTTTTTGATTGCTGGAGATACATTTTTTCATCCTCATACTGGCAAAAAGTATTACATTAAACATCACCTTACATGTAATTCTACCTATGTAATTTACCAAATTATTTGTCCTTGCGGCCTCTCATACATAGGCAAGACCCAATGTAGGTTTAAAGATCGCATGTCAATGCATCGTTCATCTATTAGAGCTGCTTTATTGTCCGATAAAAAATCTGAACACCCGGTGGCTCGCCATTTTGCGGAACTCAGACATAGCATCTCAAGTCTGAGATATAGAATGATAGATTATGTACAGAAACCTATCAGAGGAGGTGACCGTAATAGATTATTACTTCAGAGAGAGACACAATGGATACATCGGCTTGATGTATTATCACCTCGTGGTCTTAATGAATATATAAGCTTTGCTTGTTTCAATTAGTCAGTTTTTGTTTATAACTCATTTATGAGTATATAATGGCATCGTTTCTTATAATACCATGAACTTTTTCTGATGTAAGTCAGTTTCTGTTTTATTTATGAATCTATAATTGCATTGTTTCCTAAAGTAATATGAACTCTTTTCCGATGCAGGTCTGTTCTTTTTGTTTATGTGTTGTCATGGTGATGGTTGGTGAGCGCAAACGCGCTGACGTCACACGTTATTGTTTCCGGAACGGGACCCTGGGCGGGTTTTCCGAACCGGTGTCTCACATGGGTGTTGATCATATAAAAGGTATGTATGTGTTATCTTGTTTTTAACCTGATGATAGTGCAATAAAAGGAGCACTGAAACGTTGTTATACACGCCAGTCTACTGGAATTTTTCTTAAGCCGAGTGCCGCACCAGCAGTGATTGTATGTATATACGGAGGTATATGTGAGGGCACCAGCTAATTACTTCAGTCATTGGAGTGCCGGTCTGAGCATTGTATATATATATATATATATATATATATACATATATATATATATATATATATATTTACAAATCCAGCCCTCTGCTAAAACGCCTGTTACTTGCTCCAGTGCCCTCATATGGGAAGTTATACCTCCAGTACGCAGGTCAGGCGGCACTGAGAGTCTTGTAAATCACGCAGAAATCAGTGTTTAATTATTAATGTTTGCAGAGTATCCTGAAGATGGGGATACGGCCCCCAAAACACTGATAATTAAACACTGATTTTTTTTCACAAATTAACAAGACTCTGAGTGACGCCTGACATTATACACAAACAGAGCCAGCCTTAGGCATAGGCAAACTAGGCAAATGCCTAGGGCATTTGGTATGCTTAGGGGCACCAGCAGCTTCTGCTGATTAAAATGATATGCGGCATGCCTATTTTCTGTGTGTGACTGTGGCTGTATCTGCATACGAAATGCTACGTGTATTCCTGGAAATGACTGTAATGTAGCATTTCATATGCAGATACAGCTGCAGTCGCAGACAGAATATAGGCATGCTGCATATCATTTTAATCAGCAGAAGCTGCTTGTACATCCTAGCCACATAGTTATGCAAATAAGATGCATTTTCATAAAGAAAAGGCGCCCAACGTTAGCAGAGCTGCCAGCTGACTCATGCCAGGCATCTCCTGCAGAACTAGCAGCGGTACTAGGGGGCACCAGCCGAAATCTTTCCTAGGGCATCATATTGGTTAGGGCCGGCTCTGTACACAAACCAGTGGACGGAACTGGCGGGCTCATGTGGTACAAAAGTCAGTGTGACAGCAAGTCTAAATGGCAACATTTTAGAACTGTGGTACTTTTTATCAAGACGATGGTCCACAGCTCTGAAACTTTGGCATTTAGACTTGCTGTGTCAGCGTATGTTGTACCGCGTGAGCCTCCAAGTGCCGCCCACTGGCTTGCAATAATTACTATATACATAAAGGGCAGCGGAGCATACTGCTACATTTCAACTGAGTGCCAGGAAGAAAACCCCTTCCCCCCAGTAAATACTGCGTTTGCCCCTGGTGGTGGGTATATGGTCAGAATATTATGGTCTAGGAGTTGGTAGTAGGGTAAGGCTGGGGCTGCTTTGGTGGTCTCAAAGGCATCTACACTTTCACCAGGACTGAAGGGGGACAATTAAGTATTTTTTTTTGGGGGGGGGGGGGGGGGGTGCAGGGGGGTAGGGTGGCGGTGTCTAATAATGTCCCTAAATCTGCCCCTGCTCCTGTGGCATCCTCTTCCTTCAGGGCAAGCTCCAGAAGTCAGTTTATTCCACTCACAACGTTGATGTTTCAGCTGTGTGATAACAATTTCCAGTATTCCAGTTATACATAGTAATACATTCTCTTCAGGGCCGTAACTAGGTGTGCATGCAGGGGGCACCACACATAGCGCTGCAGGGTAGGGAGCGCTGTTGGTGGCACTTGTCAGTTATCTGTTTTAATTATTTTCACTTGCAGCTTCCCCCCCTTTTTGAAGCCCAGCATCTTCTGACCAACCCTGACCCCTTATGTCGCTAATACCTATACAACATTCATGAACTCAACTTGAGATTTCTTTGTTATTCAGGGGAAGATGTATTAACCTGGAGAAGGCATAAGGAAGTGATAAACCAGTGATATGTGCAAGGTGATAAAGGTACCAGCCAATCAGCTCCAATATGTAAATTAACAGTTAGGATCTCATTGGCTGCTGCCTTTATCACCTTGCACATATAACTGGTTTATCACTTCCTTATGCCTTCTCCAGGTTAATACATTTGCCCCCAACTTCTTTCTGGTATACAATACTTAGTTAAGTATTGCAGCCAGTTAGAAGAAGGTAAGTAAACCTGCATGGACATCAACAATCAGGTAATAAAAAGTGGACAGGGCACCTGCCTGTAGGTGAGAATGACTGATAAACTCCAACAAGTAGGTAAGTAAAACATGTTCAATCCCAGCCTCCAGGTAAGTGAAGCTGTCAGTAACCCCTCTAATACTGTAGGTGAGTATGTCTATCATACGCTAAGGTGAAGGTAAGTAAAACTATTTGGATCCTAGCCTCCAATTAAGTGAAGTGGCGAGAACCTCCGCCGATAGGTGAGAATAGCTGCCAACTTTAAGGAGGTATGTAAAATTGTTTGCATCCATGTTTTCAGGTAAGTAAAGCGTATAGAAACACTCCTTTAGATAAGTACGGCAGCCGGCTACAAGGAGTTAAGTAAAATTGTTTGGATCCCAGCATTTAGGTATGAAAAGCAGACCTGACACCCGCCTTTAGGTAAGTATGGCTGCCGGGCTCCAAAGCAGTCAGTAAATAAAAGCGTTTGGAACTCTGGCTCAGGTAAGTAAAGCGGACAGGTCCCACGCCTTTAGGTGAGTATGGCTGTAGGGCTTCAAGGAGGTAATTAAAACCGCATGGATATCAATATTCAGGTAAGAAAAGTGGATAGGACGCCTACCTTAGGAGAGTATGGCTGCTGGGATTCAAAGAGATAAGTAAAACTGTTTGGATCCCAGCCTCCAGTTAAGTAAAGTGGACAGAACCCTCACATTTAGGTGAGTATGGCTGCCGGACTCAAAGTATGTAAGTACAGGTTGAGTATCCCATATCCAAATATTTTCCGAAATACTGAATATTCTGAAATATGGATTTTTTTGAGTGAGACTGAGATAGTGAAACCTTTGTTTTCTGATGGCTCAATGTACACAAACTTTATTTAATACACAGTCATTAAAAATATTGTATTAAATGACCTTCAGCTTGTGTGTTTAAGGTGTATAGGGAACATAAATGAATTGTGTGAATGTACACACACTTTGTTTAATACCCAAAGTTATTCAAAATATTGGCTAAAATGACCTTCAGGGTGTGTGTATAAGGTGTATATGAAACATAAATGCATTCTGTGCTTAGACTAGGGTCCCATCACCATGATATCTCATTATGGTATGCAATTATTCCAAAATACAGAAAAATCCGATATCCAAAATACCTCTGGTCCCAAGCATTTTGGATAAGGGATACTCAACCTGTAAAAGCATTTGGAATCCAGCATTTAGGTACAAAAAGCAGACCTGGCCATAGCCTTTAGGTAAGTATGGCTGCTGGACTCCAAGGAGGTAAGTAAAACAATTTGGATCCCAGGCTTCAGGTAACTAAAGAGGACAAAATATGCGCCCTTTGGTGAGTATTGCTGCAGGCTCCAAGGAGGTATGTAGAATTGTTTGCAACCCAGCCTTCTGGAAAGAAAGCGGACTCCCAACCTTTAGGTAAGCATGGGTGTGGGGATCACAGGAGGTAAGTAAAACTGTTTGGATCCCAGCATCTAGGTACAAAAAGCAGACCTGACCACAGCCTTTAGGTAAGTATGGCTGCCGGACTCGAAGGATGTAAGTAAAACAATTTGAAACTCAGGCTTCAGGTAACTAAAGTGGACATAATCCCTGCCTTTAGGTGAGTATGGCTGCAGGCTCCAAGGAGGTATTTATAATTGTTTGCAACCCAGCCTTCTGGAAAGTAAAACGGACCCTCCACCTTTAGGAAAGTATGGCTGCGGGGATCTAAGGAGGTAAGTAAAACTGTTTGGATTCCAGCATTTAGGTACAAAAAGCAGACCTGACCACAGCCTTTAGGTAAGTATGGCTGCCGGACTCCAAGGAGGTAAGTAAAACAATTTGGATCCCAGGCTTCAGGTAAGTAAAGTGGACAAAATACGCACCCTTTGGTGAGTATGGCTGTAGGCTCCAAGGAGGTATGTAGAATTGTTTGCATTCCAGCCTTCTGGAAAAAGGGCGTACCCCCACCTTTAGGTAAGTAAAACTGTTTGGATTCCAGCATTTAGGTACAACAAGCAGACCTGACCACCGCATTCAGGTGAGTATGGCTTACGGGCTCCAAGGAGATAAGTAAAACTGTTTGAATCCCAGTACTTAGATAAGAAAAACAGAAATTTGTAAGTATGGCTGCTAGTATCCAAGGAGGTAAGAAGGAGGTAAGTAAAAGCATTCAGATCCCAGTATTTATATAACAAATGCAGACCTAACCCCCGCCTTTAGGTAAGTATGGCTGCTGGGCTCCAATAAAGTAAATATGGCTGCTGGGCTCCAAGGAGGTAAGTATAATAATTTGAATCCCAGTCTCCAGATAAGTAAAGTATACCGGATCCCCGCATTTAGGTGAGTATGGCTGCCGGGCTCCAAGCAGTAGGTAAGTAAAAGCATTAGTAACTCAGGCTTTAGGTAAGAACAGCAGACTGGACCCCCCACGTTTAGGTGGGTATGGCTGCTGGATATCAACACTCAGGTAAGAAAAGCAGACAGGCCCCCTCCATCTTTAGTATTGCTACTGGCACTAAGGAGGTAAGTAAAACCATTTGGATCCTAACCTAAAGATAAGTAAAGCAGACAGGACCCCCACTTATAGGTGGGTATGGTCGCCAGTTTCCAGGAGGTAAGTAAAACCGTTTGGATCCCAGAATTTAGGTTAGTTAAGCAGTCCTGACCCCCGTTTAGGTAAGTATGGCTGCTGGACTCCAAGGAGTAGGTAAGTAAAATTATTTGAAACTCCGGCTTCAGGTAAGAAAAGTGGACAGGACCCCTGCATTTAGTGAGTATGGCTGCTGGGCACCTAAGTGATAAATATGGCTGCTGGGCTCCAAGGAGTTAAGTATAACAATTTGGATACCAGTCTCCAGATAAGCAAAGTATACAGGACCCCCATATTAGGTGAGTATCGCTGCTGGGCTCCACTGAGGCAAGTAAAAGCATTTGTAACTCAGGCTGCAGGTAAGTAAAGCAGACTGGACCCCCCCCCCCCGTATTTAGGTGAGAATGGCTACTAGGCTCAATGGAGTTAAGTAAAACTGGAAGACCCCTACCTTTAGGTGGGTATGGCTGCTGGGCTCCTAGAATGTAAATAAAATTGTTTGGATTCCAGCTTTTAGGTAAAAAAAGAAGACCTGACCCCCTCTTTTAGGTAAGTATGGCTGTGGAGATCCAAGGAGTAGGTAAATAAAATCATTTGGAACTCAGGCTTCAGGAAATAAAGCAGACAGGACTTCCCGCCTTTACGTGAATATGGCTGCTGGCTACAAGGATGTAAGTAAAACCGTTTGGATTCCAGCATTTTGGTAAGTTAAGCAGATCTGACCCCTGCCTTTAGGTAAGTGTGGCTGCTGAGCTCCAAGGAGATAAGTATAACAATTTGGATCCCAGTCTCCAGGTAAGTAAAGTATACAGGACCCTCGCATTAAGGTGGGTATGGCTGCCGGGCTCCAAGCAGGTAAGTAAAAGCATTTGTAACTCAGGCTTCATGTAAGTAAAGTGGACAGGACCCCCTGCCTATATCTGCTATATGGTTGCCGGATCCAAGGAGGTAAGTAAAACCGCATAGATATCAACACTCAGGTTAGAAGAGCGGACAAGACTCTCACCTTAGGTAAGTATTACTGCTGGGCTCCAATGAGGTACGTAAAACTGTTTGAATCCCAGCCTCCAGGTATGTAAAATGGACAGGTCCCCAGCATTTAGGTGAGTTTGGGTGCCGGGCTCCTAGGAGTTAAGTAAAACTGTTTGGATCCCACACTCCAGGTAAGTAAATCACACAGGACCCCCACCTTTAGGTGAGTATAGCTGCAGGACTCCAACCAGTAGGAAAATAAATTCATTTGGAACTCAGGCTTTAGGTAAGTAAAGCACACAGGACCTCTCGCCTTTAGGTGAGTATGGCTGCCGGCTCCAAGGTGGTAAGTAAAACCATTTGGATTCCAGCATTTAGGTAAGTTAAGCAGACCTGACCCCTTACTTTAGGTAAGTTTGATGCTGGGAACCAAGGAGGTAAGTAAAACTGTTTGGATCCCAGACTCCAGGTAAGTAAAGCACACAGGACTCTGGCCTTTAGGTGAGTATGGCTGCTGTGCTTCTATGAGGTAAGTATGGCTCCTGGGCTCCAAGGAGATAAGTATCATAATTTGGATTCCAGCCTCCAGGCAAGTAAAGCACACAGGACACCGGTCTTTGGGTGAGTATGGCTTCCGGACTCCAAGCAGTAGGTAAGGAAAAGTATTTGGAACTCAGGCTTCATGTATATAAAGAAGACAGGACCCCCTGCCTTTAGGCGAATATGGCTGCTGGCTCCAAGGAGGTTAGTAGAACCATTCAGATTCCAGTATTTAGGTAACAAATGAAGACCTGAACCCTGCCTTTAGGTAAGTATGGCTGCTGGGCTCCAATAAGGTAAGTATGGCTGCTGGTCTCCAAGGAGGTAAGTATAATAATTTGGATCCCACTCTCCAGGTAAGTAAAGTACACATGACCCCCACATTAAGGTGGGTATGGCTGCTGGGCTCCAAGGAGGTAAGTGAAAGCATTTGTAACTCAGGGTTCATGTAAGTAAAGCGGACAGGACCCCCTGCCTTTAGTTTAGTATGGCTGCTGGATACAAGGAGGTCAGTACAACCGTATAGATATCAACACTCAGGTAAGAAAAGCGGACAAGATTCTTGCCCTTAGATAAGTATGGCTGCTGGGCTCCTAGGAGGTATGTATAACTGATTAGATCCCAGCCTCCTGGTAAGTTAAGTGGACAGGACTACCGCATTTAGGTGAGTATGGCTGCCGGGCTCCAAGGAGGTAAGCAACACTGTTTTAATCCCAGCATTTATGTAAGAAAAGCAGACCTGGGTAAATATGGCTGCTGCTGGGGTCCAAGGAGGTAAGTAAAACTGTTTGAATCCCAGCGTCCAGGTAAGTAAATCACACTAGACCCCCACCTTTAGGTGAGTATGGCTGCCGTACTTCAAGCAGTAGTTAACTAAAAGCATTTGAAACTCAGGCTTTATGTATGTAAAGCAGACACGACCCCTTGCATTTAGGCGAATGTGGTTGCCGGTCCCAAGAGGTAAGTAAAACTGTTCGGATCCCAGTATTTAGTAATTTAAGCAGACCTGACCCCTACCTTTAGGTAACTATGGCTGCCAAACTACGAGGAGCAGGTAAATAAAATAATTTGGAACTTAGGCTTCATGTTAGAAAAGCGGACGGACCCCTGCCTTTAGTGCGTATGACTGCTGGGCTCCCAGAAGGTAAGTACAACTGTTTTCTCTTACGTCCTAGAGCAGGCCTGGCCAACCTGTGGCTCTCCAGCTGTTGTAAAACTACAAGTCCCATCATGCTTTGCCACAGTTTTGCTACTAGGGAATGCTAAAACTGTGGCAGGGCATGCTGGGATGTGTAGTTTCACAACATCTGGAGAGCCACGGGTTGGCCAGGCCTGTCCTAGAGGATACTGGGGTCCACATTAGTACCATGGGGTATAGACGGGTCCACTCGGAGCCTTGGGCACTTTAAGAAATTAATAGTGTGCGCTGGCTCCTCCCCCTATACCCCTCCCACCAGACTCAGTTTAGAAAATGCACCCGGAGGAGCCGGTCACGCTTAGGGAAGCTCCTGAAGAGTTTTCTGCATGTATTTTTCTGTTTGTTATTTTCAGACAGGGCTGGTTGGCACCAGCCTGCCTGCTTCGTGGGACTTAGGGAGGGAACGACCCAACTTCCCAAAGGGTTCATGGTCCCATTCCCCGCTGACAGGACACTGAGCTCCTTAGGGAACTATTCGCAAGCCCCACCATGGCGAGCGTACATTCCCTCAGCACGCTGCCCCCCCTAACCGAGCCAGAAGAAAGAAGAGTGGTGAGTAGGTGGCCGGCGTCCCAGTTAGCGGGTTGCCAGCTGGAATGGCAGCATAAGGGTAAGGAGCACAGCGCTGATATACAGGCTGCGTCTCCAGGCACAGACAACATGCTGTGTGTGTTAGACCGCTGTGAGATGCGAGCTGAGTCACTAACATTTTACCCAGACTGGCTACACTGCTTACAGGGGTTCTAACCCGCTGTTAAGCGCCATCAGACCTCATTGAGTATAACTAAAACCGGGAAGACCGCACGCCATTGAGGGGACAGGGCTTCACTATGAGCGGATCCAGCAGCTCACCAGCGCTATTTACCTCTGCAGCTTACACAGATCAGCCTGGCAGAGAAGCGCAGCTCGTCCACAGACTCCAAACTACCTCAGCAGTACCAGGGGGTCATAGCAGGGGGGAGCAATTTTAGTATACTAAGCCCCTATTAAGGGTACTTAGTTTGCGGCCCAGCTAAGTTGTTATTGTTGTGTGTGCGTGTTTTTTTACATTGTACAATGTCTAAGGAGTGTTTCTCATACACAACAGAATGTTTGTAGGGGAATCACTACAGTGTACTCAGGACAGTACACATTCTCAAACTAGTGGGTCTGAACCTGCATGGTTGGATTCATTAAAGGGGATGATCTCAAATATTTCAAACAAATTGTCCCATACTGAGAAAGAGACACAATACTTAAGACAGTCTGTGGATGACCTGATGAGTTGAGATTCAGTTCCCATACCAGCATCTCAAACCCCTGCCATTTATCCACAAAAGCATACACTGGCCCAGATCTTGCAGGCTGACACTGATGATAATGTGTCAGATGCAGAGGAGGGTGAGGTGGAATTAGGTTAGTGGGATGCAGCCCTGATAGAAGCTATTAGGGAGGTCCTGCACATCAAAGATGACAAAGTAACAGACGAGGATGAGGAATCTTATTTTAATGTCAAAAATAAACCCTCTGCTACTTTTCCTGCATCTAAGGAATTCAATTCCCTATTTGAAGAAACTTGGGTTAATCCTGACAAGACGTTTCAGATCCCTAAAAGGTTAATTACATCCTTCCTTTTTCCTCAGGATGATCATAAAAAATGGGAAAACCCACCGATTGTTGATGCATCGGTATCTAGGTTGTCACGCAAGATAGTCTTGCCTGTCCCGGGGGCAGCCTCCTTAAAAGACACATCTGACTGCAAGATTGAGACCACTCTCAAATCTCTGTACACAGCTGCGGGGGTGGCCCAAAGACCTACTATAGCTTGTGCATGGATCACGAGAGCCATTGCAAAATGGTCTGGAAACCTAATTGAGGGATTAGATTCCTTGTTTTACTCCTACAATATATACAGGACTCTGTAAATTTTATGGTAGAGGCCATAAAAAATATAGGCCTGCTAAATGCACGCACCACGGCCATGGTAGTGTCAGCACGCGGAGGCCTATGGCTAAGTCAGTGGACTGTGGACGTGGATTCCAGAAAAGGTGTGGAAAGCCTACCATTCACAGGTGAGTCCCTATTTGGAGATGAACTGGATACGTGGATATCCAAGGCTACGGCGGTTAAGTCTACATACCTTCCTTCCGCAGCTCCCCCAGCTAGGAAGACCTACTCGGCTCCGACTCTGCAGTCCTTTCGGACAGCAACATTTTAAAATAAGACCAAAGGTTCTTCTACAGCCTTCAAAGGTAATAGAGGTAAACCCAGAAAACCAGCGACTGCAGGTTCACAGGAACAGCACTCAGGTTCTGTCTCCTCCAAGCCTTCTGCATGATGGTGGAATGCACTGCCTGGAGGACAGGCAGGTGGGAGCCCGATTAAGAGATTTCAGTCACATATGGGTGACATTGTGCCAGGATCCCTGGGTCAAAGAGCTTATTGCCCAAGGTTACAGACTGGAGTTTCAGAAACTCCCACCTCAAAGATTCTTCAAATCAGGCTTACCGGCTTCTCAAGAGGCAAGTATAATTTTACAGGATGCAATTCAAAAACTGGTACAGACTTGGGTCATTGTTCCAGTTCCACCTCATCTACAGAACAAGGGTTCTTATTCCAACCTGTTTGTGGTACCGAAGCCAGACGGTTCAGTAAGACTCATTTTAAACCTCAAATCATTGAATCCGTACTTATGGGTGTTCAAACTCAAGATGGAGTCTCTGAGAGCGCTGATCTCAGGTCTGGAGGAAGGGGAATTCCTGGTGTCTCTGGATATCAAGGATGCGTACCTTCATATTCCAATCTGGCCGCTTCATCCAGCTTATCTCAGGTTTGCATTACAGGACTGTGACTACCAGTTCCAGGTCCTGCCATTTGGCCTCTCCACAGCACCGAGGGTGTTCACCAAAGTAATGGCAGAGATGATGTTTCTCCTGTGCAAACAGGGAGTGAACATAGTTCCGTATCTGGATGACCTGCTGATCAAGGCACCATCCAGGGAGAGGTTGTTGGACAACATTGCCCTCTCAACTCGACTACTCTGGCGTCACAGGTGGATTCTGAACCTGCCACAATCTCACCTGAAACCAAAATGGAGGCTTCCGTTCCTGGGGATGATACTGGATACGGAGGCACAGAAGGTATTCCTTCCATTGGAAAAGGCATTGATAATCCAGTTGATGGTGCGGGATGTCTTGAAACCAACCCGGATCTCGGTACATCTCTGCATTCGCCTTCTGGGGAAGATAGTAGCCGCCTACAAGGTGCTACAGTATGGAAGGTTTCATGCAAGGCCCTTCCAGCTGGATCTGTTGGACAAATGGTCCGGATCACATCTTCACATGCACCAGAGGATACATGTCGCAAAAAGCCATGATTTCTCTTCTGTGGTGGCTTCAGACTTCTCACCTGACCGAGGGCTGAAGGTTCGGGATTCAAAATTGGAATCTGCTAGCCACAGATGCAAGCCTCAGAGGTTGGGGAGCAGTCACCCAGGGGGCAACAGTTCCAAGGAAATTGGTCAAGTTAGGACGCCATTCTTCCAATCAACATCCTGGAATTAAGCACCATATACAACGCCCTTCTACAGGCATCACATCTTCTTCAAGATCAAGCCATTCAAGTTCAGTCGGACAATGTGACGGCAGTAATGTACATAAACCGACAAGGTGGAATGAAGAGCAGAGCAGCAATGTCAGAGGTGACAAGAATTCTCCTCTAGGCAGAAAGACAGGTGGTGGCGTTGTCGGCAATCTTCATTCCAGGAGTATACAACTGGGAAGCAGACTTCCTCAGCAGACACGACCTCCACCCAGGAGAGTGGGGCCTCCACCTGGAGGTGTTCGGGTGCTTGACACGTCGGTGGGGCATTCCACAAATTGACATGATGGCCTCTTGTCTAAACAAGAAGCTCCAGCGGTATTGTTCCAGGTCGAGGGACCCACAGGCAGTGGCGGTGGACACTTTGGCGACCCCATGGGTCTACCAGATGGTGTACATGTTTCCGACACTTCCATTGATCCCAAAAAGTCTCAAAAGAATAAAAAGGGAAAAGGTTCAAGCAATTCTCATTGCTCCGGACTGGCCAAGAAGGGCTTGGTATGTGGACCTACTGGACAAGCTCCTGGAGGATCCGTGGCCTCTACCTCTTCGAGAGGATCTCCTGCAACGGGACCGTTCATCTATCAAGACTTACCACGGGTACGTTTACCGGCATGAAAGTTGAGCATTAAATTCTAGCCCGGAAAGGAATCCCGGATAAGGTTATTCCGACTTTGATCCAAGCCAGAAAAGGGGTTACGTCTAAGCATTACCATCGTATTTGGAAACTACGTCTCTTGGTGTGAGAACAGGAAATTTCCTGGGGTGGAATAAAATTTCAACTGGGACGTTTTCTGCTTTTTCTGCAGTCAGGGGTGGATGTGGGCCTGCGCGTGCGCTCCATAAAGGTCCAGATTTCGGCCTTATCCAGAAACAAATGGCTTCCCTCCCTGAGGTTCAGATGTTCTTGAAGGGTGTTCTGCACATCCAACCGTGCTTTGTGCCTCCCATGGCACCTTGGGATCTCAACGTGGTGTTGCAGTTCCTCCAATCAGAATGGTTTGAACCCTTACAGGAGGTGGACGTAAAGTTTCTTACGTGGAAGACCGTCACACTATTGGTCCTAGCTTCAGCCAGGCGGGTGTTGGAACTGGGGGCATTGTCGCACAAGAGCCCCTATTTGATTTTTCATGAGGATAGAGCTGAACTCAGAACGTCAGCAATTTCTTCCAAAGGTGGTGTCTGCGTTTCATATCAACCAACCTTTTGTGGTTCCGGTGGTTACCGACACCTCTTCTACCTCAAAGTCCCTAGATGTTGTGAGGGCTTTGAAGATTTATGTGAAGCGGACAGCTCATCACAGAAAGTGGGACGCGCTGTTTGTTCTCTATGATCCCAATAAAATTGGGTGTCCTGCTTCAAAGCAGTTTATTGCTTGCTGGATCAGGCTTACTATCCAGCATGCTTACTCTACGGCAGGTTTGCCGGTCCCAGGATCTGTACAGGCCCACTCTACCAGGTTAGTGGGTTCTTCCTAGGTGGCTGCCCGGGGTGTCTCGGCTTTACAGCTCTGCCGAGCAGCTACTTGGTCGGGTTCAAACACGTTAGGTTAGTTTGACTGCTGGTATCCAAGGAGGTAAGTAAAACTGTTTGGATCCCAGGTAATTAAAGCAGACAGGACACTCACATTTAGGTGAGTGTGGCTGCCAAGCTCCAAGGAGTAGGTAAGTAAGAGTACTTAGAACTCAGACTTCTGATAAGTAAAGTGGACATGACCCCTGCCTTAAGGTGAGTATGGATGCATGCTCTAAGGAGGTATGTAGAATTGTTTTCCACTCAGCCTTCCGGTCAGAGCCAGCCATAGGTATAGGCAAACTAGGCAATTGCCTAGGGCATTTGATATGCCTAGGGGCATCAGCAGCTTCTGCTGATTAAAATGATATGCGGCATGCCTATATTCTGTGTGTAGCATTTCATATGCAGATACAGCCAGTGTCTCACACAGTATATAGGCATGCTGCATATCATTTTAATCAGCAGAAGCTGCTTGTGCATCCTAGCCACATAGCAATGCAAATAAGTTTCATTTTAATAGAAAAAAGGTGCCCAACGTTAGCATTGAGGCAAGATTTATGAGGACACATCTGTATCCAAGCAGAGGCAGAGGTCACAGTGTTAGTGGCATGACTGTGTGCATGTGAGTGGGTTGGTTCTGCAGTAGTGTTCGGAATATGTGTAAGGAGCATTATGTGTGTCATGTAAAAATGCATTAACAATGTGCAACATATGTGTGTCATTATGTATATAAGGGCATTAATAATGTGCGGCATATGTGTAACAGGGTACTACTGTATGTGTGTCATGTGTATAGGGGCACTAATAATGTGCAGCAAATGTGTAGGGGGCACTATGTGTGTCATTATGTGTATAAGGGTATTAATAATGTGCGGCATATGTGTACGGGACATTATGTGTAAAAGGGCATTAATAAAGGCTGTCATAATGTGTAAGGATCATTATGTTTATAAGGACATAAATAATGTGTCTCATATGTGTAAGGGGCATTACTGTGTGGAATTATGTGTATAAATGCATTACTAATGTGTGGCATTATATGTATAAGGTGCTCTACTATGTGGCCTTGCGTATAGAAAGGTCACTACTCTGTCGCCTAATGTGAGTAAAGAGCAATAGGGTGTGGTGTAATGTGAATAAGGACTAATTCAGTGTGATGTAATGTGAATAAGGGGCTCTATTGTGAGGAGTAACGTTTATAAGGTAAAGTGATACTACTGTGGGATGTAATATGAATTATGGACACTATCACATGATCAAATGTGAATATAGTTGCAGTACTGTGTGGCGTAATTGGAATTGGGGTTACTATTGTGTGGCAATGCCCCTTGCCAGCAAAAACACACCCCTTTTTGGGCTGTGTGCAAATGTGCGAACTGTTCCTATTTAAAATATAGGGGGTACAAACACCAAAATAAAGACCGCTATGGGTGAGGGGTGATGGTGCTGAGAAAGAGGTGCAAGGTCAGAGGCGGAACCAGCGGTGGTGCTAGGGGGCACCAGCCAAAATCTTGCCTAGGGCATCATATTGGTTAGGGCCGGCTCTGCTTCCGGTAATAAAAGCAGACCTGAATCTTGCCTTAAGATCAGTATGGCTGCTTGACTCCAAGTAAAGCTATTTGGATCCCAGTGTCCAGGTAAGTGAAGCAGACAGGATCCCTCAAATTTATGTGAGTATGGCTGCCGGCTACAAGGATTAGTTAAGTAAATGCATTTGGAACTCGGGCTACAGGTAAGTAAAGTGGACAAGACCCCAACTTTAGGTTAGTATGGCTGCCGGCTACAAAAAGCATGTAAAACCATTTTGAACACCAGCATGTAGGTAAGAAAAGCGGACAGGACCCCACCTTTAAGTGAGTATGGCTGTTTGGCTAACAAGAGGTAAGTAAAACTGTTTGGATCCCAGCCACCAGGTAAGTAAAGAGGATAGGACCCCACTTTTAGGTGAGTATGGCTGCCGTGCTCCAAGCAGTAGGTAAGTTAATGCATTTGGAGCTCAGGCCTCAGGTAAAAGCATTTGGAACTCAGGCCTCAGGACCCCACCTTTACGTGAGTATGGCTGCCGGCTAGAAGGAGGTAAGTAAAACTGTTTGAATCCCAGCATTTAGGTAAGTATAGTCGACCAGATCTCCCGCCTTTAGGTAAGTATGGTTGCTAGGCTCAAAGGAGGTACGAAAATCAGTTTGGATCCCAGCCTCCAGGTAAGCAAAGTGGACAGGACCCCCACCTTTAGGTGAGTATGGATGCCAGGCTCCAAGGATTAGGGAAGTAAAAGAATTTGGAACTCAGGCATCAGGTAAGTAAAGCGGACTGGATCCCCCACCTATATGTGTGTGTATGGCTGCTGGGCTCAAAAGAGGTTAGTGAAACTGTTTGAATCCCAGCATTTAGGTAAGAAAAGCAGATCTGTCCTCGCATTTAGGTATATGGCTGCTAGGCTCCAAGTAGGTTAGTAAAACTGTTTGGATCCCAGCCTCCAGATAAGTAAAGTGGACAAGACCCCCGCTTTTAGGTGAGTATGGCTGCACGGCTGTAAGGAGTAGGTAAGTAAAAGCATTTGGAACTCAGGCTTCAGGTAAGTAATGCGGACAGGACCCAATCTTTAGGTGGGTATGACAGCTGGCTACAAGGAAGTAAGTAAAACCGTTTGAATTGCAGCCTCCTGGTAAGAAAAGCAGACCCAAAACCCGCTTTTAGCCAAGTATGGCTTCTAGGCTTCAAGGAGGTAAGTAAAACTGTTTGAATCACAGCGTCCAGGTAAGTACAGCGGACATCGCCACCGCATTTAGGCGAGTATGGCTGCTGGGCTCAAAGGATTATTTAAAAAAAACTGTATGGGTCCCAGCCTCCATGTAAGTAAAGTCGACAGAACCCCGTCTTTAGGTGAGTATGGCCATCTGCTAAAACGTACTAAGTAAAGCCATATTGATCCCAGCACTCGGGTAAGAAAAGCAGACAGGACCCTCGCCTTTAAGTGAGTGGGTGTGGTTTCATAGAGTCGACCACACTTAGATTGACAGTGTTTAGGTCGACCACTATTGGTCGATAGTGACTAAGTTGACACCTGAAATATGTCAACACAAGCATTAGGTCGACATGTACAAGGTCGACATGACAAAAGGTCGAGATGAGGTTTTTTTTTAAAATTGATGTTGTTTTCTTTGTACAGTGACCGGGAACCCCAGTTAGTGCACCGTGTCCCCTTGTCATGCTTCGGGCAAGGTGCCTTGCTCTGCTACAACTGCGCTCAGCACAGGTTACCATTCCCAATCGTAGTTCACGTGGATCATTAAGTATGAAAAAGTTTAAAAAATGAAGAAAAAAAAGTGAAAAACTCCTGTCGACATTTTGCCATGTCGACCTATTACATGTCAACCTAGAAACCATGTTGACCTAATGCATGTAGACGAATAGTGGTCGACCTAGACACTGTCGACCTAAATGTGGTCGACCTAGAGACCGGATATCTAAGTGAGTATAGCTGCCGGGTTCCAAGGAGTATGTAAGTAAAAGCATTTGGATACCAGCACTCAGCTAAGTAAAGCGAACAGGATTTCCCAGCTTTTGGTGAGTATACAGCCAGCTAGAGGTTAGTAAAACTCTTTGCATCCCAGCACTCAGGTAAGAAAAGTGGACAGAACCTCTGCCTTTAGGGGAGTATGGCTGACATGCTCCAAGAGTTATTATTATTATTACATTTTATTTATAAGGCGCCACAAGTGTTTCGCAGCGCCGTACAAAGGACAGTACAGGGAGACAAAACTTAGCATTACAGTAAATAAATAAATAAATACATAACAAAAATAGAGTACAGGTAACAAAGAGAACCACAATTCTCAAAACAAATTACAGCTTAGATGTATGTAGCAAGGGAGTGATCATTGTAGTACTTGGGGCTGGATAGATAGAGATGAGCCTTTACCTGTAGGAGATAAAGCGGGTAAAGATGGTCGCTGAGTAGGAGAGAGCTGCGAGTGAAATGTGTTGAGAAGAGGGCTTTGACAAGAGGAAAGAGGGCCCTGCTCTGAAGAGTTAACAATCTAGTGGGGAGGGGCGACAGACAGATGACATGAGGTGCAAGCAAGCAGGAGGAAGCCTGCTGGCAGTATGTAAGCAAAGCAGATATGTACAAGGCATGGGGCAGGGGGATGGAGGAGCAGCCTAAGGACTAGATTATGCATCGGAGGTGTATGCTTTGATAAATAGGTGGGTTTTCAGTGCCCGTTTGAAGCTTTGTAAGGTCGTGGAGAGTCTAATGGAGTGAGGGAGCGCGTCCACTGAAGGGATGCAGCACAGGCAAAATCTTGAACTCGTGCATGGGAAGTAGTGACCAGGGCAGAGGAGAGGCGACGGTCATCGGCCGACCGTAGTGGGCGGGAGGGAGTATGAAGGGAGAGGAGGTTGGAGATGTAGGGAGCAGTGGAATTAGAGATGGCCTTGTATGTGAGAGTGAGGATTTTGAAGAGGATTCTGTAGGGGAATGGGAGCCAGTGAAGATTTTGTCGAAGGGGAGTGGCAGATGTGGAGCTACGGGAGAGGAAGATGAGCTTAGCTGCGGCGTTGAGGATAGATTGGAGGGGAGCGAGATGGGAGCAAGCGAGGCCAGTGAGGAGAACATTGCAGTAGTCGAGTCGTGAGATGACCAGTGAGTAGATAAGTTTAGTTGCACTCTGGGAGAGAAATGGCCTGATGCGAGCAATGTTGCATAGCTGGAACCGACAGGATTGCCCCAGAACTTGGCTGTGGGGTGCAAAGGAGAGGCAGGAGTCAAGAGTGATGCCCAGGCAGCGGAGTTGGGGAACGGGGGAGATTATTGTGTTGTCAACAGTGATAGAGATATTTGTAGGGGGTATTGCTCTGGCTGGGGGAAAGATAATGAGTTCAGTTTTGTCCATGTTGAACTTCAGAGAGCGCTCAGACATCAGGGAGGAGATGGTAGAGAGGCAGCTGGAGACCTGAGAGAGGACAGAGGGGGACAGATAAGGATATGAGAGGTAGAGTTGTGTGTCATCAGCATAGAGGTGGTATTGAAGGCCAAAGGAGTTAATGAGCGCAACCAGGGAAGAGGTGTACAGGGAGAACAGAAGGGTGCCTAGGACAGAACCCTGTGGGACACCAAGGATGGAAGGGTGTGAGCTGGTGCCGGAGGCAGACACAGAGAAGCAGCTGGTTACAAAGAGGTACTGTAAGTGGAACCGTTTGGATTCCAGCACTCAGTTAAGAAAAGCAGACAGGACCCACATCTTTTAGTGAGTATGGCAGCCGGCTACTAGTAGCTAAGTAAAACTGTTTGAAAACCAGGCTGCAGGTAAGTAAAACAGACAGGATTCACACCTTTAGGTGAGTATGGCTGCCGGGTTCCGAGGATTAGGTAAGAAAAACTGTATGTATCCCAGCCTCCAGGTTAGTAAAGCCGTCAAGACCCCACCTTTAGGTGAGTACAGTATGTCTGCCAGGCTTCAAGAAGTAGGTTCCAGGTAAGTGAAGAGTCCAGGATCTTCACCTTTAGGTGAGTATGATTGTTGGGCTCCCAAGGAGTAGTCATTTGTAAAAACCATCTGGATCCCAATTTTCAGTTAAGTGTAGCAGCCAGTACTCCCGCCTTTAGGTAAGTATGGCTGGTGGTCTCCAAGGGGTAAGTAGAACCAAATTTGATCCCAGGCTTCAGGTAAGTGAAGCAGCCAGTACTGCTCCTTAGGTGAGTCAGGCACCAAGGTTTAGGTAAAAAAAAACATTTGGTTTCCATACCTAAGGTAAGTGAGGCAACCAGAATCCCAGCCTTCAGATGAGTGCGGCAGTTTACCTCCAAGGGGCAGGCAGGTGAAGCGGTCTGGGCCCCAGCCTTTAGGTATATCAAGCAGCCAGGGCCGCAGCCTTCAAGTGAATGAGGCCGTAGAACTCCAATGGTTAGGCAGGTAAAACTGTCTGGGCCCCAGTCTTCAGGAAAGCTGAGCAGCCAGGACCCCAATCTTCAGGTGAGCACAGACTTCGTGTTTCAAAGAATAGGCAGTTGAAACAGTCTGGATCCCAGTCTTTAGGTAATTCGAGCAGCCAGGGCTTTAGCCTTCAGGTGTGTGGGTGAAATAGTCTGGACCTTAGCCTTCAGGTAAGTGAGGTCCTCAGGCGCCAAGGGGTAGGCAGGTGAAATGTTCTGGGCCCCCAGCCTCAGATACTGATTCCCATACATTGAGATGTATTGGGACAATGCCCAAAACCCCCGATGGCCAGGTTTGGGGATTGGGAATATTGAGGGAGGAATTCAATTGCAGACGGGAAATGTAAAAAAACATGCAGTGCATGGTTTTACCCTCAGCTACAGGGTTTTGGTATTTCTATCGAAATCACTGTATCTTTTTTCTGTCATCTCCAGAGCAAATTTGATTTTTCCCAAACTTGTAAATTTTTGGAGAAATCACCGGGACTTGCTCTGGCACCCCTTGAGTGTGCGTACCCACAGTAATCAAAGATTGGGCGCGAGGTACGCATAGATTTTTACCTCACTAAACCTCGCACCCAATGGGATTCCCCCCTAAACATGTTTAAAAATCCCACTCTATACCGTTTACAGTCGAGATCGAGGAAGCAGGAATTTTTAACATGTCCCTGATCCTCCAATGGATCACTGTTCCTGGGTGACTGACGATCGTGAGGACGGTAACATTTTGGGTATCCAGGGATCCCCTGAGCCTGTTGTGTAAACCTGTTTGATCACTCCCTAAACCAGCAGACAAGCTCCTCCAACAAGTCTGCAGTACAGAAATATTGCCAGTAGGCATGGATTGGAAGAAGCATTCCATGACTGCCTTACATGTCATCAATAAAATTTGGTATATGGCATCCATGGCGTACATTACCAACCTTTTTGCTCAATACAATTGATGCCTTCCCTAGGGTCTGGCATCCTTGGTATCTTAACAATGGTTGTTCTCCACCAGGGGACATTTAGCTTTCTACATACTGTACACACTCCTCTCCTCTGCGTATACTGTACCTCCTACACACTACACTTTGGGGGTCATTCCGAGTTGTTTGCTCGTTGCCGATTTCTGCAACGGAGCGATTAAGGCAAAAATGCGCATGCGCATGATACGCAGTGCGCATGCGCTAAGTATTTTAGCACAAAACTTATTAGATTTACTCACGTCCGAACAAAGAATTTTCATCGTTGAAGTTATCGGAGTGTGATTGACAGGAAGTGGGTGTTTCTGGGCGGAAACTGGCCGTTTTCACGGAGTGTGCGGAAAAATGCAGGTGTGTCAGGCAAAAACGCGGGAGTGTCTGGAGAAACGGGGGAGTGGCTGGCCGAACACAGGGCGTGTGTGTGACGTCAAACCAGGAACGAAACGGGCTGAGCTGATCGCAGTGTAGGAGTAAGTCTCGAGCTACTCAGAAACTGCTAAGTATTTTCTATTCGCAATTCTGCTAATCTTTTGATCGCTATTCTGCTAAGCTAAGATACACTCCCAGAGGGCGGCGGCCTAGCATGTGCAATGCTGCTAAAATCTGCTAGCGAACGAGCAACTCGGAATGACCCCCTTTATCGGCATGCTTCTAGCAAGGACCAGTTGCCGCCAGTGTTCCCCTGTTCCTCTCGTTCACCCTCCTTGTTAGTATTTTTGTTTGCTCTTTTTTAAATATCCTGTGGCTAATTTACCAGGAGTCCCCTTTCCCTCAATTTCAAAACTGGTATTTGTATGTAAAATCTATTTTTGTATACTATTATTACAAGGGATATCTCTCCAGCTACTGTTACCTTTATTTCACTCATTGTCTTCCGCTGTCGCTAACTGTAAACCCAGATTAATGGGATGTTTTACCTTTCGGAGAGGGGATACGGACTCTCGATTTGTTGCTTATTCATTGTATAGGGGTATATGCAAT
The DNA here is from genome assembly GCF_028390025.1 of Pseudophryne corroboree. Lineage (NCBI taxonomy): Eukaryota > Metazoa > Chordata > Amphibia > Anura > Myobatrachidae > Pseudophryne > Pseudophryne corroboree. The sequence goes on along the minus strand of NC_086453.1, from coordinate 103,792,550 downwards.
TGCGGTCGAATTCCAGCCGGAATTCGACCATTTTTGGATTCGACACAATTTGACTGTCGAATCCCGGCCGGGCCCCCGAATTCGACATATTCAATAAAAAACGGATTCGACAGTCCCGCTGTCGAAAAACGGACCAATTGACGATAGTGTGCGTCCTGGATTCAACTTCATGGATGGCACAAAAGTGTTAAAAAAAACCTGAAAAAAATTGCGTGGAGTCCCCCCTCCTAAGCATAACCAGCCTCGGGCTCTTTGAGCCGGTCCTGGTTGTAAAAATATGGGGGGGGAAATGACATGGGATCTCCCGTATTTTAACAACCAGCACCGGGCTCTGCATCCAGTCCTGGTGCAAAAAATACGGGGGACAAAACATGTAGGGGTCCCCCGTATTTTTAACACCAGCACCGGGCTCCACTAGTCAGAGAGATAATGCCACAGCCGGAGGACACTTTTATATCGGTCCCTGCGGCCCTGGCATTAAATCACTAACTAGTCACCCCTGGCCAGGGTACCCTGTAGGAGTGGGGACCCCTTAAATCAAGGGGTCCCCCCCCCTCCAGCCACCCAAGGGCCAGGGGTGAAGCCCGAGGCTGTCCCCACCATCCAAGGGCGGCGGATGGGGGGCTGATAGCCATGTGTCAGAAAAAAGAATATTGTTTTTTGTAGCAGAGCTACAAGTCCCAGCAAGCCTTCCCGCAAGCTGGTACTTGGAGAACCATAAGTACCAGCATGCGGGGGAAAATGGGCCCGCTGGTACCTGTAGTTCTACTACAAAAAAATACCCAAATAAAAACAGTACACACACACCGTGACAGTACAACTTTATTACATGCACACCGACATACACACATACTTACCTATGTTGACACGAGGCTCGGTTCCCTTGTCCACGTAGAATCCACGGGGTACCTGTAAATAAAATTATACTCACAACAATCCAGTGTAGATCTGTCCTCTTCAGAGTTTGTAATCCACGTACTTGGCAAAATAAAAAAACGCAAAACACGGACCATGCACTGTCACTTCTTGTCAATCACTGTGTGATTACATCTCACTGAGCCAGCAAACACATGGCCATCACAATTCATCCTCCCATTTGAGTTTTTGCATTTTAGTGATCTATGCTGAATTAGACCCATTGTCCAGACCTGGTAGAAACCTACCCCAGCAAGCTGTTATTGAAGCAAAAGGTGGTTCTGCCATGCACTAATTTGCAGCTGATGAATACTTTTGCAAGCAACATTTTTTCAGATTTTATTTGTGTTTGTAAAAAGATCTGCAAACAAATAATAAATTATGAATTGTAAAATGTAGCTAAAGAGCCTACTGGTGCACAAAAAGAAATACTGTATGGGATAATCTGTGTAATGCTGGGCATACACACTTCAATTATCTGGCTGATCCTCCCGATATCAGCAGATTCCCCAGATAATTGCTGCTTGTATGTGGCCGACCGACCCAAAAAATATAGATTGGCCGGGCATACAGGATCATCCAGCATGTCCCTCCACTGCTATATTTTCAAGCATTGGGCAGTGTATGGCCAACCGATGGGAAGGAACAGGAAAATGTCTCCTTCCCGGGGGCAGGGTACTGATATCACGTGACATACACTGTGAGACAACTCACAGTGTATGTCCCGCATATCGGCAGGGTCAGATAAAATGCCTGTCTGTCTGTCAGGTACAGGTGAGAGGCTGAGCGCCTGTATACGTAGCAACTTAAATAGCCATGCGTCAAAACAGTGGTGTGCAGGGTCAGACTGGACATTTGGAAATTTTGGCAAATGTCATAAGGGCCAAAGGTCTGGTATATCCCCTCACTTCCTTCCACAGCAAACTCCCTCTGTGATTTTCACTAATGCAGACATGTTAGAATCTCTTCTTCTTAAGGGGGTACACACGTAGACATGTGTGCTTAAATTCTAAGCAATCTGACTAGATTACTTAGAAATAAAGCACACATCGCTCCGTATGCATTAGAGATGAGCGGGTTCGGTTTCTCTGAATCCGAACCCGCCAGAACTTCATGGTTTTTTTCACGGGTCCGAGCAGACTCGGATCTTCCCGCCTTGCTCGGTTAACCCGAGCGCGCCCGAACGTCATCATGACGCTGTCGGATTCTCGCGAGACTCGGATTCTATATAAGGAGCCGCGCGTCGCCGCCGTTTTCACACGTGCATTGAGATTGATAGGGAGAGGACGTGGCTGGCGTCCTCTCCATTTAGATTATAAGAGACTGAGAGAGATTTACTGGAGCTGACTAGGAGGAGTACTGTTACTGTAGAAGTGTAGAGACTGAGTGGAGAGAGTTTACTAGTGAGGACAGTGCAGTTTACTTTATAATCCGTTCTCTGCCTGAAAAAAGCGATACACAGCACACAGTGACTCAGTCACATACCATATCTGTGTGCACTGCTCAGGCTCAGGCCAGTGTGCTGCATCATCTATTAATATCTATATATAATATTATATATATCTGTCTGACTGCTCAGCTCACACAGCTTATAATTGTGGGGGAGACTGGGGAGCACTACTGCAGTGCCAGTTATAGGTTATAGCAGGAGCCAGGAGTACATAATATATTATATAGTGAGTGACCACCAGACACACAGTGCAGTTTATTTAATATATCCGTTCTCTGCCTGAAAAAAGCGATACACACAGTGACTCAGTCAGTCACATACCATATCTGTGTGCACTGCTCAGGCTCAGGCCAGTGTGCTGCATCATCTATTATCTATATATAATATTATATATATCTGTCTGACTGCTCAGCTCACACAGCTTATAATTGTGGGGGAGACTGGGGAGCACTACTGCAGTGCCAGTTATAGGTTATAGCAGGAGCCAGGAGTACATAATATATTATATAGTGAGTGACCACCAGACACACAGTGCAGTTTATTTAATATATCCGTTCTCTGCCTGAAAAAAGCGATACACACAGTGACTCAGTCAGTCACATACCATATCTGTGTGCACTGTGCAGTGCACTGCTCAGGCTCAGGCCAGTGTGCTGCATCATCTATATATATTATATATCTGTCTGACTGCTCAGCTCACACAGCTTATAATTGTGGGGGAGACTGGGGAGCACTACTGCAGTGCCAGTTATAGGTTATAGCAGGAGCCAGGAGTACATATTATATTAAAATTAAACAGTGCACACTTTTGCTGCAGGAGTGCCACTGCCAGTGTGACTGACCAGTGACCTGACCACACTGACCACCAGTATAGTTAGTAGTATACTTATATTGTGATTGCCTGAAAAAGTTAAACACTCGTCGTGTGACTTCACTTGTGTGGTTTTTTTTTTTTTATTCTATAAAAATAAAACTCATTCTGCTGACAGACAGTGTCCAGCAGGTCCGTCATTATATAATATATAATATATACCTGTCCGGCTGCAGTAGTGATATATATATATTTTTTATATCATTTATCATCCAGTCGCAGCAGACACAGTACGGTAGTTCACGGCTGTGGCTACCTCTGTGTCTCTGCACTCGGCAGGCAGTCCGTCCATAATTGTAATACCACCTAACCGTGGATTTTTTTCATTCTTCTTTATACATACATAGTTACATAGACATCTTCTCTTTATCAACCAGTCTATATTAGCTGCAGACACAGTACAGTACGGTAGTTCACGGCTGTGGCTACCTCTGTGTCTGCACTCGGCAGGCAGTCCGTCCATAATTGTATACCACCTAACCGTGGATTTTTTTCAGTCTTCTTTATACATACATAGTTACATAGACATCTTCTCTTTATCAACCAGTCTATATTAGCTGCAGACACAGTACAGTACGGTAGTTCACGGCTGTGGCTACCTCTGTGTCTGCACTCGGCAGGCAGTCCGTCCATAATTGTATACCACCTAACCGTGGATTTTTTTCATTCTTCTTTATACATACATAGTTACATAGACATCTTCTCTTTATCAACCAGTCTATATTAGCTGCAGACACAGTACAGTACGGTAGTTCACGGCTGTGGCTACCTCTGTGTCTGCACTCGGCAGGCAGTCCGTCCATAATTGTATACCACCTAACCGTGGATTTTTTTCAGTCTTCTTTATACATACATAGTTACATAGACATCTTCTCTTTATCAACCAGTCTATATTAGCTGCAGACACAGTACAGTACGGTAGTTCACGGCTGTGGCTACCTCTGTGTCTGCAGTCGGCAGGCAGTCCATAATTGTATACTAGTATCCATCTCCATTGTTTACCTGAGGTGCCTTTTAGTTGTGCCTATTAAAATATGGAGAACAAAAATGTTGAGGTTCCAAAATTAGGGAAAGATCAAGATCCACTTCCACCTCGTGCTGAAGCTGCTGCCACTAGTCATGGCCGAGACGATGAAATGCCAGCAACGTCGTCTGCCAAGGCCGATGCCCAATGTCATAGTACAGAGCATGTCAAATCCAAAACACCAAATATCAGTAAAAAAAGGACTCCAAAACCTAAAATAAAATTGTCGGAGGAGAAGCGTAAACTTGCCAATATGCCATTTACCACACGGAGTGGCAAGGAACGGCTGAGGCCCTGGCCTATGTTCATGGCTAGTGGTTCAGCTTCACATGAGGATGGAAGCACTCAGCCTCTCGCTAGAAAAATGAAAAGACTAAAGCTGGCAAAAGCAGTAGCACCGCAAAGAACTGTGCGTTCTTCGAAATCCCAAATCCACAAGGAGAGTCCGACTCCAATTGTGTCGGTTGCGATGCCTGACCTTCCCAACACTGGACGTGAAGAGCATGCGCCTTCCACCATTTGCACGCCCCCTGCAAGTGATGGAAGGAGCACCCGCAGTCCAGTTCCTGATAGTCAGATTGAAGATGTCAGTGTTGAAGTACACCAGGATGAGGAGGATATGGGTGTTGCTGGCGCTGGGGAGGAAATTGACCAGGAGGATTCTGATGGTGAGGTGGTTTGTTTAAGTCAGGCACCCGGGGAGACACCTGTTGTCCGTGGTAGGAATATGGCCGTTGACATGCCTGGTGAAAATACCAAAAAAATCAGCTCTTCGGTGTGGAAGTATTTCACCAGAAATGCGGACAACAGGTGTCAAGCCGTGTGTTCCCTTTGTCAAGCTGTAATAAGTAGGGGTAAGGACGTTAACCACCTCGGAACATCCTCCCTTATACGTCACCTGCAGCGCATTCATAATAAGTCAGTGACAAGTTCAAAAACTTGGGCCGACAGTGGAAGCAGTCCACTGACCAGTAAATCCCTTCCTCTTGTAACCAAGCTCACGCAAACCACCCCACCAACTCCCTCAGTGTCAATTTCCTCCTTCCCCAGGAATGCCAATAGTCCTGCAGGCCATGTCACTGGCAATTCTGACGAGTCCTCTCCTGCCTGGGATTCCTCCGATGCATCCTTGCGTGTAACGCCTACTGCTGCTGGCGCTGCTGTTGTTGCTGCTGGGAGTCGATGGTCATCCCAGAGGGGAAGTCGTAAGACCACTTTTACTACTTCCACCAAGCAATTGACTGTCCAACAGTCCTTTGCGAGGAAGATGAAATATCACAGCAGTCATCCTACTGCAAAGCGGATAACTGAGGTCTTGACATCCTGGGTGGTGAGAAACGTGGTTCCGGTATCCATCATTACTGCAGAGCCAACTAGAGACTTGTTGGAGGTACTGTGTCCCCGGTACCAAATACCATCTAGGTTCCATTTCTCTAGGCAGGCGATACCGAAAATGTACACAGACCTCAGAAAAAGAGTCACCAGTGTCCTAAAAAATGCAGCTGTACCCAATGTCCACTTAACCACGGACATGTGGACAAGTGGAGCAGGGCAGGGTCAGGACTATATGACTGTGACAGCCCACTGGGTAGATGTATGGACTCCCGCCGCAAGAACAGCAGCGGCGGCACCAGTAGCAGCATCTCGCAAATGCCAACTCTTTCCTAGGCAGGCTACGCTTTGTATCACCGGTTTCCAGAATACGCACACAGCTGAAAACCTCTTACGGCAACTGAGGAAGATCATCGCGGAATGGCTTACCCCAATTGGACTCTCCTGTGGATTTGTGGCATCGGACAACGCCAGCAATATTGTGTGTGCATTAAATATGGGCAAATTCCAGCACGTCCCATGTTTTGCACATACCTTGAATTTGGTGGTGCAGAATTTTTTAAAAAACGACAGGGGCGTGCAAGAGATGCTGTCGGTGGCCAGAAGAATTGCGGGACACTTTCGGCGTACAGGCACCACGTACAGAAGACTGGAGCACCACCAAAAACTACTGAACCTGCCCTGCCATCATCTGAAGCAAGAAGTGGTAACGAGGTGGAATTCAACCCTCTATATGCTTCAGAGGTTGGAGGAGCAGCAAAAGGCCATTCAAGCCTATACAATTGAGCACGATATAGTAGGTGGAATGCACCTGTCTCAGGCGCAGTGGAGAATGATTTCAACATTGTGCAAGGTTCTGATGCCCTTTGAACTTGCCACACGTGAAGTCAGTTCAGACACTGCCAGCCTGAGTCAGGTCATTCCCCTCATCAGGCTTTTGCAGAAGAAGCTGGAGACATTGAAGGAGGAGCTAACACGGAGCGATTCCGCTAGGCATGTGGGACTTGTGGATGGAGCCCTTAATTCGCTTAACAAGGATTCACGGGTGGTCAATCTGTTGAAATCAGAGCACTACATTTTGGCCACCGTGCTCGATCCTAGATTTAAAGCCTACCTTGGATCTCTCTTTCCGGCAGACACAAGTCTGCTGGGGTTGAAAGACCTGCTGGTGACAAAATTGTCAAGTCAAGCGGAACGCGACCTGTCAACATCTCCTCCTTCACATTCTCCCGCAACTGGGGGTGCGAGGAAAAGGCTCAGAATTCCGAGCCCACCCGCTGGCGGTGATGCAGGGCAGTCTGGAGCGACTGCTGATGCTGACATCTGGTCCGGACTGAAGGACCTGACAACGATTACGGACATGTCGTCTACTGTCACTGCATATGATTCTCTCAACATTGATAGAATGGTGGAGGATTAAATGAGTGACCGCATCCAAGTAGGCACGTCACACAGTCCGTACTTATACTGGCAGGAAAAAGAGGCAATTTGGAGGCCCTTGCACAAACTGGCTTTATTCTACCTAAGTTGCCCTCCCACAAGTGTGTACTCCGAAAGAGTGTTTAGTGCCGCCGCTCACCTTGTCAGCAATCGGCGTACGAGGTTACATCCAGAAAATGTGGAGAAGATGATGTTCATTAAAATGAATTATAATCAATTCCTCCGCGGAGACATTGACCAGCAGCAATTGCCTCCACAAAGTACACAGGGAGCTGAGATGGTGGATTCCAGTGGGGACGAATTGATAATCTGTGAGGAGGGGGATGTACACGGTGATATATCGGAGGGTGATGATGAGGTGGACATCTTGCCTCTGTAGAGCCAGTTTGTGCAAGGAGAGATTAATTGCTTCTTTTTTGGGGGGGGTCCAAACCAACCCGTCATATCAGTCACAGTCGTGTGGCAGACCCTGTCACTGAAATGATGGGTTGGTTAAAGTGTGCATGTCCTGTTTTGTTTATACAACATAAGGGTGGGTGGGAGGGCCCAAGGACAATTCCATCTTGCACCTCTTTTTTCTTTTCTTTTTCTTTGCATCATGTGCTGATTGGGGAGGGTTTTTTGGAAGGGACATCCTGCGTGACACTGCAGTGCCACTCCAAAATGGGCCCGGTGTTTGTGTCGGCCACTAGGGTCGCTAATCTTACTCACACAGTCAGCTACCTCATTGCGCCTCTTTTTTTCTTTGCGTCATGTGCTGTTTGGGGAGGGTTTTTTGGAAGGGACATCCTGCGTGACACTGCAGTGCCACTCCTAGATGGGCCCGGTGTTTGTGTCGGCCACTAGGGTCGCTAATCTTACTCACACAGCTACCTCATTGCGCCTCTTTTTTTCTTTGCGTCATGTGCTGTTTGGGGAGGGTTTTTTGGAAGGGACATCCTGCGTGACACTGCAATGCCACTGCTAGATGGGCCCGGTGTTTGTGTCGGCCACTAGGGTCGCTAATCTTACTCACACAGCTACCTCATTGCGCCTCTTTTTTTCTTTGCGTCATGTGCTGTTTGGGGAGGGTTTTTTGGAAGGGACATCCTGCGTGACACTGCAGTGCCACTCCTAGATGGGCCCGGTGTTTGTGTCGGCCACTAGGGTCGCTAATCTTACTCACACAGCGACCTCGGTGCAAATTTTAGGACTAAAAATAATATTGTGAGGTGTGAGGTATTCAGAATAGACTGAAAATGAGTGTAAATTATGGTTTTTGAGGTTAATAATACTTTGGGATCAAAATGACCCCCAAATTCTATGATTTAAGCTGTTTTTTAGTGTTTTTTGAAAAAAACACCCGAATCCAAAACACACCCGAATCCGACAAAAAAAATTCGGTGAGGTTTTGCCAAAACGCGTTCGAACCCAAAACACGGCCGCGGAACCGAACCCAAAACCAAAACACAAAACCCGAAAAATTTCAGGCGCTCATCTCTAGTATGCATGCAGGCCAAATCTAATCATATCGCTCACTTCACCGCTGGGTGAAGTGAGTGTTTTGGGGGGTTTTGCCCTCGCTCAGCACACATCTCTAGGAGAAATTTGTACGTGTGTACCCCCCTTTAGCCCCAAGGGACACGTGTGCCTTATCATAACTTTCATTTCAATTTCCTTTATATATAAAACATGCATTGCTCATTCCTCCCAAACACTTCACACATGAGCTATTTGTAATTCTAACTATATGTAAGCGGGATGCGGTCAACATCCTGCTGGACGGGATCCCGGCGGTCGAAATACCGACGCCGGAATCCCGACCGCCACAATCCCGACATATTCTCCCTCCGTGGGTGTCCACGTCTCCCTTCGTGGGTGTCCACGACACCCATAGAGGGAGAATATAATAGTGTGCCGAGCGTAGCGAGGCACCGTGGCGAGCCCGCAAGGGGCTGCGTTCCGCTCGCCACCCCTGTCGGGATTGTGTGGTCGGGATTCCGGCGTCGGTATTTCGACCGCCGGGATCCCGTACTGATCCCATGAGAGAAAGAACGAACCCAGGCAGTGCCAGGAACAACATCTAGTTATCTAGATAGAACTTATTACAAGCTTGCAGTCCAATTATTGCTATATAAATAGCGTAATAAATAAACAATAATTCTACCAAGTTTACCCAGATCTACACATTTCTCCCCTCTTTGCTATATGGTTCCTCTACTTCTTATCCTTAAATCTATCTCATCCTGAGTGAAGTCGGTACCCCTATTGATAACCCCACCGCCGCTGCCACAGTTGATGGATCTGCCCATGTCTTTTGTCTCCTCCTTTCTGATCTACCTCTTTGTTCCTGTATCATGCACCACTGTACCACTTTTGCTTATTGTATACAGTACTTTATCTATTGTGTTTATTGTACAGGATTGTATTCACTTTCCCACTATGAATGAATTACATGCTATGGATTATGTATTTTTCTATCTATCTATCTATCTATCTATCTATCTATCTATCTATCTATCTATCTATCTATCTATCTATCTATCTATCTATCCATCCAGGATTACAGAGCCTTCATTTCAGTTTTCCAGTTGGTGTGAAATGCCCATGCACATGTTTACACAGTATTATGTTCTATATTCTGAATATAGGACCTCATTCAGCTTCAGTAACACAAAACTGCTACTGCCTACAATCACATGCCGGGGGCTGCCCAGCGCAGGGCAAGGCCTCCTAGTGATGCAGCGTCAAAATCGTCAGGTGGTCATCCGGGCCGCCATGAAAACAGCCATGACATGCCTACATTTCCAGGACCACTCCCTTCCAACGCCGCATCACCGCCTCCAAACGCCTGCCAACTGTCACTCACATTGCGATCGCTTCCTTCTGGGAGGTGATCGCAAAGAGAAAGCTCACACATGCACAATTAGCCGAATAGCGTCCATTTGCGATTTTATTAATTTAACAACTGATACTGAATAATGCCCATAATCCTTTGGGATGGATAATTTCCAGTCATTTTAAACCTTGGGAACAGTCTCTGCGTTCCATGGTAAACATACTAATATCCCCACTATTCCCAACCCATTCTTATGGAGAAAATCTGTGCATACTGTATGTAGCCTGGAGAATTACTTGCAGCTAAGAGTCGCACACAAACACTGTGCAGATTGTAGAGATCATATCCCATTAGATAGTGTCGTTTTAATTGTAAAGAAGAATCATGAGTTTGTCTTTCTCATCACCTTTAATTACACGGTCACTGTTTTCAATCTTCCCAACATTTCTATTTTACAAGTCAAATGGGCTTGTTGTGGGTGTATAACAACCGTCAGGTGCCTGCAGAGCAGTTCCACAGCACGCAGGCTGCTCCAGAAGTTCCCACTGACAGTTTGTGATTTAATCTTATTTATTTACTAGTAAATTCACCACAATCTGCCCCCAAACCGTCTCACCCCGTCCCCCTCTCTGCCTTCAGCTCTGCCATCTTGCCCCCGTTCTGTTCCCAGTGGCCTGATGGATCTTCCTCTCCAATTCAGCTGGGGACTGTTCCAGCTCTTTAGCAGTGGGAGCCATTGGATGTGCGGCGTGCACCCCAACTACCACTGCCCATGCATGCAAGAGATAGGACAGACCATAGTAGATTATTCCTCACTGCCGGCAACTTTCACACTCTGTAGTGATATCCATCCCACTCAGTCATACTGCTCCTTTGGCTGTTTATAAAAAAGATTTCATTTCAAACATGTGATTGCAGAAACCTTCTCATGGGCGCTTGGATTCCATCTTTATAACTGTCAATTAAAAACTGCTATCTGAATGTTTGCCAGTTATCAAGACCTGGATGATTTGGACTCCCTGCAGATGTTTCATTTAATTTCTTCTATCGGTGTATCATCATAACAATAAATCATCTCATTCACATTGTAAGTTTTTCACCTCTTTTTGTAAAAACTCTAAAGAATATTTGAAAGAAAAAAAACTCAATATTTCCATAATTCACTTAAAGTGCAGAACACATTACAAAACAAAATTCAATTTTTGTGTATATTTCTTTATAGTCATTGTTGAAGCTTTTTCTTGGCTTGTCCTTCCATTGTTACAAGCTGTCAATTCAATGTGTAAATATAACTGATTATATTAGTTTTTTGAGTGTTCAGTTTACATTGGTATTGCTAGTAACTATATCCAGGGCCAGCACATACAGAGTATTCTACTCAATGGGCAAGGTACGGCCATACAGGGCATCTAAGGGCAATTATCCTCTTATCTAGTAAGTAAACAGAGAAGGGCCTGCGTAGCAGCAAGAAGAAATGGGACAGGACAGTTCATCTGGGAAGACCCAGACCATATATAATCTTGCTTGCAGAAAGCACTTTCCTGAAGGTGCTCTGGGCTTTCTACAGAACCTACAATGAAGACAGAGATAATCCTTGATTAAAAAAAAAAACACATGAGGTAAAACAAATCAAATACATACATACTGAGACCAATTCTTGGAAAATGTCAATAAAAGGAGTTTGGACAGGTATTATATTAATATATACATGGGAAGCACATTTTCAAAATCCTTTGTTGGCATACAATATTAGTATATAGAAATAGAAACAATTAAAAGTTTGTCACAAAAACAGTGGCGGCTCGATATCTGTTTGTTGGGGGTTGGGGGCAGGGGGGGGAGGGGCGGTCTGCAGCACTTACCTCTCTGCCTTCCTGGTGATTGATGGCTGACATCACCGGGTGGCGGGGCTCAGGTCTGGCAGCAGCGGGGTGACACTTAGATCCAGAGGCGAGGCTTACCTCTGACGCTGCTGAACAGCCTGGCTTCTACGGACTGCATCAGCTGCAGAAGCCAGATAGGGCTGACATTATAGCAGGGGAGTGGCTTCCCATGGGAAGCCCTCTCTCTGATAACACAGGCAGACTGGTTGAGAAAACACATCCCTCTGGGACTGCCTGTCTGGCTGTGATAAGCGAAGAGAGCTTCCTATGGGAAGTCATCTGCCACCCACAGGGTAGCGTCCAGTTTCCCTTTGTGGAGAGGACGTTTCCCATAAGCCCCTGCGTCCATGTCACAAACTATTTTTAATAGTAACCTGTGGCAAGTGAAGCGGAGAGAGACACCGAGCTCGAAGCGCGGCGTGCGTAGCGAGCCCGCGAGGGTCCAATGGTGCATAGAAAAAACAATATCCTCAAACGAACAGAGAACAGAGAAAACATTTAGGTGCTGTAAGGGCGGAAATTATCTACTGCCCTCTTGTGTTGTCACTTCCTGGTCCTGATCACGAAGGGAACATATACACAACCCCAGCCACAGTCCTGCAGCCCATAGGTAAAATCTGCCACTGAACATAACTCAAAAGGATACATTTAATAATATGCAGATAATAAGAATTTACTTACCGATAATTCTATTTCTCGGAGTCCGTAGTGGATGCTGGGGTTCCTGAAAGGACCATGGGGAATAGCGGCTCCGCAGGAGACAGGGCACAAAAAAGTAAAGCTTTACTAGGTCAGGTGGTGTGCACTGGCTCCTCCCCCTATGACCCTCCTCCAGACTCCAGTTAGGTACTGTGCCCGGACGAGCATACACAATAAGGGAGGCATTTTGAATCCCGGGTAAGACTCATACCAGCCACACCAATCACACCGTACAACTTGTGATCTAAACCCAGTTAACAGTATGACAACAGAAAGGGCCTCTTAAAGATGGCTCCTTAACAATAACCCGAATTAGTTAACAATAACTATGTACAAGTATTGCAGATAATCCGCACTTGGGATGGGCGCCCAGCATCCACTACGGACTCCGAGAAATAGAATTATCGGTAAGTAAATTCTTATTTTCTCTATCGTCCTAAGTGGATGCTGGGGTTCCTGAAAGGACCATGGGGATTATACCAAAGCTCCCAAACGGGCGGGAGAGTGCGGATGACTCTGCAGCACCGAATGAGAGAACTCCAGGTCCTCCTTTGCCAGGGTATCAAATTTGTAAAATTTTACAAACGTGTTCTCCCCCGACCACGTAGCTGCTCGGCAGAGTTGTAATGCCGAGACCCCTCGGGCAGCCGCCCAAGATGAGACCACCTTCCTTGTGGAGTGGGCTTTTACAGTTTTAGGCTGTGGCAGGCCTGCCACAGAATGTGCAAGTTGAATTGTGTTACAAATCCAACGAGCAATCGACTGCTTAGAAGCAGGTGCGCCCAACTTGTTGGGTGCATACAATATAAACAGCGAGTCAGATTTTCTGACTCCAGCCGTCCTTGCAATGTATATTTTTAAGGCTCTGACAACGTCCAACAACTTGGAGTCCTCCAAGTCGCTAGTGGCCGCAGGCACCACAATAGGTTGGTTCAGATGAAATGCTGATACCACTTTAGGGAGAAAATGCGGACGAGTCCGCAGTTCTGCCCTATCCGAATGGAAGATTAGATAAGGACTTTTATAAGATAAAGCCGCCAATTCAGATACTCTCCTGGCAGAGGCCAGGGCTAGTAACATAGTCACTTTCAATGTGAGATATTTCAAATCCACCTTTTTCAATGGTTCAAACCAATGGGATTTGAGGAAATCTAAAACTACATTTAGATCCCACGGTGCCACCGGAGGCACCACAGGAGGCTGTATATGCAGTACTCCCTTGACAAAAGTCTGGACCTCAGGGACAGAGGCCAATTCTTTTTGGAAGAATATTGACAGGGCCGAAATTTGAACCTTAATGGATCCCAATTTGAGACCCATAGATAATCCTGATTGCAGGAAATGTAGGAAACGACCCAGTTGGAATTCCTCCGTCGGAACCCTCCGATCCTCGCACCACGCTACATATTTTCGCCAAATGCGGTGATAATGTTTCACGGTGACTTCCTTCCGTGCCTTAATCAAGGTAGGAATGACTTCTTCTGGAATGCCTTTCCCTTTTAGGATCTGGCGTTCAACCGCCATGCCGTCAAACGCAGCCGCGGTAAGTCTTGAAAAAGACAGGGACCCTGCTGTAGCAGGTCCCTTCTCAGAGGTAGAGGCCACGGTTCGTCCGTGAGCATCTCTTGAAGTTCCGGATACCAAGTCCTTCTCGGCCAATCCGGAACCACTAGTATTGTTCTTACTCTTCTTTGCCGTATGATCTTCAATACCTTTGGTATGAGCGGCAGAGGAGGAAACACATACACTGACTGGTACACCCAAGGAGTTACCAGTGCGTCCACAGCTATTGCCTGTGGATCTCTTGACCTGGCGCAATATTTGTCCAGTTTCTTGTTGAGGCGAGACGCCATCATGTCTACAATTGGTCTTTCCCAACGGTCTATTAACATGTTGAAGACTTCTGGATGTAGACCCCACTCTCCCGGATGAAGATCGTGTCTGCTGAGGAAGTCTGCTTCCCAGTTGTCCACGCCCGGGATGAACACTGCTGACAGTGCTATCACGTGATTCTCCGCCCAGCGAAGAATCTTGGCAGCTTCTGCCATTGCACTCCTGCTTCTTGTGCCGCCCTGCCTGTTTACATGGGCGACCGCCGTGATGTTGTCCGACTGAATCAACACCGGCTTTCCTTGCAGGAGAAGTTCCGCCTGGCTTAGAGCATTGTAGATTGCTCTTAGTTCCAGAATGTTTATGTGAAGAGACTTTTCCAGACTCGTCCATACTCCCTGGAAGTTTCTTCCTTGTGTGACTGCTCCCCAGCCTCTCAGGCTGGCGTCCGTGGTCACCAGGATCCAATCCTGAATGCCGAATCTGCGGCCTTCTAATAGGTGAGCCTTCTGCAACCACCACAGAAGTGACACCCTTGTCTTTGGTGACAGGGTTATTCGCAGGTGCATCTGCAGATGCGACCCTGACCATTTGTCCAACAGATCCCTTTGGAATATTCTTGCATGGAATCTGCCGAATGGAATTGCTTCGTAAGAAGCCACCATTTTTCCCAGGACTCTTGTGCATTGATGTACTGACACTTTTCCTGGTTTTAGGAGGTTCCTGACCAGATCGGATAACTCCTTGGCTTTTCCCTCTGGAAGGAAAACCTTTTTCTGAACCGTGTCCAGAATCATTCCTAGGAACAGCAGACGAGTTGTCGGGATTAAATGGGATTTTGGAATATTCAGAATCCACCCGTGTTGTCTTAGCACCTCTTGAGATAGTGCTAAAGCTGTCTCCAGCTGTTCTCTGGACCTTGCCCTTATTAGGAGATCGTCCAAGTATGGGATAACTAATACGCCTTTTCTTCGAAGAAGAATCATCATCTCGGCCATTACCTTGGTAAAGACCCGAGGCGCCGTGGACAATCCGAACGGCAGCGTCTGAAACTGATAGTGACAGTTTTGAACAATGAACCTGAGGTACCCCTGGTGTGCGGGGTAAATCGGAACGTGTAGATACGCATCCTTGATGTCCAAGGATACCATAAAGTCCCCTTCTTCCAGGTTCGCTATCACTGCTCTGAGTGACTCCATCTTGAACTTGAACTTTTTTATGTAGAGGTTCAAGGACTTCAGATTTAGAATAGGCCTTACCGAGCCATCCGGCTTCGGTACCACAAATAGAGTGGAATAATACCCCTTTCCTTGTTGTAATAGGGGTACTTTGACTATCACCTGCTGAGCGTACAGCTTGTGAATGGCTTCCAACACCCTCTCCCTTTCGGAAGAGACGGTTGGTAAGGCAGACTTCAGGAAACGATGAGGAGGATCCGTCTCTAATTCCAACCTGTACCCCTGAGATATTATCTGCAGGATCCAGGGGTCTACCTGCGAGTGAGCCCACTGCGCGCTGTAATTTTTGAGACGGCCCCCCACTGTCCCCGAGTCCGCTTGAGAGGCCCCAGCGTCATGCTGAGGTTTTTGCAGGAGCCGGGGAGGGCTTCTGTTCCTGGGAAGGAGCTGCCTGTTGGTGTCTCTTCCCTCTTCCTCTGCCTCGTGGCAGGTACGACAAACCCTTTGCTCTCTTATTTTTGTAGGAGCGAAAAGGCTGCGGTTGAAAGGTCGGTGCCTTTCTCTGTTGGGGAGTGACTTGAGGTAAAAAAGTGGATTTCCCGGCAGTAGCCGTGGCCACCAAGTCTGATAGACCAACTCCAAATAACTCCTCCCCTTTATACGGCAAAACCTCCATGTGACGTTTTGAATCCGCATCGCCTGTCCACTGTCGTGTCCATAAGGCTCTTCTGGCTGAAATGGACATAGCACTCACCCGAGATGCCAGTGTGCAAATATCCCTCTGTGCATCACGCATATAGATAAATGCATCCTTTATTTGTTCTAACGACAGTAAAACATTGTCCCTATCTAGGGTATCAATATTTTCAATCAGGGATTCTGACCAAACTACTCCAGCACTGCACATCCAGGCAGTTGCTATAGCTGGTCGTAGTATAACACCTGCATGTGTGTATATATTCTTTTGAATAACTTCCATCTTTCTATCTGATGGATCCTTAAGTGCGGCCGTCTCAGGAGAGGGTAACGCCACTTGTTTGGATAAGCGTGTGAGCGCCTTGTCCACCTTAGGGGGTGTTTCCCAGCGCGCCCTAACCTCTGGCGGGAAAGGGTATAATGCCAATAACTTTTTTGAAATTATCAACTTTTTATCAGGAGCAACCCACGCTTCATCACACACGTCATTTAATTCTTCTGATTCAGGAAAAACTGTTTGTAGTTTTTTCACACCATACATAATACCCTGTTTTACGGTATCTGTAGTATCAGCTAAATGTAACGTCTCCTTCATTGCCAAAATCATATAACGTGTGGCCCTACTGGAAAATACGTTTGAATTTCTACCGTCGTCACTGGAATCAGTGCCCGTGTCTGGGTCTGTGTCGACCGACTGAGGCAAAGGGCGTTTTACAGCCCCTGACGGTGTTTGAGGCGCCTGGACAGGCATTAATTGATTGTCCGGCCGCCTCATGTCCTCAACTGACTGTTTAAGGGAAGATAAACCATCACGTAATTCCACAAATAAAGGCATCCATTCTGGTGTCGACCCCCTGGGGGGTGACATCTGCATATTTGGCAATTGCTCCGCCTCCACACCAATATCGTCCTCATACATGTCGACACCACGTACCGACACACACCGCAAACTCACAGGGAATGCTCTAATGAAGACAGGACCCACTAGCCCTTTTGGGGAGACAGAGGGAGAGTCTGCCAGCACACACCACAAAGCGCTATATATACAAGGGATATCCTTATATTAAGTGCTCCCTTATAGCTGCTTTAATATATATATATATATAGCCATTAATGTGCCCCCCCTCTCTGTTTTACCCTGTTTCTGTAGTGCAGTGCAGGGGAGAGACCTGGGAGCCGTTCTGACCAGCGGAGCTGTGACAGAAAATGGCGCCGTGTGCTGAGGAGATAGGCCCCGCCCCTTTTTCGGCGGGTTCTTCTCCCGCTATTTTTCCAGTCAGGCAGGGGTTAAATATCTCCATATAGCCCCTATGGGCTATATGTGAGGTATTTTTAGCCTTGTATAAGGTTTATATTTGCCTCTCAGAGCGCCCCCCCCCAGCGCTCTGCACCCTCAGTGACTGCCCAGTGAAGTGTGCTGAGAGGAAAATGGCGCACAGCTGCAGTGCTGTGCGCTACCTTATGAAGACTGAGGAGTCTTCAGCCGCCGGTTTCCGGACCTCTTCACGCTTCAGCATCTGCAAGGGGGTCGGCGGCGCGGCTCCGGGACCGGACTCCACGGCTGGGCCTGTGTTCGATCCCTCTGGAGCTAATGGTGTCCAGTAGCCAAGCAGCAAATCCACTCTGCATGCAGGTGAGTTTACTACTTTCCCCCTAAGTCCCACGTTGCAGTGATCCTGTTGCCAGCAGGACTCACTGTAAAGAAAAAAACCTAAACTAAACTTTCTCTAAGCAGCTCTTTAGGAGAGCCACCTAGATTGCACCCTTCTCGTTCGGGCACAAAATCTAACTGGAGTCTGGAGGAGGGTCATAGGGGGAGGAGCCAGTGCACACCACCTGACCTAGTAAAGCTTTACTTTTTTGTGCCCTGTCTCCTGCGGAGCCGCTATTCCCCATGGTCCTTTCAGGAACCCCAGCATCCACTTAGGACGATAGAGAAATATTAAAATACAACAGATAATTCTTCAATACCTCCTTATTCTGGGAAGGGGTTTGCTATAAGAATTGTGGAGCCCAGCCCAGTACAGATGTAACAGGCAGGGTCCCCCTTATCCCCTTCAGTCTCTCACCTGTTTGACGAACCTTGGTACCCAGGGCAAACACATGCTATGAAGCCCATTCCCATATACAGTGGGGCAAAAAAGTATTTAGACAGCCACCGATTGTGCAAGTTGACCCACTTATAAAGATGAGAGAGGTCTGTAATTTCTATCATAGGTACACTTCAACTGTGAGAGATAGAATCTGAAAAAAAAAACCTAGGAAATCACATTGTATGACCTTTAAACAATTTATTTGTATATTCTTGCAGAAAATAAATATTTGGACAATCAAAAAGTTTAACTCAATACTTTGTAACTAGGTGCTTCATCGCGCCCTACGGGCGCTCTTCACACCGTCGCAAAGGGCTACGCTCCCTTAACCCTTGCATGCCTTTCTGGGGTTCAATATTTGTATTATATGGAGTATTACCTGCATTCCTTTGTTAGTGGTTAAATATTGCACAATGAAAGGGCGTGCGATGGTGAAGGAGGCGCAGCCCCTTGCGACGGCGTGAACAGCACCTGCAGGGCACGATGTACAGAATGTAGCGGGTGCTGGGGGGACTGCGGATGGGGGAGGGTGTCTGTAGATGCTGCGGGTGGAGGGGGGGGCGGATGGGGAAGGGAGGTGCTGCGGGTGGGGGAGGGGCAGAGGAGAGGGGGCTGCAGATGGGGGAGGGGTCCGGAGGCACTGTAGGTGGGGGAGTGGCAGGGGTGCCACGGGTGGGAGAGGGGCAGGTGCGGGGATGTTGCGGATGGGTGAAGGGTTCCGTAGGTGCTGTGGGATGGGAAGGGGTGGGGGTGCCGGGGGTGGGGTAGGGGGTCCGGAGGCGCCGTGGGTAGGGGAGGGGCAGGTACAGGTGGTGCGGCGGATGGGGAAGGGGGTCTGGAGGCGCTGCAGGTGGTGGAGGGGCAGGTGCGGGGGTGCCATGGGTGGGGGAGGGGTGGGTGAGGGGGGGACCGCAGATGGAGGAGGGTGTCTGCAGATGCTGCGAGTGGAGGGGGGCAGGTGTGGGGGGAGACATATATGGGGGGTGGATGGTGGAGGGGGTCTGGAGGTGCTGTGAGTGGTGGAGGGGCGGAGGAGTGGGAGCCACGGGTGGTATAGGGGATCTGGAGGCACAGCGTGTGGGGGAGGGGTGGAGTGCCGCATGTGGTGGAGGGGAAGGTGCGGAGGTGTGGTGCATTGAAGAGGGGTCTGGAGGCGCTGCGGGTACTGTACCTGCCAAAAAGGTAGTTGGAGGGCATGCAGTAACAGGGCCAGGACAGGAGTGACAGGGTCAGAACAGGGGTGACGGGGCCAGGACAGGGGTGACGGGGTCAGAACAGAGGTGACGGGCCCGGGACAGGGGTGACGGGGCCAGGACAGGGGTGACGGGGCCAGGATAGGGGCGATGGGGCTAGGACAGAAATGACAGGGACAGGATAGGGGTGACAGGGCCAGGGTAGGGGCGGCAGGACCAGGACAGTGGTGACAGGGCCAGTATAGGGTTGACAGGGCAAGCACAGGGGTGACAGGGCCAGGATAGGGGTAAAGGGCCAGGATAGGGGTAACAGGGCCAGGATAAGGGTGACAGGGCCAGGATAAGGGTGACAGGGCAAGGCTAGGGGTGACAGGGACATGACAGAACACAGGGCATGGGAGAGATTGGTATTAGGGACAAAACAGTGGTGACAGACAGATGTGTCTTACCGGAGTCACTGCTGCTGGCTGCTGTTGTTCCACTCCAACCTGTTGGGATCTGCTGCTGGTGGAGACTTGTCATGGCTGACTCTCTCAGGCTGGAGTTCTGCTTCCTCTGCCCGACAGCATCCCTCCCCCCCTCCTCAGTCACACACCGCAGACCTCGGGCAACTGCCGGGCACTGTGGTAAGGGGAGACTGGGAGTGACTGGTTAGCCCCCAGGAAACGCTGCGACTGGAGGGAGGAGGGGGTCATAGCATGCACACGGCGCGGACCTCGCGGCTGCTGGGCACTATGGTAAGGGGAGACTGGGAGTGACTTGTTAGCTCCCAGGAGATGCTGCAGCTGGAGGGAGGAGGGGGTCGGAGCCTGCAAGCAGCTCGGACGTCTGCAGCGCTACCCGCTGGCTAAAGTGTGTGAAGGAGCTGGGCGCACCTCACTGCGGGCGGCAGCGCTGCAGCTAGCGGTGGGGTTGCCGGAGCTGGAGTTAACAGAGGCAGTACGGAACCTGCACAGCAGCAGGTGCCCCACAAAACTGCAGCTAAGAAGTGTGGAGTGTGCTAGAAAGTGACGCTCTTCCGCGCCAGAGAGACCCTGCTGAGTACGCTGATGTGGGGGGTCAAGCACACAGTGAGCCGGTGCCCGTCTGTCTGTACGGCATACCCCCTCACACACCCCCATACCTCCCAACTGTCCCGGGGTTCCGGCAGCAGAGACGGATTAAGGGGGGGGCAGGGGGTACGTACCGTGGGCCCCATAATTTTAGGGGGCACCCCCGGCTGGAGTAGCTCTGTCCCAGCTCCGAAGCTCCCCCGTCCTGCCAGCAACAGCGGCAGCATTGTGCTACAGTCAGCACACGTTGTGGGTGTTAGCAGGTCTGTGGTGTTGCAGGGAGGCAGCAGTCTCCCTGCTTTCTTCTGCCTGTGCGGGTGTGTAGGGGGAAGCGACCACCTCCTCTGGATTTAGTTCTAGCTGAGGGGCCAAAATTCCATATAAAAAAAAAAATCCCGGAATTTGCATAAGGGGGCGTGGCCACGCGGGCACGATTGGTCCACGCCCCCAGCCCCACAGCAGGCACAGCAATGAGATAGGACTCCCCTGTCTCAAGTGCCCTGGGCCCCCCGGACTCATAATCCGCCCCTGGAGGCATGCCAGCAGCTCACAGAGCGCTGGGCATGCCCCCTCACTGACAAAAACGGGGGCCCTCCCGTGAAGCCATGCCCCCTTTTCATTGGCCACTCCCACTTTTTCACTGCATGTGTGTCCCTCCTTCTGTCTGAAGAAAGCTGGGAGGTATGCACCCCTGTCTGCCCGAAGAAAGCTGGGAGGTATGCACCCCTGCCTGTGCCGTGCCCATACTATCTGCTTCTGCTCCTAGTCTTCCATAGATTTGCCCAGATCTGTGACTCATTTGACTAACTCCGCCCAGTGTTGTGACTCCACCCAGCGTTAGCAAATGAGTCACAAAGTCACAGATCTGGGCTATTATATAGGAGATATAACCTCAGTTGGCAATTACAGAGGTCAAACGTTTCCTGTAGTTCTTGACCAGGTTTGCACACACTGTAGCAGGTATTTTGGCCCACTCTTCCATGCAGATCTTCTCTAGATCTGTCATATTTTGGGGCTGTCGCTGGGCAACACGGACTTTCAACTCCCTCCACAGATTTTCTATTGGGTTGAGGTCTGGAGACTGGCTAGGCCACTCCAGGACCTTGAAATGCTTCTTACGGAGCCACTCCTTAGTTGCCCAGGCGGTGTGTTTGGGGTCATTGTCATGCTGGAAGACCCAGCCACGTTCCATCTTCAATGCTCTTACTGAGGGAAGGAGGTTTTTGCCCAAAATCTCACGATACAT
Organism: Pseudophryne corroboree; assembly: GCF_028390025.1. NCBI lineage: Eukaryota > Metazoa > Chordata > Amphibia > Anura > Myobatrachidae > Pseudophryne > Pseudophryne corroboree. The sequence continues at coordinate 103,770,830 of NC_086453.1, read as the reverse complement.
GGCCCCATTCATCATCTCCTTAATACGGATCAGTCGTCCTGTCCCCTTTGCAGAAAAGCAGCCCAAAAGCATGATGTTTCCACCTCCATGCTTCACAGTGGGTATGGTGTTCTTGGGATACCATTCATCATTCTTCTCCCTCCAAACACGGCGAGTGGAGTTTATACCAAAAAGTTTGATTTTGCTCTCATCTGGGCCTGGACATGTGCTGGCTTAAGCAGGGGGACCTTTCGGGTGCTGCAGGATTTCAATCTATGACGACGTAATGTGTTACTAATGATAACCTTTGTGACTGTGGTCCCAGCTCTCTTGAGATCATTGACCAGGTCCCCCCGTATAGTTCTGGGCTGATTCCTCACCGTTCTCAAGATCATTGATACCCCACGAGGTGAGATCTTGCATGGAGCCCCAGGTCGAGGGAGATTGTCAGTGACCTTGTATTTCCTCCATTTTTTTATAATTGCACCAACAGTTGATCTCTTCTCACCAAGCTACTTGCTTTTTGTCGAGTAGCCTTGTGCAGCTCTACAATTTTGTCCCTGGTGTCCTTAGACAGCTCTCTGGTCTTGGCCATGGTGGAGAGGTAGCAGTCTGACTGTTTGAGGGTGTGGACAGGTGTCTTTTATACAGATAACCAGGTCAAACAGGTGCCATTAATACAGGTAACGAGTGGAGGATAGAAGAGCTTCTTAAAGAAGAAGTAACAGGTCTGTGAGAGCCAGAAATCTAGCTGCTTGGTAGGTGCCCAAATATTTATTTTCCACAAGAATATAGTAAATTGTTTAAAAATCATACAATGTGATTTCCTGTGGTTTTTCTCAGATTCTGTCTCTCACAGTTGAAGTGTACCTATGATGGAAATTACAGACCTCTCTCATCTTTATAAGTGGGTCAACTTGCACAATCGGTGGCTGTCCAAATATTTTTTTGCCCCACTGTAGGTCTGGGTATGACATTATTAAGAAATGTATGTGTTATTTGAAGGAGACTAACTGATGGCGCACATATGCTCCTGTATTTAGAAGAGCCCTCCTGCCTGCCAGTTTCGCCCCCCACCAAGCAGCAGTATATTGGACATTGACATGGGGTCACCACAGTGTCCTGACCTTTCTGCAGGCCCTTCTCTGAGCCCGGGCCCAGTACAGTAGTATCAGCTGTACTCCCCACGATGGCAGGCCTCCTCACAGTGTATGGCCACAATATCTGCTGGGTTTCAGCTTGTCATGTAAAATGACTGTCAGTCCAGCAGTGTATGCCCAGCATTAGAAAGGGAAACTGCCTTTTTAACTTGCTGTTTGTCCTGCCCTCATCTGCACCTAAACATGGGTGACATGCATGAAATATTCTAAATAATTGAGAAGTTGCCCATAGCAACAAATCAACCTCTACCTATCATTTATAGGCTGAAGTAGATACAGTGCATCCGGAAAGTATTCACAGCACTTCACTTTTTCCACATTTTATTATGTTACAGCCTTATTCCAAACTGGAATAAATTTATTTTTTCCCTCAAAATTCTACACACAATGGGGGTGATTTCGACTTGATCATAGCTGTGCTAAACTTAAAATACAAAACTAAGAAATCAAATATACATAAGTATTCACAGCCTTTGCCATGAAGCTCAAAATTGAGCTCAGGTGCATCCTGTTTCCACTGATCATCATTGAGATGTTCCTACAGCTTAATTGGAGTCCACCTGTGGTAAATTCAGTTGATTGGACATGATTTGGAAAAATAGACACCTGTCTATATAAGGTCCCACACTTGCCAGTTCATGTCTAAGCACAAACCAAGCATGAAGTCAAAGGAATTATCTGTAGACCCCCAAGATAGGATTGTCTTGAGGCATAAATCTGGGGAAGGGTACAGAAACATATCTGCTGCTTTGAAGGTCCCAATTGAGCACAGTGGCCTCCATCATTCGTAAATGGAAGAAGTGGAAGAAGTTCAGAACCACCAGGACTATTCCTGGAGCTGTCCGGCCGTCTAAACTGAGCGATTGGGGGAGAAGGAACCTAGTCATGGAGGTGACCAAGAACCCGATGGCCACTCTGTCAGAGCTATAGCATTCCTCTGTGGAGAGAGGAGAACCTTCCAGAAGGACAACCATCTCTGCAGCAATCCACCAATCAGGCCTGTATGGCAGAGTGGCCAGACGGAAGCCACTCCAGTAAAAAGCACATGGCAGCCCGCCTGGAGTTTGCCAAAATGCACCTGAAGGACTCAGACCATGAGAAACAAAATTCGCTGGTCTGATAAGACAAGATTGAACTCTTTGGCGTGAACGCCATGTGTCATGTTTGGAGGAAACCAGGCACCGCTCATCACCAGGCCAATATCATCCCTACAGTGAAGCATGGTGGTGGCAGCATCATGCTGTGGGGATGTTTTTCAGTGGCAGGAACTTGGAGACTGGTCAGGATAGAGGGAAAGATGAATGCAGCAATGTACAGAGACATCCTGGATGAAAACCTGTTTCAGAGTGCTCTTGACCACAGACTGGGTCCATCTTAATAGCACTGTAGGCCCCTGGGCATAGCAATGCACTGGGTCCCCTAGCCATCCTCCAGAGGTAGGGGTGGGGGGTGCTATCAGCAGCAGCTTTGATGTCCCGCGGGCAGTGGGGGGGTGTTCTATCTTATGCTCACCATGTAGGACCTTAAGCAGTAATTTCTGCTAATTACTCCTTTACTGCACACATGGGACTAAACTGTTGAAGGGGGCATTGGGCTGAATTAAGAAGCCCTGGTACATGACATTTAGGGTGGTAGCGGGTGTTTAATATGTAGGGGAGCGGTGGATAGTGGAGTGGGCTTATAATTTATAATTTTCCAGTGGGAGGGCAGCTTGCTTTACTACAGATATCTCAAGTTCCTGAAATATATTTCTTAGCTCTGAATGGGATAAAAAACTAGAGAGTCCCACCTTTCAGAAGGTTCTGGGGATTTGGGGATCAGAGTTCAGGAGCCAGAGCAATTCACCAATGAAAATCTAAAACTGCATATTAGGCATGTGGTGCTGGAGCAGGGACCATCTGCTTGAAGGCCGATATCTCTGGTTCTTAGCATAGTAGAGACACGCTGCCAGTGTCCACCAAAAGGGGAGAGTCTCAGCTTTTGGAATTTACCCTCATAAAATTTCTTGGTCAGACAGAACCTGAGATATCTGGCCGGGAAGAGCAATTCACAGGCTTGGATGGGGACCACTGCTTTCAAGTCAGATATCTAGGGTTCGCCAGGGCCGATTAAAAAAAATCTGGTACCCCCTGGAAAGAGGGGACCCTCAGCTATCAGCCTAGGGCCCTTAAACTCCTGGGGCCCTTGGGCAAGATCCCATTGAGCCCATATGAAAAGACGGCCCTGGTGACAGTTCATCTTTCAGCAGGACAATGACCCTAAAGCACCAGTGGTGTAACTAGAAGTTTTTCTCCCCCAAGCCCAAAATTCTTCGGCGCCCCCCCCCCCCCAATCCCCCATAATTGGCACTATGAAAGGGACAAACATGCGCGCCCCGCCAAAAAGGGTGTGTGGCTTTGTTGGAATGGGCGTGGCTTTGCATTAAGGGGCGTGGCATTGCAGGAAAATACTTCCTTATACCCCAGTTTTGCAACCTGCATGCCCAGACGTTAGCCACCACAGGAAAGAAAAATAATCCTGATTCATGCCCCTTACATTATTTGTCATTTTTCCTCCTTATAGTAATGCCCAGTATACATTATGCCACATACTGCAATGGCCCTTAGACATTATTCCAGGCACAATAATGCACATGACACAATATGCACACACCATAATGCCCCCGACACATTATGCCACACACTGCAATGACCCTGAGACTTTATACCACATGCCACAATGCCCGTGATATAGTATACAACACACAGTAATGCCTGACACATTATGACACATACCGCAATGTCCGTGATACATTATGCCACACACTGCAATGACCCTGAGACAGTATACCACATATCACAATGCCCGTGATATAGTATACCATACACCATAATACCTGTGACACATACCGCAATGCTCGTTATACCCTATGCCACACTGCAATGCCCCTGAGACATTATACCACATACCACAATGCTCGTGATATAGTTTGCCACACACCGTAATGCCTGTGACACATACCGCAATGCCCTTTATATATTATGCCACACTGCAATGCCCCTGAGACATTATACCACATACCACAATGCCCGTGATATAGTATGCCACACACCGTAATGCCTGTGACACATTATGACACACACCGCAATGTCCGTGATACATTATGCCACACACCGTAATGCCCATTACACATTAAGTCCTATAGTAAGGCTTCTAATTACTTTTAAATTACCTGCTCGTTGCCAGGGGTTTCATGCTCTTGGTTCCATATACGGTGCCAGGGGTTTTCATGCTCAGGGTGTCATGCTCGTTGCCAGGTGTTTCATGCACTGGGTGTCATGCTCGTTGACAGGGGTTTCATGCACTGGGTGTCATGCTTGTTGCTAGGGGGTAGTGCTTGTTGCTAGGGCTGTGCTCCCAGTGCCACATATGTCCCTAGTGCCAGATATTCCCCCACGGTGCCAGGTACTCACGTGCCCCCAGTGCCAAATATAGCCCCCCCCATGTGCCAGGTACACATGCAGTGCCATATATGCCCCCTCAGTACCCCCCCAGTGCCATATATGCCCCCACAGTTCCTCCCCAGTGCCATATATACCCCCTCAGTGCCCCCCCAGTGCCATAAATGCCCCTCAGTGCCCCCTCCGTGCCATACATGCCCCCTCAGTGCCCCCCCAGTGCCATATATGCCCCCTCAGTGCCCCCCCCCCCCCCCCCGCTGCTCTGAAGGAGGGACAAAGAGGGCACAGCGCGCGCGTCTCTCATGTCCCTCCAGCATCTGCGTCTGGTCTAATAAATTAAGTGCCGGTTCGTGAGCCAATCAGAGCTCACGAACGGCACTTCCATTATTAGACCAGACAGAGACGCAGGATGGACACGGGAGAGGCGCGCGCGGCGCGCTGTGCCCTCCGTGTCCCTCCTTACAGCAGGGAGGGAGAGGAGACAGCAGATTGACATGCGGACGCTTGTCCGCATGTCAATCTGCTCTAAATCAGTGGCGGCGCCCCCGCAGCCCCTCGCCCCCAAGCCACCGCGAGGGCTGCGGGGGCAGTAGTTACGCCACTGCTAAGCACACAGCCAATATATCAAAGGAGTGGCTTCAGGACAACTCTGAATGTCCTTGAGTGGCCCAGCCAGAGCCCAGACTTAAATCCGATTGAACATCTCTGGAGAGATCTGAAAATGGCTGTGCACCGATGCTTCCCATCCAACCTGATGGAGCTTGAGAGGTGTTGCAAAAAGGAATGGGCGAAACTGCCCAAAGATAGGTGTGCCAAGGTTGTGGCATCATATTCAAACAGACTTGAGGCTGTAATTGATGCCAAGGGTGCATAAACAAAGTATTGAGCAAAGGCTGTGACTACTTATGTATGGGTGGTCTTCAGTTTGCCGGCTGACGGGGTCCCGGGGCACAGAATACTGGTGCCGGAATCCCGACTGACGGCATACCGACACCTTTTCTCCCTCTTGGGGGTCCACGATCCCCCTGGAGAGAGAATACGCGCGCCACCGTGCACGAAAGGGGTTCATTTGCGTTTTCCCATCTATTGGTATGCCGACGGTCGAGATTCCGGCACTGGTATGCTGTGCGCCGGGACCTTGGTAGCCGGCATACCATACAACACCCCTTATGTACATGTGATTTCTTATTTTTTTATTTTTAATAAATTAGCAAAAATCTCAAAAAACTTTTTTCATGTTGTCATTATGGGGTGTGTGGTATTGAAAGTCGACAGTAACTAGGTCGACAATGTCTAGGTCGACCACTATTGGTAAACTGTAACTAGGTCGACAGGGTGTCTAGGTCGACAGGGTCTTTAGGTCGACATGTTCTAGGTCAACAGGTCAAAAGGTCGACATGAGTTTTTAATGTTATTTTGGTGTCGTTTTCTTCGTAGAGTGACCGGGAACCCCAATTAGTGCACCGCGTCCGCTCGCCATGCTTTGGGCATGGTGCCTTCGTTCCGCTAGCGCTTTGCTCGGCACAGATTACCGTTCCAATCGTAGTCCACGTGGATCGTTAAATATGAAAAGGTTAAAAAAAATAAAAAAATTGTGAAAAACTCATGTCGACCTTTTGACCTGTCGACCTAGAACATGTCGACCTAAAGACCCTGTCGACCTAGACACCCTGTTGACCTAGTTACTGTCGACCAATAGTGGTTGACCTAGACATTGTCGACCTAGTTACTGTCGACTTTCAGTCCGGATCCCCATTATGGGGTATTGGGCCTAATTCAGACCAGATCGCTAGGCTGCGTTTTTGTACAGCGTGCGATCAGGTCTAAACTGCACATGCACCGCAATGCGCAGGCACGTCAGTCCGCAGTGCCAGTGAGCGCCGGGGAGCGATGGGATGGTGCAAGAATAGCGATCACATGGGCAATTGCAAGGTGACTGACAGGAAGAGGCCCTATGTGGGTGGCAACTGACCGTTTTAGAGGAGTGTCCGGAAAAATGCAGGAGGGACCAGGCATTTGGAGGGAGGGTTTCTGATGTCAGCTCCGGCTCCGATCATCACACTGGAAGAGTAAGTCCTGGGCTGTGCAGAGACTGCATAAACTTCTCTAAAAGGGCTTACAAAGGACTGCCGCGCCCCAGAGAGCAGCAGTGGTGATATCTGCAGGTGGTCACTCAACCCCCTAAAACATGGATACAAAAAACAAAAAGAGAAATCACGTATGCGCTCGTCTAGGAGTATAACACTTAGAGAGGTTGGGTTAATAGTGCACAAGTCTCTGATGGATGGATAGTTCTTAAATTAAGTGTGTTGACTTAATATATCCCGTGATGTCGTTGATGCGTGTTTAGGCCTCTCTTTGTGTGTCTTTATTTCTACTTCTCCAAGTTGGATCTTGAATGGATTCGTATTGTTGGACCGTGGTGTATTTCTCCTGTACAGGTATATTTGGTATTCATTTTCTGGATTTTCTCCTGTGCTTCCCTCCGGGGTACCAGGATAGTTCTTGTCCTCAATAATTGGAGATAGAGAGACAGAGATAGCCGCTGATAGTATAGTAAGCGTGTTGAAAATGACGTCTTAGACTAGTAAGGGTGTCTTATAGGGAGATCTTAAAAAAGTGGCAACTGTTGGTTGCGTACCGTACTCACGTGAGAGACGTGATGTACCCATGGCCGGATTAACAATGGGGCGGATGGAGCTTCAGCTCCAAGCCCTCCAATGAAAATAGGCCCACAGGGTCTGCTGAACTCGGGGATAGTATTTTGTTGTCCCCGGCTTGCACAGCATTTCAGCAGTTGTCCACGGACCCACCCATATAAAACCGCTGCCGCAAAATCCCCCCCCCCCCCTATGCCCTGTTCGTCGGGAAAATGATTGCACTGCGGCGCTGCACAGGGTCTAAGCGCGTCCTTCTCAGCATGTGATGTCACACCAGGGTCGCGGCTGCTACAGAACCCAGGCCACCACGAGTCCCGTCTCTCTCCCTGCATCCAGCCATAGGCTTCCGACTAAACAATTTTTCCTGATGCCTGGCAAGTGACTAAATAAATGGCAGGGGACGCATAAGAGCTTGGCCACCCAGGTGTTCCATCTGAATACTACTCACCCTTGTGGCTGGCTGGCCCCTACTTAGCCACCTTATTACAGATACCGTGTGATCTGTCACTCCCCTTGTGTCATGCATAGGCTGGCTGCTGTTGAAGGAGTCCAGGTCCAGGAAGCACTTGCAAGTTGCAACGTAGTCGTCTCCCGCGGAACATGAAGGATGAGGGGATATTCAGAGAATGGAAGGTCAGAGATTTTATCACTTGGGGTGAAAGGGCAATACTGTTTCATCTGCTAAGCAGTAGACCTCCAGTTAAATGACCATGTCATGTTTGAGGCATACAGTATGTCAAATGGGGATGCCCTATAATCATGTTCTATGCTTTAGATTATTTGTAAACGTACATAGGACATCAAATAAAACAAAAAAACTATTTGCAAAGAGATCCTTCATGTAAGTTAAAAAAAATCCTTTAGTGTTGGTTATTCAGTTGTGACACAGGTAAGAGCAAAACGTTATACAGTATATGTGAATGAAAGTATCTGAAAGCATAGCACAAATGGGTTGGGATTGAAATGCCAGTGAGCAGGATGTCAGCAGTCAGATTACCAACCGCAGCATCGCGCTATTCAGAATCCTGACAGGGGGAAGGTAAGAGTATAGTTACCTTTCCCCAATGGTCCTCTAACCCTTCCTTGCAGCATTCTAAACCTACCCCCCTCTCTCCACAGCCTAACCCTAACCCAGGGCCGTAACTACGTGTGTGCCAAGTGGGCTTGGCACACAGCGCAGTTGCCCTGCGGGCGCACGGCCAGCGGCATGTAATCAGTCAAATTGACTCATTACATGCCTCTGCTGTGTGCACCATGCGCCGGCCGCCACGCTGTGAGGACAGCTACAGCGCTGGGCAGCAGAGAAGGAGGAGGAGGGAGGGGGAGCAGGGAGTCGCAGCAGCGCTATTTCATTGGTAGTAAGCGCCGCTGCAGCATCCCCCTCTCCTTCCGTATTGGCTGCCCGGCGCCAGGCAGCCAATACAGAAGGAGAGGGGGATGCTGCAGCGGCGCTTGCTATCAATGAAATAGCGCTGCTGCGGCTCCCTGCTCCCCCTCCCTCCTCCTCCTTCTCACCTGCCTGCACAGAGAGGAAGCTGCACGAGGAGCTTGTCAGCGGGGAGAAAGTAAGTATGTGTCTCTCTCTCTCTCTCTCTTTTTCTCTCTCTCTTTTTCTCTCTCTCTCTCCCTCTCTCTCTCTCTCAGGGGGACACCGTCTGCCGCAATGTGTAAAAAGGGGTCCTGGCTGCCGCAATGTGTAAAAAGGGGTCCTGGCTGCCGCAATGTGTAAAAAGGGGATTGGCTGCCACAATGTGTAAAAAGGGGGACTGGCTGCCGTAATGTGTAAAAAGGGGGACTGGCTGCTGCAATGTGTGAAAAGGGGGCCTGGCTGCCGCAATATGTGTAAAAAGGGGGACTGGCTGCCGCAATGTGTAAAAAGGGGGACTGGCTGCCGCAATGTGTATAAAGGGGGACACCGTCTGCCATAATGTGTAAAAACGGGGACGCTGTCTGCTGTAAGGTGTAAAAAGCGGACGCTGTCTGCCGTAATGTTAAAAAAGGGGACACTGTCTGCTGTAATGTGTAAAAAAGGGGACGTTGTCTGCCGCAATGTGTAAAGAGGGGGACTGGCTGCCGCAATGTGTTAAAAGGGAGACTGTCTGCTGTAATGTGTAAAAAGGGGGACGCTGTCTGCTGTAATGTATAAAAGGGGCTCTACCTGGTGTAGTGGCGCTACTGTGCAGCGTAATTTGAATAATGTAGACTACTGTGCACTGTAGTATGAATTGCTATTATTTTGTGGTCACGCCCCTTCCCCATGAAGCCACGCCCCTATAAATTTTTTGCACGCCTACGGCGCGCACTGCCCCTGTCTTACATGGGGGGGGTGGGGTGCCAAAGTTGTTTCTTGCACACAGCGCTAAAATGCCTAGATATGGCACTGCCCTAACCCTCCCCATGGGTGCCTAAACCTAACCTTCCCTTCCCGCTACCTAAACCTAACCCTCCCCCCCTCCCCACAGCCTAACCTTACCCCTCCCCGGGGGTGCCTAAACCTAACTCCCCCTCTCCGCATCCTAACCCTAACCATCCTCCCGCAGCCTAAACCTAACCTTAATCCCCCCCAATGGCTTACCTATCCTGCAGCCCAACATACGCTTGTCCGAGATTATGGCACCGGGCTTGTGACCCTATTCAGGATGCTGGTCTCAGTATATGTGTATTTGGTCGGAAACTTGTGTGTTACATGGTATGACATACAGTATGAGCAGTGGTTACATGTACAGTACAGCTAAAATAAAAACAAACTGCATTTACAGTAAGGTGGTGGTGGTGGTATCACTGCAGTGCACATTGCTATTTGGTAATAATATTTCTAGGATGGTGGTGCTTGCATTTTTCTACCCTCATCACCTGTCTTTGTCCCATGTAGTCTGTTTTATTGCAATGCAGAGTTTCTAGAATTGTCAATTTACATTATATTGTAGTTTTATCAGTGGCGTGGCTTTCTCCTAATAAACAGTACATTACTAACACTGGTGGAACACTGCACAGAGGTGTCTCTCTAGAAGCTGTAGGGGGCCACTTCAAAATGTTGCTAAGGGGCCCGCAAAGTTCTAGTTCTAGTCACACCCCATGACACATGCCACCCCCCCCCCCACAATACTAGTCACCCCCCCACAACAGTCATACCCCCACGGTGATGGTTACACCCAGAGCGGCGGCATACAATAGGCCCTTCATATATTTCAGCTCCAGGCCCATGTGGCCCTTAATCTGGCACTGGATGTACCCCTTGCATAAAGGTATCTTTAGTGTTCTTATGTTGTTCTCCTCTTCCTCCAGACAGGATTCTTTATGGTTCTTATCCTCGGGAGTGAGAGAGGAGATAGGACAGTTGATAGTGTAGTAAATTTTTATATGAGGTGAGTAATTACTGAAAAGCAATTCACTCTTCTGAATTTATCGTTTTTAAGGGGGGAGTGCGTACCGTACTCACATCCATACAGGAAGGTGAAAAACACATAAAGGTATCTTTTCTTAGATCGATATGTTGTCATACGCGGTCACACTCATGCAGATTGAATAGATAAGAGGAATAGTGGGCGTACCCAACTCACACTATACAATGCGGGGACTTGTGTATAAAGGTATCTTTAAGATGGTCCTGTTGGTTCTAGAAGTTCCTTATTTCAGAATCAATTCCGCTCGTATTAAACATAAAGAAAAACGAAGCAAGGTGTCATGGGGTGACACATTTAAAATAATTTAATTGCACAAAAACTTCTAAAACAACATAAAACTGCCAATGGACTCCAAATAAGAAAGGGGGGTATACACGGGTGCATAAAAGATGTTAACGTCCGGATTTTTCTCACCTTAGTAGGTACCATCCCTATCAGTCCCTGGTAGTCCTGGCCCTCACACCAACGCGTTTCGACTGAAGAAGTCTTTTTCAAGGTGTGTAATGAGGGCACTATTGCCACTATTTATACCCCATAACAGGAAGTCATGTGATGGGGGTGTGGTTATCAAATGCAAAATAAAATGTAATATAAGATACAAGATGGCAACATTTTGCCTATAACAAACAGTAAAAGAATAATGCAAATGATTTAAAAATTGCAAATGATTAAAAATTGCTTTACACAGTGTTTTCAAAATGTATAAATGGAGCTCGACACGTCACTTCCGGTATTTGGAACGCATGTGGTTCCGGAAGTGGCGTGTGTGAGGAAAACTGTTGTTGTGGTGAAGCTGGGATGAACTATAAGTGAGGAGTTAACTTATACTAGAGCACCTATATGGTGCTGGCAAGGCCTCCTGGCGTCCTCAGTACGTCCGTCGCTGTTTGGGCCGTGGAACGCATGTACCGGAAGTGACGGTCATGCGTTCCACCTGGGAGGGGAGATGCGCACTTCCGGTAAATGGAGTGCAGAGGCTGGATGGCGGCTTATGCGTACCAGGTGTTTGGGGTGGAACGCACGCAATCCCGGAAGTAACGGGAAGTGCTGTGTGCGTTCCACTCAGGGGGAGGGGCGCATAGAATTACATTTGGTTGCGTTCCAAGTAGTATAAGTGGAACGCACATGAATCCAGGAGGGAGTGTGATATTTAATGGTGATAATTCCTGACTAGTTGAAGGTCAGGTACTAAGGTGGTCAATTCCAACAGTTTGAGAAATGCAAAATAAACTTAAAAATATAAAGGCTTAAAGTAAGGTGCCGTCGAGAACCGTCTATTGCAGGTAATGGTACCGGCTATTACTGTGTCTCCTTTTATGAAAAGTGAATGCATAAACAATGTAGACATACATGAGCAGTATATGAGTGGTATACCACTTAGTAGAGAATGTCCCATAGTTACAGTGATAAACACTAGCAAAAATAAATAGTGAAAAAATAATAAATAAATGGTAACAGCCACAGGACGAAGAAGCAATAAATTACAGTAACATAATACAGTTTAGATATAATTGGTTCATTGAGTAATAATAATCATGTGGCTGGCACAAGGAAGGAGGGTGGAGCTAACTAGTGGGTGGGAAGGTTAGGTGAGGGACTCGAGGTTTTGGAAGAGTTGGTAAATGGTCCTGGGCCTTTAAAGAAACCATTTAGTTTCAAATTCCAAGTTAAGGCCTTTGGGTTTCAAGGTACCCAGATTAAAAATACTCCGCATTTCAGTTTGAGCCAGTCTTTCTTCAATATTTCCCTTTCTCCAATTTCCTGCCACAACTTGAATGCCGCAAAAGAGTGATAACACTGATGGTTTACACTCGTGTTTCTCCTTAAAGTGGGTGGAAATTCCATGGGTAGGGAGACCTTTCTTTATGTTTCTGAGGTGCTCGCTCATTCTTTCTTTTAATTTCCTGGTTGTCCTTCCTATATATTGTTTATTGCATTTGCATTGTACTAAATAGTAGAGATGAGCGGGTTCGGTTCCTCGGAATCCGAACCCGCCCGAACTTCAGCTTTTTTTCCACGGGTCCGAGCAGACTTGGATCCTCCCGCCTTGCTCGGTTAACCCGAGCGCGCCCGAACGTCATCATCCCGCTGTCGGATTCTCGCGAGACTCGGATTCTATATAAGGAGCCGCGCGTCGCCGCCATTTTCACACGTGCATTGAGATTGATAGGGAGAGGACGTGGCTGGCGTCCTCTCCGTTTAGACTTAGAGAAACTTGATTTACTACTAATTTAGTAATTTTGGGGAGCATTAGGAGTACTCAGAGTGCAGAGTTTTGCTGATAGTTAGTGACCACCAGTTTTATTTATTATTTATAATCCGTTCTCTGCCTGAAAAAAAACGATACACAGTCACATACCATATCTGTGCTCAGCCTCAGTGTGCTGCATGATATATCATCTATGTATATCTGACTGTGCTGAGTGCTCACTGCTCACACAGCTTAATTGTGGGGGAGACTGGGGAGCAGTTATAGCAGGAGTACAGTGCACACTTTTGCTGCCAGTGTGACTGACCACCAGTATATTGTCTGCCTGAAAAAGTTAAACAAACACTCCTGTGGTGTTTTTTTTTTTTATTCTATAAACGCATTCTGCTGACAGTGTCCAGCAGGTCCGTCATTCATTATATTATATAAATATTTACCTGCAGTAGTGTTATATTTTTTTTGTTCATCTCTATCATCTTTATCATCTCTATATTAGCAGACGCAGTACGGTAGTCCACGGCTGTGGCTATCTCTGTGTCGTCAGTGCTCGTCCATAATTGTATACCTACCTACCTACCTACCTGTGGTGGGGTTTTTTTTTCTATCTTCTTCATACTAGTAGTTTAGGAGTCTGCTGACAGTGTCCAGCAGGTCCGTCATTATATTATAAATACCTGCAGTAGTGATATATATATATTTTTTATATCATTATCATCTCTATACTAGCAGACACAGTATGGTAGTCCACGGCTGTAGCTACCTCTGTGTCGTCAGTGCTCGTCCATAATTGTATACCTACCTGTGGTGGGGTTTTTTTTTCTATCTTCTTCATACTAGTAGTTTAGGAGTCTGCTGACAGTGTCCAGCAGGTCCGTCATTATATTATATATACCTGCAGTAGTGATATATATATATTTTTTATATCATTATCATCTCTATACTAGCAGACACAGTACGGTAGTCCACGGCTGTAGCTACCTCTGTGTCGTCAGTGCTCGTCCATAATTGTATACCTACCTGTGGTGGGTTTTTTTTTTCTATCTTCTTCATACTAGTAGTTTAGGAGTCTGCTGACAGTGTCCAGCAGGTCCGTCATTATATTATATATACCTGCAGTAGTGATATATATATATATATATATTTTATATCATTATCATCTCTATACTAGCAGACGCAGTACGGTAGTCCACGGCTGTGGCTATCTCTGTGTCGTCAGTGCTCGTCCATAATTGTATACCTACCTACCTATGGTGGGTTTTTTTTTCTATCTTCTTCATACTAGTAGTTTAGAAGTCTGCTGACAGTGTCCAGCAGGTCCGTCATTATATTATATATACCTGCAGTAGTGATATATATATATTTTTTATATCATTATCATCTCTATACTAGCAGATGCAGTACGGTAGGCCACGGCTGTGGCTATCTCTGTGTCGTCAGTGCTCGTCCATAATTGTATACCTACCTACCTGTGGTGGTTTTTTTTTTTTCTATCTTCTTCATACTAGTAGTTTAGGAGTCTGCTGACAGTGTCCACCAGGTCCGTCATTATATTATATATACCTACAGTAGTTATATATATGTTTTTTATATCATTAATTATCATCTCTATACTAGCAGACGCAGTACGGTAGTCCACGGCTGTAGCTACCTCTGTGTCGTCAGTGCTCGTCCATAATTGTATACTTACCTGTGGTGGGGTTTTTTTTTCTATCTTCTTCATACTAGTAGTTTAGCAGTCTGCTGACAGTGTCCACCAGGTCCGTCATTATATTATATATACCTACAGTAGTTATATATATTTTTTTTATATCATTATCATCTCTATACTAGCAGACACAGTACGGTAGTCCACGGCTGTAGCTACCTCTGTGTCGTCAGTGCTCGTCCATAATTGTATACCTACCTGTGGTGGTTTTTTTTTTCTATCTTCTTCATACTAGTAGTTTAGGAGTCTGCTGACAGTGTCCACCAGGTCCATCATTATATTATATATACCTACAGTAGTTATATATATGTTTTTTATATCATTAATTATCATCTCTATACTAGCAGACGCAGTACGGTAGTCCACGGCTGTAGCTACCTCTGTGTCGTCAGTGCTCGTCCATAATTGTATACTTACCTGTGGTGGGGGTTTTTTTTCTATCTTCTTCATACTAGTAGTTTAGCAATCTGCTGACAGTGTCCACCAGGTCCGTCATTATATTATATATACCTACAGTAGTTATATATATATTTTTTTATATCATTATCATCTCTATACTAGCAGACACAGTACGGTAGTCCACGGCTGTAGCTACCTCTGTGTCGTCAGTGCTCGTCCATAATTGTATACCTACCTGTGGTGGGTTTTTTTTTCTATCTTCTTCATACTAGTAGTTTAGGAGTCTGCTGACAGTGTCCAGCAGGTCCGTCATTATATTATATATACCTGCAGTAGTGATATATATATATATATATTTTATATCATTATCATCTCTATACTAGCAGACGCAGTACGGTAGGCCACGGCTGTGGCTATCTCTGTGTCGTCAGTGCTCGTCCATAATTGTATACCTACCTACCTATGGTGGGTTTTTTTTTTCTATCTTCTTCATACTAGTAGTTTAGGAGTCTGCTGACAGTGTCCAGCAGGTCCGTCATTATATTATATATACCTGCAGTAGTGATATATATATATTTTTTATATCATTATCATCTCTATACTAGCAGACGCAGTACGGTAGGCCATGGCTGTGGCTATCTCTGTGTCGTCAGTGCTCGTCCATAATTGTATACCTACCTACCTGTGGTGGGTTTTTTTTCTCTATCTTCTTCATACTAGTAGTTTAGGAGTCTGCTGACAGTGTCCACCAGGTCCGTCATTATATTATATATACCTACAGTAGTTATATATTTTTTTTTTTATATCATTAATTATCATCTCTATACTAGCAGACGCAGTACGGTAGTCCACGGCTGTAGCTACCTCTGTGTCGTCAGTGCTCGTCCATAATTGTATACCTACCTACCTGTGGTGGGGTTTTTTTTTCTATCTTCTTCATACTAGTAGTTTAGCAGTCTGCTGACAGTGTCCACCAGGTCCGTCATTATATTATATATACCTACAGTAGTTATATATATTTTTTTTTATATCATTAATTATCATCTCTATACTAGCAGACGCAGTACGGTAGTCCACGGCTGTAGCTACCTCTGTGTCGTCAGTCACTCGTCATCCATAAGTATACTATCCATCCATCTCCATTGTATACCTGAGGTGCCTTTTAGTTGTGCGCATTAAAATATGGAGAACAAAAATGTTGAGGTTCAAAAAATAGGGAAAGATCAAGATCCACTTCCACCTCGTGCTGAATCTGCTGCCACTAGTCATGGCCGAGACGATGAAATGCCATCAATGTCGTCTGCCAAGGCCGATGCCCAATGTCATAGTACAGAGCATGTAAAATCCAAAACACAAAAGATCAGTAAAAAAATGACTCAAAAATCAAAATTAAAATCGTCGGAGGAGAAGCGTAAACTTGCCAATATGCCATTTACCACACGGAGTGGCAAGGAACGGCTGAGGCCCTGGCCTATGTTCATGGCTAGTGGTTCAACTTCACATGACTATGGAAGCCCTCATCCTCCCGCTAGAAAAATGAAAATAGTTAAGCTGGAAAGAGCACAGAAAAGAACTGTGTGCTCTGAGATGGTATCACACAAGGAGCGTCCAAGTGTGTCAGAGGTTGCGATGCCTGACCTTCCCAACACTGGACGGTAAGAGGTGGCTCCTTCCACCATTTGCACAACCCCTGCAAGTGGGGACAAATTAATACTCAGTGAGGAGGATTTACACTGTGAAAGGGGTGAGGAATCGGAGGATGATGATGAGGTGGACATCTTGCATCTGTAGAGCCAGTTTGTGCAAGGAGAGATTGATTGCTTCTTTTTTGGTGGGGTCCCAAACAAACCAGTCATTTCAGCCACAGTTGTATGGCAGACAATGTAACTGAAATTATGGGTTTGTTAAAGTGTGTATGTCCTGTTTATACAATATAAGGGCGGGTGGGAGGGCCCAAGGACAAGTCTATCTTGCACCTCTTTTTCTTCTTTGCATCATGTGCTGTTTGGGGACTAGTTATTTTAAGTGCCATTCTGTCTGTAACTGCAGTGCCACTCCTAGATGGGCCAGGTGTTTGTGTCGGCCACTTGTGTCGCTTAGCTTGGCCATCCAGCTACCTCATTGCACCTCTTTTTCTTCTTTGCATCATGTGCTGTTTGGTGCCTATTTTTTAAATCTACCATCCTGTCTGCCACTGCAGTGCCACTCCTAGATGGCCCAAGTGTTTGTGCCGCACACTTGTGTCGCTTAGAACAGTCATACAGCTACCTCATTGCGTCGCTTTTTCTTCTTTGCATCATGTGCTGTTTGGGGACTAGTTTTTGAATAGTGCCATCTTGTCTGCAACTGCAGTGCCACTCCTAGATGGGCCAGGTGTTTGTGCCGCACACTTGTGTCGCTTAGCTTAGTCATATAGACACCTCAGTGCAACTTTTAGGCCTAAAAACAATATTGTGAGGTGTGAGGTGTTCAGAATAGACTGGAAATGAGTGGAAATTAATGTTATTGAGGTTAATAATACCGTAGGAGCAAAATTACCCCCAAATTCTGTGATTTTAGCTGTTTTTATGTTTTTTCCCAAAAATCATCCAGACCCAAAACCAAAACCAAAACCAAAACACGAAAGGGTGGTTTTGGCAAAACCAAGCCAAAACCAAAACACGAAAATGGAATTAGAACCAAAACCAAAACACAAAACACGAAAAGTGCCAGCCGCACATCTCTACTAAATAGACAACATTTTTGCTGTCACACGTGATGAATTCTTTAATGTCGTATTTTTTCTGATTGCTGGTGGATGTATAGCTAGTTCTGACAGATGTGCTGCTTTTACAGTTGCAGCAAATTTGGCATTGGCCGCTCCTATAGAAGCGGCAGATGCCCACTTTAAGGAGAAACACGAGTGTAAACCATCAGAGTTATCACTCTTTTGCGGCATTCAAGTTGTGGCAGGAAATTGGAGAAAGGGAAATATTGAAGAAAGACTGGCTCAAACTGAAATGCGGAGTATTTTTAATCTGGGTACCTTGAAACCCAAAGGCCTTAACTTGGAATTTGAAACTAAATGGTTTCTTTAAGGGCCCAGGACCATTTACCAACTCTTCCAAAACCTTGAGTCCCTCACCTAACCTTCCCACCCACTAGTTAGCTCCACCCTCCTTCCTTGTGCCAGCCACATGATTATTATTACTCAATGGGGTCAATTCTATTCGGCAACTAAAGAATAGCGCTGGGAATTAGCTCCCGACGCTATTCAATTCAGCTAAAGTTAAGTCGGCGATGTCCCGTTCTCGCCGACTTAACAGGTAGTTTTGTCGGGAGAACGGGCATTCTCCGACTTAACTACCCGGCGCGAGGCTGATTCCCGACAGAATCAGCCTCGCGCCGGCCGCGAGGCAGCACTTTTGTCGGGTTTATTCTCTCATCCCCCGGGGATGAGAGAAGAATTCCCGACAATTGCGGGCAACTAGTAGCAGAATTGAATAGCGTCGGGAGCTAATTCCCGGCGCTATTCTTTAGTTGCCGAATAGAATTGACCCCAATGAACCAATTATATCTAAACTGTATTATGTTACTGTAATTTATTGCTTCTTCGTCCTGTGGCTGTTACCATTTATTTATTATTTTTTCACTATTTATTTTTGCTAGTGTTTATCACTGTAACTATGGGACATTCTCTACTAAGTGGTATACCACTCATATACTGCTCATGTATGTCTACATTGTCTATGCATTCACTTTTCATAAAAGGAGACACTGCAATAGACGGTTCTCGACGGCACCTTACTTTAAGCCTTTATATTTTTAAGTTTATTTTGCATTTCTCAAACTGTTGGAATTGACCACCTTAGTACCTGACCTTCAACTAGTCAGGAATTATCACCATTAAATATCACACTCCCTCCTGGATTCATGTGTGTTCCACTTATACTACTTGGAACGCAACCAAATGTAATTCTATGCGCCTCTCCCCCTGAGTGGAACGCACACAGCACTTCCCGTTACTTCCGGGATTGCGTGCGTTCCACCCCAAACACCTGGTACGCATAAGCCGCCATCCAGCCTCTGCACTCCATTTACCGGAAGTGCGCGTCTCCCCTCCCAGGTGGAACGCATGACCGTCACTTCCGGTACATGCGTTCCACGGCCCAAACAACGACGGACGTCCTGAGGACGCCAGGAGGCCTTTCCAGCACCACATAGGTGCTCTAGTATAAGTTAACTCCTCACTTATAGTTCATCCCAGCTTCACCACAACAACAGTTTTCCTCACACACGCCACTTCCGGAACCACATGCGTTCCAAATACCGGAAGTGACGTGTCGAGCTCCGTTTATACATTTTGAAAACACTGTGTAAAGCAATTTTTAATCATTTGCAATTTTTAAATCATTTGCATTATTCTTTTACTGTTTGTTATAGGCAAAATGTTGCCATCTTGTATCTTATATTACATTTTATTTTGTATTTGATAACCACACCCCCATCACATGACTTCCTGTTATGGGGTATAAATAGTGGCAATAGTGCCCTCATTACACATCTTGAAAAAGACTTCTTCAGTCGAAACGCGTTGGTGTGAGGTCCAGGACTACCAGGGACTGATAGGGACGGTACCTACTAAGGTGAGAAAAATCCGGACGTTAACATCTTTTATTCACCCGTGTATACCCCCCTTTCTTATCTGGAGTCCATTGGCAGTTTTATGTTGTTTTAGAAGTTTTTGTGCAATTAAATTATTTTAAATGTGTCACCCCATGACACCTTGCTTCGTTTTTCTTTATGTTTAATACGAGCGGAATGGATTCTGAAATAAGGAACTTCTAGAACCAACAGGACCATCTTAAAGATACCTTTATACACAAGTCCCCGCATTGTATAGTGTGAGTTGGGTACGCCCACTATTCCTCTCATCTATTCAATCTGCATGAGTGTGACCGCGTATGACAACATATCGATCTAAGAAAAGATACCTTTATGTGTTTTTCACCTTCCTGTATGGATGTGAGTACGGTACGCACTCCCCCCTTAAAAACGATAAGTTCAGAAGAGTGAATTGCTTTTCAGTAATTACTCACCTCATATAAAAATTTACTACACTATCAACTGTCCTATCTCCTCTCTCACTCCCGAGGATAAGAACCATAAAGAATCCTGTCTGGAGGAAGAGGAGAACAACATAAGAACACTAAAGATACCTTTATGCAAGGGGTACATCACGTCTCTCACGTGAGTACGGTACGCAACCAACAGTTGCCACTTTTTTAAGATCTCCCTATAAGACACCCTTACTAGTCTAAGACGTCATTTTCAACACGCTTACTATACTATCAGCGGCTATCTCTGTCTCTCTATCTCCAATTATTGAGGACAAGAACTATCCTGGTACCCCGGAGGGAAGCACAGGAGAAAATCCGGAAAACGAATACCAAATATACCTGTACAGGAGAAATACACCACGGTCCAACAATACGAATCCATTCAAGATCCAACTTGGAGAAGTAGAAATAAAGACACACAAAGAGAGGCCTAAACACGCATCAACGACATCACGGGATATATTAAGTCAACACACTTAATTTAAGAACTACCCATCCATCAGAGACTTGTGCACTATTAACCCAACCTCTCTAAGTGTTATACTCCTAGACGAGCGCAGACGTGATTTCTCTTTTTGTTTTGTGCATAAACTTCTGTTTGTGCAGCTCTCCTGCACATGCGATCGCACCCCTGCACAGCGATTTCCCCCTCCTGTAGGCGGCGACTACCTGATCGCAAGGATGAAAAAAAAAAAACGCACCCTAGCAATCAGGTCTGAATTAGGCCCATAGTGTTTAGAATTTTGAGGGAAAATTAATTTATTCCATTGTGGAATGAGGCTGTGACACAACAAAATGTGGAAAAAGTGAAGCGCTGTGAATACTTTTCGGATGCACTGTAAATGCAAGCTAGAAGCTAATTGGTTACAATGGGCAACTTCTTTACCTGCCCACTTTTGCACTTTTTTTTAAAAGGTTTTATACATTTATCCCATAACACTGGTGAAGTATATTTTCAGTAGTGTCCTGTCTCCAACTTAAATGTATAAAGACACTAAATATAGGGGCATATTTATCAATGAGTACTAAAACTCTATTGAATGTTAAATCTTGTTGCATATGATAAAGGTGCTCCAGACAATCAGCTCCTAACTGTCATTTGTTAAACTCCTGTCATGTGTTTGAAAAATGACAGTAGCTGATTGGCTGGAGCAACATTTATCATAGGCAATTCATTTTATCATTCACAAAGAGTTTAATGGGTCCCACAGACTTGAAATCAGCTTATCTGAAATGGTAATATTATGGAACTCCCAAGTCTAGTCAGACTGAGCATCAATGGTATACATTGTAATTCATCATCATGGAACATAGGAACATACAAATACAGGAAAAATGAGTGTGGTAGTACAGGTCTCCCATACCCGGAATGCTCGGGACCAGGAGAATTCCGCATATGGCAATATCCACGATTTTGAAATACCTGTCGGTCTGTCCGGAGTATGGCGGGAGTGGGCTAGTAGTGAGGGAATTGTTGCAAAGACACTCCCCCACCGGCTGTCATTGGTACTTGACACGAGTGACATCATGATGTCGGGTTATGCCATGAAATCACTACAGAGCCAGAATATTCTGGATTTTGGGTCTACGGATATGAGAGACCTGACCTGTAGTAGTAGTTATAGTAAGATATTTATTCCCAATAACATTTCAGGTTGGACTCACTATGCATGCACAGATGCCGGACACTAGAGCCTCAAGTGTCATAAGCATTATTGTGTGCATTTGCTTCATATGTGAATGCCTATAAAGTGCACAAATTTGGCTACACTTGTGTTCCGCCATGGAGCATAGTTTTGTGACCTCCACAGAGGCCCTACCTCCAGGCAACCCACACTCTCTAGATACAGAGGGGTAGATGGATTATGGTTCGTTATGGGGAGAAGTGGCATCAGCACACGTTACGTACGCTGATACTGCTTCTTCCGTATGTATGCAGGGGGAGATGTGTGCTACATGATAAGATAGAATGATATGCCGGGCAATGTATGAATGGTCAGTGCCACTGACCATTCCGACAACTGCAGCTATTGATTTCGACAGCTGCAGCCGTCGTTGCCCGGTGAACAACTCTGTCCCTGGCTGTCGGCTCTGACATCTGTGGACTATGCATACACAAAACAATAAAGTTTTTTTTTTCTTTCACTAATTCTGTGGGGGCAGCTGGGCGATTTCTGCCCGGAGCATTCGCACAAAGAATGCACGTGCTCGTCAGAACAGCCGAAGAGGGAGACTGCACATTGAAAGACAAGTAGTTTAATTTTATCCTTCTTCAGCAACTTGTTAATAATACTATACATGCTGCCAATATGATCTCTGGATCAAGGTGAAGCAGGTCCTTACACATAACGGCTGAAGCATGTATTTTATTACATCTACCTCAGCGTTCCTTATCTGTGACCCTTACTCTAACTTCTCTTAAAAAAAAAATCTAATTCTTTTTGCTAACTGCTTGTTTAACTCTAATTTCACCATTATACAACTATGGGAAGCATAATGACATAAAGCGTTCTCTTGTGACCTTTCATGTGTTTCAATAGCGACAATTTAGTTGTATTGCTTTTTTGGCTGTATATACAGTATTCCATGCTCACACAACTGTTGTGTGAGCATGGAATACTGTATATACATGTATAATGTCAAGCATGCGTATATTGCAGAAACAGATCCAAGGATTCTAAAACATTGTCAAACTTTGGTTTTATTCTACAACATGCTGAGAGCCAGGTAATATATCACCCAAGGCGATACCAAAGAGCATCCACTAAATACTAATAGTGTGCCACTATAGCATTTCTTAATGCCAAAGCAAGTGAATAGGATTCATAGATAGGCTCTTCCTTTAATCCAACATATTGGAGAAAAAAAAGAGAGTCACAATAAAATTCTCATAAAATTCTCTATGAACTTTTGCGGCCTATATATGCTCTAATTTCTTCTATATCATAGCTATACTGTAAAAACTTCATCAGAAGGTAGCATGTATCAGATTCTTTGGATATCCAGCTCTTAGTCCAAGTCGTTTCCCTCATAACTAATACCCAGGTACACTAGAAAAAAGGAGAAGAGGAGCCAGTAGAGCATTACTGATGCTGGGTGTACATTGGGGGTCATTCCGAGTTGTTCGCTCGCAAGCTGCTTTTAGCAGCTTTGCACACGCTAAGCCGCCGCCCTCTGGGAGTGAATCTTAGCTTCTTAAAATTGCGAACGAAAGATTCGCAATATTGCGAAAAGACATCTCTGTGCAGTTTCTGAGTAGCTCGAGACTTACTCGGCATCTGCGATCAGTTCAGTGCTTGTCGTTCCTGGTTTGACGTCACAAACACACCCAGCGTTCGCCCAGACACTCCTCCGTTTCTCCAGCCACTCCCGCGTTTTTCCCAGAAACGGTAGCGTTTTTTCACACACACCCATAAAACGGCCAGTTTCCGCCCAGAAACACCCACTTCCTGTCAATCACATTACAATCACCAGAACGAAGAAAAAACCTCGTAATGCCGTGAGTAAAATTCCTAACTGCATAGCAAATTTACTTGGCGCAGTCGCACTGCGGACATTGCGCATGCGCATTAGCGACTATTCGCTCCGTTGCGACAAAAAAATAACGAGCGAACAACTCGGAATGACCCCCATTGTGAGATATATGGGTTCCTTAACTTGGGAAGAGACATTTCCCCATTCCTCCCCTAGATTGGGCTGTGCAATATGAATACAGGGACAAGAGCTGTAAACGGGTCCACTAAAGCATATACATGAGATGCTGGCTTGTGGGGGGAATATAATAGAAGTACGCACAGCCTATAAATACTGCAGCTGCAACATTACCACCAGTCTGTAATATGTGGTAATAATTTGTGGGAAATAGATGCATTTAGGAATAAGAAACATCTTGTACTATTTTCCTGCTTTGTAATTCAGTTACAAGGATTGTGAAGGAGCATTGTGGCCAATAGGGATACTAGAAAAATAATTATAAAAAATACAATAATTTTCAGATTGTTTTTAGCTTCTGTATGGTATTTATTAAACACATTCAAGCTTTCCATGTAGCAAAGTTTGCTATAAAGTAAAGTTAGTCTACAGGCATCTGATAGGTGTTGAAATTAAGAAGCATATACTGTATGTACACTAATACAAAGCACTAAAACTAAACAACATCTTTGAACTACAAGGGTTTGTCCTGGTGATGATGGGTTCTCAAGTACGGCATAGTGGAAAGAGGAAAACAATTGTGGAAGGTTCAGAGAGAAAAACTGTATATAAATGACACATCACTTAAAATAGCCTTGCCATAATATCCCTTTAAACCAGGACACCTATGAGTTACACAGGTTCTGTGGCTGATTAACAGGTGAAATCCAGGCTTGAATTTAGCCAGCCACAGAACCTGTGTAATTCATAGGTGTGACGGATTAAATGGATATTATGGCAAGTATAATTTAGATACAGAGGGGGGACCCTCTGGTTAAATGGCCTTGGGGCATAGTTTCTCGATTTTTGTTCATGGACTGTAAAACCACAAAAATATCAAGGATTGAAACCTAATGAATATCAACTGGCAAGTACGTAGTACTTAGTTGTCAAATTCCTGATATTCTCATTAATGTTCTCAAGAGATGTCTCCTGTAGCGTCAAATACCTAGCACAAATTAGCAATGATACAGTACCTCACAATACTACCTATCTTGATAGCAATTGGCCTACAGTAGAGATAATTAATGTCATTAAATAAGTTCATTTGGTAGTAAAGAAATATAAAGGTACTGCAAATAGACCATAACCATCTAGGTACCGTACATCAATAGTCTGCGCTTCAAATTAATTTGAAGCTACAGATTTTCAGTGGCAGAATAAAAACAAGGAATTTCCGTGAAAAATTCTTTTTTATTTTATAATAATTTTATGGATTTTCTAACAAGCCTATGATTCTGAAAACATATCTGCTGCATATTATACCTCCTGGGAGAGAGTGATTAGCTTTAGTTTTACCTCTTGAATTGTTCCAGATGTAGAACTTCAGCTCCATCAACATCTCTGTCATATTCTCCACCTTGCTGTGTAAATACGCATTCTCTGTCTGCAAGTCTCTGAGAATGTCATGTAGCTGGAAGCACATACTGCATCTCCATAGTGTGAGCGACAAGCAACACACAAGCCAGCACTGCATGCTTGGTTACAGCCTTCACTCCTCTGGGTCAGCTTATCCGTGCTTCTTGTCACTGTTCCCACTCAGCTTAACCCCACTTAAATTTACCTTCAATGACAAATTCTGATTTGGAAAAAAATCCTCACAGAAATCCTATACACAACCTCATTCTCTTACAATGATCAACAGAAAGAATAATGGTCTGGCAAAGTTAATAATGATGATCATTGTTTCAGTGCAGTACGGTGGCATTGATTCAGTCAGATACAAGGACACTAATAATTGGATATAGAGGACGGTAACTCATTAAAGTTATTGCAGTGGCCTACAGCTGTTTTGTCTAGTTACTGAGATGTGACCAGCACACAGCCCTTTCTAATATCGATGTGCAGCTATTTTAGTGCAAGTTGTCATTACCAATTCCTAACACCGTAGTGCACACTGTCATTGCTTGTAGAAATCTCATTTGCAGTGAGGAATGGGAATGTAATTTATGACTGTCACAGGTCGGCCCTTACTGACTAAAATGACAAGATCATAATGGAAAAAGAACTAATGACAAATGTTTTTATATAGATACAGTATATCGGCACTCAAACGGCATAGTTCTTTTCTTAATACCATGGGAGGTACTTATCAAAGCTTGGATAGAGATAAAGTATCAGCCTATCAGCTCCTGTCATGTTACAGACTGTGTTTGAAAAATGACAAGGGCTGATTGGTTGGTACTTTATCGCTCTACACTTTATCTTTTTTCAAGCTTTGATAAATGCCCCCTTTATATTCGTATCTTATAATATATATTATGATAACAACCCATGTCAGGAATTGACATCTTACTGTGATATGCAAATTATGAGTTGGGAGGCAAGAGGCATTCCATGGTCAAAAATGTATTCCAAGATCAAAATGTATTCCTCCTTTGTAGAGGTGGTCAAGGGCGAGACAGTAGGTTGACCTTAGAAATTGCCTCACCATTTAATTCATATTATTCAAAACTGTATAACCTATTATCATTGTCATCTCCTTCAGAAGTTGCTGTTTTTCAGGAGAGAGTGTCTAATTAACTTCAGAAGGTCAGTTTCCCCACCATCTCTGACGAGGATTTAGACTGATTAGACTTCCCGTTCATGTTGGAGGAACTGGATGAGGCTTTCAAAAAAACGCCTACTGGTAAAAGTCCAGGCCCTGATGGTTATACAGTTTCATACTATAAAATCTTTCGATCTATTCTTCTAAGATATTGCTTGCATTTAATTCTGTCTCTGATAAGATCAGTTTTTCTCCTCATTCCCTTAAAGCACGTTACGGTTATTCATAAGGAGAGTAATGACCCGGCCGTATGCTCCAGTTATAGATCGATCTCCTTCTGAAGAGATATCAAATTGTTCACTAAACTTACGTTTTTTCGCCTAGGTGAAAAAACTGTACTTTTCGCTGTTTTTTAGGGCGAATGGGGATTCATCCGATGCACTAGCAGAGCCGTTTTTTCACCTAGGCGAAACATTCGGCAGGAGCAAAAAACATGTGGATTGGCAAATCCACGTGTTTTTCACACATGTGCTGGTGAAAATGTGGGCCGCTTTAGCTGCTTTTGAGGCATTTTTTTGCCAATGCTTTTTCACTAAAAAATGAAGTGTTGTAAAGGCATTGGTGAAAATGCCTTTAAAACAGGTGAAAAAAAATGACGCGCCAATTGAATAAGCAGGGGGACAAATTTGATTGGTCTAAAATTGCTGGAGCTAATTGAATACTCCCCTTAAGATTCTCCTTGAAGAACGTCATGTGTCATGCGCTGGCTTGGTGAGTATAAAAGATGTGCGATAGCCTATCTGCAGTGCACACATATCACTCATTGCTGTCATGGGTAAAAGGGGCAATTTATCCGAGTTGCAAAAAGGGATGTTTATAAGCTTTTGGGACAAGGGTGACAGTATTTCTGAAACAGCACAGTCTGTGATCTGTTCGTGTGATGCTGTGGTGAAGGTGTATCATGACTGGACAAATGGCACCGTTGTAAACTACTGACGTGGAAACTACGGAGCACCACGTAAACAGAAATTGCACAGGAAAAGAACATTTTTCAGTATAAGCGCCACAATATATAACAGAATAAATATGTTGATCTTCGATTATTCAGTAGATGTTTCAATTGTGATAATTTGGTCCCAGCAGTTTTATTTAAAAACAGAAAACAGATAAACATACAATGTGCAGTATCGTTTTGTGTGATCTTGCTTATTGTTTGAAACTGCCCTTATCCCATCAGAATGAGAGGAAATGGTAACATAGATAAGAATCTGTATGAGGTGCGTACCCCAACTCACACTCAGAAGCAAGAATTTGTGCGCATAAAGGTTTCTTTATGTTTTTTCACCCTTTCCGTGTATCCTTCACCATATAGTATGCATGGAAAAGCATACCTAAAATCACTTTAAGGTGTAGATCAATCAAGTGCATAAAGGTTTCTTCTCCTCTATTGTTATAGCAATAAGGGTGCGTACCACACTCACGGGAAAGAAAGTGGAAATGTTCCTATATGGGTTTCTTTTAAATCCACAACCGTCTCAGACTTAGGGATCGGGTATATGTTTTGGCAGTCCCAAGGCAAAAAATAAAAATGTGCCAATCAATCTATATCTTTTAAAAGTTTATTGCACACAAATTCCCATAGATTGGATATACAAACATATACATAAAAGACCACTGGTTACTCCTTTAGAGAAGAATTAAGATAAAACATGGTTTGCACCAATAAAAAAATCTGGATTTTATGAAGTGCAGATGATAGTAAAAAAATACCTCAATGGCTGTCTGAAGTTGAAAGAGGTTTCACAGTCCTTAGTGGTTGTCGACACGTTTCGGCTCAGCAGGAGCCTACCTCAAGACATGTGGGCACTGTGCAACCCCATACTATTTAACTGGGCACCGGCCCCATAAGGAGTAAAGGAAATGACCTCACACTCATGTAATTATTAAATATAATGAATAAAATCTAAGATCTTATGCTTAAAAATAAAAAGCCATTTTTAAGGGACCAGTGTGTAGTACAGTGGCTGATATTTAATATATAATTAGATAAGTTATATGTTGCCAGTGAAATCACCTGACAGGAAGTGGGCATATCATGATGTGTGTGGAATCTGTGCTAATAAAAGCCTTCCTCCATACAATAGTGATAGGTGTGAAAAGGTTCCCCCATATTAACGTAATCCTGTGAAGGGAGGAGGTGTTAGCAAGCTGCGCCGCTTTCACCTCATCGCGGCGCAGATTACGTTCCAGGGCCCACTTCCGGAAGCGGACCCTCAGCAGTGACGCGATTTGCATTCCACTGCGGGGTCTCTGCGTTCCACATGTTGCTTTCGTGCTGATAACTAAAAAAAAAAATGATACAGTCAGCGGTAATTCTATCAAGCAGCATCGGAAAAGGGAGTTCTGCAGACTCCAGTGTGCAATGCTGCCATGGCAACCCCATGTATTCAATACAATGACAATTAAACAAACATCAAAAAAAAAATGTATACAAAAAAATACAATAAATGGTATAACATTGGATAAGATATGACTGTGGCACACGGGGGCCCACATCTTGGGACTCATATCCATGTGCCACCTGAAAATGGGCATTCACAGGACAGCACCCCCGCCAGGAGGACGTGCACCACAAAACACAGAGAAAGCACTAAATTTACAGAATCTTTTAGGTTTTTTTCTTATGCAGAAATGTCCATGATAGCTTCCCCATGGGTAGAATAAATTCCATAGTATTTGTTTGATTCCACAAACTTTTGAGTTAAGTGTTGAGACATCTGAAAGGAACCACAGGTCAGATAAACAGAAAAAAAGGCAAAAATGAAAATACTTTTTTAAAGGAACCATTTTAATTTGAAGTCCTTATTGAGGCCCTTTGGTGTCAACATTTTATAAAAGTGAATGCAATTAATTTCTAACTTTGCTAGGGATTTGGCTATACTGCCACCCCTAATATTCCCCTTAGCAACTTTAATTCCATAAAATGTGTTGATATATTTGATAGAGCTCTCATGGACTTCTTTAAAGTGACAAGATAGGGCGTGTGTCTCTAGACCTTTTTTGATATTTCTGAGATATTCAGATATACAAGTTTTCAATTGTCTGGATGTACGGCCTATATACACTGCTCAAAAAAAAAATAGAGGGAACACTTAAACAACACATCCTAGATCTGAATGATTGAAATACTCTTATTAAATACTTTGTTCTTTACATAGTTGAATGTGCTGACAACAAAATCACACAAAAATTATCAATGGAAATCAAATTTATTAACCCATGGAGGTCTGGATTTGGAGTCACACTCAAAATTAAAGTGGAGAAACACACTACAGGCTGATCCAACTTTGATGTAATGTCCTTAAAACAAGTCAAAATGAGGCTCAGTAGTGTGTGTGGCCTCCACGTGCCTGTATGACCTCCCTACAACGCCTGGGCATGCTCCTGATGAGGTGGCGGATGGTCTCCTGAGGGATCTTCTCACAGACCTGGACTAAAGCATCCGCCAACTCCTGGAAAGTCTGTGGTGCAACGTGGCATTGGTGGATGGAGCGAGACATGATGTCCCAGATGTGCTCAATTGGATTCAGGTCTGGGGAATGGGCGGGCCAGTCCATAGCATCAACGCCTTCGTCTTGCAGGAACTGCTGACACACTCCAGCCACATGAGGTCTATCATTGTCTTGCATTAGGAGGAACCCAGGGCCAACCGCACCAGCATATGGTCTCACAAGGGGTCTGAGGATCCCATCTCAGTACTTAATGGCAGTCACGCTACCTCTGGCGAGCACATGGTGGGCTGCGCGGCCCCCCAAAGAAATGCCACCCCACACCATTACTGACCCACTGCCAAGCCGGTCATGCTGGAGGATGTTGCAGGCAGCAGAACGTTCTCCTTGGCGTCTCCAGAGTGCTCAGTGAGAACCTGCTTTCATCTGTGAAGAGCACAGGGCTCCAGTGGCGAATTTGCCAATCTTGGTGTTCTCTGGCAAATGCCAAACGTCCTGCACGGTGTTGGGCTGTAAGCACAACCCCCACCTGTGGACGTTGGGCCCTCATACCACCCTCATGGAGTCTGTTTCTGATAGTTTGAGTAGACACATGCACATTTGTGGAGGTCATTTTGCAGGGCTCTGGCAGTGCTCCTCCTGTTCCTCCTTGCGCAAAGGTGGAGGTAGCGGTCCTGCTGCTGGGCTGTTGCCCTCCTACGGCCTCCTCCACGTCTGATATACTGGCCTGTCTCCTGGTAGCGCCTCCATGCTCTGGACACTACGCTGACAGACAGCAAACCTTCTTGCCACAGCTCGCATTGATGTGCCATCCTGGATGAGCTGCACTACCTGAGCCACTTGTGTGGGTTGTAGACTCCGTCTCATGCTACCACTAGAGTGAAAGCACCGCCAGCTTTAAAACGTGACCAACACATCAGCCAGAAAGCATAGGAGCTGAGAAGTGGTCTGTGGTCACCACATGGAGAACAATTCCTTTATTGGGGGTGTCTTGCTAATTGCCTATAATTTCCACCTGTTGTCTATTCCATTTGCACAACAGCATGTGAAATTCATTGTCAATCAGTGTTGCTTCCTAAGTGGACAGTTTGATTTCACAGAAGTGTGATTGACTTGGAGTTACATTGTGTTGTTTAAGTGTTCCCTTTATTTTTTTGAGCAGTGTAGAATTTGTCACAAGCACACTGTATCACGTATACAACATTTTTTGAATTGCAAGTTATGAAGTCCTTGATTTGGACTTCAATTCCATTGATCTCTATCTTTTCAAATTTGCTGTTACCCTTATAGTCAACATTCTTACATCCTTGGCAGCAGCCACACCTATAGAAACCTTGAGATTTTATTTGGGATTCCTTAGGGTTTAAAGGGAGCATACTGGATACCTACTTTGTTTTTAAATTTGGTGCTTTTTTGTAAATATATGTTGGTTTGTCCGGAATGGTAGTACCGATCACCGGATCTTTTTTGAGTACATTCCAGTGCTTTTTTATGATTTTCTCCATTGCTCTGTGTTGACTAGTGTACTCTGTTATAAATGCCCATTGGTATTTGTCGTGATTCTTATCTTATTTAGTCTTGGTTTTTAATAACTCTTCCTTATTTTGGTCACTGAATTTAGAGATGTCCTGATTAATGTTATGCTCATCATAGCCACATGCCTTAAATTTAGATTTAATTTCTTCTGCTTGTTGGACAAAGACCTCACGTTCCGTACAGTTCCGTCTAAGACGGTAAATCTGACTTTTTGGTATGGAGTTGAGCCAGCTGTCATGATGACAGCTGGTCACTGGAATATAGGAGCCAGAATCTGTTGGCTTAGTATAGTTCATAGCAGGGGCGGATCCAGAAAAAAATGACAAGGGGGGGGCACCATGATAGGGGAAGGGGGGAATGTCTGTGGTACCAGTTGTATTTGCACGCACCTTCGGCACGCGTGCTCACAGAAAAGGAGGGTGGTATCACTACAAGGTGCATGGCCCCACAAGATATGCCATCCCCATGAACTACACCCCTCATTATAGTCATACTGGGAGGTACACACAAAAGACAAGGCCATTCCACTTACCTGTTTGCTATGCTGTGGGTCTTTTGTCTCCTAGTCGATGACCGATCCTTCTGGATGACTGTTGCAAGTGATGGCGGCCTGTCTCCTCTCCACAGCCTGTGCATTATAGTCAGTTGTAAAAATAAAAGGAGGTGTCCAGCTCACAGCACTCCCCCTTCAATAACCACAACACCCCCCTCCCCCCACCAGTCCCTTCAATGTCCACACCACGGCACTCTCACGGCCCCGTCAATGTCTTCAGTACAATACTCCCCCAACCACGGCACCTTCAGTGTCCACTCCACAGCACAGCACTCTCCCAAACCGCGGCACATTCCAAGGTCAAACACAGGTTTTTTAAGGGTTTTATATATATTACAGTTTGAGCGGCCCAGCAACATTTAATTAACTTGTATACTTAGATACTTGCCACGGTGCCTTCCCTGAGTGAACACACTCCAAACAAGATTACCTGGAAGGGCATCACTCACCAGACTCTCATACTCTCATAACATAGTTCTTATCCAGATTAAATGACTTTTCCAAATACAGTATATATTTCTACTGTATAAAACAATCCAAAAACTGCTGGCATTCTCCAATAATCCAATCTGCTTCGGTACTCGAACACAGTAGCGTAACTAGGCATTTTAGCGCTGTGTGCAAAACACAGCATCGGCGCCCCTCCCTTACATATATAAAACAGGGACAATGCGCCAAATATATAGGGACATGGCTTCATAGGGAAGGGGCATGGCCACAAAATAATACCAATTCATATTACGCTGTAAAAAAGTCTCCATTACTAAAATTACGCCACACAGTAGCACCACTTACACACATTACGCCAGGTAGAGACCCTTTTACACAGTACAGCAGGTAGAGTCCCTATCACACATTATGGCATGCAATGTCCCCCTTTTTACACATTACGGCAGGCAGAGTCCCCCTTTTTTTACACATTACAGCAGGAAAGTCCCCCTTTTTTACACATTACAGTAGAAGAGTCCCCTTTTTTAAACATTAAGCAGGAGAGTCCCCCTTTTTTACACATCACAGCAGAAGAGTCCCCTTTTTTACACATTAAGCAGGAGAGTCACGCTTTTTTACACATTACAGCTGGAGAGTCCCCGTTTTTTACGCATTATAGCAGGCACAGTCCTTTTTTTACACATAACGGCAGGCACAGTCCCCCTTTCTTACACATTACAGCAGGAGAGTCCCCCTTTTTTACACATTACAGCAGGAGAGTCCCCCTTTTTACACATTACAGCAGGAGAGTCCCCATTTTTTTACACATTACAGCAGGAGAGTCCCCCTTTTTTACACATTACAGCAGGAGAGTCCCCCTTTTTTACACATTACAGCAGGAGAGTCCCCCTTTTTTACACATTACAGCAGGACAGTCCCCCTTTTTTACACATTACAGCAGTAGAGTCCCCCTTTCTTTAGGCAGCAGAGACCCTTTTTATGCAGTGACCCCACTGACTGGAATGCAGCAGCTGCAGTTGTCCTTTACGCGGAGGGGCTAGGCTGCTCTCCACTGACTGCACTGGGTTAGTGTCCCACATGCGGGGTGGGGGGTGTTTTGCAGATCATGCAGAGTGCATATTTAATAACATGCTGGCCAGGTCACCACTCACTGTCTTCCCCAGGCAGCCTAGTTACGGCCCTGGGGAAAAGAGCAAGTGGTGACCTGGCCAGCATGTTATTAAATATGCACTCTGCATGATCTGCAACCCCCCCACCACCACCCCCACTCCGCATGTGGGACACTAACCCTGTGCAGTCAGTGGAGAGCAGCCTAGCCCCTCCGTGTAAAACCCCCCCAAAAAACTGTCATCTGTGCCAGCAGGCGGCAGGGGGGTTTTATGTGCGTGCACATATGTAGCCAGCCCGCTCCTCACTTGCCGGCTCCTGTCTTTGCTCCTCCCAATCCCCGCTGGTCTCCTCACCTGTCCCCGCTCCTGGCCCCCGTCCACCGAATCCTCCTGTCAGCTACTCCGTCTTCAGGCTCCTCCACTGCCCGCATGAGAGAGGGCTGTGCGAGTCAGCTGGGGCTGGCCGAGTCCCTGGAGTCGCTGCATAGAGGGGGGAGCATCCGGCGACTGGGAGAAGATAAAGCTGGCAGCGGCGACCTAGCTGCGGTATATGTATAGTGGGTGCGCTCATCAGCAGGAGCTGAGCGCACACTACATACAGGGCGGCGATGCAGTGGTGGTCTCCGAGGACAGCTCGTGAGTGGCTAGAGAGAGAGCAGCCATTCGGGTGCCGGTGGTGCTGCCTGATGGTGCGCTCACAGTGCAGTTGCGCTGTGGGCAATGCACCACAGGCACACAGGTAGTTACGGCCCTGCTCGAACATATAACATGGATATCCAAGAACAGATATATATCGGAGACAAATATTAGTCAAATACACCTCATGTTGGTAGTATTTGTCTCCAAGTGCCATTCCTGGATGGGATAGATATATAAATATAGATAGATAGATAGATATACACATGCAGACCACCCATATGCATCTTGCACATGTATACATTTTTATAATGTGTTGAATAAGTAGAGGTGTATTCCCAACATGGCGACCCCCCACCCCGAAACACACACACACACACACACACACACACACACACACACACACACACACACACACACACACACAGCAAACTACCCCATCCCATGCACTCTGTAGGACTGCCCTTTCCTACACACACACTCACTCTGAAAACTGACTCCCCCACAACTCAGACACACACTAACTCAAGACTGTCACTTCCCCCACACAAACACACAGTAACTGCAGACTGTCACTACCCCCACAGACACACAATAACTGCAGACTGTCACTTCCCCCACAGAACACAATAACTGCAGACTGTCACTTCCCCCACACAGACACACAATGACTACAGACTGCAACATTTTTCACTCACACTCTTCCTGCCCAACCACAGGGTTCATACTCAATCTCTCACTAGACTGACCTTTAATTAGAGCTGATGACTCACTGCTCGACACAGCACCAACTGTGGCAGTGAGAGACTCCTCCAGACTGCCACTGTAGTGCACATACAGTACAAGCAGAAGTAGGGGCAGAGGAGACAGGATGCTCCGCTTTACCGTAGCAGGAGAGGAGCTTGCTGCTGCAGTAGGATGTGCGCAACAGCTCCCCCTCAGTCACCTTCCGTCATTACACTGCATAGAGAACTCTTAATCAGAGCTCTCTGAAGTTCTGCTGATTAGTGCAGCGGCGGGTCCTAGTGCCCACTGGCTCTAATATTCCTGATGGAGACAGCAGCATAGTGCTGCTGCTGCTCATGTTTGGAGAAAAAAAAGTGCTAGAAATGACAGGGGGGGCACAGGCCTGTGTGCCCCTCCCCTGGATACGCCACTGGTTCATAGTGTGCAACTTCCCTTCTTTGACATAGACAGTAATGTCCAAAAAATGTATACTGCTATCGCTAGTTGTGAAAGATAGTTTAATGTTTTTATTGTTGGTGTTCAGGGATGTCAAATATTCATCGAGAAGGCCGTTTCCACCCTTCCAAATTAAAAAATATATAATCTATGTAACGCATGTAGGACACCAGGTTCGCTCCAAAGGGGTTATTGGCCCAGGTAGTTTCGAGCTCCCACAACCCCATAAACAAGTTAGCATAACTTGGAGTGAACATGGTGCCCATTGTGGTCCCTGTTTTCTGAATATAGAAATCATCCTTAAACAAGTAGGTGTTATTAGTCTTAATAAAGCAGATGCCTTCCAATAGGAAATCCTGTAGGTCTTTAGACAGACCTGACTGTCCTAAGAAGTATTTTGTCACCTCAATACCTTGGTTGTGGTTAATAATGGTGTAGAGGAAACTCACCACGTGCCATTGATATGAGAGGTGAATGTTGGCTATGAAGTTGCATGAGGGCTGACCAACGCTACAGTGGACAGCTCACCATCAAAATATACCTGGGGGCTGCCAGATGTGTGTCTAAAATGATAGTTCAGCTAACCGTGCTGCGCATGGGGCTCTTACTATGGCTATTAGCTGGTGGTCATAATAATGTGACTGGGGTGGGATCTAGTTATGTGACCGGCGATCAGGTCACAATACCTCCCCTTACATCCCACCTCCTTACAATCCTGATGGTCTGCATGCTGACCAACAGGGACTATTCCCACTCATGGGTGTCCACGACACCCATAGAGTGGGAATAGAACCCATGACAACCACAGGTCGCCACCGAGCCCACATGGGTCTTGTTGTGCTGCCCCCTGCATGCTGGCATTCCACAGCTGGGATACCGGCATCAGTATGCTGACCAGCAGTCTCCTGACCACTGGTCACGCATACCACACCTACTCGTCCATGTATATATTTCTTTTTTCTTGCAGCTAGGTGCAAACTGCATAGAATCACAGGGCTTATAGATGCATGTGAACAAAGTGCACTAAGGTAAAGCGCATCAAATTGTACAATTTTCAGCAGAGTACATATCGCATTAAAGGAAAAAGGGAAGAGGGAAATTTGTTGCACAGGAGACTCAGATGAACTTAATTTTATTTATTTTGAGTTACAGAGTATATACTTGAAAAAAAAACCCTGTTATTAATTTTTCTATTATAAGAGTATATAAATAGGGGGTGCTACCACAGATCTTAACATTATTGTAGACAAAAAAGAGAAGAGAGAAAGAGATCTGTTTCCGGTGCACATAAGTTTTTTTTATAAAATTTTACTTTTATTGTTTCCTTAAAATAATTGGAAAGAATCTACTATTGCATCCAGAATTTTCTGGATGCATTAATGCGAAATATTAAAACAAAACAAAATATAAGGTGATATGAAAATAGACAAGACTGTGTGTAATAGAGAAAAACAGAAATACAATGGTTAAAAACTCCCAGCTGGGCGTCTTTTTTATGTCTACTAGCTGATATATATTGTCTTATCTGACTAATAGCAGTGTTTTCTAATACAATAGTGCTACAGTAATAAAGGAACTAAATTTTTGCTTCTGGGTTTCTCTGAAATATTACACAAATGTTACTCTTTAATTATCCCAGACTAATAAATGTAACAATGTTGTTATACTGGCTCATCTAAAGGATTCTGGCACACTGCCCAGATTATTATAATGAGTGTTTGCAGATGACTGCTGGTTTACCTCCAGCAAGTTACAGGGAAATATTGTTAAATCATACAATATGTTCCTATATTGCCAGTGATATTGTAGTATATAAGTTTTTAGGTAGCCCTTAAATTCATGTATATGAAGGCTTGGCCTGTATCAGCATAGATAAATGATGGTAAAAATTACATATATATTAAATGCTGTGGTCCTACTTAATTAGTGAAATGCTGCAAGTCACTCTAAAATGTATGTGTGCTATAATCACCAATGAATGTTCATTTGCACATTAACTGATACTGGTGGCTAGCAGGCACATATACACATATCAGATTTTATCATATCTTTGCATAAGGAAATTGTATGCATATGTGATTATCAAAAAGTCTCCATGGTCATATTTAATTTATCACTTACTTATATATATGGATACCTTTAGTATCTAGTATAAGAGTGCTGCCAGATTTAATAAGGGAATACAACATTAATTAATTAACACTCTTATATATAGGAATAGATGTATTCTGTATGCCATGATTAAGTTAGTAGTCACAACCCCACAATGTATAGTACGGCACAGAGCGCTAATGATTACGGCGTATGTGCCATCCCATGTGTGATTTGCTAGCGTGCACCAAAAAGCATAGTTTTTAGAATTAGTTTTTCAGAGTATCTAATGTAAGGGTGCCGCCGGATTTGGTAAGGGAATACCACATTGATTAGCACTTTTATATATAAGAGATTAGATGTATTCTGTATACAGTGGTTGGATTGATAGTCACACATACACACTATGTGGTACTGCACAGAGCGCTAATGATTAAAGCGCGTGTGCCGTCCCGTATGTAATTTACTAGCGTGCACCGATGAGCACAGATTAAAATTTTTCAGTTAGACATTAAGATAGACATGTAGGATGCCCAGCCGGTGCCGTCCTACGTACGTTTCGCAAAAAGCTTCGTCAGGGTAACCAGAGGCAGGGGAAGTGTGATCCTTTTATTTGGTCCGCTGCCAATCACCGTGTCCTGCAGATTTTCAAAACTTTCATCGGCGCCAAGAGCCGTTATAGTGTGGAATCCTTTTCCGTCTGGATTCATTAAACCAAAGGCCGTCAATTATATCAATAGATCCGTGCATATATTACAGCTGATGTGGTTGCCGGGTGACGATCCCGTCCACAAATTGTACAAAATTCCACTCGTTGGTTTGCATGCTAACACATCTATGTTGCAGATACATTATTAGTGTATATTAAATTATTATATAAGGTAATAATGCCCTTTTTGCCCAATGAATGTTATTAGACTTTATTATTTATTGTGTCCAAATACACATTTAATTAAATAAAGATATAGTAAAAATGAATACAAAATAAATGTAAAATAATAATAAGAAAAATTACTGTATTATAGATATGAATAAAATGTGATAATCTATATATATATGCATATAAGACGATTTGTTATAAAGTATATTGACATATTTATATATATATATATATATGTAGTTGGAATTTATACTTTTTTGTTTTTATTTTTAATTTTTATTTTTAATTTTTGATTTCTTAACATATGTTTCTCTGATATATTTAAATGTCCCTCATTGATAATTTAACAAAAGGTGGAGGATGGGTGAAGGAGGAGGAAAGGAAGGGAAACATGTTGTGGTAGGTTGTGTAAAAAACAGAAAAAGAGGACATATGTGTGATTTAAATATTGAGGTGATGACTATAGTGTGTGTATCTTGAAGAGAATATTCTAAGGGTTTTTATCATTACTACATTAATTATAAATAGATTATTTTAGTGGAACCCATTTATAAAACTAGATTCATGAGGTAAGCTACATCAAAATGTGTAAACCATATGAAAGTGCTGTGCAAATCATGCTGAACACTGTGTGAATCTCTCTCCAGAGAGATATGTGAAGATAAACTCAAATATTCATATAGTGTGTATATCATAAGAAACTATGATATATAGTGCACATACCTCAAGTGAAAATATTGTTATTGCATATTGAATTCTCCTAAAATTATATATCCATTATCTAAAGTGATATTACAAATCATCTCCAAGGGGTCCATAAACTACTATTATGTAAATCTTTAATGATGGATATTGTTACAAATCCATAAGGGGTAGTGGATATATATGTATATAGATTCATAGTCTGTATCATTATGATTTTAAGTATTTTACATTTTTTTATTTTTAAGAAATATATAATTATCTATGTCTACAGATATAGTTGTGTCATTACCGAGTAGGGGACTAAAATAAGGTCACTTATTACCAAAAATGTTTATATTTTGACTCTCAAAGTAGAGAGCCATTGTAATTATATTTTCTGAAGACCTGATATCTTCAATATATTCTTTAAGAGGAAATCCCAAGGGGCGGGAAGGAAAAAGATAACGTTGATTGCCATGTTCCAGGTAAATGTGTTTCCAATTTACTGTAATAGATGTTACATATTAGTAGGGAGTCATTCATCCCAAAACTCAGGTAAATAGTTATATTCAGATTGATTTCTTATTTGGCAATACTATTAGTCAAATTGGTACATTTGATATTACCTCCTAGATTTAACTTTAAGTAAATCCATACGAGGAGAGATATTTTGTGTATTAGGTTACTGTATCGTAAGGAAATGGTCATACAGAGGGATGGGAATCGTCATGTTATTCACATGTCTTTTACTTGACTAGTGTAAGGACCCTTGAGAATTACACATTATAGTTACCAGTATATAATAGCAATAATAATGTGTAAGTTGTTATGTAGAGGAGGGTAAATTAATCTAGACGGGTACAAGGAAGGACAGGGAAACCAAGGAAAAGTAAAAGCAGAGAAAAACGGAGATTAAATGATCCGACCTGGATTTATCTTTGCTCCGTATGTTCACTTTGGGTATTTAAAAAGATGTCCTCATATCCTCATAAAAAGGGTAAATAGCTGTAATTCCTTTGGGTGTCATTGTATCCATAAGGAAGATCCATCTGGTTTCCCTTTTAAGTAGTTCCTGGTCTAAGTTACCACCTCTTATACCAAGATTAACTTTTTCCAAAGCAAATGCTTGTAGGTCTTTTGGAGAGCTGTTGTGAGAATGCAAGAAATGTCTCGCAACCGGTGTTAATGCCTTAAACTTCATCTGGTCTTGACGGGCATTTTTTATAGATCCTACATGTTCTAAGACTCTCTTTTTCAGGGGTCTAATTGTCTTACCTATGTATGCTTTCCCACAGGGACAACGCAGATGGTATATGACACCCATGGTTTTACAATTAATGTAGTCTCTAATATGTCATTTCTTATGGAATTTGTCTTCAAAAGACTTGGTCTCCACCATGTATGTACATGCCTTACAGTTATGACATTTATAAGAGCCTGTCTTGTTATAAACATTTCTCTTAGGGATTGTAAGGTGGCTTTTGACCAGAGTATCTCTGATACTTCTTGACCTTCTCCAACTTGCCTGCACTTTATCTGGCAAGATAGAGCATAAATCGGGGTCTGTCATGAGAACATGCCAATGTTTCTGTAGAGTTTGCAGAATAAGTCTCCATTCAGAGTTAAAGGTTCCAATGAATCTCACACAATCGCTGTCAGATTTCTTCTGTACAGCCCCTGGGTTGGTAAATAGGAGGGAGTCTCTAGTTCTTTGATGGGATTGTTTCTTGGCTTCCTGAATCATCTTTCTACTATATCCCCTTGCTTTGAACCTGTCGGTGAGTTCTTTACACCTGCTCTTATAAGTTTGAGGCTTGGAACAATTTCTTTTTACTCGTAAAAATTCTCCCTTTGGTACTCCTTTAATTGTGGATGGCAAGTGCGAACTATTAGCATGCAAAATGCTTTTGGTCGCCGTTTTTTTGCGGTACAAATCAGTTGATAACGTACCATCTTCTTCTAATTTGATTTTCAGATCTAAGAAATGGATCTCATTATTGCTAATCTCATAGGTTAAACTGAGATTGAATGTATTGATGTTAAGTTTCATGATGAAGTCTTCAAAGAGGTTTTTTTGTCCATCCCAAATCAACAGAATGTCGTCTATATACCGGAGCCATATGATAATGTGCTCCGTATATAGGTCATTCGTATCAATGAAAAAGTGTTCTTTTTCCCACCATCCCAGGTAGAGGTTTGCATACGTGGGGCACAAGTAGTCCCCATTGCATTACCTCTAACCTGGAGATAGTGGGTCTCATTACACACAAAGTAATTCTTGGTAAGAACAAATTTGAGAAGAGCCAAAATGAAATTGTTCTTATCACATTCGGTATTTGCCTTAAGAAAATACTCTGATGCTTTTAGACCTGTCTCATGATTGATGCTCGTATAGAGACTCTCGACATCACAACTTACTAACCACACATTGGGGGGTAGTGTGATGTCTTGGATTTTTGTGAGCACATCCAGAGTATCCCGAACGTAGGAAGGAAGAGTCACCACATAGTTTTTCAGATGGTGGTCAACAAAAATGCTGGCTTTCTCTGTCAGTCCACCTATACCCGACACAATGGGTCTCCCTGGAGGTTGTTTTTCATTCTTGTGTACCTTAGGGAGTAGGCATAGAGTTGGAGTTTTTGGATTCTCTACTCTTAGAAAGTCCCAATCCTGTTTTGTTATAATCCCTTCTTGATGGGCTTCAAGTATGATCTTATCATAAATCCCCTTGTAATTCTGAGTAGGGTTAAAGATAAGTCGTTTATAGCAAGCCTCATCCTGTAATTGTCTGGATAATTCCTTCATATACATATCCCGTGGCCACAATACTATGTTCCCCCCCTTGTCGGAGGGTTTAACAATAATATCTTGCCATTGTTCTATTTCATTGAGTGCTTCTCTCTCTTTAATAGTCAAATTATCGGGATAGTACCTGGAAGCTTCTGATTTTTTCAGGTTATCTAGATCTTTAGATACTAAATCCATGTAGATTTTAACAGGGGGGCAAATTGATGTATCAGGAAAGAAGACAGATTTCTTTTTTAATTTGATTTGAGTCTCACTGATGCTAGATTCTGATGTATCTTCTCTTTGTAGGTCTTCTAATATAGCAATTGTCAGACGACCCTCATCAGATATAGTTTGGGACAGTTGTTCATCTATGTTTACAAAACCAATGTTTGTTTTTGTTTTATTTTTTGTGAAGAACTTTTTTAGAAGTATTTTACGTGCAAATAGATTTAAATCTTTTTCGCATTCGAACCGGTCAAAGTTCCTTTGGGGTAAAAATTATAAACCTTTACTCAACAGTTCTGTTTGATCAGAGGTGAGAGTCCTAGATGAAAGATTAATGACTCTCAGGGAGTCCATTGGTTCCGATTTCATTTTCTGTAATTCCCCCTCTCTCGTGGCTCTTCTCTCCATTCTCTCTCCTCCCTTTTTCTTCTTGTTCCCCTTCCCCTTCCTGATCCTTTTGTATTTGGGGTACGGGAGAATCTGGGAGTTCACCCTAAAAAACTCCTTTCTCTCTGGAAGTTTGTAGAATTAGACCCCTCATTCTCAGATGAATCTATATCTGACGTGGTATAATTGGATTGATTATCCACTCCTGGTTTGGAGGATCGTATTTTCCATTTGAAAACTCTGTTGCTAGAATAATCATTCTTATCCCTTTGCATCTTGCTCCTCTTCCTCTCCATAATCATTTTTTCATATTGTTCAATTTCCTTTATATGTTTTTCATAAGTTTGTTGGAAGCTATCAAGAGTTTAATATTTTTTAAGCTTGTCACCCAGGGTCGATATCTCTTGGTTACATTTAACCAACATCAATTCATCATGTTTTATCAAAATTCCCATTAGGTCTAGAGAGCATTGTGTGAGGACTTTTTCCCATGCCTCTTTAAGTGTGTTATTAGCCAAATCATATGATGGAAAGATTTTTGGCCGTAGGCCCCTGGGAATAATGTTCAGTTTTAAATAATTTTCAAAGGTGGCTTTATTCCACCAGGTTCTTGTCTGCTTCATCAGGGTTTGTTTCAGAATATAGAGGTCATTGCGCCAATCTTCTGTATTGGATTCTCCTTCCATGTTTTCATTTCCAAAGACACTCTCCATGTATGTCCTTAATTTTTCCCTCCTTTCATCTAACTCTTGGCTGATACTAAAATTGGACATATTTGGATCGATTTCCCCTGGTCAGGTGGTATAAAATAAAGTCAATTTGTTATATTTTATCTTAAATAGTAGCTCCGTGCTAACAAAGAAAGGTAGCAGAATTCAACCTAGAACATTCGATCGCATTAAAGGAAAAAGGGAAGAGGGAAATTTGTTGCACAGGAGACTCAGATGAACATAATTTTATTTATTTTGAGTTACAGAGTATATACTTGAAAAAAAAACCCTGTTATTAATTTTTCTATTATAAGAGTATATAAATAGGGGGGGCTACCACAGATCTTAACATTAT
This sequence comes from Pseudophryne corroboree, assembly GCF_028390025.1. Classification (NCBI taxonomy): domain Eukaryota; kingdom Metazoa; phylum Chordata; class Amphibia; order Anura; family Myobatrachidae; genus Pseudophryne; species Pseudophryne corroboree. The sequence continues at coordinate 103,727,500 of NC_086453.1, read as the reverse complement.
TGTAGACAAAAAAGAGAAGAGAGAAAGAGATCTATTTCCGGTGCACATAAGTTTTTTATAAAATGTAACTTTTATTGTTTCCTTAAATAATTACTCGGTAATGACACAACTATATCTGTAGACATAGATAATTATATATTTCTTAAAAATGTAAAAATTTAAAATACTTAAAATCATAATGATACAGACTATGAATCTATATACATATATATCCACTACCCCATATGGATTTGTAACAATATCCATCATTAAAGATTTACATAATAGTAGTTTATGGACCCCTTGGAGATGATTTGTAATATCACTTTAGATAATGGATATATAATTTTAGGAGAATTCAATATGCAATAACAATATTTTCACTTGAGGTACGTGCACTATATATCATAGTTTCTTATGATATACACACTATTTGAATATTTGAGTTTATCTTCACATATCTCTCTGGAGAGAGATTCACACAGTGTTCAGCATGATTTGCACAGCACTTTCATATGGTTTACACATTTTGATGTAGCTTACCTCACGAATCTAGTTTTATAAATGGGTTCCACTAAAAGAATCTATTTATAATTAATGTAGTAATGATAAAAACCCTTAGAATATTCTCTTCAAGATACACACACTATATTCATCACCTCACTATTTAAATCACACATATGTCCTCTTTTTCCCTTTTTCTGTTTTTTACACAACCTACCACAACATGTTTCCCTTCCTTTCCTCCTCCTTCACCCATCCTCCACCTTTTGTTAAATTATCAACGAGGGACATTTAAATATATCAGAGAAACATATATTAAGAAATCAAAAATTAAAAATAAAAATTAAAAATAAAAACAAAAAAGTATAAATTCCAACTACATATATATATATATATATAAATATGTCAATATACTTTATAACAAAACGTCTTATATGCACATATATATATATATATAGATTATCAAATTTTATTCATATCTATAATACAGTACTTTTTCTTATTATTATTTTACATTTATTTTATATTCATTTTTACTATATCTTTATTTAATTAAATGTGTATTTGGACACAATAAATAATAAAGTCTAATAACATTCATTGGGCAAACAGGGCATTATTACCTTATATAATAATTTCATATACACTAATAATGTGTCTGCAACATAGATGTGTTAGCATGCAAACCAACGAGTGGAATTTTGTACAATTTGTGGACGGGATCGTCACCCGGCAACCACATCAGCTGTAATATATGCACGGATCTATTGATATAGTTGACGGCCTTTGGTTTAATGAATCCAGACGGAGAAGGATTCCACACTATAACGGCTCTTGGCGCCGATGAAAGTTTTGAAAATCTGCAGGACACGGTGATTGGCAGCGGACCAAATAAAAGGATCACACTTCCCCTGCCTCTGGTTACCCTGACGAAGCTTTTTGCGAAACGTACGTAGGACGGCACCGGCTGGGCGTCCTACATGTCTATCTTAATGTCTAACTGAAAAATTTAAATCTGTGCTCATCGGTGCACGCTAGTAAATTACATACGGGATGGCACATGCGCTTTAATCATTAGCGCTCTGTGCAGTACCACATAGTGTGTATGTGTGACTATCAATCCAACCACTGTATACAGAATACATCTAATCTCTTTATATAAAAGTGCTAATCAATGTGGTATTCCCTTACCAAATCCGGCGGCACCCTTACATTAGATACTCTGAAAAACTAATTCTAAAAACTATGCTTTTTGGTGCACGCTAGCAAATCACACATGGGATGGCACATACACCGTAATCATTAGTGCTCTGTGCCGTACTATACAGTTATGTGCCGCAGATAGCGCTTCCCCTGATGTATTATCCCGTCAGTTAGCTAGTCTCTCCTACCCTATTCCTCTTCGCCTCCCAGATCCGGCGCTGCGGGTCTCCAAACAGTTACTCTTCTTTTTTTTGTCGATGTTCTTTCAATAAACTTTATTGTTTAAATACAGTGGGTTCCCACTGATAAGACAGATTCAGCGGCCCTTCACCTAACAGACCCGTGCACCGTAGCACACTAGAATCTCCGGCGTCTACGCTATCAAACCATGCATGCGCCCGCATAACTCCCGAAATGCAGGCTGGGAGTTACGGGACAGCGCAGGCGTGGATGTAGATGATGCAGCCGAAGAGGAATGTCATCAGAGGGGTGAGATACCGTGGCCCCATAACGAACAAAGCAGCCAGTAATCTGGTCCTGTTGGTTACTACTACTATGAAGTTTAAACTTTAATGCTCTTAATAAATTTTTTATACCGGCCACCTTAGGGGTGAGAGAAGGCCACTGCTGACTCTCCCGCCGCTACCGAGACACAGTCTAGCCAAGTGAGACCTTGCCCAATGGGCTAGCGCTACTGTGCTAGGCCTCCACCGCTATTTGCGATCCTGCGGAGGTGTTAGTGGCCAGCCTTTACACAACATGGCGTCTCCCCTGCCGGGGGGAGGGGGGGGGTTAATTGGGAATCTGGGAGCTGCAATTCAATTTGCGAGGCGGGGGGATTCAGGCAAAAAAATGGGACCCTCCCACATGGAAAGTCTGCTCCAAATAGGTGTACATTATTGGCTCTATTGAATTAAATCCATTCAGCTGTCGGCAGCACTTCCCGGTAACACTGTGCTGCTCAATAGGATTGACATTACTCAGTAGGGTGCTGCTGATATATCTCCTATATAATAGCCCAGATCTGTGACTTTGTGCCTGTGTTATACGCTGGGCGTGGCTAGGAGCTCTCATTGGGTTAGTGGCAGGTCTATCACACCCAGTCCACAGCTGATTGGGGGAGAAATGCCCTCCCACACAGGTTACATCCAATGGGAGACTCTGCCCTTTGGCTGCTGTGTTTTCCCAGAGCAGGAATAACAATGGGACTGATGGAGCTGCAGCTTCAGCCCCACAATCCAAAATAGGCCCACTGCATCTGCAGCAACATACACTCCAACAATTTACACACATATATTGATACAAATTCGAAAAGGGGGCATAGCCACGGGTACAGCGACGTGGCCACGCCACTTTTCCCATACTATTAATGGAAGTTTGAAGATGAAACATCGGTACAGACCATAAAAAAAAGGTACTGCACCTGCCAAAAAGGTACAGCTGTAGGGTATGCCACTGCATCTGCTGTAGATAGGGGGGGGGGGGGTGGGGGGGAATAGGATTTTGGTTACCTACCGATAAAAAAATTTCTCGTAGTCCGTAGAGGATGCTGGGGTCCACATTAGTACCATGGAGTATAGACGGGTCCACCAGGAGCCATTGGCACTTTAAGAGTTTGAGAGTGTGGGCTGGCTCCTCCCTCTATGACCCTCCTACCTGACTCAGTCTAGAAACTGTGCCCGAGGAGACGGACATCTTCGAGAGAAGGATTTAACACAGATAGTGGTGAGATTCATACCAGCTCACACATACAAGGCACATCAAGCTAACTTAGCTTGAAAACTCAGCAACCGCTGAAACAAGTAATAATGCAGTACTCAACTAAAACTAAGTAGTACTGAACCAAATAACGCTAGCAGGAAAACAAAGCACTGGGTGGGCGCCCAGCATCCTCTTTGGACTACGAGAAAAGGATTTACCGGTAGGTAACCAAAATCCTATTTTCTCTTATGTCCTAGAGGATGCTGGGGTCCACATTAGTACCATAGGGATGTACCAAAGCTCCCAGAATGGGAGGGAGAGCGCAGAGGCTCCTGCAGAACTGATTGACTGAACTTAAGATCATCAGAGGCCAAAGTATCAAACTTGTAGAACTTTGCAAACGTGTTCGACCCAGTTGCAGCTCGGCAAAGTTGTAAAGCCGAGACACCTCAGGCAGCCACCCAGGAAGAACCCACCTTACGAGTAGAGTGGGCCTTAACCGATGTAGGACACGGCAATCCTGCTGTAGAATACGCATGCTGGATAGCGAACCTGATCCAGCGAGAGGTAGTCTGCTTAGAAGCAGGACACCCAGATTCTTGGGATCATACAGGACAAACAAAGTCCGATTTTCTGTGACGAGCAGTCCTCTTCACATAGATTTTAAGAGCCCTTACAACATCCAAGGACTTTGATGAAACTGAGGAGTCAGTAGCCACTGGCACCACAATAGGTTGGCTGATATGAAATGCTGACACAACCTTTGAAAGGAACTACTGACGTGTCCGGAGCTCAGCTCTATCTTCATGGAAGATCAAGTATGAGCTTTTACATGACAAAGCCCCCAACTTCGACACACATCTAGCAGACACTAAGGCCAACAAAAGTGACAGCCTTCCATGTGAGAAACTTGACCTCAACCTCCGTTAGAGGCTCGAACCAATCCGATTGGAGGAAGTGTAACACCACGTTAAGATCCCAGGGTGCCGTAGGTTGGATGTGCAGAACTCCCTTCAAAAAAGTATGAACCGCAGGGAGGGCAGCCAACTGTTTCTGGAAGAAATGGATAGGGCCGACATCTGGACCTTTACGGATCCCAACTTGAGGCACATATTCACACCTGCTAGCAGGAAGAGGAGAAAACATCCAAGTTGAAACTCCACCATAGGAAATTTCTTAGACTCACACTAAGATACATATTATTTCCAAATACGATGGTAATGTTTAGACGTTACTCAATTCTTAGCCTGTATCAGGGTAGGAATAACCTTGTTTGGAATGCCCTTCAGGCATTCAACCTCCATGACGTCAAATGTAGCCGCAGTAAGTCTTGATAGGCAAACGGCCCCTGCTGCAACAGGTCCTCCCGAAGAGTAAGAGGCCTCGGCTCTTCTTGCAGTAGATTCAGAAGGTCCACGTACCAAGCCCCTCTTGGCCAGTCTGGGGCAATGAGGATCGCTTGAACCCTTGTTCTCCTTATGAGCTTTATGATTCTTGGGATGAGTGGAGGAAACACGTACACTGATTGGAACACCCAGGGAAACACCAGGATGTCCACTGCCACTGCCTATGGGTCCCTCGACCAGGAACAATTACGTCGAAGCCGGATGGAGTCCCCACTCTCCTGGATGGAGATCGTGTCTGCTGAGGTAGTCTGCTTCCCAGTTGTCTACTCCCGGAATGAAGTTGGCTGACAGCGCTAACGCGTGCTATTCTGTCCAGAAGAGTGTTCTTTTCACCTCTGACATTGCCGCTCTGCTCTTCGTTTCGCCTTGTCGGTTTATGTAAGCCACTGTTGTTAAGTTGTCCGACTGCACTTGAATGGCTCGATTTCTCAGAAGAGGGGCCGCCTGAAGAAGACGGTTGTAGATGGATGTTGATGGGCAGGCCGGCTTCCAGGCTTGACCACCGTTCTTGTAAGGTTACTCCTTGAGTGACTGCTCCCCAGCCCTGAAGGCTCGCATCTGTGGTTAGAAGGACCCAGCCCTGAATACCGAACCTACGTTCCTCCAGAAGGTGAAGCAATTGGAGCCACCAGAGGAGTGAAATCCTGGACTTTGGCGACAGGCGAATTCTCTGGTGCATGTGGAGGTGAGATCCCGACCACTTGTCCAAGAGATCCAGTTGGAAGGTCCGAGCGTGGACCTCCCGTACTGGAGAACCTCGTAAGAGGCCACCATTTTTCCTAATAGGCAAATGCATTGATGAACTGTGGCCGGAGGGACCCCAGCCACGAGGGAAATGGCCGCCTGCAGCACTGAAGGGGTTAACCCCTAGTGCCCGGCGCCATTTCTTAAGACAATGGGCGCTTGGCGCCAGATTTGAAATAGACTGTGGGCGCTAGGCGCCGTGTGTCATAAAATGTATAAAATTGTATTTTTAAATGTGCCGTGGTCCCGGACCTCTCCGGAGACCACGGCAGGGAGGACAGCCCCCCGGCGCGCTCAGCAGTGTGTGCGCGCCGGGGGAGAGAAGGCAGCCGCTGACCGCCGGAGTCCGGGAGCTCCGCTCCCGGCAGCGGTCGGTGAAGCCCCGGGCGCACTGGAGTGTGCGCGCCGGGGAGAAGGGTGAGCGCTGCGGCTGGGAGCTCGGCTCCCGCTGCAGTGCTCTCTGTGAGAGCCGCCGCTGGGGGCCGGGAGCTCTGCTCCCAGCGCCTCAGCCCAGCACGGGTGGCCAGCCGCAGCAGCCGGGACAGACGTCCCGGGCTGCTAGCCGGCGAGGGGGGTGCGCTGCAGCCCGGCTTCCCGCCGGACGCTGCAGCGAGGCCACAAGTCAGCACCGCTCACGGGGGACCGGGCTAGCCGGCTCCCTAGCGGTGTGGGGGACATTAGGCTGCCGAGCATGATGGTGAAGCGCTGGGGTCCGGGAGCTACGCTCCCGGCGCCTCAGCGCTGAAACAAGCCAGGGTCACGGCGGCCGGGACAAGTGTCCCGGGCCGCCGGACTTCGGTACAGGGGGGTGCGCCGCTGCGTGCGGCGAGGCCACTGGTTAGTGCCACACTGGGGGGACAGGGAGAGCCAGCTCCCTGGAACCCCAGAGGCAGGAAGGCAGGCTGGAGGATGGGGGAAGCCAGCCCCATACCTCCAGCACTGAGAGAGAGCCCTAGCAGCCAGGCTGCAGGGCTAGGGCTAGTACACAGTAGTTAAAATAATGACATACAGTGTGTTGTAAGGCACTGCAGTGCCTGAGTATGTAGAGTCTGTGCAAGGCACAGGCTCAGTGTATATTTAAAGGGAAATGTACAGTGTGATTTAAAATGTAATGTATTTAAGGATAAATTGCACTTACTTGATTGTGTGTCCCAGGAGGGGGGAATCCATAGCTGTGCAGGCTGATGGATTCTCCCAGACCTTTTCCCCAAAAACGGAATGTTTTCCCATCCAGCCTCACAATTCCAAGAGGCACAGGGAGAGAGAGAAGCAGCTTAGCTATGAAACAAGCTGAGTGGTTTCTTGGAGCTCCATGGAGATCAGCCGTAGTGCCAAGAAACCTGGACCGGGGAGCCAGGCTGCCCAGCTCTGGAGCCCAAATCCAGGCTGCAGGCAGTGAGAGGGGTCCCGGGCAGGTTTCTGGAAGTCAGTTTAGGAGGGAAAACTTCCCCCCAGCCAGACTGAACGGCACCGTGGGAGTATCCTGAATCTCCAAGGTAGGAGAGTCAAAGGAGACCGACCACTCCCCACTGTCCATAGGGAACAATGTTAGGTGTGCATGAGACCAGAGCATGCACAGCTCATGGGTAAACATTGATTGGTTGTGCACCACAGGGCGGGCTTACCCCCTGTGGTAAGGGGTCTTGGAGAGGGATAAAAGAAGGGCAGCTGGCCCATAGGATTGGAATTGTAACATCTTCTTCTGCTGAAAACATCTTGATTGTATGCTGTTGCCCCTAGCAATAGGGAGGAGCCTTTTTAAAGGTTATTTGAGCAATAAACACCTTTGCCTCAAGAAGACTGCTTCATCTTGTGACCTACAGGGTTAGGCCAAACCTAGCCCCGTTCTCCGGCTGTCCAGGGAAGCACCTGACGTCTCCAAGCTCCGCCTTCCGCCAGCTACCGGTAGAGGCCTAGCAAGTGGCTAGAGGGGATTCGTCAACACCACACAGCTGTGGTAAGGCAGTGCGTCGGCACATACAGAGCAGAACCGTGGTTCCAAACGCCACGGCAGGTTAGGAGTTTGGTGGTGGCAGCAAGAACCCGCCCACAGCGCAGTGGGTGGAGTCAGTAACAGGCGGTTACTGACGGTAAGCGGGAATCCCCTATGTGGTCAGGCCTCGTGCGGCTTGACCTTCCATTCTGTGCGCAGTCAACGGGACGCGGCAAGCGGCGAGTGCTTCCGTACGGTACCGTCCTGTCACAGAAATTGGTGGCATAGTGGTGGGATAATCCCAGGCGGCTTTTCATCACCCGATTGGAGAAGCCGAGTTACTCAGGAGAGGAGTAACAGCAGCGCAGGAGAACGCACAAGATGGCGGAATTCAGCGGAATGTCCAAGGAGGATCTGGAGATCGTATGCCAGGGGAAGGGTGTGGAAATCCCTTCCAACGCGTCCAGGAGCGTCATGCAGGCGGCGCTCAGGAGCTGGGAGGAGTCTCATCGGGCGGAGGTGGAAAGCACTGACGGCGTCAGCATCGCAGAGGACGGCCCACCAGTGGACCTTCGTGAGGAATCGGTGAGAACCACAAGCCCCGCCCTCTCTCACAGCAGCAATGTTTCCCAGCAATCCCTAGCAGGGCCAGGATCCCAACGTCCCAGGGGGGGCGACCCGGATACCCTAGCAGATCGGCTAGCGGAATTGGGGGAAAGGGCAACGGAGCAAGAACGCATGCTTGTCATTCGGATGTGGCATGCGGAGCGGGCATCACAGGCCGTGGTACCCCGGGAGCCGTTGTCAGCTGTAGTACACAGATCAGGACGTATTCAGTTTGCCAAGTTTGCAGACAGTGATGGGGACATTGATGGACATTTGCAAGTCTTTGAGAGGACTTGTAAACTACATGATCTACCCAAGTCAGAGTGGGTGAGACACCTTGTGCCCACTCTGCATGGAGAGGCCTTGGAGGCCTATCGAGGAGTGGCGACGGAGGACTGTGGGAACTACGACGAAGTCGCGAAGGCCCTCCTCCAACGATTCTTCATCACTCCAGAGTCTTACAGGAAGAAGTTCAGAGACTTGCCCAAGAATCCTAGCAGCACCCATGAGCAGTTCGCCACCCAGCTGCGGCAGTACGTGGTGAAGTGGGTGAAGGATTCGGAAGCCACTACATGGGACGCACTGATCGACCTGATCTGCAGGGAGCAGTTCTATCGCAGGTGCGCCCAAGAAGTGAAGGAGTGGGTGCTAGATCGGGAGCCACCCAGCTTAAAAATGGCTGCCCAATTAGCCGACAAATATGTGGCAATTCGGCCACGGGGGCAGAAGCGCCCCGCCAGCAGCCAGCTCCAACAGACTGTACCACCAAGGGGACCCCCCTCTTCAGCTCATCACCCCCAAAGACAAGCATCTTCCAACCCGGGTGCTCTTGGCCAGCTACCGCACCGCAGCATCCCTGCAACTGATCAGAGATCATCGGTGCCACGACTGGAGAAGAAGTGCTACGGCTGTGGGAAAATCGGACATCTGAGGATGAACTGTCCTGCATCCCAAGCACCCCAGACTCGTGCCCCAAATCCGAGTGCTGGAGCCCGGATCGCTTGTTTGACGAGAGGAGATGAGCCTACAGAGACTGTTCCCCCTCCAGTCAGTCCGATGGAGTGTGGCGAGAGACAGGTGCACTCTGCGGAGAGAGTCACCTGCATGGCCAAACAGCCCCTACACAACATGTGGAGGCACCTGCAGCCAGTCCACGTGGGACCCCTGCAGGGAGAAGGCCTAAGAGACTCTGGGGCCTCAATCACTGTGGTGAGCCCCCACCTTATAGATCCTGCTGCAGTATTGCAGGGTCGCACTGCCACGATCACCCTGGCAGAAGGAACAGAAAAAGCGGTTCCTATGGCAAGAGTCTACCTGGACTGGGGAGCTGGACCAGAGTTGCGAGAAGTTGCCGTCATGGATGGTCTCCCAACTGATGTGGTCCTAGGAAATTATCTGGGTGGTGGGATCGTCACTACGTTTGTTGGCGCCATTCCCCGGAGTCAAGTTCCAAAACCACCGTTGACATCAGCTACTCCAGCACAGCCCAGCCCAGAGGAAAAGACTACAGCTGCTAGACAACTGCCAGCACAGCCAACCACAGCATCAACCAGCCCAGAGGAAAAGATTACAGCGGCTAGATCAGTACATCGACCCCGCATGCCTTTTACCTCTGGTATGCCTACGTCCCCTAGCAACGCAGAGGATGTCGGTTCCAGCTCGTTTGATCCTGTGGGGGTGCCCAATGATGCTCCTGACCCAAGTGGTTTGCCAACTCCGGCGGTGAGTATGAGAAACCACACTGACTTTTCCATGACTGACCCCTACCAGACTGACCCTAGTAGTCCCCACCTAGATCCCCCTGTAGTGTGTCCCAATTTAGGAGAGATTGAGGGCCGCAGGCAGGAGTTTAGGGAGGCTCAACTCTCTGACCCATCCCTGAAAGGCATGAGGCACCACTCCGGCAGCGGCCTTGACAGGGTTGGGGTGGGAAGTTTGACCTGGCGGGAAGGGTTAAGGTACAGGGTAGCCAGGAAAGTGGGAGGGGATAGACCAGATAGGGAATGTGTCCAACTGGTCCCCTCAGGGAACTTTCCTGCGCAACCGGTGACAGACCGTACCCTGAAGTGCCTGACACAGAGCTTACCCTGGTCTGGAATGTCGGATGACGCCCAGACCAACTGTAAGGCTGGTGCCATGCGTTGGCAGCCGGGGCACTCCAGCGGTTGTGTTGTCTCTGGGCCTCTGCCCATAGGAGAACCCTTGCAGCAAGTTGCTGTGGACATAGCAGGTCCCCTGCCTGTGCGCAGTAGATCGGGGAAGACACGCAGCCTCCCTGTAGTGGATGCCACACAGGATCCAGAGGCTGATGGTCTGGCCGCCATCCCTGTGGCACAGGTAGCGGACGAGGAGGAAGGAGTAGGCCTAGGTGACAGGGTAGGTTTCCCGAGTCATAGGTCGACGGAGGAGGATTGGAGGGCAGGTCTGACAGTTAGGGCAGACAGTTGCCAGATAGGTATGACGGAGGTGCAGTGCCTGGGGCACCATGTGGGAGGAGACAGGGGTAGGCCCAACCCAGAGGGGGTGGAGGCAACCAGAGGCTGTCCCCGACCCACATCACCCAGACCGGTACTGACCTTAGAACCTGTAAGGCCCTACGGACATGTTGTCATTGACTTTAGTCCTGTAGTGAACCCCTTGACAGAGATGGCTAGGAAGGGCATTCCCAAGTCAGTGGACTTTGCACCCGCTTGCGAGTTGGCATTCCAGTCATTGAAAGAGGCTCGGGTACCCGCTCCAGTGCTGATGGCGCACATTCTTGACCAGGACTGTGTGTTACGAACTATTGCGCCACTGCACGGACTGGGAGCAGTACCGAGCCAGAAAGAGCCATATGGGCAGGAGCACCCTGTGGCCTGGTTGAGCAGTATACTGCTATTGTGGGAGGTGGGGTATGCCACAGTTGGGACACCGTGGGTGGCACTTGTTTGTAACCGGCCCCCCACCGTGGTGACTTACCACCTACCTGTTAGGTGGCTGCAACCTACCTTGGGGAAATTGGACAGACTTTTGTGGTGGAGCCTTGAACTTGGACTTCAGGTGGACTATTTGAACATTGTGCACCCACGAAGAGAGGCCCACTACACTATGGATGAACTGTCTAGGCCAGAGCCTACACCCCCCAGGTGACCTTCACCCCAACGGACTGCGGGACCAGGACCCAAATCGTTGGGACATGGGTCCCTGGTTGACCCGCTTGAATGGGGGGGGAGGAGTGTGGCCGGAGGGACCCCAGCCACGAGGGAAATGGCCGCCTGCAGCACTGAAGGGGTTAACCCCTAGTGCCCGGCGCCATTTCTTCAGACAATGGGCGCTTGGCGCCAGATTTGAAATAGACTGTGGGCGCTAGGCGCCGTGTGTCATAAAATGTATAAAATTGTATTTTTAAATGTGCCGTGGTCCCGGACCTCTCCGGAGACCACGGCAGGGAGGACAGCCCCCCGGCGCGCTCAGCAGTGTGTGCGCGCCGGGGGAGAGAAGGCAGCCGCTGACCGCCGGAGTCCGGGAGCTCCGCTCCCGGCAGCGGTCGGTGAAGCCCCGGGCGCACTGGAGTGTGCGCGCCGGGGAGAAGGGTGAGCGCTGCGGCTGGGAGCTCGGCTCCCGCTGCAGTGCTCTCTGTGAGAGCCGCCGCTGGGGGCCGGGAGCTCTGCTCCCAGCGCCTCAGCCCAGCACGGGTGGCCAGCCGCAGCAGCCGGGACGGACGTCCCGGGCTGCTAGCCGGCGAGGGGGGTGCGCTGCAGCCCGGCTCCCCGCCGGACGCTGCAGCGAGGCCACAAGTCAGCACCGCTCACGGGGGACCGGGCTAGCCGGCTCCCTAGCGGTGTGGGGGACATTAGGCTGCCGAGCATGATGGTGAAGCGCTGGGGTCCGGGAGCTACGCTCCCGGCGCCTCAGCGCTGAAACAAGCCAGGGTCACGGCGGCCGGGACAAGTGTCCCGGGCCGCCGGACTTCGGTACAGGGGGGTGCGCCGCTGCGTGCGGCGAGGCCACTGGTTAGTGCCACACTGGGGGGACAGGGAGAGCCAGCTCCCTGGAACCCCAGAGGCAGGAAGGCAGGCTGGAGGATGGGGGAAGCCAGCCCCATACCTCCAGCACTGAGAGAGAGCCCTAGCAGCCAGGCTGCAGGGCTAGGGCTAGTACACAGTAGTTAAAATAATGACATACAGTGTGTTGTAAGGCACTGCAGTGCCTGAGTATGTAGAGTCTGTGCAAGGCACAGGCTCAGTGTATATTTAAAGGGAAATGTACAGTGTGATTTAAAATGTAATGTATTTAAGGATAAATTGCACTTACTTGATTGTGTGTCCCAGGAGGGGGGAATCCATAGCTGTGCAGGCTGATGGATTCTCCCAGACCTTTTCCCCAAAAACGGAATGTTTTCCTATCCAGCCTCACAATTCCAAGAGGCACAGGGAGAGAGAGAAGCAGCTTAGCTATGAAACAAGCTGAGTGGTTTCTTGGAGCTCCATGGAGATCAGCTGTAGTGCCATGAAACCTGGACCGGGGAGCCAGGCTGCCCAGCTCTGGAGCCCAAATCCAGGCTGCAGGCAGTGAGAGGGGTCCCGGGCAGGTTTCTGGAAGTCAGTTTAGGAGGGAAAACTTCCCCCCAGCCAGACTGAACGGCACCGTGGGAGTATCCTGAATCTCCAAGGTAGGAGAGTCAAAGGAGACCGACCACTCCCCACTGTCCATAGGGAACAATGTTAGGTGTGCATGAGACCAGAGCATGCACAGCTCATGGGTAAACACTGATTGGTTGTGCACCACAGGGCGGGCTTACCCCCTGTGGTAAGGGGTCTTGGAGAGGGATAAAAGAAGGGCAGCTGGCCCATAGGATTGGAATTGTAACATCTTCTTCTGCTGAAAACATCTTGATTGTATGCTGTTGCCCCTAGCAATAGGGTGGAGCCTTTTTAAAGGTTATTTGAGCAATAAACACCTTTGCCTCAAGAAGACTGCTTCATCTTGTGACCTACAGGGTTAGGCCAAACCTAGCCCCATTCTCCGGCTGTCCAGGGAAGCACCTGACGTCTCCAAGCTCCGCCTTCCGCCAGCTACCGGTAGAGGCCTAGCAAGTGGCAAGAGGGGATTCGTCAACACCACACAGCTGTGGTAAGGCAGTGCGTCGGCACATACAGAGCAGAACCGTGGTTCCAAACGCCACGGCAGGTTAGGAGTTTGGTGGTGGCAGCAAGAACCCGCCCACAGCGCAGTGGGTGGAGTCAGTAACAGGCGGTTACTGACGGTAAGCGGGAATCCCCTATGTGGTCAGGCCTCGTGCGGCTTGACCTTCCATTCTGTGCGCAGTCAACGGGACGCGGCAAGCGGCGAGTGCTTCCGTACGGTACCGTCCTGTCACATGAACCGACACCCGAGATGGCTTCAGGACATCCCGGACCATGGCTTCTATCACCAACGCCTTTTCCTGTGCAAAAAACATCCTCTGCACTTCCGTATCCAGGATCATTCCCAGAAATGACAACCTCTGGGTTGGTTCCAAATGTGACTTTGGAAGGTCCAGAATCCAACCGTGACTCTGGAGCAGTCACGTTGTGAGGACAATGGACTGCCGCAGCCTCTCTTGGGACAATGCCTTTATCAGCAGGTCGTACAAATATGGAATGATGTTCACACTCTGCTTGCGGAGGAGAATCATAATTTCCGCTATCTCCTTGGTTAACACCCTCGGTGTTGTGGAGAGGCTGAATGGAGATCAGCCAGATGCGGCAGCCAGATCGGAATGTGGAGGTACGCATCCTTGATATCCAGGGATACCAGGAATTCCCCTTCTTCCAGACCTGATATCACCACCTTGAGAAACTCCATCTTGAACTTGAATTCCTTTAGAAAGGGGTTCAATGATTTTAGGTTCAGAATGGGCCTGACCAAACCATCCGGTTTTGGTACCACGAAAAGGTTCGAATAGTAACCATTGTTCAGCATGTGAGGTGGTACTGGCACAATGACCTGTGCCTCTACCAGCTTTTAGACAGCGTCTTGTAGTACATTGCTGTCCTCCAACAGAGTTGGCAAGCCTGACTTGAAAAAAAGATGAGGAGGGAGACTTTGAAATTCCAGACCTTATCCCTGAGACACAACATCTACCACCCAGCGATCCAGGCCGGACGATACCCTGACATGACTGAAGTGTCTGAGACTCACTCCCACTGGCCCCACCACCGGGGCGTGCAGTCCACCATCATGCGGAGGACTTTGGCGTACCCGAAGCAGGCTTTTGTTCCTGGGAACCTGCAGCGGCAGGTTTCTTGGACTTAACCTGACCTCCCCTAAAGAAGGTATTGGAAGTTCTGGCCTTTTTAGGCTTGGTAGGCCGAAAGGACTGTGTTGCAGATGAAGAGAGAGATTTTTTTCGGAGAAGGGGCTGCTGAGGAATGAAACGGAGACTTACCCGCTATAGCGGTGGATATCCACGCATCTAGAGCTTCCCCAAAGAGAGCCTGACCTGTATAGGTGTCACAACTGAGGATTTTGACTGACAGGAGAAAGCCTCAGTTGTAGGGGCTGAGAGGAACTTAAACCGGGGAGGTTTAATCAGACCCCTGGACATGTAAGTGTTAAAATGAAACCCGAAGGTGTGACCATGACAACCAGGTAAAAGTCAAAATAAAAGTTTATTAACAGACTCCGTGTAAACAAACAGCATTCAAGGTAAATAATGGCGATGATAATTAATATGATTCCTGGAGCACTCTGGTCATGAAATGGTTACACAGGACACTGGTAGGTAAGAACAGCTGTTAAAGTCCTTAGATGGAATAACCTTACCAGGCCTGGCTGTAGTAGTGAAGATATCCAAGGAACATGCCAGTAGATGAAACAGATGAAGTTGGTAACTTGAATCAGCTGTTGTATTTGCTGGATAGAACCAGCCAGGTGGTAAGACACGGAGTAGATGCGGAATGGAATCAGCCAGATGGTAAAGTCACTGAATGAATGCTGGGTGGAACCAGCCAGGTGATGAAACACGGAGTGAATGTGGAATGGAATCAGCCAGATGGTAAAGTCACTGAATGAATGCTGGGTGGAACCAGCCAGGTGATGAAACACGGAGTGAATGTAGTAAGATGCTAGGGAGCGTGGAAACAGAGGAGTTGAAGGATGATTACCGGTGGTAGTGGATACTGCTGGAAGCAGATGAAGTAGCTGGAAGCTGGATCAGCCACAGAGGGCTGCAGAGCCAGGCTGCACTGCAAGATGGTAGGCAGGTACGGGTCTCTTTAGTGGATGCTGGAGACAGGAGCTGGAACCTGGAAACACAACCACAGGAGAGAGACTGGAACAAGGTATGACAAACAAAGCACTGACCTCTTTCTGGCCCAGACACAGGATACTTATACCTGCAGCTATGCAGGCATTGGCTGGGCAATTATGCAGATTTCCAGAGGCAGTGGATTGGTGAAACTGGAGCATGTGATTAGATCCAACATGGCTGCGCCCATGTTAGAACTTGGAGGGAAAGCTGGTTTGGAAACCATGTGGAAACATAACAGTAATGGCGGCGCCGGCCGCAGAGGACAGGAGACGCCATGCAGGATTCAAACATGGCGCCGCTGTGACAGCGTCTCAGCGTGACAGGAGGGATATGCAGAATGTGGACACAGATGAGATCCGGCCTTGGAACGCTGAGCCAGCCTCAGGAGACATCTGAAAGGCAAGTAATGGCGTCCAGATACCCGGATCGTGACAGCACCCCCACCTTTAGTAGTGGCCCCAGGACACTTCTTAGGTTTTAGAGGAAACTTTGAGTGGAACTTCCGGACCAAGGCAGGAGCATGGACATCTGACGCATTGGTCCAAGAGCGTTCTTCAGGACCATAGCCCTTCCAGTCAATAAGATATTGCAACTGACCGTAACGGAAACGTGAGTCCAGAATCTTGGCCACCTCATACTCGACTCCCCGTTGAGTCTGAACTTTAGGAGCTGGAGGAAGTGTAGAATGAAACCGATTCAGGATCAGTGGTTTCAACAGGGAAACATGGAATGTCCTGGGTATTTTCAAGAAGGGAGGTAACTGAAGCCTGTAAGCAACGGGATTGATGACCTGTTCAATTTTAAAAGGACCAATGAAACGAGGTGCAAATTTCATGCTAGGAACTCTCAACCTCAAATTCTTCGTGGACAACCATACACGATCACCCACCTTGAGAGCAGGAACCGCTCTACGCTTCCTATCAGCAAACTTCTTGTACCTGAATGAGGCTTTAAGCGCGGACATTCTTCCAGTTATTTGAGAACTGGCGCAAGGTGACATCCACTGCTGGAACAGAAGTTGCTGGAAGCGGTTGGAATTCTGGAACTTTAGGGTGGAATCCGTAGTTGATGAAGAATGGTGTTGAAGAAGATGAGGAATGGTATTGATTGTTGTGGCTAAACTCGGCCCAAGGAAGGAGTTGAACCCAGTCATCTTGGGAGGAAGACACATAAATGCGGAGGAAGGCCTCCAAGTCCTGATTCACCCTCTCGGTTTGACCATTGGTCTGAGGATGGTAAGCTGTAGAAAACTTTAACTTGACTTTGAGGGCTTGACACAAACTTCGCCAGAATTTGGCTACGAATTGTACTCCACGATCAGAGATGATCTCTTCAGGAAGACTGTGAAGTCGGAAGATCTCTTGGATAAACACTTGAGCCAACTTGGAAGCTGACGGAAGACCGGTGAGGGGTATGAAATGTGCCATCTTGGTGAACCGGTCAACTACCACCCAGATGGTATTAAACTTGTTGCATATAGGCAGATCTGAAACAAAGTCCATCGACAAATGGGTCCACGGTCGACTGGGAACAGATAATGGAACCAGTTGCCCCGCAGGAGACTGGCGGGGAACTTTGTGTTGGGCACACTTTGGGCAAGAGGCAATAAACTCCTTGACGTCCTTCTTCAGAGTTGGCCACCAGTAGGACCTAGAGATAAACTCGAGGGTTTTCTGAATGCCTGTATGTCCGGCAAAACGGGAAGCATGGGTCCAATGCATGAGCTTCTTCCTCAACACCGGCTTCACAAAACTTTTCCCTGGTGGGGGCGTAGAGCCCATCCCTACCGTGGAGAATGCCAACGGATTAATAATAGGATGCTTGTCTGAAGACTCTGACTCGTTTTCTTGCTCCCAAGAGCGGGAAAGGGCATCGGCCTTGCGATTCTGAGAGCCCGGACAGAACTGGAGTTTAAAGTCGAACCTGGAAAAGAAAAGTGCCCATCTGGCCTGACGAGGGTTAAGACATTGTGCGCCTTTCAGGTATAGAAGATTCTTGTGGTCGGTAAGTATAGTGATTGAATGAGAAGCTCCCTCCAACAGATATCTCCACTCCTCTAGAGCGAGCTTGATGGCTAGCAACTCCTGGTCGCCAATGGCATAGTTGCGCTCAGCTGGGGAGAACTTCCGGGAGAAGAAACTGCAAGGATCTAGATGGCCATCTTTAGCCCTCTGGGATAACACTGCTCCTACTCCAACGGAGGAGGCATCCACCTCTAGGATGAAAGGAGAGTTGATGTCGGGCTGTTTCAGAACTGGTGCAGAGATGAAACTTTGCTTTAAAAGATGAAAAGCTTGCGTAGCTTCTTCAGACCACTTGGACGGGTTAGCACCCTTCTTGGTTAATGCAGTGATAGGCGCCACAATGGTGGAAAAGTCTCGTATAAACTTTCTGTAATAATTGGCGAACCCTAAGAACCTCTGGACCCCTTTGAGGGTTAAGGGTATCGGCCAATTCTGGATTGCTTGTAGTTTCTCAGGATCCATCTCTAGTCCGGAACCGGACACAATGTAACCTAGAAACGGAATGGATTTAACTTCAAAAACACATTTCTCCAATTTGCAATAGAGATGATTGACTCGGAGACGGGACAGAACCTCCTTTACACAGTAACGATGTTCCTCTAGATTATTGGCAAAGATGAGGATATCGTCTAGATATACCACGACATGGCGGTATAAGATGTATCTGAAGATCTCATTGACGAAATGCTGGAAGACAGCTGGAGCGTTGCTCAATCCGAAGGGCATGACGAGGTACTCATAATGTCCATCACGGGTGTTAAAGGCGGTCTTCCACTCGTCGCCCTCCCGGATCCGGATGAGATTGTAGGCACCCCTCAAATCCAACTTTGTAAAGATGGTTGCTCTGCTGACTCTATCGAAGAGCTCTGTAATCAAGGGTAAAGGATACCGGTTCTTGATGGTAATGTCATTCAGACCTCTGTAATCGATGCATGGTCGCAGACCACCGTCTTTCTTCTTAACGAAGAAGAAGCCTGCGCCGGCTGGCGAAGAAGAAGGTCGGATGAAACCTTTCGCCAGGTTCTCTTTGATGTACTCCTCCATGGAGTGCATCTCAGGCAGAGACAACGGGTAAGTTCAGCCTCGAGGTGGAACCTTCCCTGGAATGAGATCAATTGGGCAGTCCCATTCTCTATGAGGAGGAAGGATATCAGCAGAAGCTTTACTGAACACGTCCGTGTAGTCTTGATATGGAGGAGGTGGGACATCATACGACCTGGGGAGAGTAG
The DNA here is from genome assembly GCF_028390025.1 of Pseudophryne corroboree. NCBI lineage: Eukaryota > Metazoa > Chordata > Amphibia > Anura > Myobatrachidae > Pseudophryne > Pseudophryne corroboree. The sequence continues at coordinate 103,708,898 of NC_086453.1, read as the reverse complement.
AACAAACAGGAAGCACTTTGGACAAACAGGTCTCAGCACAGGAGGGACCCCATGCTAGTATCTGCGTAGTTGTCCAGTCAATCGATGGATTGTGGAGGCGGAGCCATGGAAGGCCCAAAACCACTGGATGTGTGGCTCTTGGAATCACTAGGAAGGAAATAAATTCTGCATGAAGAACTCCCACTCTCAGACGAACTGGTAGAGTCCTTAGAGAAATAACTGCATCAAAAATCTTGCTGCCATCCACGGCAGTTAAGGAGATGGACGAAGGAAGTCTCTCGGTGGGTAGGGACCACCGTTTAACATAAGCTTCAGTTATGAAATTCCCAGCTGCTCCGGAATCAAGGAGGGCAATGACGTTCCTGTAACGTTGAGCAATTTGAAGCGAGACTGGGAGATTACAATCACGAGGGGATGGAGAGGAGAGCATTACTCCTAGCCGGCCCTCTCCTTGGCGAGCTAGGACTTGAAGTCCCGGACGTTTGGGACAGGCATTGATTGCGTGAGACGGAGCTGCACAGTAGAGACAGCGGAACTCGGAAAGACGTCTTCGGCGCTCAGCAGGGGATAGACGGGAACGACCAATTTGCATGGGCTCATCTTCGGACAGAGACGGTTGACGAGGAGGAGGAGCAGAAGATTTTGGAGTGGATGACCTTCCTCGCTCAATTGCTCTTTCGCTGAACCGTAGATCAACCTTCGTGCATAATGAAATTAGCTCATCCAACTTAGAGGGCAAGTCTCTGGTAGCTAACTCATCCTTGATGCGCGCAGATAAGCCATGCCAGAATGCAGCATACAGGGCATCGTCGTTCTATGCCAGTTCGGATGCCAGGATTTGGAACTGTATTAAATACTGTCCCACAGTACGTGTTCCCTGGCGTAAACGGAGAATCTCAGATGAAGCAGAGGTTACCCGGCCTGGCTCGTCGAAGATGCGCCTGAATGTTGCCACAAAGTCAGTATAGGAGGACAGCAGGGGATCAGACTTCTCCCATAAAGGTGATGCCCAGTCAAGGGCTGAGCCGCTGAGAAGGGAGATGATATAGGCAATTTTAGTACGGTCACTGGGGAAATTGCCAGGTTGAAGCTCAAAATGGATTTCGCATTGGTTGAGAAATCCCCTGCAGAACCTTGGAGATCCGTCAAATTTTGCTGGCGTTGGAAGATGAAGACGTGGAATGGAGATGGGCAAGGTGGGTGGGGTTACAGCTGGTGTCACTGTGGTGGATGCACCGGACGTGTCAGGTTCACAGAGGGTCGTTTGAATCCCATCCAGCCGCATAGAGAGATCCTGGAGACAGCAGATGATATGGCCTTGTGCAGCCTCCTGATGTTCAAGTCGGGCTGCCAGTTCTTGCATCGGCCTAGCCGCTTGATCCTGGTCTCCGGCTGGATTCATAGGGTCAGTGCTTACTGTCACAACTGAGGATTTTGACTGACAGGAGAAAGCCTCAGTTGTAGGGGCTGAGAGGAACTTAAACCGGGGAGGTTTAATCAGACCCCTGGACATGTAAGTGTTAAAATGAAACCCGAAGGTGTGACCATGACAACCAGGTAAAAGTCAAAATAAAAGTTTATTAACAGACTCCGTGTAAACAAACAGCATTCAAGGTAAATAATGGCAATGATAATTAATATGATTCCTGGAGCACTCTGGTCATGAAATGGTTACACAGGACACTGGTAGGTAAGAACAGCTGTTAAAGTCCTTAGATGGAATAACCTTACCAGGCCTGGCTGTAGTAGTGAAGATATCCAAGGAACATGCCAGTAGATGGAACAGATGAAGTTGGTAACTTGAATCAGCTGTTGTATTTGCTGGATAGAACCAGCCAGGTGGTAAGACACGGAGTGGATGTGGAATGGAATCAGCCAGATGGTAAAGTCACTGAATGAATGCTGGGTGGAACTAGCCAGGTGATGAAACACGGAGTGAATGTGGATTGGAATCAGCCAGATGGTAAAGTCACTGAATGAATGCTGGGTGGAACCAGCCAGGTGAGAAACACGGAGTGAATGTAGTAAGATGCTAGGGAGCGTGGAAACAGAGGAGTTGAAGGATGATTACCGGTGGTAGTGGATACTGCTGGAAGCAGATGAAGTAGCTGGAAGCTGGAAGCTGGATCAGCCACGGAGGGCTGCAGAGTCAGGCTGCACTGCAAGATGGTAGGCAGGTACGGGTCTCTTTAGTGGATGCTGGAGACAGGAGCTGGAACCTGGAAACACAACCACAGGAGAGAGACTGGAACAAGGTATGACAAACAAAGCACTGACCTCTTTCTGGCCCAGACACAGGATACTTATACCTGCAGCTATGCAGGCATTGGCTGGGCAATTATGCAGATTTCCAGAGGCAGTGGATTGGTGAAACTGGAGCATGTGATTAGGTCCAACATGGCTGCGCCCATGTTAGAACTTGGAGGGAAAGCTGGTTTGGAAACCATGTGGAAACATAACAGTAATGGCGGCGCCGGCCGCAGAGGACAGGAGATGCCATGCAGGATTCAAACATGGCGCCGCAGTGACAGCGTCTCAGCGTGACAGGAGGGATATGCAGAATGTGGACACAGATGAGATCCGGCCTTGGAACGCTGAGCCAGCCTCAGGAGACATCTGAAAGGCAAGTAATGGCGTCCAGATACCCGGATCGTGACAATAGGGTAGCGACTCCACCCTTCTTTTGGATTCCGCGTCGGCTGACCACTGGCGCAGCCATAGTCCCAGACGAGCTGAAACAGACATGGAAGATATTCCCACAGCCATGGAACCCAGGCCTTTCACGAATTCTACCATAAAACCCGTATCCAAATCCTCAAGTAAGGTACCCGACCACTTTACTATTGCCTTTGCAATCCAGTAGCAATAGTGGGATGTAACATGGCTCCTGAAGCAGTATACATTGATTTAAGCATGTTATCAATTTTCCTATCAGCCGGCTCCTTTAAGGCGGTAGATCCTGGAACAGGTAAAACCACCTTTTTTGAGAGTCTGGACACAGAGGCATCAACAATTGGCGGGTTTTCCCATTTTTTCCTATCCTCCTCAGGGAAAGAAAATGCCACCTGGACCCTTTTAGGGATCTGGAATTTTTTCTCAGGGTTAACCCATGCTTTTTACAATATAGCATTCAATTCCTTTGACGCATGGAAGGTTAGCAAGGCTTTTTTCTTTTCAGTGAAAAAAGCCCCCTCAACCTGCTCAGGTGTGGTATCATTAACATTTAACACATCCCTGATAGCCTCTACCAACAATTGCACCCCCTTTGCAAGAGATGTGGACCCCTGCAACACATCCCCAACACCATCTGTAGTGTCAGAATCGGTATCGATATCGTCTTGTGCGACATGCACAAGCGCACGTTTGTGTGTTGGTATATATATAACGGGGCGTCCTGAGGTACCAGAACCAGGCCATACTGCCATAGAGCTCTATAATACCTGGGTTGCAGATTCATTACTTGCAACCCTGTCAGCAATCTGAGAAATCCAAGATTTGATAGAGGAAAACCACTCTGGTTCCCTTGCTGGTATCTGTGCTAAACCAGTGCTATCCTGATTACATGGAATGGGATCATCCTGGGAGGATGAATCCTCTGCAGCATATGACACAGTGTCCCTGTACATAGCTAAAGGAGACCATCAAACACTCCACACACACAGGTGGGGGCAGACAGAGTTTACCCCCCAAGAATGGCAAGAGAGACACAGAGATCGGAGCCAACCCACACACAGCGCTTTCAGCAAAGGGAGGCCCCTTATCAGCGCAGACTGTGTCCCTTAATAGGAGACACAGGGGCAGATGTATTAACGTGGAGACGGCATAAGCAAGTGATAAACCAGTGAGAAATGCCATGTGATAAACACACTAGCCAATCAGCTCCAATATGTAAATTAACAGTTAGGAGCTGATTGGCTAGTGCGTGTATCACCTTGCATTTATCACTGGTTTATCACTTCCTTATGCCTTCTCCAGGTTAATACATCTGCCCCACAGTCGGTTTACAGCTTCCCCTCCCCCTTCTACAGCCCCCTGGTACCGTGTACTGACAGTTGAAGCTGACAGTTAGAGCTGCTGTGGAGGGACCTGTTCTTCCATCCAGCACTGTGCAGGCAGGAAAATGGCGCTGCTGAGTCTTCATAGATTATACTGGCCTGAGGTAAAACTTGCTGGCTGAGATCTGTGGACCCCGACAGACTTGAGGACCAGTGTGGGGGTAAGCGCTGGCTCAGGGTGCCCCTCACAGGGCCGCACCAGGTGTCTCTGAACCTTCACAGGAGCGCAGTTAATACTGCTCTCCCTCCCCGTTGCCGCCGTATTCTCACCGGCCCCCTGCTTGCTAGGGGGGTCGGTGACTCACTCACCACTTCTTCAGCTCTGTTAGGGGTTGGCGGCATGCTGCTGGGGCGAGCGGTCCCCTGTGGCGGAGACCGATCAGACCCCTCTGGAGCTCAGTGTCCAGTCAGCTGAGACAATGGCTCAGACCCCGCAGGGCGGACACGGCTCCCCCCCCTTAGTCCCTCGCTGCAGGCAGGCTGTTGCCAATAGCCTCCTGTAAAATAAAAACTCTAAAAATAACTGTTACTAGAAAAGCTCTGTAGAGCTCCCCTAGCTGTGACCGGCTCCTCCGGGCACATTTTCTAAACTGAGTCTGGTGGGAGGGGCATAGACGGAGGAGCCAGCCCACACTCTCAAACTCTTAAAGTGCCAATGGCTCCTGGTGGACCCGTCTTTACCCCATGGTACTAATGTGGACCCCAGCATCCTCTAGGACGTAAGAGAAACATTTATTCTGTACACACAACAGAAAGGAATTTGAAAATAACACTGTGTAGCAATGGTCTAGCCTTTTATAATCACATACATTTGTATACTACTTTATTTTTTACATGCACTTATATTTAGCTGGCTTTTATTTAATAAATAAAGGTTATATTATAATATGAGTGGTCACCTATCAGACAGGTATGTGACTTGAAGTGGTAACAGTACCAACAATAAAGAGTCCGTCCGTTCCTGCATACACTCAGATCTGTAGCAATGCACAGTGTGAGAATATGCAAGGTCCACAAAATGGACTTTACGCTGAACTCTGCATAACGGATGTCGTTATGTAACCAGCGGTCAGGAGACATCCCGCACCCTCACAATCCAGACGGTCGGCATGCTGACCAACAGGAATTATTCCCAATCGTGGGACACCCATAGAGTGGGAACAGAACCCGTGGCGACCGCAGGTCGCCACTGAGCCCGTAGTCAGTTAAACATAAGGTGGAATTATAACTGTAGATTTTCTTGGAGAATTTGCGAGATTTAGACTAAAAAGATGTGATGGGCTCCACCAACAGGGGATGACTGACAGCTGCAGAATGGCCAGTTTTCCCAGACATCACAGCATGCCCTGGCTTCCCTGGTTTCAATCATAAGGCATTTATTAGGTTCAGCGTTTGATTTGGGCTCTGGACTAGGACCACTGACTCATGCTGGTCACAACTGGAGGAAATTAAGTTCAGAGGTTTCATTTATTTCCTCATTTAGTGCTACCTTCTGGATAGATACTGAACTAAATCTATCTATCTATCTAACTCACTCACTGACTGGTCACTAACTCTTACTTCCTGATATGTCAGGAAGCTGAAAAGTAACATAGGTATTCTTCAGGTGGGAAATAGGAACCTATGTAATTAGAATTTTAATAAACCTCTCCTAAGGGGATGAAAAGGGGGTTTTCATAATGACATCATTACCAATGCACGACTTGCGTTGCATGAACAATAACGCCCTAATGGACAATTGGATCAAAGTTTGGATTACACATCCAGTGTGTAGAATTTAGTAAACTACACAAATGGTTCTGTCCTGTTTTCACTGTATCTGCTACGCTAAGAAACATGGATTAATATTTACTTACATTAAGACGTCTTAAATTTACATCTCTATAGATTTCCCAAATTTGTAACAATAATTTATAAGTACAACCGTGAAAATCAGAAATTTACGTGTGAAGAACGGGTAGAACAGCTAGTAGAAATAATAAGCGGCAAAAAAATTTGTTTTATTGAAAGATGTAAAATAAATAACATCAAAGCCTAATAACAACATTAATGTTAGAACGTATTAAAACCTGGTTGATCAAAGGTTCTAACACATGATTCAATAAAATTTTTTATTACATCAATTAAAAAAACATGGTTTAAACAAAACAAAAAAACGGTCTGAAAAAAAATACACCTTTTTTTAAACTATTTTTCCTCAACCCTGCTTTCTCTATATCTTAAAAAGTTTAGAATTTGTACAGCGTGAAACTTTCATATACATCAACTGCCATAATGTAGGTGACCTTTAGGACTAAGCTCAGCTGCACTATTGTGACATCATAGACACTGATGACATCACAGACACTGCTGACATTCCGCAGCTACTTATACAGCTGCTGATGCCCCTGAACTTCACACAGCAGACACATCTTGTGATTGCTGGTTTGTTTTTTCTCTCAGCCCTATTCTTGTCTTTGGACATAACATGGGAACTACTAGGAGAAAGAAAGCTAAACAGAAAATACGTAGATACAAAGGCAAGCAGGTAAAGAAGAGCAGGAAACAGAGCAAAAGAGCAAAAAAGCAGGCAGCTAAGAGAAAGGTGAGGAAAAATGCATTGGCTGAATGTATACAAAAAGGCTGGGTCCGATTTTCGGGATTTCTGAAAAAGAAGAAAGATCAGTTCCTACATTTATGTAGCAGATTTCCCAGATTTTGGCACAGGAGAAACATGAACATTGCTCAAGATCCAGCGGAAGGATGCAACCATCCAGACATCCGACCGGGTAAGCAAATTGCACAAGAGAGTGGCACTATGCCCACCAGCCACAACAGCAAAGCCACTGCCCCCTTAACAGTTGAAACATTTACTTTCCACTCGCTACTTGGAAAGGGAGGTTTTGGCAAAGTGATGCTCGCAACAGATGCTATTCGTAATGAAAGAGTGGCAGTTAAGATCTTAAAGAAGAGAGCATTACTACAAGCCCTAAAAAAGAGGCCATTAATAAAACATGAGGACATTTTGGTTGAGAGTCGAGTCCTTCAGTTGGCAAATGAAAGCAGTTTCCTAATCCATGGAAATGCGGCCTTCCACACAGAGAACTATCTATACTGTGTAATGGAACTTGCTGACGGAGGGGACCTATTCCATTTTTATGATGAGAATTTTCTGGAGCCAACCACAATAACGTTTATAGCGGCAGAACTGGTCTGTGGCTTGCAGTTCATGCATTCCAGAGGAATAATACACAGAGACCTAAAATTGGGTAATGTTTTGCTGACCACAGATGGGCATGTAAAGATCACAGACTTTGGTCTTTCCCTCCTGAATACACGTGGAAAAACCAATGCCACAGTTCTTGGTGGAACACCTGCCTATATGGCTCCAGAAATTCTAACTCAAAAGTCATACAGTGCAGCTGTAGACTGGTTCGCATTTGGTGTTATGATACATTTACTCGCTTTACGAGAGTACCCTTTTCCGGGAGAGAATCATGCAGAGATAATGAAGAATATCCTCACACAAGAACCACCAAATTTGTGGCTTACTGATGATGTAACAGGGGACTTTATATCCAAACTCCTTTGCAAGAACCAGTCCCGCCGGCTCGGGGTAAAGGGCAATGTGCGAAAACACAGCTTCTTCTCTTCAATTAACTGGAAGATGATAGAAACTGGAAAAGCAACATCCCCAGTAAAACCAGACAAGACCTCCATGTATACAGGTAAAAAACATCAAATTCCTGCGCCCGACAGTGAAGCATTCAAAGAGCCAATTGCTTTAACGGACCAAAGCATTTTTGATAACATTCAATTTGTTTGCCCTAAATGGGGTGAAACATATCATAATGTGCCAATGGAAGTAGATCCTGTATCACCAGAGTATTACGACCTACTCGCTGCCTGCCTCGACGTCTACTACTAAATCTCCCGAGAGGCACAGCTCTGCCATCTGCTCCAGGCTACCTCCCTGGAGGCGCGCCACCTGCTACTTCTACCTACCACCACCTGCTTGTCGCATCCTCGGCTGAGGATGCACTACGAGAGCTGGGGATTAGGGCTACTGGCGACACCCCAAGTAAAAAAAAAACGACATTAGGCAGCCACCTCATGGGTGTGTTGGAAGAGCTGCTAAGCTGATAATTACTTTTTCAAATGTTGACAGTTACATCCAACTCATTGATAACTTGAGTACTTGAAAATGTAAACCCAGGCAACGCCGGGTACTTCAGCTAGTAATAGATAAACAAACAGGTGTCCTGCCCTGCACTGTATCAACACTAACGGAGGCCTTAAACACAAGTAGTGCCAATTGTAAGTAATGCACCTTTCACATCGCCAAAATAACCTGGGTTTGTGATGTGAAAGTGTATACGTGTCTCACAGAGGTATGCATAGAATTGATAGGAGAAATATAGCACACAATGGGGTAAATGTATTACCGTCCGATATGGGGAAGAAGCAGTATCTGCCGCTTCTCCCCCATGTAAGACACAGATAGCAGGCCGATATGTGCAGGCAATGTATGAACAGTCAGCATCACTGACCGTTCCGACACCTGCAGCTGTCAATTTCTACTGCTGTAGGTGGCGATGCCCATAGACCACAGCAGGGACAGAGCTGTGGCCGGCTCCGGTGTGCACAGGAAATCTCGCGTGAGTAGCGAGTTTCCGCGCATGCGCACAGGAGCCGGCCGGGCAGGGAGAGAACGCGTATCAGCACTGAGCTGACGCGCTGTGTGCTCAGGGGGACATCGCCGGAGGGGCAGACAAAATGTTAATACATCTTGTTGATGTGCCTTCCTGCTTCACCTCAGTAACCTGTGAAAAGACAATATAAAGTGTAATTAAGACCTTGGGATAAGAGCATGTAATATACGAGTTATAATAAACATAACATAAATGGATAGGAAATTAATAAATTCACTAATTTTATTAAAGATATCTATTGGTACCCATAACACATGAACACATTCATGTCTGTCAAAAATACAGACGTGTATAGGAGTAAATAATAGGGCAATAAATAGGTGTTGGACAAACACCTATGAGCACTCAATCATTATAATTCACCTTTGCCACAACACCACACACAGGGGTAAATGTATGAAAAAAGTCCTAACGGATGTTATGTGCCTGGGGGCGTACCACCACATTATCGTGGTGATACGCCCGCACCCGCCGCCACAATGTATGATATGTGTGCATGCCGATGTGGGAGGGCGTTATCTCACCTGTCCCGCGATAGCGCTTCTCCCACATCGGCTAGCTGTTATCGGCGTTGCAGTTGTGTGCATGCGCCCTTCTCCCCTGCTTCCAGACTGCGCCGCTGGCGGCCCCCGGGTGCATGCGCAATTAGGCTGTGTGGGACATCTGAATAATGTCCACGTTCAATAATGTTTTGTTTAAAAAAAAAAGTAGACTAAGCGAGCGCACATTTTGTACACATCGCCAGGCTGGGGGAGGCGAACAGGAGCATCGCGGTTAAGAGGCGAAGACTGCCAACAGAGGCAATCATACATTGCCTCTGCCCTTCGTATGTCATTCACTACTGCGGGGAAGCGGTAAGCGACGGGGGGGCGCAGCTGTCACTGCACACGGCATTACCACGCCGTTCATACATTATTGGGAGGCGCTAAATGCAGCCTTTAGGTGCGCTGTGGTCATCAGAAACCACAGCGCACTTTCATACATCACCCCCAGTTACTTATATCCCAATGTGGGAAGAGAGTAACAGGAAATAATATGGATACCATATATAATTAAAACTCTATAACAACGAGTATCTATAAGCTCTGGGAGGAATGTCTACATCCTCCTAATATAGGGAATGAAATAAGGATCCATATGTTTATATATGCATACTTTATATAAAGGGATGGGCAATAATAATCATATACCTGATACAACTGAATTAAATAAAATAGATAATCAATAATAATCAACCTTGCCCCATGCAAGTATAAATCTATGGATGATTTTGTGGATAAATATAAAGTGTCACACAGCTCTTTCTCAGAATAATATTAGCAGTAGCTTGAATTAATCTCAATTTCCAACCCATCGGACTACTAAAAGCAGGAGAGATAGAAGAAAAATTGTAATTGGCGGAAGAGAATGTCACTCAAAAGTGATAACGAATGATTGACTGATGACGGCTATATAGCTCCCCTGAGACCGACATCTGGGTTTCCTATGATAAAGCAGAAATGCGAAACGACTGTTAATGTGTCCATGTTTTTATATTGCTACCCACTGTTGTTACAGGCGATAGCCCTAAATGTGTGTACATTGGAAAGTTGTAGTAACCAGATGCTGAGCTAGACTGTTAATGTGTGAGGCGGCACAACGGCAATTGCCGCTGTAGAAGCGCACACAGTGCCAGGGACGGCAATTTAACAGCCGCCTCCGGACAGACATGAACGCCAGAGACGGCTAACTGGTTAAAGTGAGCCGGAACGGGGCAGAACTGCGTTCCGTCAGTTCCACCAGGAGACGGAACGCAGTTCCGCCTCCCACGGCTCACCTAACCCGATGTTCCGGGCGGCGCTGCAGGGAGATGCCGGGCGCCCGCTGAGATCGCGTTACCAGCGGGCGCCCGTCTCCCTCTCCGCAGCGGCAGCCGGAGCTCAGTACTGAGCTCCGGCTTCCGGCTCTGTCAGTACGCGCTATGGGAGAGACGTCATGACGTCTCTCCCATAGTGCCGAGGAGCGGGCGGCGAGAGAGGACTGCGGTGGGAGCGGGGCTTGGTAAGTATGATGCTCCCCCCTCCCCCCATCCCTCCTATATGTGTACCACAGGCGTTTCTACTGGGGGCTAGTTACTGGGGGACTTTTACTACTGGGGGGCTTTACTACTGGGGCAAACTACAGAGGGGCAAACTACTGGGGGGCTCTAGTACTGGGGGCAAACTACTGGGGGGCTTTACTACTGGGGCAAACTACAGAGGGGCAAACTACTGGGGGCTTTACTACTGGGGCAAACTACTGGGGGGCTTTACTACTGGGGCAAACTACAGAGGGGCAAACTACTGGGGGCTTTACTACTGGGGCAAACTACTGGGGGGCTTTACTACTGGGGCAAACTACAGAGGGGCAAACTACTGGGGGGCTTTAGTACTGGGGCAAACTACTGGGGGGCTTTACTGCTGGGGCAAACTACAAGGGGCAAACTACTGAGGGCATTACTACAAGGGGGCAAGCTACAAAGGGGCAAACTACTGGCAGCATTACTACTGGGGGCTAAACTACAAGGGGGCATAATTACAGGAGCTAAACTACTGGGGGTATAACTACAAGGGGGCAAACTACTGGGGACATTACTAACTTTGGCAAACTACATGGGAGCTAAATTACAGGGGCTAAACAAGTGCGGGCACAACTGCAGGGGGCATTACCACTGGGGGATAAACTACATGGGGCAAACTACATGAGGGCAAAACTACTGGGGGCATTACCACTCAGAGGCTAAACTAAAGGGGGGGGGGGTAAATTGCTGGGGTCATAACTGCAGGGGCATTACCAGTATGGGCATGACTACTGGGGCTAAACTACAGGGGCTAAACGACTAGGGTCAATACTACACAGGGGCATTACCATTAAGGGCATTACTGATGGGGTGCACGGCTAATGAGGGCATTGTAAAGGGGGCACTTCATAAGGGGCACTACTGTTGGGGGCATTGCATAAGGGGCACTACTACTGTGGGCATTGTATAAAGGGTGCTACTGCTGGGGGCATTACTGTATGGGCCGACAAAGAAGCTGCGTTCCCGGTCCGCCATCCATCGCTCCACCCCTACCATCGCCGCCGCACTGGAAACCCAGGTTCCATACTCCCAGCTGCAGCGGATCTGGGACCAGGCCGGCTTTATTATCCCTGCCGCTGCATCGAGCTCCTGTGACCGCGGCGCTACTAGTTCAAATCTGTCGCTGATTGGCTGCCGGTCCGCAGCAGTTTTGAAATATTAGCGCCGTGGTCACAGGAGCTCGATGCGGCGGCAGGGATAATAAAGCCAGCCTGGTTCCAGATCCACTTGCAGCCGCCCTCAGCCTCTTCTGCCGCCCCGCCCTCGGACCTCTGCGCACCCACAGCCTCCTCCTCCGCACTATCTCCGAGGCCCACAGCCTCCTCCACGTCACGCCTACCACAGCCTACTCATCCACAGCACCGCAGACCACCACCGCTGCTAAACAGGTAATCTAACCTGCTGCCTTTCTCTCTCCCTAGTCCCTACTGTATTCCCCTGCTGTCACTTTCCATGTCCCTGCTGTCACTTTCCATGTCCCTGCTGTCACTTTCCATGCCCCTGCTGTCACTCTCCCTGTCACTCTGTCACTCTATAATGTGAATTTCGGCTCATACCGTGTGCTATAATGTGAATTTTGGCTCATACTGTATGCTATAATGTGAATTTTGGCTCATACTGTGTGGTGTAATGTGAATTTCGGCTCATACCGTGTGCTGTAATGTGAATTTCGGCTCATACTGTGTGGTGTAATGTGAATTTCGTCTCATACCGTGTGGTGTAATGTGAATTTGGCTCATACTGTGTGGTGTAATGTGAATTTGGCTCATACTGTGTGGTGTAATATGAATGTGGCTCATACTGTGTGGTATAAATGTGAATTTCGGTTTATACTGTGAGGTATAATGTGAAAGGGGTCCTACTATTGTGGTGCATAATGTGTATGAGGCGTATATGGTGTGGTAAACTACACTGGAGGGCACGCCCCCTTTTGCGTGGCCATGCCCCCTTGTCAGGAGTGCGCGCGCCTTCGGCGCGCACATAATTGCACCCTTCACTTTTCCATACCCCCACTTAAAAATTTCCACTTGGGTACTACTACTGTGGGCATTATTACTATTGTGTGACCACGCCCCTTTCTTTTTGAGGCCACACCCCCTTTTGCGCGCAATACCTTTATTACATGGGTACCGTGGGCAGGGGGGTGAGTTCCACCTGTCCCCTCTGCGCTGCACCCTGTCAGGATTGCATTACTGACCGGACGCCTAGGTTAATGAAGGGTGCCACTGCCACCGGCTTTCAAACTCCCGGCTACACCTCAATGTACAAAAACAGCATGATGTGATGTGATTACGTCATGCTGCTCGCACGTCCACCCATCACACCTACCTCGCTCCTTCTATGCTATGCTAATGCCAGCCACTGATGCGGATCAGCATGCAGCCAGCATTCCTCTTAGGAAGACAAATTCAATACTGGCAGGCGGCTGGCAGCAGCATTGACACGTCACTCATTTTCCCAACAGCAGAAATACTAGTCTGCGACTGTCAATGTCAGTGAGTGACTGACTTGTAAGTAAGCTGCTGCAGCTTGCAGGGGAGAGAGAAGGGGAGCCAGACCAGGCTGAGGAGGAGCAGTGTAATTGCAGTGAGTGCCATCAGGGGTGTTTGTTTGGTGCACACCACAACATCTGACAATGTACCTGCTTTATTAGGATTGGTATTTTATATTGCATTGACCATCAATAGATCATCAATGCTAGACACCCCTCTGACGGTGCACCCCCTAATAAAATGTGCTGCGCACGCCTATGTGTGTCAGTAATCTGGTCCTGTTGGTTACTACTACTTTGAAGTTTAAACTTTAATGTTCTTAATAATTTTTTTATACCGGCCACCTTAGGGGTGAGAGAAGGCCACTGCTGACTCTTCCGCCGCTACCAAGACACAGTCTAGCCAAGTGAGACCTTGCCCAATGGGCTAGCGCTACTGTGCTAGGCCTCCACCGCTATTTGCGATCCTGCGGAGGTGTTAGTGGCCAGCCTTTACACAACATGGCGTCTCCCCTGCCGGGGGGAGGGGGGGGTTAATTGGGAATCTGGGAGCCGCAATTCAATTTGCGAGGCGGGGGGGATTCAGGCAAAAAAATGGGACCCTCCCACATGGAAAGTCTGCTCCAAATAGGTGTACATTATTGAGTCTATTGAATTAAATCCATTCTGCTGTCGGCAGCACTTCCCGCTAACACTGTGCTGCTCAATAGGATTGACATTACTCAGTAGGGTGCTGCTGATATATCTCCTATATAATAGCCCAGATCTGTGACTTTGTGCCTGTGTGTATAACGCTGGGCGTGGCTAGGAGCTCTCATTGGGTTAGTGGCAGGTCTATCACATCCAGTCCACAGCTGATTGGGGGAGAAATGCCCTCCCACACAGGTTACATCCAATGGGAGACTCTGCCCTTTGGCTGCTGTGTTTTCCCAGAGCAGGATTAACAATGGGACTGATGGAGCTGCAGCTTCAGCCCCACAACCCAAAATAGGCCCACTGCATCTGCAGCAACATACACTCCAACAATTTACACACATATATTGATACAAATTCGAAAAGGGGGCGTGGCCACGGGTACAGCGACGTGGCCACGCCACTTTTCCCATACTATTAATGGAAGTTTGAAGATGAAACATCGGTACAGACCATAAAAAAAAGGTACTGCACCTGCCAAAAAGGTACGGCTGTAGGGTATGCCACTGCATCTGCTGTAGATAGGGAGGGGGGGGATAGGATTTTGGTTACCTACCGGTAAAAAAATTTCACGTAGTCCGTAGAGGATGCTGGGGTCCACATTAGTACCATGGAGTATAGACGGGTCCACCAGGAGCCATTGGCACTTTAAGAGTTTGAGAGTGTGGGCTGGCTCCTCCCTCTATGACCCTCCTACCTGACTCAGTCTAGAAACTGTGCCCGAGGAGACGGACATCTTCGAGAGAAGGATTTAACACAGATAGTGGTGAGATTCATACCAGCTCACACATACAAGGCACATCAAGCTAACTTAGCTTGAAAACTCAGCAACCGCTGAAACAAGTAATAATGCAGTACTCAACTAAAACTAAGTAGTACTGAACCAAATAACGCTAGCAGGAAAACAAAGCACTGGGTGGGCGCCCAGCATCCTCTTTGGACTACGAGAAAAGGATTTACCGGTAGGTAACCAAAATCCTATTTTCTCTTATGTCCTAGAGGATGCTGGGGTCCACATTAGTACCATAGGGATGTACCAAAGCTCCCAGAACGGGAGGGAGAGCGCAGAGGCTCCTGCAGAACTGATTGACTGAACTTAAGATCATCAGAGGCCAAAGTATCAAACTTGTAGAACTTTGCAAACGTGTTCGACCCAGTTGCAGCTCGGCAAAGTTGTAAAGCCGAGACACCTCAGGCAGCCACCCAGGAAGAACCCACCTTACGAGTAGAGTGGGCCTTAACCGATGTAGGACACGGCAATCCTGCTGTAGAATACGCATGCTGGATAGCGAACCTGATCCAGCGAGAGATAGTCTGCTTAGAAGCAGGACACCCAGATTCTTGGGATCATACAGGACAAACAAAGAGTCCGATTTTCTGTGACTAGCAGTCCTCTTCACATAGATTTTAAGAGCCCTTACAACATCCAAGGACTTTGATGAAACTGAGGAGTCAGTAGCCACTGGCACCACAATAGGTTGGCTGATATGAAATGCTGACACAACCTTTGAAAGGAACTACTGACGTGTCCGGAGCTCAGCTCTATCTTCATGGAAGATCAAGTATGAGCTTTTACATGACAAAGCCCCCAACTTCGACACACATCTAGCAGACACTAAGGCCAACAAAGTGACAGCCTTCCATGTGAGAAACTTGACCTCAACCTCCGTTAGAGGCTCGAACCAATCCGATTGGAGGAAGTGTAACACCACGTTAAGATCCCAGGGTGCCGTAGGTTGGATGTGCAGAACTCCCTTCAAAAAAGTATGAACCGCAGGGAGGGCAGCCAACTGTTTCTGGAAGAAATGGATAGGGCCGACATCTGGACCTTTACGGATCCCAACTTGAGGCACATATTCACACCTGCTTGCAGGAAGAGGAGAAAATATCCCAGTTGAAACTCCACCATAGGAAATTTCTTAGACTCACACTAAGATACATATTATTTCCAAATATGATGGTAATGTTTAGACGTTACTCAATTCTTAGCCTGTATCAGGGTAGGAATAACCTTGTTCAGAATGCCCTTCAGGCATTCAACCTCCATGACGTCAAATGTAGCCGCAGTAAGTCTTGATAGGCAAACGGCCCCTGCTGCAACAGGTGCTCCCGAAGAGTAAGAGGCCTCGGCTCTTCTTGCAGTAGATTCAGAAGGTCCACGTACCAAGCCCCTCTTGGCCAGTCTGGGGCAATGAGGATCGCTTGAACCCTTGTTCTCCTTATGAGCTTTATGATTCTTGGGATGAGTGGAGGAAACACGTACACTGATTGGAACACCCAGGGAGACACCAGGATGTCCACTGCCACTGCCTATGGGTCCCTCGACCAGGAACAATTACGTCGAAGCCGGATGGAGTCCCCACTCTCCTGGATGGAGATCGTGTCTGCTGAGGTAGTCTGCTTCCCAGTTGTCTACTCCCGGAATGAAGTTGGCTGACAGCGCTAACGCGTGCTATTCTGTCCAGAAGAGTGTTCTTATCACCTCTGACATTGCCGCTCTGCTCTTCGTTTCGCCTTGTCGGTTTATGTAAGCCACTGTTGTTAAGTTGTCCGACTGCACTTGAATGGCTCGATTTCTCAGAAGAGGGGCCGCCTGAAGAAGACGGTTGTAGATGGATGTTGATGGGCAGGCCGGCTTCCAGGCTTGACCACCGTTCTTGTAAGGTTACTCCTTGAGTGACTGCTCCCCAGCCCTGAAGGCTCGCATCTGTGGTTAGAAGGACCCAGCCCTGAATACCGAACCTACGTTCCTCCAGAAGGTGAAGCAATTGGAGCCACCAGAGGAGTGAAATCCTGGACTTTGGCGACAGGCGAATTCTCTGGTGCATGTGGAGGTGAGATCCCGACCACTTGTCCAAGAGATCCAGTTGGAAGGTCCGAGCGTGGACCTCCCGTACTGGAGAACCTCGTAAGAGGCCACCATTTTTCCTAATAGGCAAATGCATTGATGAACCGACACCCGAGATGGCTTCAGGACATCCCGGACCATGGCTTCTATCACCAACGCCTTTTCCTGTGCAAAAAACATCCTCTGCACTTCCGTATCCAGGATCATTCCCAGAAATGACAACCTCTGGGTTGGTTCCAAATGTGACTTTGGAAGGTCCAGAATCCAACCGTGACTCTGGAGCAGTCACGTTGTGAGGACAATGGACTGCCGCAGCCTCTCTTGGGACAATGCCTTTATCAGCAGGTCGTACAAATATGGAATGATGTTCACACTCTGCTTGCGGAGGAGAATCATAATTTCCGCTATCTCCTTGGTTAACACCCTCGGTGTTGTGGAGAGGCTGAATGGAGATCAGCCAGATGCGGCAGCCAGATCGGAATGTGGAGGTACGCATCCTTGATATCCAGGGATACCAGGAATTCCCCTTCTTCCAGACCTGATATCACCACCTTGAGAAACTCCATCTTGAACTTGAATTCCTTTAGAAAGGGGTTCAATGATTTTAGGTTCAGAATGGGCCTGACCAAACCATCCGGTTTTGGTACCACGAAAAGGTTCGAATAGTAACCATTGTTCAGCATGTGAGGTGGTACTGGCACAATGACCTGTGCCTCTACCAGCTTTTAGACAGCGTCTTGTAGTACATTGCTGTCCTCCAACAGAGTTGGCAAGCCTGACTTGAAAAAAAGATGAGGAGGGAGACTTTGAAATTCCAGACCTTATCCCTGAGACACAACATCTACCACCCAGCGATCCAGGCCGGACGATACCCTGACATGACTGAAGTGTCTGAGACTCACTCCCACTGGCCCCACCACCTGGGCGTGCAGTCCACCATCATGCGGAGGACTTTGGCGTACCCGAAGCAGGCTTTTGTTCCTGGGAACCTGCAGCGGCAGGTTTCTTGGACTTAACCTGACCTCCCCTAAAGAAGGTATTGGAAGTTCTGGCCTTTTTAGGCTTGGTAGGCCGAAAGGACTGTGTTGCAGATGAAGAGAGAGATTTTTTTCGGAGAAGGGGCTGCTGAGGAATGAAACGGAGACTTGCCCGCTATAGCGGTGGATATCCACGCATCTAGAGCTTCCCCAAAGAGAGCCTGACCTGTATAGGTGTCACAACTGAGGATTTTGACTGACAGGAGAAAGCCTCAGTTGTAGGGGCTGAGAGGAACTTAAACCGGGGAGGTTTAATCAGACCCCTGGACATGTAAGTGTTAAAATGAAACCCGAAGGTGTGACCATGACAACCAGGTAAAAGTCAAAATAAAAGTTTATTAACAGACTCCGTGTAAACAAACAGCATTCAAGGTAAATAATGGCGATGATAATTAATATGATTCCTGGAGCACTCTGGTCATGAAATGGTTACACAGGACACTGGTAGGTAAGAACAGCTGTTAAAGTCCTTAGATGGAATAACCTTACCAGGCCTGGCTGTAGTAGTGAAGATATCCAAGGAACATGCCAGTAGATGAAACAGATGAAGTTGGTAACTTGAATCAGCTGTTGTATTTGCTGGATAGAACCAGCCAGGTGGTAAGACACGGAGTGGATGCGGAATGGAATCAGCCAGATGGTAAAGTCACTGACTGAATGCTGGGTGGAACCAGCCAGGTGATGAAACACGGAGTGAATGTGGAATGGAATCAGCCAGATGGTAAAGTCACTGAATGAATGCTGGGTGGAACCAGCCAGGTGATGAAACACGGAGTGAATGTAGTAAGATGCTAGGGAGCGTGGAAACAGAGGAGTTGAAGGATGATTACCGGTGGTAGTGGATACTGCTAGAAGCAGATGAAGTAGCTGGAAGCTGGATCAGCCACAGAGGGCTGCAGAGCCAGGCTGCACTGCAAGATGGTAGGCAGGTACGGGTCTCTTTAGTGGATGCTGGAGACAGGAGCTGGAACCTGGAAACACAACCACAGGAGAGAGACTGGAACAAGGTATGACAAACAAAGCACTGACCTCTTTCTGGCCCAGACACAGGATACTTATACCTGCAGCTATGCAGGCATTGGCTGGGCAATTATGCAGATTTCCAGAGGCAGTGGATTGGTGAAACTGGAGCATGTGATTAGATCCAACATGGCTGCGCCCATGTTAGAACTTGGAGGGAAAGCTGGTTTGGAAACCATGTGGAAACATAACAGTAATGGCGGCGCCGGCCGCAGAGGACAGGAGACGCCATGCAGGATTCAAACATGGCGCCGCTGTGACAGCGTCTCAGCGTGACAGGAGGGATATGCAGAATGTGGACACAGATGAGATCCGGCCTTGGAACGCTGAGCCAGCCTCAGGAGACATCTGAAAGGCAAGTAATGGCGTCCAGATACCCGGATCGTGACAATAGGGTAGCGACTCCACCCTTCTTTTGGATTCCGCGTCGGCTGACCACTGGCGCAGCCATAGTCCCAGACGAGCTGAAACAGACATGGAAGATATTCCCACAGCCATGGAACCCAGGCCTTTCACGAATTCTACCATAAAACCCGTATCCAAATCCTCAAGTAAGGTACCCGACCACTTTACTATTGCCTTTGCAATCCAGTAGCAATAGTGGGATGTAACATGGCTCCTGAAGCAGTATACATTGATTTAAGCATGTTATCAATTTTCCTATCAGCCGGCTCCTTTAAGGCGGTAGATCCTGGAACAGGTAAAACCACCTTCTTTGAGAGTCTGGACACAGAGGCATCAACAATTGGCGGTTTTCCCATTTTTTCCTATCCTCCTCAGGGAAAGAAAATGCCACCTGGACCCTTTTAGGGATCTGGAATTTTTTCTCAGGGTTAACCCATGCTTTTTACAATATAGCATTCAATTCCTTTGACGCATGGAAGGTTAGCAAGGCTTTTTTCTTTTCAGTGAAAAAAGCCCCCTCAACCTGCTCAGGTGTGGTATCTTTAACATTTAACACATCCCTGATAGCCTCTACCAACAATTGCACCCCCTTTGCAAGAGATGTGGACCCCTGCAACACATCCCCAACACCATCTGTAGTGTCAGAATCGGTATCGATGTCGTCTTGTGCGACATGCACAAGCGCACGTTTGTGTGTTGGTATATATAACGGAGCGTCCTGAGGTACCAGAACCAGGCCATACTGCCATAGAGCTCTATAATACCTGGGTTGCAGATTCATTACTTGCAACCCTGTCAGCAATTTGAGAAATCCAAGATTTGATAGAGGAAAACCACTCTGGTTCCCTTGCTGGTATCTGTGCTAAACCAGTGCTATCCTGATTACATGGAATGGGATCATCCTGGGAGGATGAATCCTCTGCAGCATATGACACAGTGTCCCTGTACATAGCTAAAGGAGACCATCAAACACTCCACACATACAGGTGGGGGCAGACAGAGTTTACCCCCCAAGAATGGCAAGAGAGACACAGAGATCGGAACCAACCCACACACAGCGCTTTCAGCAAAGGGAGGCCCCTTATCAGCGCAGACTGTGTCCCTTAATAGGAGACACAGGGGCAGATGTATTAACGTGGAGACGGCATAAGCAAGTGATAAACCAGTGAGAAATGCCATGTGATACTAGCCAATCAGCTCCAATATGTAAATTAACAGTTAGGAGCTGATTGGCTAGTGCGTGTATCACCTTGCATTTATCACTGGTTTATCACTTCCTTATGCCTTCTCCAGGTTAATACATCTGCCCCACAGTCGGTTTACAGCTTCCCCTCCCCCTTCTACAGCCCCCTGGTACCGTGTACTGACAGTTGGAGCTGACAGTTAGAGCTGCTGTGGAGGGACCTGTTCTTCCATCCAGCACTGTGCAGGCAGGAAAATGGCGCTGCTGAGTCTTCATAGATTATACTGGCCTGAGGTAAAACTTGCTGGCTGAGATCTGTGGACCCCGACAGACTTGAGGACCAGTGTGGGGGTAAGCGCTGGCTCAGGGTGCCCCTCACAGGGCCGCACCATGTGTCTCTGAACCTTCACAGGAGCGCAGTTAATACTGCTCTCCCTCCCCGTTGCCGCCGTATTCTCACCGGCCCCCTGCTTGCTAGGGGGGTCGGTGACTCACTCACCACTTCTTCAGCTCTGTAAGGGGTTGGCGGCATGCTGCTGGGGCGAGCGGTCCCCTGTGGCGGAGACCGATCAGACCCCTCTGGAGCTCAGTGTCCAGTCAGCTGAGACAATGGCTCAGACCCCGCAGGGCGGACACGGCTCCCCCCCTTAGTCCCTCGCTGCAGGCAGGCTGTTGCCAATAGCCTCCTGTAAAATAAAAACTCTAAAAATTACTGTTACTAGAAAAGCTCTGTAGAGCTCCCCTAGCTGTGACCGGCTCCTCCGGGCACATTTTCTAAACTGAGTCTGGTGGGAGGGGCATAGACGGAGGAGCCAGCCCACTCTCTCAAACTCTTAAATTGCCAATGGCTCCTGGTGGACCCGTCTATACCCCATGGTACTAATGTGGACCCCAGCATCCTCTAGGACGTAAGAGAAACATTTATTCTGTACACACAACAGAAAGGAATTTGAAAATAACACAGTGTAACAATGGTCTAGCCTTTTATAATCACATACATTTGTATACTACTTTATTTTTTACATGCACTTATATTTAGCTGGCTTTTATTTAATAAATAAAGGTTATATTATAATATGAGTGGTCACCTATCAGACAGGTATGTGACTTGAAGTGGTAACAGTACCAACAATAAAGAGTCCGTCCGTTCCTGCATACACTCAGATCCGTAGCAATGCACAGTGTGAGAATATGCAAGGTCCACAAAATGGACTTTACGCTGAACTCTGCATAACGGATGTCGTTATGTAACCAGCGGTCAGGAGACATCCCGCACCCTCACAATCCAGACGGTCGGCATGCTGACCAACAGGAATTATTCCCAATCGTGGGACACCCATAGAGTGGGAACAGAACCCGTGGCGACCGCAGGTCTCCACTGAGCCCGTAGTCAGTTAAACATAAGGTGGAATTATAACTGTAGATTTTCTTGGAGAATTTGCGAGATTTAGACTAAAAAGATGTGATGGGCTCCACCAACAGGGGATGACTGACAGCTGCAGAATGGCCAGTTTTCCCAGACATCACAGCATGCCCTGGCTTCCCTGGTTTCAATCATAAGGCATTTATTAGGTTCAGCGTTTGATTTGGGCTCTGGACTAGGACCACTGACTCATGCTGGTCACAACTGGAGGAAATTAAGTTCAGAGGTTTCATTTATTTCCTCATTTAGTGCTACCTTCTGGATAGATACTGAACTAAATCTATCTATCTATCTCACTCACTGACTGGTCACTAACTCTTACTTCCTGATATGTCAGGAAGCTGAAAAGTAACATAGGTATTCTTCAGGTGGGAAATAGGAACCTATGTAATTAGAATTTTAATAAACCTCTCCTAAGGGGATGAAAAGGGGGTTTTCATAATGACATCATTACCAATGCACGACTTGCGTTGCATGAACAATAACGCCCTAATGGACAATTGGATCAAAGTTTGGATTACACCTCCAGTGTGTAGAATTTAGTAAACTACACAAATGGTTCTGTCCTGTTTTCACTGTATCTGCTACGCTAAGAAACATGGAGTAATATTTACTTACATTAAGACGTCTTAAATTTACATCTCTATAGATTTCCCAAATTTGTAACAATAATTTATAAGTACAACCGTGAAAATCAGAAATTTACGTGTGAAGAACGGGTAGAACAGCTAGTAGAAATAATAAGCGGCAAAAAAATTTGTTTTATTGAAAGATGTAAAATAAATAACATCAAAGCCTAATAACATTAATGTTAGAACGTATTAAAACATGGTTGATCAAAGGTTCTAACACATGATTCAATAATTTTTTTTATTACATCAATTAAAAAAACATGGTTTAAACAAAACAAAAAAACGGTCTGAAAAAAAATACACCTTTTTTTAAACTATTTTTCCTCAACCCTGCTTTCTCTATATCTTAAACAGTTTAGAATTTGTACAGCGTGAAACTTTCATATACATCAACTGCCATAATGTAGGTGACCTTTAGGACTAAGCTCAGCTGCACTATTGTGACATCATAGACACTGATGACATCACAGACACTGCTGACATTCCGCAGCTACTTATACAGCTGCTGATGCCCCTGAACTTCACACAGCAGACACATCTTGTGATTGCTGGTTTGTTTTTTCTCTCATCCCTATTCTTGTCTTTGGACATAACATGGGAACTACTAGGAGAAAGAAAGCTAAACAGAAAATACGTAGATACAAAGGCAAGCAGGTAAAGAAGAGCAGGAAACAGAGCAAAAGAGCAAAAAAGCAGGCAGCTAAGAGAAAGGTGAGGAAAAATGCATTGGCTGAACGTATACAAAAAGGCTGGGTCCGATTTTCGGGATTTCTGAAAAAGAAGAAAGATCAGTTCCTACATTTATGTAGCAGATTTCCCAGATTTTGGCACAGGAGAAACATGAACATTGCTCAAGATCCAGCGGAAGGATGCAACCATCCAGACATCCGACCGGGTAAGCAAATTGCACAAGAGAGTGGCACTATGCCCACCAGCCACAACAGCAAAGCCACTGCCCCCTTAACAGTTGAAACATTTACTTTCCACTCGCTACTTGGAAAGGGAGGTTTTGGCAAAGTGATGCTCGCAACAGATGCTATTCGTAATGAAAGAGTGGCAGTTAAGATCTTAAAGAAGAGAGCATTACTACAAGCCCTAAAAAAGAGGCCATTAATAAAACATGAGGACATTTTGGTTGAGAGTCGAGTCCTTCAGTTGGCAAATGAAAGCAGTTTCCTAATCCATGGAAATGCGGCCTTCCACACAGAGAACTATCTATACTGTGTAATGGAACTTGCTGACGGAGGGGACCTATTCCATTTTTATGATGAGAATTTTCTGGAGCCAACCACAATAACGTTTATAGCGGCAGAACTGGTCTGTGGCTTGCAGTTCATGCATTCCAGAGGAATAATACACAGAGACCTAAAATTGGGTAATGTTTTGCTGACCACAGATGGGCATGTAAAGATCACAGACTTTGGTCTTTCCCTCCTGAATACACGTGGAAAAACCAATGCCACAGTTCTTGGTGGAACACCTGCCTATATGGCTCCAGAAATTCTAACTCAAAAGTCATACAGTGCAGCTGTAGACTGGTTCGCATTTGGTGTTATGATACATTTACTCGCTTTACGAGAGTACCCTTTTCCGGGAGAGAATCATGCAGAGATAATGAAGAATATCCTCACACAAGAACCACCAAATTTGTGGCTTACTGATGATGTAACAGGGGACTTTATATCCAAACTCCTTTGCAAGAACCAGTCCCGCCGGCTCGGGGTAAAGGGCAATGTGCGAAAACACAGCTTCTTCTCTTCAATTAACTGGAAGATGATAGAAACTGGAAAAGCAACATCCCCAGTAAAACCAGACAAGACCTCCATGTATACAGGTAAAAAACATCAAATTCCTGCGCCCGACAGTGAAGCATTCAAAGAGCCAATTGCTTTAACGGACCAAAGCATTTTTGATAACATTCAATTTGTTTGCCCTAAATGGGGTGAAACATATCATAATGTGCCAATGGAAGTAGATCCTGTATCACCAGAGTATTACGACCTACTCGCTGCCTGCCTCGACGTCTACTACTAAATCTCCCGAGAGGCACAGCTCTGCCATCTGCTCCAGGCTACCTCCCTGGAGGCGCGCCACCTGCTACTTCTACCTACCACCACCTGCTTGTCGCATCCTCGGCTGAGGATGCACTATGAGAGCTGGGGATTAGGGCTACTGGCGACACCCCAAGTAAAAAAAAAACGACATTAGGCAGCCACCTCATGGGTGTGTTGGAAGAGCTGCTAAGCTGATAATTACTTTTTCAAATGTTGACAGTTACATCCAACTCATTGATAACTTGAGTACTTGAAAATGTAAACCCAGGCAACGCCGGGTACTTCAGCTAGTAATAGATAAACAAACAGGTGTCCTGCCCTGCACTGTATCAACACTAACGGAGGCCTTAAACACAAGTAGTGCCAATTGTAAGTAATGCACCTTTCACATCGCCAAAATAACCTGGGTTTGTGATGTGAAAGTGTATACGTGTCTCACAGAGGTATGCATAGAATTGATAGGAGAAATATAGCACACAATGGGGTAAATGTATTACCGTCCGATATGGGGAAGAAGCAGTATCTGCCGCTTCTCCCCCATGTAAGACACAGATAGCAGGCCGATATGTGCAGGCAATGTATGAACAGTCAGCATCACTGACCGTTCCGACACCTGCAGCTGTCAATTTCTACTGCTGTAGGTGGCGATGCCCATAGACCACAGCAGGGACAGAGCTGTGGCCGGCTCCGGTGTGCACAGGAGATCTCGCGTGAGTAGCGAGTTTCCGCGCATGCGCACAGGAGCCGGCCGGGCAGGGAGAGAACGCGTATCAGCACTGAGCTGACGCGCTGTGTGCTCAGGGGGACATCGCCGGAGGGGCAGACAAAATGTTAATACATCTTGTTGATGTGCCTTCCTGCTTCACCTCAGTAACCTGTGAAAAGACAATATAAAGTGTAATTAAGACCTTGGGATAAGAGCATGTTATATACGAGTTATAATAAACATAACATAAATGGATAGGAAATTAATAAATTCACTAATTTTATTAAAGATATCTATTGGTACCCATAACACATGAACACATTCATGTCTGTCAAAAATACAGACGTGTATAGGAGTAAATAATAGGGCAATAAATAGGTGTTGGACAAACACCTATGAGCACTCAATCATTATAATTCACCTTTGCCACAACACCACACACAGGGGTAAATGTATGAAAAAAGTCCTAACGGATGTTATGTGCCTGGGGGCGTATCATCACATTATCGTGGTGATACGCCCGCACCCGCCGCCACAATGTATGATATGTGTGCATGCCGATGTGGGAGGGCGTTATCTCACCTGTCCCGCGATAGCGCTTCTCCCACATCGGCTAGCTGTTATCGGCGTTGCAGTTGTGTGCATGCGCCCTTCTCCCCTGCTTCCAGACTGCGCCGCTGGCGGCCCCCGGGTGCATGCGCAATTAGGCTGTGTGGGACATCTGAATAATGTCCACGTTCAATAATGTTTTGTTAAAAAAAATAAGTAGACTAAGCGAGCGCACATTTTGTACACATCGCCAGGCTGGGGGAGGCGAACAGGAGCATCGCGGTTAAGAGGCGAAGACTGCCAACAGAGGCAATCATACATTGCCTCTGCCCTTCGTATGTCATTCACTACTGCGGGGAAGCGGTAAGCGACGGGGGGGCGCAGCTGTCACTGCACACAGCATTACCACGCCGTTCATACATTATTGGGAGGCGCTAAATGCAGCCTTTAGGTGCGCTGTGGTCATCAGAAACCACAGCGCACTTTCATACATCTTAACATACAGTTACTTATATCCTAATGTGGGAAGAGAGTAACAGGAAATAATATGGATACCATATATAATTAAAACTCTATAACAACGAGTATCTATAAGATCTGGGAGGAATGTCTACATCCTCCTAATATAGGGAATGAAATAAGGATCCATATGTTTATATATGCATAATTTATATAAAGGGATGGGCAATAATAATCATATACCTGATACAACTGAATTAAATAAAATAGATAATCAATAATAATCAACCTTGCCCCATGCAAGTATAAATCTATGGATGATTTTGTGGATAAATATAAAGTGTCACACAGCTCTTTCTCAGAATAATATTAGCAGTAGCTTGAATTAATCTCAATTTCCAACCCATCTGACTACTAAAAGCAGGAGAGATAGAAGAAAAATTGTAATTGGCGGAAGAGAATGTCACTCAAAAGTGATAACGAATGATTGACTGATGACGGCTATATAGCTCCCCTGAGACCGACATCTGGGTTTCCTATGATAAAGCAGAAATGCGAAACGACTGTTAATGTGTCCATGTTTTTATATTGCTACCCACTGTTGTTACAGGCGATAGCCCTAAATGTGTGTACATTGGAAAGTTGTAGTAACCAGATGCTGAGCTAGACTGTTAATGTGTGAGGCGGCACAACGGCAATTGCCGCTGTAGAAGCGCACACAGTGCCAGGGACGGCAATTTAACAGCCGCCTCCGGACAGACATGAACGCCAGAGACGGCTAACTGGTTAAAGTGAGCCGGAACGGGGCGGAACTGCGTTCCGTCAGTTCCACCAGGAGACGGAACGCAGTTCCGCCTCCCACGGCTCACCTAACCCGATGTTCCGGGCGGCGCTGCAGGGAGATGCCGGGCGCCCGCTGAGATCGCGTTACCAGCGGGCGCCCGTCTCCCTCTCCGCAGCGGCAGCCGGAGCTCAGTACTGAGCTCCGGCTTCCAGCTCTGTCAGTACGCGCTATGGGAGAGACGTCATGACGTCTCTCCCATAGTGCCAAGGAGCGGGCGGCGAGAGAGGACCGCGGTGGGAGCGGGGCTTGGTAAGTATGGTGCTCCCCCCTCCGCCCCCTCCCTCCTATATGTGTACCACAGGCGTTTCTACTGGGGGCTAGTTACTGGGGGACTTTTACTACTGGGGGGCTTTACTACTGGGGCAAACTACAGAGGGGCAAACTACTGGGGGCTCTAGTACTGGAGGCAAACTACTGGGGGGCTTTACTACTGGGGCAAACTACAGAGGGGCAAACTACTGGGGGCTTTACTACTGGGGCAAACTACTGGGGGGCTTTACTACTGGGGCAAACTACAGAGGGGCAAACTACTGGGGGGCTTTAGTACTGGGGCAAACTACTGGGGGGCTTTACTGCTGGGGCAAACTACAAGGGGCAAACTACTGGGGGCATTACTACAAGGGGGCAAGCTACAAAGGGGCAAACTACTGGCAGCATTACTACTGGGGGCTAAACTACAAGGGGGCATAATTACAGGAGCTAAACTACTGGGGGTATAACTACAAGGGGGCAAACTACTGGGGACATTACTAACTTTGGCAAACTACATGGGAGCTAAATTACAGGGGCTAAACAAGTGCGGGCACAACTGCAGGGGGCATTACCACTGGGGGATAAACTACATGGGGCAAACTACATGAGGGCAAAACTACTGGGGGCATTACCACTCAGAGGCTAAACTAAAGGGGGGGGGGGGGTAAATTGCTGGGGTCATAACTGCAGGGGCATTACCAGTATGGGCATGACTACTGGGGCTAAACTACAGGGGCTAAACGACTAGGGTCAATACTACACAGGGGCATTACCATTAAGGGCATTACTGATGGGGTGCACAGCTAATGAGGGCATTGTAAAGGGGGCACTTCATAAGGGGCACTACTGTTGGGGGCATTGCATAAGGGGCACTACTACTGTGGGCATTGTATAAAGGGTGCTACTGCTGGGGGCATTACTGTATGGGCCGACAAAGAAGCTGCGTTCCCGGTCCGCCATCCGTCGCTCCACCCCTACCATCGCCGCCGCACTGGAAACCCAGGTTCCATACTCCCAGCTGCAGCGGATCTGGGACCAGGCCGGCTTTATTATCCCTGCCGCTGCATCGAGCTCCTGTGACTGCGGCGCTACTAGTTCAAATCTGTCGCTGATTGGCTGCCGGTCCGCAGCAGTTTTGAAATATTAGCGCCGTGGTCACAGGAGCTCGATGCGGCGGCAGGGATAATAAAGCCAGCCTGGTTCCAGATCCACTGCAGCCGCCCTCAGCCTCTTCTGCCGCCCCGCCCTCGGACCTCTGCGCACCCACAGCCTCCTCCTCCGCACTATCTCCGAGGCCCACAGCCTCCTCCACGTCACGCCTACCACAGCCTACTCATCCACAGCACCGCAGACCACCACCGCTGCTAAACAGGTAATCTAACCTGCTGCCTTTCTCTCTCCCTAGTCCCTACCGTATTCCCCTGCTGTCACTTTCCATGTCCCTGCTGTCACTTTCCATGTCCCTGCTGTCACTTTCCATGCCCCTGCTGTCACTCTCCCTGTCACTCTGTCACTCTATAATGTGAATTTCGGCTCATACCGTGTGCTATAATGTGAATTTCGGCTCATACCGTGTGCTATAATGTGAATTTCGGCTCATACCGTGTGCTGTAATGTGAATTTTGGCTCATACTGTATGCTATAATGTGAATTTTGTCTCATACTGTGTGGTGTAATGTGAATTTCGGCTCATACCGTGTGCTATAATGTGAATTTTGGCTCATACTGTGTGGTGTAATGTGAATTTCGGCTCATACCGTGTGCTGTAATGTGAATTTCGGCTCATACTGTGTGGTGTAATGTGAATTTCGTCTCATACCGTGTGGTGTAATGTGAATTTGGCTCATACTGTGTGGTGTAATGTGAATTTGGCTCATACTGTGTGGTGTAATATGAATGTGGCTCATACTGTGTGGTATAAATGTGAATTTCGGTTTATACTGTGAGGTATAATGTGAAAGGGGTCCTACTATTGTGGTGCATAATGTGTATAAGGCGTATATGGTGTGGTAAACTACACTGGAGGGCACGCCCCCTTTTGCGTGGCCATGCCCCCTTGTCAGGAGTGCGCGCGCCTTCGGCGCGCACATAATTGCACCCTTCACTTTTCCATACCCCCACTTAAAAATTTCCACTTGGGTACTACTACTGTGGGCATTATTACTATTGTGTGACCACGCCCCTTTCTTTTTGAGGCCACACCCCCTTTTGCGCGCAATACCTTTATTACATGGGTACCGTGGGCAGGGGGGTGAGTTCCACCTGTCCCCTCTGCGCTGCACCCTGTCAGGATTGCATTACTGACCGGACGCCTAGGTTAATGAAGGGTGCCACTGCCACCGGCTTTCAAACTCCCGGCTACACCTCAATGTACAAAAACAGCATGATGTGATGTGATTACGTCATGCTGCTCGCACGTCCACCCATCACACCTACCTCGCTCCTTCTATGCTATGCTAATGCCAGCCACTGATGCGGATCAGCATGCAGCCAGCATTCCTCTTAGGAAGACAAATTCAATACTGGCAGGCGGCTGGCAGCAGCATTGACACGTCACTCATTTTCCCAACAGCAGAAATACTAGTCTGCGACTGTCAATGTCAGTGAGTGACTGACTTGTAAGTAAGCTGCTGCAGCTTGCAGGGGAGAGAGAAGGGGAGCCAGACCAGGCTGAGGAGGAGCAGTGTAATTGCAGTGAGTGCCATCAGGGGTGTTTGTTTGGTGCACACCACAACATCTGACAATGTACCTGCTTTATTAGGATTGGTATTTTATATTGCATTGACCATCAATAGATCATCAATGCTAGACACCCCTCTGACGGTGCACCCCCTAATAAAATGTGCTGCGCACGCCTATGTGTGTCAGTAATCTGGTCCTGTTGGTTACTACTACTTTGAAGTTTAAACTTTAATGTTCTTAATAATTTTTTATACCGGCCACCTTAGGGGTGAGAGAAGGCCACTGCTGACTCTTCCGCCGCTACCAAGACACAGTCTAGCCAAGTGAGACCTTGCCCAATGGGCTAGCGCTACTGTGCTAGGCCTCCACCGCTATTTGCGATCCTGCGGAGGTGTTAGTGGCCAGCCTTTACACAACATGGCGTCTCCCCTGCCGGGGGGAGGGGGGGTTAATTGGGAATCTGGGAGCCGCAATTCAATTTGCGAGGCGGGGGGGATTCAGGCAAAAAAATGGGACCCTCCCACATGGAAAGTTTGCTCCAAATAGGTGTACATTATTGAGTCTATTGAATTAAATCCATTCTGCTGTCGGCAGCACTTCCTGCTAACACTGTGCTGCTCAATAGGATTGACATTACTCAGTAGGGTGCTGCTGATATATCTCCTATATAATAGCCCAGATCTGTGACTTGTGCCTGTGTGTATAACGCTGGGCGTGGCTAGGAGCTCTCATTGGGTTAGTGGCAGGTCTATCACACCCAGTCCACAGCTGATTGGGGGAGAAATGCCCTCCCACACAGGTTACATCCAATGGGAGACTCTGCCCTTTGGCTGCTGTGTTTTCCCAGAGCAGGATTAACAATGGGACTGATGGAGCTGCAGCTTCAGCCCCACAACCCAAAATAGGCCCACTGCATCTGCAGCAACATACACTCCAACAATTTACACACATATATTGATACAAATTCGAAAAGGGGTCATGGCCACGGGTACAGCGACGTGGCCACGCCACTTTTCCCATACTATTAATGGAAGTTTGAAGATGAAACATCGGTGCAGACCATAAAAAAAAGGTACTGCACCTGCCAAAAAGGTACGGCTGTAGGGTATGCCACTGCATCTGCAGCAAGTCTGCTGTAGATAGGGAAAAAATAAATAGGATTTTGGTTACCTACCGGTAAATCCTTTTCTCGTAGTCCGTAGAGGTTGCTGGGGTCCACATTAGTACCATGGAGTATAGACGGGTCCACCAGGAGCCATTGGCACTTTAAGAGTTTGAGAGTGTGGGCTGGCTCCTCCCTCTATGACCCTCCTACCTGACTCAGTCTAGAAACTGTGCCCGAGGAGACGGACATCTTCGAGAGAAGGATTTAACACAGATAGTGGTGAGATTCATACCAGCTCACACATACAAGGCACATCAAGCTAACTTAGCTTGCAAACTCAGCAACCGCTGAAACAAGTAATAATGCAGTACTCAACTAAAACTAAGTAGTACTGAACCAAATAACGCTAGCAGGAAAACAAAGCACTGGGTGGGCGCCCAGCATCCTCTTTGGACTACGAGAAAAGGATTTACCGGTAGGTAACCAAAATCCTATTTTCTCTTATGTCCTAGAGGATGCTGGGGTCCACATTAGTACCATGGGGATGTACCAAAGCTCCCAGAACGGGAGGGAGAGCGCAGAGGCTCCTGCAGAACTGATTGACTGAACTTAAGATCATCAGAGGCCAAAGTATCAAACTTGTAGAACTTTGCAAACGTGTTCGACCCAGTTGCAGCTCGGCAAAGTTGTAAAGCCGAGACACCTCAGGCAGCCACCCAGGAAGAACCCACCTTACGAGTAGAGTGGGCCTTAACCGATGTAGGACACGGCAATCCTGCTGTAGAATACGCATGCTGGATAGCGAACCTGATCCAGCGAGAGATAGTCTGCTTAGAAGCAGGACAACCAGATTCTTGGGATCATACAGGACAAACAAAGAGTCCGATTTTCTGTGACGAGCAGTCCTCTTCACATAGATTTTAAGAGCCCTTACAACATCCAAGGACTTTGATGAAACTGAGGAGTCAGTAGCCACTGGCACCACAATAGGTTGGCTGATATGAAATGCTGACACAACCTTTGAAAGGAACTACTGACGTGTCCGGAGCTCAGCTCTATCTTCATGGAAGATCAAGTATGAGCTTTTACATGACAAAGCCCCCAACTCCGACACACGTCTAGCAGACACTAAGGCCAACAAAGTGACAGCCTTCCATGTGAGAAACTTGACCTCAACCTCCGTTAGAGGCTCGAACCAATCCGATTGGAGGAAGTGTAACACCACGTTAAGATCCCAGGGTGCCGTAGGTTGGATGTGCAGAACTCCCTTCAAAAAAGTATGAACCGCAGGGAGGGCAGCCAACTGTTTCTGGAAGAAATGGATAGGGCCGACATCTGGACCTTTACGGATCCCAATTTGAGGCACATATTCACACCTGCTTGCAGGAAGAGGAGAAAACATCCCAGTTGAAACTCCACCATAGGAAATTTCTTAGATTCACACTAAGATACATATTATTTCCAAATACGATGGTAATGTTTAGACGTTACTCAATTCTTAGCCTGTATCAGGGTAGGAATAACCTTGTTCAGAATGCCCTTCAGGCATTCAACCTCCATGCCGTCAAATGTAGCCGCAGTAAGTCTTGATAGGCAAACGGCCCCGGCTGCAACAGGTCCTCCCGAAGAGTAAGAGGCCTCGGCTCTTCTTGCAGTAGATTCAGAAGGTCCACGTACCAAGCCCCTCTTGGCCAGTCTGGGGCAATGAGGATCGCTTGAACCCTTGTTCTCCTTATGAGCTTTATGATTCTTGGGATGAGTGGAGGAAACACGTACACTGATTGGAACACCCAGGGAGACACCAGGATGTCCACTGCCACTGCCTATGGGTCCCTCGACCAGGAACAATTACGTCGAAGCTTCTTGTTGAGAGGAGAGGCCATCATCTCTATTTGGGGTAAACCCCAAAGATCTGCTATTTCCTTGAACACCTCCGGATGGAGTCCCCACTCTCCTGGATGGAGATCGTGTCTGCTGTGGTAGTCTGCTTCCCAGTTCTCTACTCCCGGAATGAAGTTGGCTGACAGCGCTAACGCGTGCTATTCTGTCCAGAAGAGTGTTCTTATCACCTCTGACATTGCCGCTCTTCTCTTCGTTTCGCCTTGTCGGTTTATGTAAGCCACTGTTGTTAAGTTGTCCGACTGCACTTGAATGGCTCGATTTCTCAGAAGAGGGGCCGCCTGAAGAAGACGGTTGTAGATGGATGTTGATGGGCAGGCCGGCTTCCAGGCTTGACCACCGTTCTTGTAAGGTTACTCCTTGAGTGACTGCTCCCCAGCCCTGAAGGCTCGCATCTGTGGTTAGAAGGACCCAGCCCTGAATCTCGAACCTACGTTCCTCCAGAAGGTGAAGCAATTGGAGCCACCAGAGGAGTGAAATCCTGGACTTTGGCGACAGGCGAATTCTCTGGTGCATGTGGAGGTGAGATCCCGACCACTTGTCCAAGAGATCCAGTTGGAAGGTCCGAGCGTGGACCTCCCGTACTGGAGAACCTCGTAAGAGGCCACCATTTTCCCTAATAGGCAAATGCATTGATGAACCGACACCCGAGGTGGCTTCAGGACATCCCGGACCATGGCTTCTATCACCAACGCCTTTTCCTGTGCAAAAAACATCCTCTGCACTTCCGTATCCAGGATCATTCCCAGAAATGACAACCTCTGGGTTGGTTCCAAATGTGACTTTGGAAGGTCCAGAATCCAACCGTGACTCTGGAGCAGTCACGTTGTGAGGACAATGGACTGCCGCAGCCTCTCTTGGGACGATGCCTTTATCAGCAGGTCGTACAAATATGGAATGATGTTCACACTCTGCTTGCGGAGGAGAATCATAATTTCCGCTATCTCCTTGGTTAACACCCTCAGTGTTGTGGAGAGGCTGAATGGAGATCAGCCAGATGCGGCAGCCAGATCGGAATGTGGAGGTACGCATCCTTGATATCCAGGGATACCAGGAATTCCCCTTCTTCCAGACCTGATATCACCACCTTGAGAAACTCCATCTTGAACTTGAATTCCTTTAGAAAGGGGTTCAATGATTTTAGGTTCAGAATGGGCCTGACCAAACCATCCGGTTTTGGTACCACGAAAAGGTTCGAATAGTAACCATTGTTCAGCATGTGAGGTGGTACTGGCACAATGACCTGTGCCTCTACCAGCTTTTAGACAGCGTCTTGTAGTACATTGCTGTCCTCCAACAGAGTTGGCAAGCCTGACTTGAAAAAAAGATGAGGAGGGAGACTTTGAAATTCCAGACCTTATCCCTGAGACACAACATCTACCACCCAGCGATCCAGGCCGGACGATACCCTGACATGACTGAAGTGTCTGAGACTCACTCCCACTGGCCCCACCACCGGGGCGTGCAGTCCACCATCATGCGGAGGACTTTGGCGTACCCGAAGCAGGCTTTTGTTCCTGGGAACCTGCAGCGGCAGGTTTCTTGGACTTAACCTGACCTCCCCTAAAGAAGGTATTGGAAGTTCTGCCTTTTTAGGCTTGGTAGGCCGAAAGGACTGTGTTGCAGATGAAGAGAGAGATTTTTTTCGGAGAAGGGGCTGCTGAGGAATGAAACGGATACTTACCCGCTATAGCGGTGGATATCCACGCATCTAGAGCTTCCCCAAAGAGAGCCTGACCTGTATAGGTGTCACAACTGAGGATTTTGACTGACAGGAGAAAGCCTCAGTTGTAGGGGCTGAGAGGAACTTAAACCGGGGAGGTTTAATCAGACCCCTGGACATGTAAGTGTTAAAATGAAACCCGAAGGTGTGAACATGACAACCAGGTAAAAGTCAAAATAAAAGTTTATTAACAGACTCCGTGTAAACAAACAGCATTCAAGGTAAATAATGGCGATGATAATTAATATGATTCCTGGAGCACTCTGGTCATGAAATGGTTACACAGGACACTGGTAGGTAAGAACAGCTGTTAAAGTCCTTAGATGGAATAACCCACCAGGCCTGGCTGTAGTAGTGAAGATATCCAAGGAACATGCCAGTAGATGAAACAGATGAAGTTGGTAACTTGAATCAGCTGTTGTATTTGCTGGATAGAACCAGCCAGGTGGTAAGACACGGAGTGGATGCGGAATGGAATCAGCCAGATGGTAAAGTCACTGAATGAATGCTGGGTGGAACCAGCCAGGTGATGAAACACGGAGTGAATGTGGAATGGAATCAGCCAGATGGTAAAGTCACTGAATGAATGCTGGGTGGAACCAGCCAGGTGATGAAACACGGAGTGAATGTAGTAAGATGCTAGGGAGCGTGGAAACAGAGGAGTTGAAGGATGATTACCGGTGGTAGTGGATACTGCTGGAAGCAGATGAAGTAGCTGGAAGCTGGATCAGCCACAGAGGGCTGCAGAGCCAGGCTGCACTGCAAGATGGTAGGCAGGTACGGGTCTCTTTAGTGGATGCTGGAGACAGGAGCTGGAACCTGGAAACACAACCACAGGAGAGAGACTGGAACAAGGTATGACAAACAAAGCACTGACCTCTTTCTGGCCCAGACACAGGATACTTATACCTGCAGCTATGCAGGCATTGGCTGGGCAATTATGCAGATTTCCAGAGGCAGTGGATTGGTGAAACTGGAGCATGTGATTAGATCCAACATGGCTGCGCCCATGTTAGAACTTGGAGGGAAAGCTGGTTTGGAAACCATGTGGAAACATAACAGTAATGGCGGCGCCGGCAGCAGAGGACAGGAGACGCCATGCAGGATTCAAACATGGCGCCGCTGTGACAGCGTCTCAGCGTGACAGGAGGGATATGCAGAATGTGGACACAGATGAGATCCGGCCTTGGAACGCTGAGCCAGCCTCAGGAGACATCTGAAAGGCAAGTAATGGCGTCCAGATACCCGGATCGTGACAGCACCCCCACCTTTAGTAGTGGCCCCAGGACACTTCTTAGGTTTTAGAGGAAACTTTGAGTGGAACTTCCGGACCAAGGCAGGAGCATGGACATCTGACGCATTGGTCCAAGAGCGTTCTTCAGGACCATAGCCCTTCCAGTCAATAAGATATTGCAACTGACCGTAACGGAAACGTGAGTCCAGAATCTTGGCCACCTCATACTCGACTCCCCGTTGAGTCTGAACTTTAGGAGCTGGAGGAAGTGTAGAATGAAACCGATTCAGGATCAGCGGTTTCAACAGGGAAACATGGAATGTCCTGGGTATTTTCAAGAAGGGAGGTAACTGAAGCCTGTAAGCAACGGGATTGATGACCTGTTCAATTTTAAAAGGACCAATGAAACGAGGTGCAAATTTCATGCTAGGAGCTCTCAACCTCAAATTCTTCGTGGACAACCATACACGATCACCCACCTTGAGAGCAGGAACCGCTCTACGCTTCCTATCAGCAAACTTCTTGTACCTGAATGAGGCTTTAAGCGCGGACATTCTTCCAGTTATTTGAGAACTGGCGCAAGGTGACATCCACTGCTGGAACAGAAGTTGCTGGAAGCGGTTGGAATTCTGGAACTTTAGGGTGGAATCCGTAGTTGATGAAGAATGGTGTTGAAGAAGATGAGGAATGGTATTGATTGTTGTGGCTAAACTCGGCCCAAGGAAGGAGTTGAACCCAGTCATCTTGGGAGGAAGACACATAAATGCGGAAGAAGGCCTCCAAGTCCTGATTCACCCTCTCGGTTTGACCATTGGTCTGAGGATGGTAAGCTGTAGAAAACTATAACTTGACTTTGAGGGCTTGACACAAACTTCGCCAGAATTTGGCTACGAATTGTACTCCACGATCAGAGATGATCTCTTCAGGAAGACTGTGAAGTCGGAAGATCTCTTGGATAAACACTTGAGCCAACTTGGAAGCTGACGGAAGACCGGTGAGGGGTATGAAATGTGCCATCTTGGTGAACCGGTCAACTACCACCCAGATGGTATTAAACTTGTTGCATATAGGCAGATCTGAAACAAAGTCCATCGACAAATGGGTCCACGGTCGACTGGGAACAGATAATGGAACCAGTTGCCCCGCAGGAGACTGGCGGGGAACTTTGTGTTGGGCACACTTTGGGCAAGAGGCAATAAACTCCTTGACGTCCTTCTTCAGAGTTGGCCACCAGTAGGACCTAGAGATAAACTCGAGGGTTTTCTGAATGCCTGTATGTCCGGCAAAACGGGAAGCATGGGCCCAATGCATGAGCTTCTTCCTCAACACCGGCTTCACAAAACTTTTCCCTGGTGGGGGCGTAGAGTCCATCCCTACCGTGGAGAATGCCAACGGATTAATAATAGGATGCTTGTCTGAAGACTCTGACTCGTTTTCTTGCTCCCAAGAGCGGGAAAGGGCATCGGCCTTGCAATTCTGAGAGCCCGGCCAGAACTGGAGTTTAAAGTCGAACCTGGAAAAGAAAAGTGCCCATCTGGCCTGACGAGGGTTAAGACATTGTGCGCCTTTCAGGTATAGAAGATTCTTGTGGTCGGTAAGTATAGTGATTGAATGAGAAGCTCCCTCCAACAGATATCTCCACTCCTCTAGAGCGAGCTTGATGGCTAGCAACTCCTGGTCGCCAATGGCATAGTTGCGCTCAGCTGGGGAGAACTTCCGGGAAAAGAAACTGCAAGGATCTAGATGGCCATCTTTAGCCCTCTGGGATAACACTGCTCCTACTCCAACGGAGGAGGCATCCACCTCTAGGATGAAAGGAGAGTTGATGTCGGGCTGTTTCAGAACTGGTGCAGAGATGAAACTTTGCTTTAAAAGATGAAAAGCTTGCGTAGCTTCTTCAGACCACTTGGACGGGTTAGCACCCTTCTTGGTTAATGCAGTGATAGGCGCCACAATGGTGGAAAAGTCTCGTATAAACTTTCTGTAATAATTGGCGAACCCTAAGAACCTCTGGACCCCTTTGAGGGTTAAGGGTATCGGCCAATTCTGGATTGCTTGTAGTTTCTCAGGATCCATCTCTAGTCCGGAACCGGACACAATGTAACCTAGAAACGGAATGGATTTAACTTCAAAAACACATTTCTCCAATTTGCAATAGAGATGATTGACTCGGAGACGGGACAGAACCTCCTTTACACAGTAACGATGTTCCTCTAGATTATTGGCAAAGATGAGGATATCGTCTAG
The DNA here is from genome assembly GCF_028390025.1 of Pseudophryne corroboree. Classification (NCBI taxonomy): domain Eukaryota; kingdom Metazoa; phylum Chordata; class Amphibia; order Anura; family Myobatrachidae; genus Pseudophryne; species Pseudophryne corroboree. The sequence continues at coordinate 103,670,568 of NC_086453.1, read as the reverse complement.
ATATACCACGACATGGCGGTATAAGATGTATCTGAAGATCTCATTGACGAAATGCTGGAAGACAGCTGGAGCGTTGCTCAATCCGAAGGGCATGACGAGGTACTCATAATGTCCATCACGGGTGTTAAAGGCGGTCTTCCACTCGTCGCCCTCCCGGATCCGGATGAGATTGTAGGCACCCCTCAAATCCAACTTTGTAAAGATGGTTGCTCTGCTGACTCTATCGAAGAGCTCTGTAATCAAGGGTAAAGGATACCGGTTCTTGATGGTAATGTCATTCAGACCTCTGTAATCGATGCATGGTCGCAGACCACCGTCTTTCTTCTTAACGAAGAAGAAGCCTGCGCCGGCTGGCGAAGAAGAAGGTCGGATGAAACCTTTCGCCAGGTTCTCTTTGATGTACTCCTCCATGGAGTGCATCTCAGGCAGAGACAACGGGTAAGTTCGGCCTCGAGGTGGAACCTTCCCTGGAATGAGATCAATTGGGCAGTCGCATTCTCTATGAGGAGGAAGGATATCAGCAGAAGCTTTACTGAACACGTCCGTGTAGTCTTGATATGGAGGAGGTGGGACATCATACGACCTGGGGAGAGTAGAACAAACAGGAAGCACTTTGGACAAACAGGTCTCAGCACAGGAGGGACCCCATGCTAGTATCTGCGTAGTTGTCCAGTCAATCGATGGATTGTGGAGGCGGAGCCATGGAAGGCCCAAAACCACTGGATGTGTGGCTCTTGGAATCACTAGGAAGGAAATAAATTCTGCATGAAGAACTCCCACTCTCAGACGAACTGGTAGAGTCCTTAGAGAAATAACTGCATCAAAAATCTTGCTGCCATCCACGGCAGTTAAGGAGATGGACGAAGGAAGTCTCTCGGTGGGTAGGGACCACCGTTTAACATAAGCTTCAGTTATGAAATTCCCAGCTGCTCCGGAATCAAGGAGGGCAATGACGTTCCTGTAACGTTGAGCAATTTGAAGCGAGACTGGGAGATTACAATCACGAGGGGATGGAGAGGAGAGCATTACTCCTAGCCGGCCCTCTCCTTGGCGAGCTAGGACTTGAAGTCCCGGACGTTTGGGACAGGCATTGATTGCGTGAGACGGAGCTGCACAGTAGAGACAGCGGAACTCGGAAAGACGTCTTCGGCGCTCAGCCGGGGATAGACGGGAACGACCAATTTGCATGGGCTCATCTTCGGACAGAGACGGTTGACGAGGAGGAGGAGCAGAAGATTTTGGAGTGGATGACCTTCCTCGCTCAATTGCTCTTTCGCTGAACCGTAGATCAACCTTCGTGCATAATGAAATTAGCTCATCCAACTTAGAGGGCAAGTCTCTGGTAGCTAACTCATCCTTGATGCGCTCAGATAAGCCATGCCAGAATGCAGCATACAGGGCCTCGTCGTTCTATGCCAGTTCGGATGCCAGGATTTGGAACTGTATTAAATACTGTCCCACAGTACGTGTTCCCTGGCGTAAACGGAGAATCTCAGATGAAGCAGAGGTTACCCGGCCTGGCTCGTCGAAGATGCGCCTGAATGTTGCCACAAAGTCAGTATAGGAGGACAGCAGGGGATCAGACTTCTCCCATAAAGGTGATGCCCAGTCAAGGGCTGAGCCGCTGAGAAGGGAGATGATATAGGCAATTTTAGTATGGTCACTGGGGAAATTGCCAGGTTGAAGCTCAAAATGGATTTCGCATTGGTTGAGAAATCCCCTGCAGAACCTTGGAGATCCGTCAAATTTTGCTGGCGTTGGAAGATGAAGACGTGGAATGGAAATGGGCAAGGTGGGTGGGGTTATAGCTGGTGTCACTGTGGTGGATGCACCGGACGTGTCAGGTTCACAGAGGGTCGTTTGAATCCCATCCAGCCGCATAGAGAGATCCTGGAGACAGCAGATGATATGGCCTTGTGCAGCCTCCTGATGTTCAAGTCGGGCTGCCAGTTCTTGCATCGGCCTAGCCGCTTGATCCTGGTCTCCGGCTGGATTCATAGGGTCAGTGCTTACTGTCACAACTGAGGATTTTGACTGACAGGAGAAAGCCTCAGTTGTAGGGGCTGAGAGGAACTTAAACCGGGGAGGTTTAATCAGACCCCTGGACATGTAAGTGTTAAAATGAAACCCGAAGGTGTGACCATGACAACCAGGTAAAAGTCAAAATAAAAGTTTATTAACAGACTCCGTGTAAACAAACAGCATTCAAGGTAAATAATGGCAATGATAATTAATATGATTCCTGGAGCACTCTGGTCATGAAATGGTTACACAGGACACTGGTAGGTAAGAACAGCTGTTAAAGTCCTTAGATGGAATAACCTTACCAGGCCTGGCTGTAGTAGTGAAGATATCCAAGGAACATGCCAGTAGATGGAACAGATGAAGTTGGTAACTTGAATCAGCTGTTGTATTTGCTGGATAGAACCAGCCAGGTGGTAAGACACGGAGTGGATGTGTAATGGAATCAGCCAGATGGTAAAGTCACTGAATGAATGCTGGGTGGAACCAGCCAGGTGATGAAACACGGAGTGAATGTGGATTGGAATCAGCCAGATGGTAAAGTCACTGAATGAATGCTGGGTGGAACCAGCCAGGTGAGAAACACGGAGTGAATGTAAGAAGATGCTAGGGAGCGTGGAAACAGAGGAGTTGAAGGATGATTACCGGTGGTAGTGGATACTGCTGGAAGCAGATGAAGTAGCTGGAAGCTGGAAGCTGGATCAGCCACGGAGGGCTGCAGAGTCAGGCTGCACTGCAAGATGGTAGGCAGGTACGGGTCTCTTTAGTGGATGCTGGAGACAGGAGCTGGAACCTGGAAACACAACCACAGGAGAGAGACTGGAACAAGGTATGACAAACAAAGCACTGACCTCTTTCTGGCCCAGACACAGGATACTTATACCTGCAGCTATGCAGGCATTGGCTGGGCAATTATGCAGATTTCCAGAGGCAGTGGATTGGTGAAACTGGAGCATGTGATTAGGTCCAACATGGCTGCGCCCATGTTAGAACTTGGAGGGAAAGCTGGTTTGGAAACCATGTGGAAACATAACAGTAATGGCGGCGCCGGCCGCAGAGGACAGGAGATGCCATGCAGGATTCAAACATGGCGCCGCAGTGACAGCGTCTCAGCGTGACAGGAGGGATATGCAGAATGTGGACACAGATGAGATCCGGCCTTGGAACGCTGAGCCAGCCTCAGGAGACATCTGAAAGGCAAGTAATGGCGTCCAGATACCCGGATCGTGACAATAGGGTAGCGACTCCACCCTTCTTTTGGATTCCGCGTCGGCTGACCACTGGCGCAGCCATAGTCCCAGACGAGCTGAAACAGACATGGAAGATATTCCCACAGCCATGGAACCCAGGCCTTTCACGAATTCTACCATAAAACCCGTATCCAAATCCTCAAGTAAGGTACCCGACCACTTTACTATTGCCTTTGCAATCCAGTAGCAATAGTGGGATGTAACATGGCTCCTGAAGCAGTATACATTGATTTAAGCATGTTATCAATTTTCCTATCAGCCGGCTCCTTTAAGGCGGTAGATCCTGGAACAGGTAAAACCACCTTCTTTGAGAGTCTGGACACAGAGGCATCAACAATTGGCGGGTTTTCCCATTTTTTCCTATCCTCCTCAGGGAAAGAAAATGCCACCTGGACCCTTTTAGGGATCTGGAATTTTTTTCTCAGTGTTAACCCATGCTTTTTACAATATAGCATTCAATTCCTTTGACGCATGGAAGGTTAGCAAGGCTTTTTTCTTTTCAGTGAAAAAAGCCCCCTCAACCTGCTCAGGTGTGGTATTATTAACATTTAACACATCCCTGATAGCCTCTACCAACAATTGCACCCCCTTTGCAAGAGATGTGGACCCCTGCAACACATCCCCAACACCATCTGTAGTGTCAGAATCGGTATCGATGTCGTCTTGTGCGGCATGCACAAGCGCACGTTTGTGTGTTGGTATATATAACGGGGCGTCCTGAGGTACCAGAACCAGGCCATACTGCCATAGAGCTCTATAATACCTGGGTTGCAGATTCATTACTTGCAACCCTGTCAGCAATCTGAGAAATCCAAGATTTGATAGAGGAAAACCACTCTGGTTCCCTTGCTGGTATCTGTGCTAAGCCAGTGCTATCCTGATTACATGGAATGGGATCATCCTGGGAGGATGAATCCTCTGCAGCATATGACACAGTGTCCCTGTACATAGCTAAAGGAGACCATCAAACACTCCACACACACAGGTGGGGGCAGACAGAGTTTACCCCCCAAGAATGGCAAGAGAGACACAGAGATCGGAGCCAACCCACACACAGCGCTTTCAGCAAAGGGAGGCCCCTTATCAGCGCAGACTGTGTCCCTTAATAGCAGACACAGGGGCAGATGTATTAACGTGGAGACGGCATAAGCAAGTGATAAACCAGTGAGAAATGCCATGTGATAAACACACCAGCCAATCAGCTCCAATATGTAAATTAACAGTTAGGAGCTGATTGGCTAGTGCGTGTAACACCTTGCATTTATCACTGGTTTATCACTTCCTTATGCCTTCTCCAGGTTAATACATCTGCCCCACAGTCGGTTTACAGCTTCCCCTCCCCCTTCTACAGCCCCCTGGTACCGTGTACTGACAGTTGGAGCTGACAGTTAGAGCTGCTGTGGAGGGACCTGTTCTTCCATCCAGCACTGTGCAGGCAGGAAAATGGCGCTGCTGAGTCTTCATAGATTATACTGGCCTGAGGTAAAACTTGCTGGCTGAGATCTGTGGACCCCGACAGACTTGAGGACCAGTGTGGGGGTAAGCGCTGGCTCAGGGCGCTCCTCACAGGGCCGCACCATGTGTCTCTGAACCTTCACAGGAGCGCAGTTAATACTGCTCTCCCTCCCCGTTGCCGCCGTATTCTCACCGGCCCCCTGCTTGCTAGGGGGGTCGGTGACTCACTCACCACTTCTTCAGCTCTGTAAGGGGTTGGCGGCATGCTGCTGGGGCGAGCGGTCCCCTGTGGCGGAGACCGATCAGACCCCTCTGGAGCTCAGTGTCCAGTCAGCTGAGACAATGGCTCAGACCCCGCAGGGCGGACACTGCTCCCCCCCTTAGTCCCTCGCTGCAGGCAGGCTGTTGCCAATAGCCTCCTGTAAAATAAAAACTCTAAAAATAACTTTTACTAGAAAAGCTCTGTAGAGCTCCCCTAGCTGTGACCGGCTCCTCCGGGCACATTTTCTAAACTGAGTCTGGTGGGAGGGGCATAGACGGAGGAGCCAGCCCACACTCTCAAACTCTTAAAGTGCCAATGGCTCCTGGTGGACCCGTCTATAACCCATGGTTCTAATGTGGACCCCAGCATCCTCTAGGACGTAAGAGAAACATTTATTCTGTACACACAACAGAAAGGAATTTGAAAATAACACAGTGTAACAATGGTCTAGCCTTTTATAATCACATACATTTGTATACTACTTTATTTTTTACATGCACTTATATTTAGCTGGCTTTTATTTAATAAATAAAGGTTATATTATAATATGAGTGGTCACCTATCAGACAGGTATGTGACTTGAAGTGGTAACAGTACCAACAATAAAGAGTCTGTCCGTTCCTGCATACACTCAGATCTGTAGCAATGCACAGTGTGAGAATATGCAAGGTCCACAAAATGGACTTTACGCTGAACTCTGCATAACGGATGTCGTTATGTAACCAGCGGTCAGGAGACATCCCGCACCCTCACAATCCAGACGGTCGGCATGCTGACCAACAGGAATTATTCCCAATCGTGGGACACCCATAGAGTGGGAACAGAACCCGTGGCGACCGCAGGTCGCCACTGAGCCCGTAGTCTGTTATACATAAGGTGGAATTATAACTGTAGATTTTCTTGGAGAATTTGCGAGATTTAGACTAAAAAGATGTGAGAGGCTCCACCAACAGGGGATGACTGACAGCTGCAGAATGGCCAGTTTTCCCAGACATCACAGCATGCCCTGGCTTCCCTGGTTTCAATCATAAGGCATTTATTAGGTTCAGCGTTTGATTTGGGCTCTGGACTAGGACCACTGACTCATGCTGGTCACAACTGGAGGAAATGAAGTTCAGAGGTTTCATTTATTTCCTCATTTAGTGCTACCTTCTGGATAGATACTGAACTAAATCTATCTAACTCACTCACTGACTGGTCACTAACACTTACTTCCTGATATGTCAGGAAGCTGAAAAGTAACATAGGTATTCTTCAGGTGGGAAATAGGAACCTATGTAATTAGAATTTTAATAAACCTCTCCTAAGGGGATGAAAAGGGGGTTTTCATAATGACATCATTACCAATGCACGACTTGCGTTGCATGAACAATAACGCCCTAATGGACAATTGGATCAAAGTTTGGATTACACCTCCAGTGTGTAGAATTTAGTAAACTACACAAATGGTTCTGTCCTGTTTTCACTGTATCTGCTACGCTAAGAAACATGGATTAATATTTACTTACATTAAGACGTCTTAAATTTACATCTCTATAGATTTCCCAAATTTGTAACAATAATTTATAAGTACAACCGTGAAAATCAGAAATTTACGTGTGAAGAACGGGTAGAACAGCTAGTAGAAATAATAAGCGGCAAAAAAAATTGTTTTATTGAAAGATGTAAAATAAATAACATCAAAGCCTAATAACAACATTAATGTTAGAACGTATTAAAACATGGTTGATCAAAGGTTCTAACACATGATTCAATAATTTTTTTTATTACATCAATTAAAAAAACATGGTTTAAACAAAACAAAAAAACGGTCTGAAAAAAATACACCTTTTTTTAAACTATTTTTCCTCAACCCTGCTTTCTCTATATCTTAAACAGTTTAGAATTTGTACAGCGTGAAACTTTCATATACATCAACTGCCATAATGTAGGTGACCTTTAGGACTAAGCTCAGCTGCACTATTGTGACATCATAGACACTGATGACATCACAGACACTGCTGACATTCCGCAGCTACTTATACAGCTGCTGATGCCCCTGAACTTCACACAGCAGACACATCTTGTGATTGCTGGTTTGTTTTTTCTCTCAGCCCTATTCTTGTCTTTGGACATAACATGGGAACTACTAGGAGAAAGAAAGCTAAACAGAAAATACGTAGATACAAAGGCAAGCAGGTAAAGAAGAGCAGGAAACAGAGCAAAAGAGCAAAAAAGCAGGCAGCTAAGAGAAAGGTGAGGAAAAATGCATTGGCTGAACGTATACAAAAAGGCTGGGTCCGATTTTCGGGATTTCTGAAAAAGAAGAAAGATCAGTTCCTACATTTATGTAGCAGATTTCCCAGATTTTGGCACAGGAGAAACATGAACATTGCTCAAGATCCAGCGGAAGGATGCAACCATCCAGACATCCGACCGGGTAAGCAAATTGCACAAGAGAGTGGCACTATGCCCACCAGCCACAACAGCAAAGCCACTGCCCCCTTAACAGTTGAAACATTTACTTTCCACTCGCTACTTGGAAAGGGAGGTTTTGGCAAAGTGATGCTCGCAACAGATGCTATTCGTAATGAAAGAGTGGCAGTTAAGATCTTAAAGAAGAGAGCATTACTACAAGCCCTAAAAAAGGGGCCATTAATAAAACATGAGGACATTTTGGTTGAGAGTCGAGTCCTTCAGTTGGCAAATGAAAGCAGTTTCCTAATCCATGGAAATGCGGCCTTCCACACAGAGAACTATCTATACTGTGTAATGGAACTTGCTGACGGAGGGGACCTATTCCATTTTTATGATGAGAATTTTCTGGAGCCAACCACAATAACGTTTATAGCGGCAGAACTGGTCTGTGGCTTGCAGTTCATGCATTCCAGAGGAATAATACACAGAGACCTAAAATTGGGTAATGTTTTGCTGACCACAGATGGGCATGTAAAGATCACAGACTTTGGTCTTTCCCTCCTGAATACACGTGGAAAAACCAATGCCACAGTTCTTGGTGGAACACCTGCCTATATGGCTCCAGAAATTCTAACTCAAAAGTCATACAGTGCAGCTGTAGACTGGTTCGCATTTGGTGTTATGATACATTTACTCGCTTTACGAGAGTACCCTTTTCCGGGAGAGAATCATGCAGAGATAATGAAGAATATCCTCACACAAGAACCACCAAATTTGTGGCTTACTGATGATGTAACAGGGGACTTTATATCCAAACTCCTTTGCAAGAACCAGTCCCGCCGGCTCGGGGTAAAGGGCAATGTGCGAAAACACAGCTTCTTCTCTTCAATTAACTGGAAGATGATAGAAACTGGAAAAGCAACATCCCCAGTAAAACCAGACAAGACCTCCATGTATACAGGTAAAAAACATCAAATTCCTGTGCCCGACAGTGAAGCATTCAAAGAGCCAATTGCTTTAACGGACCAAAGCATTTTTGATAACATTCAATTTGTTTGCCCTAAATGGGGTGAAACATATCATAATGTGCCAATGGAAGTAGATCCTGTATCACCAGAGTATTACGACCTACTCGCTGCCTGCCTCGACGTCTACTACTAAATCTCCCGAGAGGCACAGCTCTGCCATCTGCTCCAGGCTACCTCCCTGGAGGCGCGCCACCTGCTACTTCTACCTACCACCACCTGCTTGTCGCATCCTCGGCTGAGGATGCACTATGAGAGCTGGGGATTAGGGCTACTGGCGACACCCCAAGTAAAAAAAAAACGACATTAGGCAGCCACCTCATGGGTGTGTTGGAAGAGCTGCTAAGCTGATAATTACTTTTTCAAATGTTGACAGTTACATCCAACTCATTGATAACTTAAGTACTTGAAAATGTAAACCCAGGCAACGCCGGGTACTTCAGCTAGTAATAGATAAACAAACTGGTGTCCTGCCCTGCACTGTATCAACACTAACGGAGGCCTTAAACACAAGTAGTGTCAATTGTAAGTAATGCACCTTTCACATCGCCAAAATAACCTGGGTTTGTGATGTGAAAGTGTATACGTGTCTCACAGAGGTATGCATAGAATTGATAGGAGAAATATAGCACACAATGGGGTAAATGTATTACCCTCCGATATGGGGAAGAACAGTATCTGCCACTTCTCCCCCATGTAAGACAAAGATAACAGGCCGATATGTGCAGGCAATGTATGAACAGTCAGCATCACTGACCGTTCCGACACCTGCAGCTGTCAATTTCTACTGCTGCAGGTGGCGATGCCCATAGACCACAGCAGGGAAAGAGCTGCGGCCGGCTCCGGAGTGCACAGGAGATCTCGCGTGAGTAGCGAGTTTCCGCGCATGCGCACAGGAGCCGGCCGGGCAGGGAGAGAACGCGTATCAGCACTGAGCTGACGCGCTGTGTGCTCAGGGGGCATCGCCGGAGGGGCAGACAAAATGTTAATACATCTTGTTGATGTGCCTTCCTGCTTCACCTCAGTAACCTGTGAAAAGACAATATAAAGTGTAATTAAGACCTTGGGATAAGAGCATGTAATATACGAGTTATAATAAACATAACATAAATGGATAGGAAATTAATAAATTCACTAATTTTATTAAAGATATCTATTGGTACCCATAACACATGAACACATTCATGTCTGTCAAAAATACAGACATGTATAGGAGTAAATAATAGGGCAATAAATAGGTGTTGGACAAACACCTATGAGCACTCAATCATTATAATTCACCTTTGCCACAACACCACACACAGGGGTAAATGTATGAAAAAAGTCCTAACGGATGTTATGTGCCTGGGGGCGTATCACCACATTATCGTGGTGATACGCCCGCCCCCGACGCCACAATGTATGATATGTGTGCATGCCGATGTGGGAGGGCGTTATCTCACCTGTCCCACGATAGCGTTTCTCCCACATCGGCTAGGCTGTTATCGGCGTTGCAGTTGTGTGCATGCGCCCTTCTCCCCTGCTTCCAGACTGCGCCGCTGGCGGCCCCCGGGTGCATGCGCAATTAGGCTGTGTGGGACATCTGAATAATGTCCACGTTCAATAATGTTTTGTTAAAAAAAAAAAGTAGACTAAGCGAGCGCACATTTTGTACACATCGCCAGGCTGGGGGAGGCGAACAGGAGCATCGCGGTTAAGAGGCGAAGACTGCCAACAGAGGCAATCATACATTGCCTCTGCCCTTCGTATGTCATTCACTACTGCGGGGAAGCGGTAAGCGACGGGGGCGCGTCGCTGTCACTGCACACGGCATTAACACGCCGTTCATACATTATTGGGAGGCGCTAAATGCAGCCTTTAGGTGCGCTGTGGTCATCAGAAACCACAGCGCACTTTCATACATCACCCCCAGTTACTTATATCCCAATGTGGGAAGAGAGTAACAGGAAATAATATGGATACCATATATAATTAAAACTCTAAAACAACGAGTATCTATAAGATCTGGGAGGAATGTCTACATCCTCCTAATATAGGGAATGAAATAAGGATCCATATGTTTATATATGCATAATTTATATAAAGGGATGGGCAATAATAATCATATACCTGATACAACTGAATTAAATAAAATAGATAATCAATAATAATCAACCTTGCCCCATGCAAGTATAAATCTATGGATGATTTTGTGGATAAATATAAAGTGTCACACAGCTCTTTCTCAGAATAATATTAGCAGTAGCTTGAATTAATCTCAATTTCCAACCCATCTGACTACTAAAAGCAGGAGAGATAGAAGAAAAATTGTAATTGGCGGAAGAGAATGTCACTCAAAAGTGATAACGAATGATTGACTGATGACGGCTATATAGCTCCCCTGAGACCGACATCTGGGTTTCCTATGATAAAGCAGAAATGCGAAACGACTGTTAATGTGTCCATGTTTTTATATTGCTACCCACTGTTGTTACAGGCGATAGCCCTAAATGTGTGTACATTGGAAAGTTGTAGTAACCAGATGCCGAGCCAGACTGTTAATGTGTGAGGCGGCACAACGGCAATTGCCGCTGTAGAAGCGCACACAGTGCCAGGGACAGCAATTTAACAGCCGCCTCCGGACAGACATGAACGCCAGAGACGGCTAACTGGTTAAAGTGAGCAGGAACGGGGCGGAACTGCGTTCCGTCAGTTCCACCAGGAGACGGAACGCAGTTCCGCCTCCCCCGGCTCACCTAACCCGATGTTCCGGGCGGCGCTGCAGGGAGATGCCGGGCGCCCGCTGAGATCGCGTTACCAGCGGGCGCCCTTCTCCCTCTCCGCAGCGACAGCCGGAGCTCAGTACTGAGCTCCGGCTTCCGGCTCTGTCAGTGCGCGCTATGGGAGAGACGTCATGACGTCTCTCCCATAGTGCCGAGGAGCGGGCGGCGAGAGAGGACTGCGGTGGGAGCGGGGCTTGGTAAGTATGGTGCTCCCCCTCCCCCCCCCCTCCCTCCTATATGTGTACCACAGGCGTTTCTACTGGGGGCTAGTTACTGGGGGACTTTTACTACTGGGGGGCTTTACTACTGGGGCAAACTACAGAGGGGCAAACTACTGGGGGGCTCTAGTACTGGGGGCAAACTACTGGGGGGATTTACTACTGGGGCAAACTACAGAGGGGCAAACTACTGGGGGCTTTTCTACTGGGGCAAACTACTGGGGGGCTTTACTACTGGGGCAAACTACAGAGGGGCAAACTACTGGGGGGCTTTAGTACTTGGGGCAAACTACTGGGGGGCTTTACTGCTGGGGCAAACTACAAGGGGCAAACTACTGGGGGCATTACTACAAGGAGCAAGCTACAAAGGGGCAAACTACTGGCAGCATTACTACTGGGGGCTAAACTACAAGGGGGCATAATTACAGGAGCAAACTACTGGGGACATTACTAACTTTGGCAAACTATATGGGGGCTAAACTACAGGGGCTAAACAACTGGGGGCACAACTGCAGGGGGCATTACCACTGGGGGATAAACTACATGGGGCAAACTACATGAGGGCAAAACTACTGGGGGCATTACCACTCAGAGGCTAAACTAAGGGGGGGGGGGGGGGAATTGCTGGGGTCATAACTGCAGGGGCATTACCAGTATGGGCATGGCTACTGGGGCTAAACTACAGGGGCTAAACGACTAGGGGCAATACTACACAGGGGCATTACCATTAAGGGCATTACTGATGGGGTGCACAGCTAATGAGGGCATTGTAAAGGGGGCACTTCATAAGTGGCACTACTGTTGGAGATATTGCATAAGGGGCACTACTACTGTGGGCATTGTATAAGGGGTGCTACTGCTGGGGGCATTACTGTATGGGCCGACAAAGAAGCTGCGTTCCCGGTCCGCCATCCGTCGCTCCACCCCTACCATCGCCGCTGCACTGGAAGCCCAGGTTCCAGACTCCCAGCTGCAGCGGATCTGGGACCAGGCCGGCTTTATTATCCCTGCTGCTGCATCGAGCTCCTGTGACCGCGGCGCTACTAGTTCAAATCTGTCGCTGATTGGCTGCCGGTCCGCAGCAGTTTTGAAATATTAGCGCCGTGGTCACAGGAGCTCGATGCGGCGGCAGGGATAATAAAGCCAGCCTGGTTCCAGATCCACTGCAGCCGCCCTCAGCCTCTTCTGCCGCCCCGCCCTCGGACCTCTGTGCACCCACAGCCTCCTCCTCTGCACTATCTCCAAAGCCCACAGCCTCCTCCACGTCACGCCTACCACAGCCTACTCATCCACAGCACCGCAGACCACCGCCGCTGCTAAACAGGTAATCTAACCTGCTGCCTTTCTCTCTCCCTAGTCCCTACTGTATTCCCTTGCTGTCACTTTCCATGTCCCTGCTGTCACTTTCCATGTCCCTGCTGTCACTCTCCCTATCACTCTGTCACTCTATAATGTGAATTTCGGCTCATACCGTGTGCTATAATGTGAATTTCGGCTCATACTGTGTGCTATAATGTGAATTTCGGCTCATACTGTGTGGTGTAATGTGAATTTCGGCTCATACCGTGTGCTATAATGTGAATTTCGGCTCATACTGTGTGGTGTAATGTGAATTTCGGCTCATACCGTGTGGTGTAATGTGAATTTGGCTCATACTGTGTGGTGTAATATGAATGTGGCTCATACTGTGTGGTATAAATGTGAATTTCGGTTTATACTCTGAGGTATAATGTGAAAGGGGTCCTACTATTGTGGTGCATAATGTGTATAAAGGGTATATGGTGTGGTAAACTACACTGAAGGGAACGCCCCCTTGTCAGGAGTGCGCGCGCCTTCGACGCGCACATAATTGCACCCTTCACTTTTCCATACCCCCACTTAAAAATTTCCACTTGGGTACTACTACTGTGGGCATTATTACTATTGTGTGACGACGCCCCTTTCTTTTTGAGGCCACACACCCTTTTGCGCGCAATACCTTTATTACATGGGCACCGTGGGCAGGGGGGTGAGTTCCACCACCTCTCTAGGACCACTTTAAGCACTGCGGCTAAGTAATAACATCCGTTGCCGCACACGTGTTTAAGGGATCCTGAACGGGACCTAGGGGTCTATTCATAAAGCAGTGAAAAGTGTGGAGAAGTGAGTCTGTGGAGAAGTTGCCCATGGCAACCAATCTGCTGCTTTGTACAATTGTATAGTATGCAAATTATAAATGTTACCTTAACACTGGCTCACTTCTCCACACTTTTCACTGTTTCATGAATAGACCCCCTAATCAGATTAGTGACAGCGATACTAGGCGTACACTATCAGAGGCGGATTTAGACCTCATGGGGCCCTAAGCAAGACACTAATTTGGGGCCCCCTTCCACAAACTGATTGTATCATGCACATCGACGTCCGTTACTCACATTACAACGCATAGTGACATTTTTTTACTCACATTACAGCGCACAGTAGCATCCGTTACTACATTACACCGCCAATCGACATTCGTTACTCACATTACATCGCCCAGCAGCATCCGTTACTCACATTACACAGCTCAGCAGCATCCGTTACTACATTACACTGAACAGTGATGTCCGTAACTCACATTACAGCACCCATTGGAATCCATTACTCACATTACAGCGCACAGTGGCGTCAAGTGCTGCCTGTTAGTGTGACAGGCGCAGCAGCCAGCAGCAGCAGAGGGGACAGGGCGGTGCAGCAGCGGGGATGCAAAGCAGGGAGAGCGCCTCTCCAGCCTGGCGCCTCCCTGCTTTGCATCCCTTTGCTGAGCGGGTTGCGCCGGGCCTGGGTCTAGGGTCAAGTTTAGAGTTGGAATTAGGGTTTAGGGTTAGTGTTTAGGATTAGGGTTTACAGTTTAAGGTTACGGTTTGGTGGTTAATGTTTAGGGTTTAGAGTTATGGTTTAGGGTTAGAGTTGGGTATAGGGTGAGTGGTTAGGGTTGTATTTAGAGTTAATATTAGCATGCTTGCTGTGTGTGTCGCAGCCGTGCACCATACTCGCTCCCCCCCCTACCCCAATCGGTGTATGCCACTGCTGCTGCACACCAACCCAATCCCGCCCGATCAGTTTAAGAAAATGCTGCCCCATCAGCACTTACCACTACGAGCCCGCACCCTCTTCACTCCACTGGCGCGCATTCCTGGCCGGCTCCTCTCTCTGTGCTTATGCCGTCAAGACAGGTCACACGCCCAGCACAACACTGACTGACACAGCATGCCGAGGCATACTTGCCTACTTCAGAGATTATAGATTACACTGTAATGTGCCGCGTGGATCGTCATTGCGGTAGCAGAGCTACACACTGACATCACACCTACATCATTATACACATACAGTATATGTGAAACACACACATACAATATATGTGTCAGTATAGGTGTGCGCAGGGGGGGTTCCTGGTGCGCACAGGCACCCCCTAATGTCCGGCACCCCGATATCACATGCCTGATGCTGCAATCACCGAGCAGGCTGATTACTGTCCCCTCTGCGCTGCACCCTGTCAGGATTGCATTACTGACCGGACGCCTAGGTTAATGAAGGGTGCCACTGCCACCGGCTTTCAAACTCCCGGCTACACCTCAATGTACAAAAACAGCATGATGTGATGCGATTACGTCATGCTGCTCGCACGTCCACCCGTCACACCTACCTCGCTCCTTCTATGCTATGCCAATGCCAGCCACTGATGCGGATCAGCATGCAGCCAGCGTTCCTCTTAGGAAGACAAATTCAATACTGGCAGGCAGCTGGCAGCAGCATTGACACGTCACTCATTTTCCCAACAGCAGAAATACTAGTCTGCGACTGTCAGTGTCAGTGAGTGACTGACTTGTAAGTAAGCTGCTGCAGCTTGCAGGGGAAAGAGAGGGGGAGCCAGACCAGGCTGAGGAGGAGAAGTGTAATTGCAGTGAGTGCCATCAGGGGTGTTTGTTTGGTGCACACCACACATCTGACAATGTACCTGCTTTATTAGGATTGGTATCTTATATTGCATTGACCATCAATAGATCATCAATGCTAGACACCCCTCTGACGGTGCACCCCCTAATAAAATGTGCTGCGCACGCCTATGAGCAGCCTTAACAAATGCACCGGAAAAGAGGTCCCGCTTGACCACGATAATGCAGTGAAGCGGGACCCTGCATATATAGAACCTTATCAGCATTTTCATAAATCTACCCCATAATTCCTCCTCTTCCCTAACATAAGTGTTGTCTCATCAGCTCTCATGTTACAGTACAGCTGCTTGTTTTTTTTCTGCCTGTCTCCCGCACCGATACCTTTCTCTTCATGTCCCAGTTAACCATGTCAACCCAATTTACTCCCTTTACCCCCTCCTACAGAAACCTCTCAAACCCTCTGCCTCTCCTCTTCACCTTATCCCGGTCACCTTCTCCATCCTCCAATGCCTCTCCCTGGCACCCACTGCTACTCCCTCTCACCCTCTCCCTGTCACCCTTTTCCTATCACCCGTTGGCTCTCCCTTTCACCAACTCTCCATATCCCTGTCATCATCTGTCTCATCCGCATCATTCTCTGCTTCATCTCCGTCACCCTATACCTCGCCCTGACACCCACTGTCATGTGTCATATTGTGAACTTGGGGTGGGGTAGCAGAGGGGGGCCGAAAGCATAGTTTTGCACCTGGGCCCACCGCTCACAAGTTCCACCACTGGTGATGGATGTAGTCCTGAATGCAGCTCTCGCTTAATGAAGTAGGGGGAATTGCCAACCCCCAAACTATTGGAATAGAAATGTAGCAAGGATCGAGAGAGCGCAAAAGAACTAAAATAAATTACATTTATTAAGAACATTCAAATTAATACGAGTATATAAAGTCAAATACACATATATAAATAAAACAGATGACCTATCGCGTAAAAATTGATATGTATATATCTTTAGGCTACTGAAAATGAATAGTTCTTGGAACTACAGTACAGTCGTATTAACGTGTATATTATTACAGTAAAATGACATGTAATAGATTCGGATAGTTCTTTTGTTCAGAAATGACTGAGCAAATCCAGAGTAATTAAAGGTCTGAAGTTATAAAGACTAGTGATGAGCGGGTTCGGTTCCTCGGGATCCGAACCCGCCCGAACTTCACCTTTTTTTTACACGGGTCCGAGCGACTCGGATCCTCCCGCCTTGCTCGGTTAACCTGAGCGCGCCCGAACGTCATCATCCTGCTGTCGGATTCTCGCGAGACTCGGATTCTATATAAGGAGCCGCGCGTCGCCGCCATTTTCACACGTGCATTGAGATTGATAGGGAGAGGACGTGGCTGGCGTCCTCTCCGTTGTATTAGAAAAAAAAAACTGAGTGACTTAGTTTTAATTGTGGGGAGGATTGGGGACGGGGAGCAGCTGTTAGGGAGTACAGTGCAGGGTTTTGAGTTTAATCCGTTGTTTCTCTGCCTGAAAAAAAACGCTCCACCATATCTGTGCTCACTCAGTGTGCTGCACTGCTGCATAATATATCTGTGCTGAGTGCACTGCTCACACTGCCTAATTGTGGGGACTGGGGAGCAGTTATAGCAGGCGTACAGTGCACAGTTTTGCTGACAGTGACCACCAGTCCAGTATACGTTTGTCTGCCTGAAAAACACTGTGGTGTTTTTTTTTTCATTCTTCATGCTAGTTTGTTTAGCAGTCTGCTGACAGTGTCCACCAGGTCCGTTATACAGTATATTATATATATAATTAAGCACTAAGCAGCAGTACGGTAGGCCACGGCTGTACCTACTACCTACCTCTGTGTCGTCACTCGTCGTCCATAAGTATAAGTAATACTATCCATCCATCTACATTGTATACCTGTGGTGTTTTTTTTTTTCTTTCTTCATACTAGTTTAGCAGTCTGCTGACACTGTCCACCAGGTCCGTTATACAGTATATTATATTTATATATAAGCACTAAGCAGCAGTACGGTAGGCCACGGCTGTACCTACCTCTGTGTCGTCAGTGCACTCGTCGTCCATAAGTATAAGTAATACTATACTATCCATCCATCTACATTGTATACCTGTGGTGTTTTTTTTTTCTTTCTTCATACTAGTTTAGCAGTCTGCTGACACTGTCCACCAGGTCCGTTATACAGTATATTATATTTATATATAAGCACTAAGCAGCAGTACGGTAGGCCACGGCTGTACCTACCTCTGTGTCGTCACTCGTCATCCATAAGTATAAGTAATACTATACTATCCATCCATCTACATTGTATACCTGTGGTGTTTTTTTTTTTTCTTCATACTAGTTTGTTTAGCAGTCTGCTGACAGTGTCCACCAGGTCCGTTATACAGTATATCATATATATAAGCACTAAGCAGCAGTACGGTAGGCCACGGCTGTACCTACCTCTGTGTCGTCACTCGTCGTCCATAAGTATAAGTAATACTATCCATCCATCTACATTGTATACCTGTGGTGTTTTTTTTTTCTTTCTTCATACTAGTTTAGCAGTCTGCTGACACTGTCCAACCGGTCCGTTATACAGTATATTATATTTATATATAAGCACTAAGCAGCAGTACGGTAGGCCACGGCTGTACCTACCTCTGTGTCGTCAGTGCACTCGTCGTCCATAAGTATAAGTAATACTATACTATCCATCCATCTACATTGTATACCTGTGGTGGTTTTTTTTTCTTTCTTCATACTAGTTTAGCAGTCTGCTGACACTGTCCACCAGGTCCGTTATACAGTATATTATATTTATATATAAGCACTAAGCAGCAGTATGGTAGGCCACGGCTGTACCTACCTCTGTGTCGTCACTCATCATCCATAAGTATAAGTAATACTATCCATCCATCTACATTGTATACCTGTGCTGTTTTTTTTTCTTTCTTCATACTAGTTTAGCAGTCTGCTGACACTGTCCACCAGGTCCGTTATACAGTATATTATATTTATATATAAGCACTAAGCAGCAGTACGGTAGGCCACGGCTGTACCTACCTCTGTGTCGTCACTCGTCGTCCATAAGTATAAGTAATACTATCCATCCATCTACATTGTATACCTGTGGTGTTTTTTATTCTTTCTTCATACTAGTTTAGCAGTCTGCTGACACTCTCCACCAGGTCCGTTATACAGTATATTATATTTATATATAAGCACTAAGCAGCAGTACGGTAGGCCACGGCTGTACCTACCTCTGTGTCGTCACTCATCGTCCATAAGTATAAGTAATACTATCCATCCATCTACATTGTATACCTGTGGTGTTTTTTTTTTCTTTCTTCATACTAGTTTAGCAGTCTGCTGACACTGTCCACCAGGTCCGTTATACAGTATATCATATATATAAGCACTAAGCAGCAGTACGGTAGGCCACGGCTGTACCTACCTCTGTGTCGTCACTCGTCGTCCATAAGTATAAGTAATACTGTACTATCCATCCATCTACATTGTATACCTGTGGTGGCTTTTAGTTGTGCGCAAAATATGGAGAACAAAAATGTGGAGGTTAAAAAAATAGGGAAAGATCAAGATCCACTTCCACCTCATGCTGAAGCTGCTGCCACTAGTCATGACCGAGACGATGAAATGCCATCAACGTCGTCTGCCAAGGCCGATGCCCAATGTCATAGTACAGAGCATGTAAAATCCAAAACACAAAAGATCAGTAAAAAAATGACCCAAAAATCAAAATTAAAAGCGTCTGAGGAGAAGTGTAAACTTGCCAATATGCCATTTACGACACGGAGTGGCAAGGAACGGCTGAGGCACTGGCCTATGTTCATGGCTAGTGGTTCAGCTTCACATGAGGATGGAAGCACTCATCCTCTCGCTAGAAAAAAGAAAAGACTTGCGGCAAAAGCACAGCAAAGAACTGTGCGTTCTTCGAAATCCCAAATCCCAAAGGAGAGTCCAATTGTGTCGGTTGCGATGAATGACCTTGCCAACACTGGACGGGAAGAGCTTGTGCCTTCCACCATTTGCACGCCCCCTGCAAGTGTTGAAAGGAGCACCCGCAGTCCAGTTCCTGATAGTGAAATTGAAGATGTCAGTGTTGAAGTACACCAGGATGAGGATATGGGTGTTGCTTGGGCTGGGGAGGAAATTGACAAGGAGGATTCTGATGGTGAAGTGGTTTGTTTAAGTCAGGCACCCGGGGAGACACCTGTTGTCCTTGGGAGGAATGTGGCCATTGACATGCCTGGTGAAAATACCAAAAAAATCAGCTCTTCAGTGTGGAAGTATTTCAACAGAAATGCGGACAACAGGTGTCAAGCCGTGTGTTGCCTTTGTCAAGCTGTAATAAGTAGGGGTAAGGACGTTAACCACCTCAGAACATCCTCCCTTATACGTCACCTGCAGCGCATTCATAATAAGTCAGTGACAAGTTCAAAAACTTTGGGCGACAGCGGAAGCAGTCCACTGACCAGTAAATCCCTTCCTCTTGTAACCAAGCTCGCGCAAACCACACCACCAACTCCCTCAGTGTCAATTTCCTCCTTACCCAGGAAAGCCAATAGTCCTGCAGGCCATGTCACTGGCAATTCTGACGAGTCCTCTCCTGCCTGGGATTCCTCCGATGCATCCTTGCGTGTAACGCCTACTGCTGCTGGCGCTGCTGTTGTCGCTGCTGGGAGTCGATCGTCATCCCAGAGTGGAAGTCGGAAGACCACTTGTACTACTTCCAGCAAGCAATTAACTGTCCAACAGTCCTTTGCGAGGAAAATGAAATATCACAGCAGTCATCCTGCTGCAAAGCGGATAACTGAGGCCTTGACAACTATGTTGGTGTTAGACGTGCGTCCGGTATCCGCCGTTAGTTCACAGGGAACTAGACAATTTATTGAGGCAGTGTGTTACCAAATACCATCTAGGTTCCACTTCTCTAGGCAGGCGATACCGAGAATGCACACGGACGTCAGAAAAAGACTCACCAGTGTCCTAAAAAATGCAGTTGTACCCAATGTCCACTTAACCACGGACATGTGGACAAGTGGAGCAGGGCAGACTCAGGACTACATGACTGTGACAGCCCACTGGGTAGATGTATTGCCTCCCGCTGCAAGAACAGCAGCGGCGGCACCAGTAGCAGGATCTCGCAAACGCCAACTCGTTCCTAGGCAGGCTACGCTTTGTATCACCGCTTTCCAGAATACGCACACAGCTGAAAACCTCTTACGGCAACTGAGAAAGATCATCGCAGAATGGCTTACCCCAATTGGACTCTCCTGGGGATTTGTGACATCGGACAACACCAGCAATATTGTGTGCGCATTACATCTGGGCAAATTCCAGCACGTCCCATGTTTTGCACATACCTTGAATTTGGTGGTGCAGAATTATTTAAAAAACGACAGGGGCATGCAAGAGATGCTGTCGGTGGCCAGAAGAATTGCGGGCCACTTTCGGCGTGCAGGCACCGCGTACAGAAGACTGGAGCACCACCAAAAAAACCTGAACCTGCCCTGCCATCATCTGAAGCAAGAGGTGGTAACGAGATGGAATTCAACCCTCTATATGCTTCAGAGGATGGAGGAGCAGCAAAAGGCCATTCAAGCCTATACATCTGCCCACGATATAGGCAAAGCAGGTGGAATGCACCTGTCTCAAGCGCAGTGGAGAATGATTTCAACGTTGTGCAAGGTTCTGCTGCCCTTTGAACTTGCCACACGTGAAGTCAGTTCAGACACTGCCAGCCTGAGTCAGGTCATTCCCCTCATCAGGCTTTTGCAGAAGAAGCTGGAGGCATTGAAGGAGGAGCTGAAACAGAACGATTCCGCTAGGCATGTGGGACTTGTGGATGGAGCCCTTCATTCGCTTAACCAGGATTCACGTGTGGTCAATCTGTTGAAATCAGAGCACTACATTTTGGCCACCGTGCTCGATCCTAGATTTAAAACCTACGTTGGATCTCTCTTTCCGGCAGACACAAGTCTGCAGGGGTTCATAGAACTGTTGGTGAGAAAATTGTCAAGTCAAGCGGAACGCGACCTGTCAACATCTCCTCCTTCACATTCTCCCGCAACTGGGGGTGCGAGGAAAAGGCTACGAATTCCGAGCCCACCCGCTGGCGGTGATGCAGGGCAGTCTGGAGTGACTGCTGATGCTGACATCTGGTCCGGACTGAAGGACCTGCCAACGATTACTGACATGTCATCTACTGTCACTGCATATGATTCTCTCACCATTGAAAGAATGGTGGAGGATTATATGAGTGACCGCATCCAAGTAGGCACGTCAGACAGTCCGTACGTATACTGGCAGGAAAAAAAAGGCAATTTGGAGGCCCTTGCACAAACTGGCTTTATTCTACCTAAGTTGCCCTCCCTCCAGTGTGTACTCCGAAAGAGTGTTTATTGCCGCCGCTCACCTTGTCAGCAATCGGCGTACGAGGCTACTTCCAGAAAATGTGGAGAAGATGATGTTCATTAAAATTAATTATAATCAATTACTCCATGGAGACATTCACCAGCAGCAATTGCCTCCAGAAAGTACACGGGGATCTGAGATGGTGGATTCCAGTGGGGACGAATTAATAATCTGTGAGGAGGGGGATGTACACAGTGAAAGGGGTGATGAATCGGACGATGATGATGAGGTGGACATCTTGCCTCTGTAGAGCCAGTTTGTGCAAGGAGAGATTGATTGCTTCTTTTTTGGTGGGGGCCCAAACCAACCAGTCATTTCATTCACAGTCGTGTGGCATACCCTGTCGCTGAAATGATGGGTTGGTTAAAGTGTGCATGTCCTGTTTATACAACATAAGGGTGGGTGGGAGGGCCCAAGGACAATTCCATCTTGCACCTCTTTTTTCTTTCATTTTTCTTTGCGTCATGTGCTGTTTGGGGAGTATTTTTTGGAAGGGCCATCCTGCGTGACACTGCAGTGCCACTCCTAGATGGGCCAGGTGTTTGTGCCGTCCACTAGGGTCGCTTAGCTTACTCACACAGCTACCTCATTGTGCCTCTTTTTTTCTTCTTTGCGTCATGTGCTGTTTGGGGAGTATTTTTTGGAAGGGCCATCCTGCGTGACACTGCAGTGCCACTCCTAGATGGGCCAGGTGT
Organism: Pseudophryne corroboree; assembly: GCF_028390025.1. Taxonomy (NCBI): domain Eukaryota; kingdom Metazoa; phylum Chordata; class Amphibia; order Anura; family Myobatrachidae; genus Pseudophryne; species Pseudophryne corroboree. The sequence continues at coordinate 103,648,126 of NC_086453.1, read as the reverse complement.
TTGTGTCGGCCACTAGGGTCGCTTAGCTTACTCACACAGCTACCTCATTGCGCCTCTTTTTTTTCTTCTTTGCATCATGTGCTGTTTGGGGAGTATTTTTTGGAAGGGCCATCCTGCCTGACACTGCAGTGCCACTCCTAGATGGGCCAGGTGTTTGTGTCGGCCACTAGGGTCGCTTAGCTTACTCACACAGCTACCTCATTGCGCCTCTTTTTTTTCTTCTTTGCGTGATGTGCTGTTTGGGGAGTATTTTTTGGAAGGGCCATCCTGCCTGACACTGCAGTGCCACTCCTAGATGGGCCAGGTATTTGTGTCGGCCACTAGGGTCGCTTAGCTTACTCACACAGCTACCTCATTGCGCCTCTTTTTTTTCTTCTTTTTGCGTCATGTGCTGTTTGGGGAGTATTTTTTGGAAGGGCCATCCTGCCTGACACTGCAGTGCCACTCCTAGATGGGCCAGGTGTTTGTGTCGGCCACTAGGGTCGCTTAGCTTACTCACACAGCTACCTCATTGCGTCTCTTTTTTTTCTTCTTTGCGTCATGTGCTGTTTGGGGAGTATTTTTTGGAAGGGCCATCCTGCCTGACACTGCAGTGCCACTCCTAGATGGGCCAGGTGTTTGTGTCGGCCACTTGTGTCGCTTAGCTTAGCCATCCAGCGACCTCGGTGCAAATTTTAGGACTAAAAATAATATTGTGAGATGTGAGGTGTTCAGAATAGACTGAAAATGAGTGGAAATTATGGTTATTGAGGTTAATAATACTATGGGATCAAAATGACCCCCAAATTCTATGATTTAAGCTGTTTTTTAGGGTTTTTTTAAAAAAACACCCGAATCCAAAACACACCCGAATCCGACAAAAAAAATTCGGTGAGGTTTTGCCAAAACGCGTTCGAACCCAAAACACGGCCACGGAACCGAACCCAAAACCAAGACACAAAACCCGAAAAATTTCAGGTGCACATCCCTAATAAAGACACAGACTGTAACTTGCACGCAACTGTGTTTAGTAAACAGTTCCTGCATGTACCAAGGGATCACTGAATGGCTGGCCAGCCTGTATAAAATGTATCAATCCCAATAAGTTTGTATTGGATGTATCCAATCAGCGGTACTATTACAGCCTAGCTGTGTGCCACACTGGGAGGTTCAGGTGCTTCCCGGACATATGAATTTAGTTACCAATTAGCTCTGGCGATTCGGTCTCCGTGGTGCAGTGCATTCGTGGATTCTCTTGCGGCTTCACTGTAGTGATCAGTGCGGGTTATCGCTGGGCTGTGACGTGCCTCTGCCACCGACCAGCTGGTACTGTCCCATTATTAAAGTCCAAAGGTGTTTAGGCAGAAAAATTACATACATAAGTAGCGGATGATTGCCGGATCACTGCCTTAGAAAGCCACTGGAAGGTCTGCAAAGAGTGAATGCTTTTCAGGAGTCTCGTGGTCAGGCTGTAATTCTAACGCGTTTCTCGAACATACCCACTGGTCGTTTCATCAGAGGAAAGTGCTGTGTATAGGAGTCCCATTTGGGCTATATTTAAAGGACAGAGATTAATTGCTAAATGTGCATCTACTGAAATCAATTAATCTCATACGATCCTGGGACTTTCAATGCACACTCAAAATCAATTGGGATTCAAAAGATTTAAACACTGTACAGTATAATATAATCCAACTGAAAAGAAAAAGACACTTTATATATAAATAACAATTAAAATAATAATTAATTATTAATAATACATGGAAGAATAGATAAAAAAAAGAGATTTTAAAATAACCATACCATTAAATACTTAGATGGATATTTTGAAAATAATAATAATAATAATAATAATAATAATAATATGCTATGACTAGCACATATTAAACAAACTAAATAATTACAAACATATAAATAAATAAATAAAGTTGGGAGCCTCTGCGATTGTGACTTTGCCACGAGGCTACACCCCCTTTTCTGAGGTCACATCACCTTTTTCCCGGCAGGCGCAGCTACCCGCGCGGGGAGTCCCTTTTTATACCCTCCAAAATTTGGGAGGTATGTATAAATAAAGCAGCCAGTATTTACCCTGCACAGAAACAAAATAACCCACCCAAATCTAACTCTTTCTGCACGTTATACCTGCCCCACCTGCAGTGCACATGGTTTTGCCCATTAGAGAAAGATTTTGCTTTTGCGATCAAATCTGAATTAGGCCTTGAGTTTGGGAAATCCTGCTTTAAGACAATCCATTACTGCTGGGCCACACATAGCGGCCAAGCGAGTTCCGCTGAACGGGACCCACTGGCTGGGAGGGTTTTTTGTGTGCACACAGATCGTGTTCTGCGTGATCCCGGCCAGTGACACACGGGATTTAGCCGCACTGTGTGAACACATACATTGAAATGTATGTGTTCACTATGAAATCCCGCCGTCCTGTCATCCGGCCTGACCGAAGCATACTGCGGTCAGAGTCGACGGCGGCGGGACTGCTGCACATGTGCAGTCTCCTTGCGGCCAAGCGGGTCCATCCACCATCAGACTGTTCTTCATTAAACGTAATTAGAAGCCCAAATGAGGAACTTCTGTGCAGTTGGCTGATATCTTTGCTGCTGTGCGTGCAACAGAGATACACTGGGCATGTGCCATGATGATTTTGCAGGGGTGCTCGTAGGGTAGATAAGGACACAAAGTGATTGACAGATAGTGACAGTTTGTGAACGAGATGTACTAATCATTGCATTTTATTTGCGATATTATCGCACTATTAACGTTACGATGTCCCTACTGACTCGCTTTCTCATCGCTGCCATTAACTAAGATTTGTCAGGCCGCACCTCTGTGTGTTTGTGGTGATCACAGATGCCAGTGGTTAAGTAGGATGTTGTACTATGTACAGTTAATGTCTACATGTACATAGGGTTGGGACAAAGGAGTGAATGAGGCAGAGTGTGCTGACAGGAACAGTGGGCAGGAGAGGGGCAAGAAGAGGAGGGGGCGCCGGCAGCTCCAGGAGATTGTTTTTGGATGCTGCAGAGAAATTTGTCGTGCAATTGCAGCATTATTAAGCAAGCACAGCTAACCATAACGAAGATTAGTACATACGCGTATTGTGGGAACTCAATGGAGGGGCCTAACAGCATGGCCCTCCTGCGGAATAACATATATGCGGAAGGATAGGAAGTTAATTTAGAGAAAACTTTATTAGTACATGCCTGATACAAGAAATGGAGAAATAATACAGAGGTACATCCTGCCCTGTGGAAGGTAACAGGGGTGTTGTGTTTTAAACGCAGGCATGCGTCTTCTTACACAGTGGTTCTGGCCCAGTGTCTTGCAACAGACTATCTGAGCAACCATAGGATTCCCTGAGTTCTGATAGTCAGACTGATGTTCCTTCGATGCTGCGGCTTTACATGCAAGCGGTGGATCTGAGAAGTCCGTTCTGCCATGCTTTCAGTCTTTCAGCCACCTTTTTGCCATGACATTCCACAGCTAGTCTATGCATTTGGGTTTTAATCATCACAACCCTAACTGTGAGAGGCTTGTCTTGCTGACTACATGTTTACTAGCCACCGATGCATGTATTAGTTGCTTTCTCTTGACCATCATACTGCTAATTATACTTACCTGTCATCTATCTCAAATATTGCTTGTAACCTGACCAACCTGTATGCCACCTGCCCTAGACATTGCTTGTTACAAACCATCGTCTTCTGACTGTCTGGACCTTGGGCTTAGCTAAGAGGCGGACGCTAGGTCAATTTGGTCGCAATTGGCCGATGTTTTGTTCCTATACAGTACATGTGCAAATAATAAATAAAATCGGAAAACCTTACTGCGCATACACGAACTGCGTTTGCAATGATATATGCAATTCTGTACAAAGTGCCTGATTCATAGCTGTATGCTATACTCATACTGATGTTTTCACAGCAATTGTTGGCCAATTGCACATTCATCTTAATCACACTGCGCTCGCATCAAAGTCCATTATCATAGTGATGATTCATCTGCATAGTCATTGACAAGAGGGCACCGTTTGGGGGAGAAAATGGGGAGCGGTGGCATAAATGCAAGTGTGTCGCAACCATTTTCAGGGTGTTCTGCTGCCTTCGCCTATGATCCTTTATGCATTAAAGATGGCTCCAGTGTCTTACTTCAGGCGGCCATGCTGCACAACCATAGGGTTAGTCAGTAGGCTGATTATTGAAGGACCTGCCGATTGCGCTGCAGCTTTGTACGCAGTTGCTGAGATTAGCAGAGCCTTTCACACTTTAACTGTGTACAGGGTCTCAGTAGCGCTCTAACCTGCTCATCATGGGCCTAATTCAGAGGGGGGCGCTAATGCTGTACAGGCTGCAAATTTATGCTAATGTCTGCTGTATACTGAGGCGCCCACTGGCAGCAGCTGTAATTTTGGGGTATTCTCATTGAAGGGGACTCTCAGGGGTGCACGAAGTTGCAGTGACATTGTGCAGAGGAAGTGGGGATGGGACAATGTAATGGCTACATGACACCCCTGGCCATTTCACCTCTACCTCCCCTCCAAAACAGCAGAAAGGGTCAGCAGATATGAGGAATGCATAAGCACAGGGACCGGAAATATTGTTTATTACTCCAAATATTTTCAATACAAATGAAATATTTAAAGAGAACTGTTTATTCCTGCAGTTAATCCTTCCTATATCATCACACCAGCCTTATCCAAACCTGTACCGACCCAGCCGTCACATTCTATTATTTTTTTCTCTTAACCCAGAGGTTCCCAACACGGCCCTCAAAGCACCCCAACCCTGCAGATTTTAGGTTTATCTATGCTTGGCCACAGGTGACTTTCCTGGTAATGTATGATTGCCATCACCTGTGGTGAGCTAGTTAATTGATAAGAAAGGTGTTTCACCACAGGTGATGGCAATCATACATTACCAGGAAAGTCCAGGAACAGAGCATTTTCTCCCTCATGGAGAGGGTCAGGTAGGCAAGTACGCGATGGGGTGAACAGACTGGACCGCGTTTGGGAACCTCTGTCTTTCCCCTATTAAAAATGGCGTGCCCTCCCCCAACATGGCGCTCGTACGCTGTGCGTGCGTATGACGCAGTATCCGGTGGAGGCGAGTCATTGGCGGACAGGAAATAAGCAGCGGCTCCGCCCCTTTCCCTTCCTTTCCTTCCCGTGGCTGAGCGGAGAGAGGTAACGTGCTGCGTCCGCTGCTCTCACACCGGAGGACAGGCGGCTCCACGGGAGGCTGCGGTGCGGCGTCATTGCGCCCCTGTGACGCTGGGCTGCGCCTGTGTCCTCCGTGGGGTGCGGGGGATGGGGGCCTTGGTGCCAGCATGTGTCAGGCCTGTGTGCGGCCGCTCTCATACAGCTCAGCGGCCCTCATGGCGGACATGCTGCACTGTGTCCATGTAATGCCTGGGTGATGCTGGTGACTGGGTGCGAGGCCTACGCACAGATGTAGGCGCGAACTGTTAGTATTATTAGTGGTCGTGGGTACAAACCATACTTGCCTACCTGACCCTCTCCATGAGGGAGAAAATGCTCTGTTCCTGGACTTTCCTGGTAATGTATGATTGCCATCACCTGTGGTGAAACACCTTTCTTATCAATTACCTAGCTCACCACAGGTGATGGCAATCATACATTACCAGGAAAGTCCAGGAACAGAGCATTTTCTCCCTCATGGGGAGGGTCAGGTAGGCAAGTATGGTACAAACACTCTTCCCCACCACAATGCTGCTGCCATCATCATCATCCTCCCTATACTGTAATGTGTCCTGTGATTTACACGCTTGGTCAGCCATGTATATAGATGTGCGTGTGTATAGATCTATGTACTAAAGACGTTACATAGTGTGTCTGACACATCTTGCAAAGGGGAGGGGGTCTAAAGTCACATTAAATGCACATAGTTGAATTCAAATCCTGAAATCTTTAGTAAAAGGACTATTTTATTTTGTGTCTGTCTGTCATAGCTTTTTTTTGTTTTTAAGATTATCTTTTAAGGGAAAGTGCACATTCCCAGTGCTGTGTCAGGAGATTCTGCACTAAAAGCGTATGTAAAGAAGATTGGTATGATAAGGTTCCCATGTATAAAGTGGACTTTTTGGTCCTATTATGTGTTTAATGTAGTGGACGGTTGAAGGTGGATTTATCTTTTACGGCAGTAGTTCCCAAACGCTTGTTAACAATGCACCTAATCACAGATTGTTCATTTGAAATGGCCACCTGTGATCAGGCATATGTCTTTAAAACCTGTTCGGTTGCCTTGAAGGACTGAGTTTGGGGGCCACTGCTTTACTGTGCAGTCGCTTTGTGAATGCACCACTAGAGAATGTTCAAGATTTCTTTTAATAAATCAGTTATGTTGATCTACGTCTAGTGGTGCCCACCTAGTCCTCAAAGCACACTGTACAGGTTTTAAAGAGATCCATATCTCGGCAAAGATGGTTAAATTGAATTGACTGAGGTACTAAATTAAGTCACCTGTGGCTAAGCATCGATATACTTAAAACTTGGACCTTGAGGACTGAGTTTGGGGTACCTCTAGTCTAGTCTGGTGTTTTTTCATCTTTGAGCTATGACCGTGGTCCTCAAGGCACCCCAACAGTTCAGATTTTTAGGATATCCCTGCTTGTGGACAGATGGTATAATTAAACTGAGGTACTAATTAAGTCACCTGTGCCTAAGAATGGATATCCTTAAAACCTGGGCTGTTGGGGGTGCCTTTAGCACCACGTTTGGGAGCCGATGAGTTATGGTCTATAGCATTTAACCGATTCTTTCAAACTTTGTCCCTGTCTTTGTTGCTGTACGCCATAAACTATCCTAAATACTTGTTTTACTGTAGGTGCAAAAATGTCTGCTAGTTTGCAATGGATGATCGTCAGGAACTGCTCTAGTTTCCTAATCAAAAGAAACAAGCAGGTGTATAGCACTGTAAGTATAGAGAATTAATTATTCTGGCTTGTAACGGAAACTGAAATTAAATTGTTTTAAATTTAGTTGTTTTTTTTAATCCTCTTTCTTGTAAGTGATGTCAAGCTATATCACAAATTACAGTAGAACACACACAACAGCAGTCACAGTACAAGGTAAAAACCCCTTGACCTCTATACAGCTGAATGGACAGGTCATACAGGGGTGGTATTCAGTATACCGGTTGTTGGGATCCCGGCGCACAGTATACCGACACCTGTTCTCCCTCTTGGGGGTCCACGACCCCCCTGGAGGGAGAATAGATAGCGTGGTTGCGCTCGCCCTGCTGTCGGCAAGCCGGCGTTCAGGATCCCGGCGCTAGTATGCTGGACGCCGGGAACCCGGCCGCCGGCAACTCATACCACACCCATCATACAGTCAGAGACCCAATGCTCAGACAGGAGACACGGGATCAGAGCTGCTTCTTTGGGAGTGCACTACTCACTTGGTGGGTGTAAACAAGAGGGTAGAAATCCCTGCCCGGAGGCGAACTCTGCAGAGGTTAGGAGGCTGGACATCGGGCATATGTTAGGATTGTGAGGATAACGAGCATGCTTTAATAAACTGGTGTGTTTTCAAAACACCTTTGAAGCTCTTCAGCTAGAAAGGTGAGAGGGCAGAGTCATGGAACCTAAGAGTAGGGTTTGAAGGAGGAGAGGTCAGCTGTCAAAGAAGCTGACAAGTCAAGGTGGATGAGAAAAAATGTTCTGCGCAGAAAACAGTCTATACCTTTCATATTGCTAATAGCTTAATATTTGTAACTAAATAATAAAATAAATATTAAATGAATCCTAAATATAATGTATCTGTAGCATCAAAAATGATCTACAAATATTGTCCCATTACTTGGCATATGGTGTTCCAGGCTTTAAATATGAAACTGACTTGTTTTAATATACACACTTAAAATGTGTAACTTGTGGGAATGAACCTGTACACTGATCAGTTCCAATATCAGCAAGTGTTCCAATGGGAACAGTGTGGTTAAGCATATGTCCTGTGTGAATAGAGGTGCAGTCATACTACATGTGTGGTGTGAAGCTAAGGCAGTTGCTGCAAGTCTGTGGCAGGATGGCGGCTAGATTCATGCTTTCAATATTTGATCCATCAGCTAGAGCTTCTATTGGGGTACAAAATACATTTACATGGTGCCTAGTATCAATATTTCACTGAAAATAGTAATGCAGTATAGATGGCCAAGTCACAGGCCACACAGTCTTTGGAAAAGTCTAAATGACAAACCCTCTGTTAGACTGGTGTGTGCATTTAGTAACTGTGTGTGAATGTGTATAATCTTATACTTAGAACTGAAACCAGCATTCCACAGCAACTGGTTGTATTTTATACACTCACTAACATATAGTTGCATCAAACAGATCTTTATCATTGTTTTATGCCTTTTGGGCATTATTTCCAATTAAAACATCTGACCGATTATGTACATATACTTATTAAACATAAAAGTTGACATGGTAATCACTAGGTTTCTTTGTTATATTTTTAAACTTGGGTTTTTATGGAAAGTGTATGTATTTTTAACTGCAGCTTAGAGATTTCTCCATACTGGTAATGTGATTTATCCGGTATTTGGACTCTAGGTCGACCATATAAAGGTCGACGTGCAGTAGGTCATCGCAGTTTTGATGGGTTTTTTTTGTTGTGTTTTTTTTGCATAATCAACTTTTTCCTACTTTATCATCCACGTGGACTACAATTGGGAACAGTAACCTGTGTAGAGGAGCGAGGCACCTTGCCCGAAGGATGGCGAGTGAAGCGTTACACTAATTGGGGTTCCACGTGCTGTGACTGTCTAAACGACACCAAAAACTGTTAAAATGGTGACCTTTTTTGATGTTGAACTTTTGTCACGTTGACCATTTATACGTCGACATGTTCACCCAGTCTACCTTTCCTTCTGTCAACATTTTGTCAGGTCGACCTGTTCATGTGTCGACCTACTGCATAGTCGACCTAATGACTGTAAACCTTATGTAGATCTGGCGATCCATACCCAATTTATCCATAGGAACCATAGTTAACAGAGCAAGTTGTATTTGTTTTAAACGTTCGTGTTCTGATAGGATGTCTCATTCAGTTCTTTTCAATGATCTTCCACGTAGGAACCCAACAACCTGAAGGCCAGGAACTCCTTTCGCTACAATGGTCTCATCCACAGGAAAACCGTCGGCGTCGAGCCTGCTGCTGATGGGAAGGGGATCATTGTCGTTCTGAAAAAGCGTGCTGGTAGGTGGCTTCTTGGTGCTTCATTACTGAAGATATTGCATCTTGTAATTCAAAAATACTCAGTTTTCCCAAGTGACGCTGAACTTCTGTCATACATGGTCACATTTTCCATACAGTTGCACAACTACATACTCCTTTGCAGTAATTGCATATAAACCCAGAAAAGTAAAAATGAATAGAAAATGTTTTGTATTTGTGCACAAATTAGTCCCGTGATCCTGTGTTGATGATATTGTATCTTTAAAAGTGTATGAGTGTAAAATGTGCAGCAAATGCATGGAACCCTAGCAGTGCATATTTTTCAGATCTAGATGGGGTGCATGTACATTTATTGACATAATAGATTTACAGGTGGTATTAAATATTCCTGAGGATACCTTTGAAAACTTCTGTGGTTAAGGGCAGATTAGGCTCTGGACAAACTCAGAATGGATACATATAATCAAACAGAGCTATTTAGACTATTTGGAACAAAGATTCTTCAGAAATATATAAAGACCTTGCGGACTACCTCAGTATAGTCATGGGGAAACTGTTTTTACATGTAATGTTTTGAAATTTTGGCAAATGTTGCTATTTTGATCACCATTTTAATTATAAACTTGATTTTATTCTTTGCTTTTATTGACTTTTTAGCCATAAGCCAGTGTATAGAACCAGATGTGAGCTCATACCGTACTTGTTCTTTAACAATGAACTGTAATTCTAAGGCCCATATCCAATTGTTAGCGATATTTTGGCCGCAAAAAATGACGTGGACCTTGCAACCAATTTTGGATTACTGCGGGTATGTCCATTTCCAATACCTGTGATATCCAATTAGATTTTATTTTATTTTTTTGCACAGTGGGTAGCTCTCGGATTGCTGCCAAAACTGTGAGTGGATGTAGTGTGTGTGTGTGTGTGTGTGTGTGGCTTGCAGGGTTAGGGGTAGTGAGGTTCAGGGTTAGTGGTAGTGTGTGCAGGGGGAGTGGTAGGTTCAGGGTTAGTGGTAGTGTATGCAGGGAGGGGTTGCAGGGTGAGTGGTGGTATTAGGTAGTGTGGTGAAAGGTTAGGGATAGCACCTGACCTCTGCCTGGCTGGTCCCTGGAAGCTCTCGTCTGTCTGATGCTGAAGAACTGTAGGAGGGGGTGCAAATTGGATTAAGTTAATTAGAAACTTCAAATTGTTTAATTAGTCATTAGGTTGCAGCTGCAGTTCCCAACCATTTTTACTAAAAATAAGGATTTTAGGAAAAATTATTTATGCTCTGGTGCTGCAAGAAAAGAGATCCCAGCTGTTCAAAAAAAATCAAAGTCCCTGTCACCTGCGGGAAGAAATATTTTTGCTATTCTCGTACATAATTGAATATGCCCTAGGTGGCCATACACTGTGTAGTCATCTACATGATTGGGCCGATAATATAGTGCATGACTGTTGCCAACTGAGCAGCAATAATTGCTCTGCTGGGCTTGAGGAATCTTCCAGCAATCCCAACAGGTGCGATAATTTGTGCAGTGGTAAGTTGGTCAGTGGCACTTGTTTAAATACAGTGCAAGTAAAAGCAAGACTTCTCAAAGAGCAAGACACGCTTACATTTCTTGTTTCTGGCAAGGGCAGCTAAGTAAAGTCCCATAAGGAGGATATTTTTATACATTCATTTGCTCATTTTTACTTTAGACACATACAAAACTGTATTCAGAAGTTTATTTTCCTAAGTTATGTGGTTGTGATGTGAAATCTTGTGTTTAGGCCAGCGCAAACCTGCTACATCCTATGAGAAAATCACCATCAACAAGAACTCCCGCGCCACCCTAAGCAGCTTGCGCCACATTATTCGCAAGAATAATTACAGGAGGGACCTCCGTATGGTGAGTGGATGTTTTGGCATAGTTGGATATTACAGTACTTCTTGAGCTCCCTTACCGACCATCTAATTGATTAATTTTAGCGTGTTCACATTTGTGTATGGTGGTGATAAAGACTAGGGGGTATTTAACAAAGCTTGGAGAGAGACAGTTGTGAGCAATAAAGTACCAACCAATCAGCTGCTGTCATTTTTCAAACACAGCCTGTAAAATGTAAGGCAGAAGCTGCTTGGCTGGTACTTTATCTCACAATTTTATCTCCGAGCTCTAATAGACGCCCTCCTAAGTCTCTTGAGCAGTGTTTAATATCTACCCCTTTTCCATCATTAAACAGAGTCCAAACCAGATCACTGAATAGTTGTCACAGTGTAGTGTCACAGTGGCTGGAAACCCCATTCACACCACAGACTGGACCTGGGTTAATGGCAGGTCTTCCCTCTGCTGGTGCTTGGAGATTACATCTCAAAGCGCCTGTGATCCAACTCTCCATAGGCTGTTAGTGGGTCACTGGGTTGGGTGACCTGGGTCACCCGTTTACACTGCACCCTTACCTGGGTCCTTACCGTGTCCAACCCTGGTAGCAACACAGGTCAGATTCCTGGGTCACTGGACCAGGGTTATTATACAAGTTCGCGACCCAGGTAGACACTGGCAATAACCCAGATTATTGCGGCAGTGGAAGAGGGGTATAAATATCCCCACTCATGTTCATGGTGAGTAGTAAATTTAGCTTTTGGCTTCATTTTGTTTAGGCTTTGTTCATACATTCTTTTAAAAATATTTGTTTCTCTAACGTCCTTAGTGGATGCTGGGGACTCCGTAAGGACCATGGGGATTAGCGGCTCCGCAGGAGACTGGGCACAACTATAAAGAAAGCTTTTAGACTACTGGTGTGCACTGGCTCCTCCCACTAAGACCCTCCTCCAGACCTCAGTTAGATTCTTGTGCCCGGCCGAGCTGGATGCACACTAGGGGCTCTCCTGAGCACCTAGAAAGAAAGTATATTTAGGTTTTTTATTTTCAGTGAGATCTGCTGGCAACAGACTCACTGCAGCGAGGGACTAAGGGGAGAAGAAGCGAACCTACCTAACAGGTGGTAGTTTGGGCTTCTTAGGCTACTGGACACCATTAGCTCCAGAGTGATCGACCGCAGGACCCGACCTTGGTGTTCGTTCCCGGAGCCGCGCTGCCGTCCCCCTTACAGAGCCAGAAGCACGAAGAATGTCCGGATAATCGGCGGCAGAAGACTTCAGTCTTCACCAAGGTAGCGCACAGCACTGCAGCTGTGCGCCATTGCTCCTCATGTACACCTCATACTTCGGTCACTGATGGGTGCAGGGTGCTGGGGGGGGGGCGCCCTGAGGGCAATAGATAACACCTTGGCTGGCAAAATATACATCATATATAGTCCCAGAGGCTATATAGATGTAAAATTACCCCTGCCAGTATCACAGAAAAAGCGGGAGAAAGTCAGCCGAAAAGGGGACGGGGCTTCTCCCTCAGCACACTGGCGCCATTTTTCCCTCACCGTTCCGCTGGAAGGAAGCTCCCTGGCTCTCCCCTGCAGTCTGAGAAAACTACAGAAGGGTAAAAAAGAGAGGGGGCACTAAATTTAGGCGCAGTATAGATAGATATATATATATATATATATATATATATATATATATATATATATATATATATATATATATATATATATATATATATAATATATATGTAATATATATATGTAATATATATAAAAAAGCAGCTATAGGGAAAACACTCATTGATAGTGGGATCCCAGTGTTATATAGCGCTCTGGTGTGTGCTGGCATACTCTCTCTGTCTCCCCAAAGGGCTTTGTGGGGTCCTGTCCTCTGTCAGAGCATTCCCTGTGTGTTTGCGGTGTGTCGGTACGGCTGTGTCGACATGTTTGATGAGGAGGCTTATGTGGAGGCGGAGCAGATGCCTGTAAATGTGATGTCACCCCCTGCGGGGTCGACACCTGAGTGGATGGTGCTGTGGAAGGAATTACGTGATAGTGTCGACTCCTTACATAAAAGGTTTGACGACATACCTAATGTGGGACAGCCGGCTTCTCAGCCTGTGCCTGCCCAGGCGTCTCAAAAACCATCAGGGGCTCTAAAACGCCCGCTACCTCAGATGGTTGACACAGATGTCGACACGGATACTGACTCCAGTGTCGACGACGAAGAGACTAATGTAACTTCCAGTAGGGCCACACGTTACATGATTGAGGCAATGAAAAATGTGTTGCACATTTCTGATGTTACCCCCGGTACCACAAAAAAGGGTATAATGTTTGGAGAGAAAAAACTACCAGTAGCTTTTCCTCCATCCGAAGAGTTAAATGAAGTGTGTGAAGAAGCGTGGGCTTCCCCTGATAAAAAGATGGTAATTTCTAAGAGGTTACTAATGGCGTACCCTTTCCCGCCAGAGGATAGGTCACGCTGGGAAACATCCCCTAGGGTGGATAAAGCGCTCACACGCTTGTCGAAGAAGGTGGCACTACCGTCTCCGGATACGGCCGCCCTGAAGGAATCTGCTGATAGAAAGCAGGAGGCTATCCTGAAATCTATATATACACACACAGGTGTGATACTGAGACCGGCTATAGCTTCAGCCTGGATGTGCAGCGCTGCTGCTGCGTGGTCAGATTCCCTGTCAGAAAATATAGATACCCTAGACAGGGACACTATTTTGCTGAACGTAGAGCATATAAAAGACGCACTTTTATACATGAGGGATGCACAGAGGGATATTTGCCGGCTGGTATCCAAAATAAGTGTATTGTCCATTTCTGCTAGGAGAGGCTTATGGACTCGGCAGTGGACAGGGGATTCAGATTCCAAAAGGCACATGGAAGTTTTGCCTTATAAGGGTGAGGAGTTATTCGGGGATGGTCACTCGGATCTAGTTTCCACAGCAACAGCTGGGAAGTCAGCATTTTTACCCCATGTTCCCTCACAGCCTAAGAAAGCGCCCTTTTATCAGGTACAGTCCTTTCGGACCCAGAAAAACAGGCGAGGAAAAGGCGGGTCTTTTCTGTCCAGAGGTAGGGGAAAAAGGCTGCAACAAACAGCAGGTTCCCAGGAGCAAAAGTCCTCCCCCGCTTCTTCCAAGTCCGCCGCATGACGGTGGGGGGCTGCCTCAAAAATTTCAGCGATCAGTGGGCTCGCTCACAGGTGGATCCCTGGATCTTTCAAGTAGTATCTCAGGGGTACAAGCTGGAATTCGAGGCGTCTCCCCCCCGCCGTTTCCTTAAATCTGCCTTGCCAACAACTCCCTCGGGCAGGGAGGCTGTGCTAGAGGCAATTCACAAGCTGTATTCCCAGCAGGTGATAGTCAAGGTGCCCCTACTTCAACAAGGACGGGGTTACTATTCCACACTGTTTGTGGTACCGAAACCGGACGGTTCGGTGAGACCCATTTTAAATTTGAAATCCTTGAACACATACATAAAAAAATTCAAGTTCAAGATGGAATCGCTCAGGGCGGTTATTGCAAGCCTGGACGAGGGGTATTACATGGTATCCCTGGACATCAAGGATGCTTACCTGCATGTCCCCATTTATCATCCTCACCAGGAGTACCTCAGATTTGCGGTACAGAATTGCCATTACCAATTCCAGACGCTGCCGTTTGGACTGTCCACGGCACCGAGGGTGTTTACCAAGGTAATGGCGGAAATGATGATACTCCTTCGAAAAAAGGGAGTTTTAATTATCCCGTACTTGGACGATCTCCTAATAAAGGCGAGATCCAGGGAGCAGTTGTTGGTAGGAGTAGCACTATCTCAGGAGGTGCTACACCAGCACGGTTGGATTCTGAATATTCCAAAGTCACAGCTGGTTCCGACGACACGTCTACTGTTCCTGGGAATGATTCTGGACACAGTCCAGAAAAAAGTGTTTCTCCCGGAGGAGAAAGCCAAGGAGCTGTCATCTCTAGTCAGAGACCTCCTGAAACCAAAACAGGTGTCGGTGCATCACTGCACGCGAGTCCTGGGAAAGATGGTGGCTTCTTACGAAGCAATTCCTTTCGGCAGGTTCCATGCCAGAATCTTTCAGTGGGACCTGTTGGACCAATGGTCCGGATCGCATCTTCAGATGCATCGGCTAATAACCCTGTCTCCAAGAACCAGGGTGTCTCTGCTGTGGTGGCTGCAGAGTGCTCATCTTCTAGAGGGCCGCAGATTCGGCATACAGGACTGGGTTCTGGTGACCACGGATGCCAGCC